>NC_140960.1:79139839-79847339 GCF_014529385.1 Adiantum capillus-veneris | reverse complement strand
GCAGGCCACTCCATCGCGATGGTCTGCACGGAAGGTTGTGACATGTTTGCCTATAGGAGATGAAGGGGGTGAAAAGCTGGTTTGGTCCATGCTGGTGCTGCGGCAGAGTGCCACTCGAATGAGGAACATTGGAGCAAAGGTGGGGTAGGCCTAACAGGGGGCAGCAAAGGTCTCTCTCTTTCTCTCTCTCTCTCTCTCTCTCTCTCTCTCTGCGCCAAGGATCAGACTCAAAGAATGCAGGTTGAAGACGCCTTTTTCTTGCTTTCGTTTGTCGGATGCCATGGTTCGCTAATCACAAGAAGTTTTAGACAAATTCTCACAATAATTCCCACATTGTGACTTACCCTCACCATCATGAGCTTCTGTGAGGGAAGCACCACATACCTAGCTAGGTACGATTGGGGGCAGGGAACCGCTGGCCCGGTGGGGGGGCCGGGGGTCCCTGCCCCCAATCGTACCTAGTTAGGTATGCGGCACCTCTCGAGGAAAAGCTTATGATGTTATTCATTGTATGAAAAACACTGAAAAAGACTCCATTTTCCTACATGAGAAATTTCTAAATCTTCTTGTGAATGGTAAGTGGAAGCAGTGCACCGCAAAGCTATGGTCAATGATGGCTTTGTAAGTTTTGTGCAATAGCTGACGGCCTTGGCACAGGAAGGCAAAAACACATGTGAATGTGGTGCGACTAGTGGCGTCGAGAGCAGAGGGAGAAGGAAAGTGAATCGTGTCGTCGTTGACGGACTTGCTAGACAAAGATAGGGAGGAGATGGTCATCAGACCAGGCTTGTGCAAGGGAAGAAGCAGGTACGAGGAGCAAGGAGGGTGTGTGAACGCGGCAATCACATAGCTATTAAAAAGGATAGGCTCTAAAAGAGGAAATTAGTTGGAAGGGGAAATTATAGAGTTCCAAGAGGAGAAAATATATACTAGTTGAATCCTACAAAGAGTCCCAAAAGAATGCTTCTATGGGGTTAAGAATCCTCATAATCTTCTTGAAGCTCTAAAATGTAAGGCCATCCACAAGTAGGATTTAGACGCGATATTTGCTTGAGAGGAGAAGCTTTATAAACTAGAAGCTCGCCTAGAGCCATCCACAAGTAGGATTTAGACGCGATATTTGCTTGAGAGGAGAAGCTTTACAAACTAGAAGCGTAGAAATTTGAAGAACCTTACATACAAATTTGGAGAGGAGAAGCTTAAGAAGAGGAAGCGCACACGTGGTTTTCAAAATGAGAGACATAGAGCATACACAAGAAGTTTTGAACAAATTCTCACAATATTTCACACATTGTGACTTACCTCTACATCATGAGCTTCTGTGAGGGAGGCGCCGCATATCGAGCTATACGATTGGGGGCAAGGGACCGGGGTATGCGGTGCCTCTCAAGCAGAAGCTCATGATGTTGAGGTAATCCAAAGATTGTACCTGCCCCCACTTGTACCTAGCTAGGCATGCGGTGCCTCTCTGGCAAAAGCTCATGATGTTATGCGTTGTATGAAAAACACTGAGAAAGGCTTGGTTTTCCTACATGAGAAAATTTATAAATCTTCTTGTGATAGCACACCCAAATTTTCAACAAAAAAAAAGCTCCATTAACGTTGTAAGAGAGAAGGAATTCAATCTAACTAGAAAGGAGAAACTCATTCTCACTCACATCTTTTAGCATTTTTGCAGAAAGTTACATAGCAACTTGCACTATAATTAGACATTAAAAACATGGTTCTTTCTTTCTTGCGTTCTTTTTAAAGAAACAATGTGAGTTCTAATCAATGATATACCGTGAAAAACAAGAGGGGATTAATCTACTCCCTTAAGACAATGGTCATGGAGACCTTAGTGAAGGTGTAGGGAATGGTCATGCACTGACCATTCATGTTAATCATGGGTGACCACGGTGGAGGCAGGGAACCCTAATTACATGAATGGTCTGTGCACGACCATTCCTGACCATCAATGGTCCTGGGAGAGGGGGCCAACACAACCCACTGATGTTCTTAATTATAGTCATTTTATCCCAACACACACACAAAAAAAGGATTGTTCAATCACAAAAATGAATGGGAAGGTTTATTCTCAAATTCTCTCTTGCAAAATTATGGTAAGAGTTTAGTCCAAGACTACCCCAAGGGCCCCAAAAGAGTCCTCTACAAAGGCTACGATGGTCCCCCAAAACTGGGAGCTACATCAAACACCCCCATAGCCACATTAGCTGTGATGCATCTCAACATCTCCAAGGTGGAGGGTCCTTCAAACCACCTCTAAAAAAGGCTCCCTCGTACACACTAAAAGGACATCTTGGAAAAGGGCCCTCTTAAATTTGAAGGACCTATTCAAATTTTATTTGGGTGCCCATACGCCCTCTAAAACCAAGTTTCTACGTCACTTTACACCTATTTTGAGTACACTTCTTTGATGTAAGGAGTTGTTGATGCACCCCCTACATTTGATGTAAGAAAATAGAGGACCCTTTGGACTCTTCTTTTGAGCATATCTATGTAACCCACACAATTCTTTTTAGGGCCCCCCTAATATCCTTTCACATCATTTAAACACAAGGCTTGCACCACAATACCCAAAGGATAAACACAAACAAAGATAAAAACCAACACTCACTCAATTACTTCTGTGCCGAGTATTGACGAGTCAGACAACATGGAAAAGCTTCCTAGCAAAAGAACACTTTTGACATGATTTGTCCCTCAAATGCAACACGCAATGACGTGGGTCATAAAATAATTTCAACAAACCCTCGTTTTGAGAGGAAGCAATATAGAGCGCCGGCAATGATTCAAAATCATCTAGTCTTTAGAACACCTCTTACTGTGTGCTCCACATTATCCTCGAAAAATAAACAAAGTGTAAAACATTCAAGCTTCCATCCATAGCACATATTTCAGCTGCCAAATCACTGAACCAATGTCTATGGAGTTGAATATTTCCTTTATTAGATCCTCAAATGAAAGCACTCTTACAAGCGCCGACTACACGGGGGCAACTTACCTTCTACATGACATCCCCTTTGACAGGATAAAGTCTTGCATTGGCATTCTGAGACATAAAAATGAAACGGAAGCCATGTGAGGCTTGAAATGAAGGGGCCCATTGACAACCTAAAGTGCAAAGAAGATTACATGCAAAGGTAGGTTCTTAAGAATAAAGAATGATTAAATATTTAAATGTGTGCCTCCTAACTTTCTTCTTCACAAAGGCTTATTTTGAAAAGCCAAGAAGCAAGGGGCATACAAACATGTACATAATTTACTTCGTGGACAAAACGACAACGGCCTGTAACAAACGATATGAATTGTCTCACACATAATTAACATCAGGGAAAAAGATAATTAAAAACGTAAAAAAAACGAGGTCATGTGAAGCTTGAAATAAAGGGGCCTATTGAAAAGCTGAAAGACAAAGAAGATTTCAAGGCTTCACATGCAAAGGTACGTTCGAGAATCTAAAATTAGAAAAATGATAAAATATTCAAATGTGCACCTAACTCTCTTCTTCACAAAAGGGTTGTCTTAGAAAGACAACATAAGAGTACATCTACAGGAGGCATATAAACATAGCAATAATTTACTTTGTTGACAAAACACATTAGCAATATATAAGCTACAATGGCCAGTAATAGTACACATTGCCACCCACATAGTAAACATTGGCATAAAAATTGAGCTTTTTGGGCCTTATTACAGTGACTCATGAGTGTTGATTCAAAAAATCCAACTTGCATAATTTTTTGGCTTTTGCAATGACAAAGTTCAAAAATAAAAGCCAGCCCTGCCTTCAATCCAGCTCCATCAGTAAGATCTCCCCCTCCACATCATAGGCCCTCAAAGCAACTACCTTAAGAGCAAAGCTCAGCAAAAGGACCGAAAAAAAGGACGATAGTATCAATGTCTACTGACAAATCTGAGATATGCCTTTTAGTAGGAATTAACAGCCCTTTCCATTGCGCCAGTGAACGCATTACGCAGCATTTGATGACCGAAAGCAGCATCCCCATAGCTGACAAAGTCCATAAGAAAGGAAGATTAAGTTGGATTTAAAGTAAAAGACAGAAATTAGACAAGAAATTAAGTTGGATTTATTAAAAAAATCAGAAATTAGACAAGAAATCAAATTGGATTTAAAGAAAAATTAGAAATTAGACAAGAAGAAACTTGCAGCTGCAGAGTTGAGTCTAAAAGCAAAGCGCACCGAGGAGATTTTGGACGGTTCTGCTTTCTGCGGTTTGTCACCAAGTTGCATTTTTGCAGGAGGTTCGGGTTGTTGTAAGCGGGTTGGCCCACCTGTTTTTCTCTCGTCGCGGGCTTGATTGAAAATGACAGTAAACCCCTCACCTGAGGAAGGATCCTGCTCATCCCAAGCACCAAACTTGGGAAGTGGCGCACCTTTACCTGCCTGCAGAATGTTAAGAAAATGTTTTGAGAGACTCCAGATCAAAATGCCATCTTGCAGTTCATAGCAAGGAAACAGCTTCAGAAAATCCATGTGATTTCACAGCTCATATCATTGCAGCATCTGATGAAAACAAGCATAACGAAGGTGCGAACGTAGCATGACGCTCGCCTCTTGCTATTCGTGGCGTTTGATGCATCAAAATGATGCAGCAGATAAGTAAGCAGCGTAAAAGATGATGCTGAAAGGTCTTCCTAAGACCCTTAAGTGCAACTAATACACCAATAACTAGTACATGACACACTGAAGACAACCAAATTCCAATACAAAACATAGATAGTTAAATCTTCAATTTTGTTCATCAGCTGTAGCGCATTTGCACTTGCCCCTTATGTATGTAAACAGAATCTTGAGCGCTCAAGGTTACATAAAATAATAGCTTCACCCTTGAACTGCAATCATATTCATCATTTTATCTAAACCTGACGTTAGCAAAACTACTAATCCTCCCTTAGATGTGAAAAAATGAAACGAGGCCACCCAAAGCAAGCGTTCGTCCACAGCTACATAAAGATTGAGAAACATGCAAGTGCACTATCAAAAGCACCTTGAATTCAGTTGGCACACAAACGCGTGAACCTGATTGTTCTCCAAAGAAACCATCGAGAACCATTCATTCACATATATACATGTTCAAAACCAGGAAGTGTTCAGACGTGTCCAAAGATAGGTGAGAAGAAAAAGGATTTAATTGCAATTTTGTGCTTGAACAACAGTGATCAACAGCCAAAAATTTGACAGGTAGAAAGGGAGCCAACATACCGCCATAGCTGCAGTGGTACGAGCTCTTGTGGTTTTGCAGAAGAGCAATGCAGAGGGAGTAAGACTTCCGGTACTGGATCTGAAGAAGCCTGCGATTTGGCGCTTTTCTACCTTGCACAATGCTTACCTTCTTCGTCTTCCCTTGCGAAGTGTGGCAAACTGCTTCTTGCCCTCTCTCTGAGATGTTCGCTCACTTTCACAAGCAAGAACTCGCTATGGTGGAGAGAGCTGCGGAAAAGCAAGCTCTGCAGAAGACAAGAATGAGGAAGACGTGACAGGAGGGAGGGGGGGGGGGGGGGGGGCTATGGCGGTCACGAGCAGGCGAATTGTTTAATTGGGTAGAAAAGAAAGGGTTGCAAGTAGAGCGCACCCATGATGTGGGCATGTAATGGTAGGCACTGGGCAGCAATGTGCGCGGGAGTCAACAAGTCTCGGCTGTGGCAACACGGCAGTGGAGCTGGCAGCACACCCTCATTTGTCCCTTTAGCAAGTTGGGAGTTTCTTTTGACCGTGGGCGTTGTGTGTGAAAAGAGAGAGAGAGAGAGAGAGAGAGTGCGTGGATGTGCGTGTATTTAAGTGATTGGGTATGTGTCCAAGCGCTCACGAGCAAGAAGAAGACCTTTGTAGGAACAATCCCAAGCGACCTGTGATATCTAGCAAGAGTGCAACATCACACACATGCATACCTTGTCCAGTCTTTCGATGAAAAGCTCACCGCTTGTGGCAATATTACACCTTGTGCTTGTGCATTGCCATCATTGACCCATTCCAATAGCGGTTGGGAGTGCACACAAATTGTTGAGACGCCTGAGTTTCAAGCATTTATCGGTAGAATAAGTTTTGTGTGTGTGTGTGTGTTTTTCTATTAATAATTAATAATACTATATGAAAAATAACAAAATTTGTTTAAACTAGACTCGTAGTTTAATAGGACATAGAAGTCTCATGAAATTTCAAGGTTTTAAACAAAATTCATGTTCTCCTAGAAAGAGTGGGCTAAAACAATCATATAGCGTTGTGCGCTTTGTCGCACGTGTCGAACTTGCATGTGCATTGTGTGCGAGCCTCGAAAGGCTGCAAGCACATAACTAAACAGTCCTAGCGAGCTCAAAAGGGGTAGGGGTGTGTCACTCACCGCTCAATGCTTCCATCGTAAAGGATCCTATACCGCGAAGAAGAAGGAGCCGTCGTCGATGCCGCCGCAATGCTCTCTCTCTCTCTCTCTCTCTCTCTCTCTCTCTCTCTCTCTCTCTCAAGCATACACACACTCACACACATACACACGTGAGCACATGAAGGAGGAGAAGATAGAGGTAGAGCAAGAGCACTTCTTAGCTTGCACCTCAAAGAATGAGGATTTTTATATCAAATGGACCTTTTATAAGAGTTTGACCCATTCACACATAAGTGCCCACCACAGTGGCTTGCAAAACTACTGCAAAAATAAGATAAGTGGTACGCCTCTCATCGGCGATCACCTACACACCTATTGGACCGACAAGCTTGATCCAAACTCAGTCAAATAAATAATAAGGCGTCCGTCAAAGGTGATAGGGTGTCCGTGAGGGTTAACATGCCCCCCTTCCTTATGTAGATTCCGTCCTCAGAAGCTACTGAGATGAAGCTCGTCATGTATCTGCATAAGAGCAAGACAATGAGAGAGTGGGAGATTGTAGTGAGCAATCTTGTAGTGAGAGCATGCTTTTTCTGTCATTAGGGTCTCTTGAGATACTAGATTCTCAAGCGCATCTCTCAAAGGCAAAGATTTGACACCCACATGACAGATGGAGTGTGTTGGAGCAGCAACCGAGGAACTTATTCCGGCCAAGGTTTAGTTTTCTACATCGACATTATGTGACTACCTATAACCTATAGCCACTACAAGAATATGCAATTCTCACTCCTACAGGATGTGAGGGTGCACGTGTGTGGATGCATGCATGCATGGTGCGGTGTGGTGCGTGCGGGGAAGGGGAGAAGCACGAGAGTGTTGGTGGAGCAACCTTAGGAAGTGTTAAGTGAGGAGCTCCTTATTCTTATTCATACGTATATAATGACTAAGGGTATGTACACACAGTGGGCGGGCAACCGAACATCGGACGTCCAGCACCTAGAAAAGGTGCAACGCGGAAGAGCATCTGAGGTTGAATGTCTTTAGCTTTCGTCAAACACTGCAAAATCAACCAAAAATGGCACGATAATTGCATTCTTATATACAATTAAAAAGCATATGCAATGAATAGGCACACATATTGATTGGTAACAAAATATTAAACAATTTGTCAGCTACCATGGGCAAGCTTCTCAATTCTCTCTGGTCAATTAAGTTGTTTAATCGCGAGAGCAAAGTATCTCATGTTCAAGGGATGACTAGAGGCTATACCTAAAAGACCGTTTAGTTAAGCTATGAAAAAAAGAATTTCTTATGAAATCATCGCTTCAATTATTCCCATTGTTTGACTTTCCAAAGCTTTTTCACATTCTTTCAATTTTGATGTATGTGCTTATTTCGTATGTCTTGGGCTTTTTGTTACTTTTTGTTGCTCTCTCCACCCAAGCACTCTTGTTATTCTCATTAGGAATCTATTCTAATGAAATGCTCATTATGTTCATGCTATTTTCCGCTACACACAAGTTACTAGGCATTAGATGTTACATTGGTATCAGAGCACAAGGTTTCTCTTTTCTTGCTCAAGAAGGGAGGTCCTCAAGCTAGCTATAAATGGTTGGTATTATTAATTGCATGTGAGTAAGTAGAATAGGGACTTTTCAGCCTTGCAGTGCGCATGCCTTCATGTAGTTAACGGGGCATCACCGTCGAGAGCTATGGTCTTAATAGTGGAGTCCTACGGGGCTTTGCCTACAGCTTAACCACTATTGAGCTATTAGAAGCTTGACAGGAGCCGGTGTTGTTTTGGTGTTGAACGACCCTCTCTTCTATTCCTTGCAATTAATGGTATTCGAGCCACGGGTACAATAGCTTGAGTGCTTTTTCTAAAGGGGTAAAGAGGAGTAGCAACTAGGGCTTGAAGTGCCAAAGTAAACCTATAAAGTTTACACCTAAAAGTTGTTAGAATAGCTGACAATAGCAAAGAGAGTAAAATGAATGTTGATAACTTTGATTTTGCTAATGAGCAGGCTACTAATGATGCCCCTATGCTTGTTAACTACCTTGTTTCTAGGCTTCAACGAGCTATGGGCAATCCATCCCTCCAAAGTGAAGTGCAACGACAGCTTCGTGCTCATGGGATTCTCCAAGCTCCCCACCATGATGAGAGAGCAGCTAGGAAGCCTCCTTGCGAGACTTCTAAAAGAGGCCTCTCTCCGATTCGAGAAGAAGAAGAGGATCCATACGAAGGGCTCAGAAATTTGCTTCTTGATGACGCATCTCCTTTTCAAAGGAGAACTCAAGAGCCTCCACCAAAGGAACAAGAAAGAAGTGAGTCTCCTGCCACCTCGACGGAGATGGCTCCACGAAGATGGTGGGCTAAATGCTCTCCATCACCTCCAAAACGGAGAAGACCATTACACACTTCTCCACACCATACTTCAAAGAGGGATGACAAAAATCAAGAGAAGAAAAAGGCGAGAAAGAGGACACCCTCTTCTCCATCTTTTTCATCCTCTTCCTCTTATGAAAGTGATGGTGCAGACAAAGAAGATCAAGGCAAGAAAGAGGTCACCCTCTTCTCCATCTTCCTCAAATTCCTCATCTTCTAAAGAAAGTGATGGTGCAACTTTTGAACCATCAAAAAGAAGAGGCCATAGGAAATCCTATGCCGCGTGGAAGAGGTCATCCAAGCTCAAGAAGTTCAAAGAGGGAGGAAAGAGCAACTCTTTCCTTACCTACGATGGCACCTTTGGTTCCACGGACAAAGTCTTCACCTTTATCCAACAATTTGATGCGGCGTTTGGAGATGAGGGCTTCACGGAGTCCTCTAAGCTACGCCATGTAGCTATGCACTTTCAAAAGTCTGCCAGGCAATGGTGGTCTAGCCTACGGGCCAATAGTGAAGCTCCACAAACATGGAAAGCTTTAAGAGCTTCCATTAGTTTTTGGTGGCCACCGATGCCAAAGACAAAGTACTCACCGAATGGCGAAGCTTGAAGCTCTCTCCCTACGAATCTATTCACAAATATGTAGATAAGTTTTGGGACCTACAACTCAAAGCCACTGTCTTCAGAAAGTTGGATTTTGGAGAGCAAAAGCAACAATTTTGTGCGAGCTTAACTGAAAAAATGGCGGAGTATGTCAACTCTCAAAGGCCACACACCATATCGACGGTTATACACCATACTATGGTGGCTTCTCGAATCAATTTCCAAATAGGGGCTAAGAGAAATTCTAAGCCCACGGAAAACAAGGGTTCCAATGAGCCTAAGGGGAAGGACAATGTCCAAAAGTCTCCTAAGGGAAATTCCAACAAATCTAAGGAGAAGGGAGTTTACAAAGGTAAAAACAAACTCTCTCATGAAGAGCTTGAGCATTATTGCAAGAATAACCGATGTTTCAAGTGCGGCGAGCAAGGGCATGCGTATCGCGCTTGTCCCCAAAAGCACACCCGCCATGAGCCTCCTAGAGCTACCTTGGTTGAAATCCAAGAGGAGGAAACTCACCACAAAAGGATCTCCTCTATGCCATGCTTGGGGAAAGGTAAGAGAACATGATGCTTTTATTCTCTTTGACCCTGGTTCTGCTCACAATTTTATATCCACAGAGTTGGCCACCAAGCTAGGCATACAAGCTTACGAGATGGGAGATGTCCTATCCGCAGACGGTGCTTTCAAGGGACAAGAAGCTTCAATCACTCCCTTAATCGGGAAATTGAGGTTCCATGTCCAAAGCTATGTGGACAAAGAGGACTTCTTTATCTCTCCTCTCAAGCACGAGGATGTAATCCTAGGGGCACCATGGTTTGATCGCATGGCTGCCAATGTTAAATTCCCTGAAAGAAGAATCTACTTTAGGTTCAGGGAAAAAGATATGTACATAGATGCTAAGCAAATGAGTAACACCATACCCATTGTACATACGCAAGCTTTCAATAAGTCAATAAAGATCTCTATTTCCGTGTACATGATTTTTGTTAAAGATTCTTAAAATGAACCTAATGTTTTAGCAAAAGAAAATATACACACTCACAAGGAATTAGAGGTATCCAATTTTCTCAAGGGGTTTCAAGATGTCTTTATTGACGACATCCCTTGTGAGCTACC
The DNA here is from genome assembly GCF_014529385.1 of Adiantum capillus-veneris. Classification (NCBI taxonomy): domain Eukaryota; kingdom Viridiplantae; phylum Streptophyta; class Polypodiopsida; order Polypodiales; family Pteridaceae; genus Adiantum; species Adiantum capillus-veneris. The sequence goes on along the minus strand of NC_140960.1, from coordinate 79,836,895 downwards.
TCCTAAACGAGGCAATGATGACCATGCAATTGAACTTCTTCCAGGAAGTTCACCACCTAACCTCCTTATAGAGTTTCTCAAGCTCAACAAAAGGAGATTATGCGGCAAGTGCATGAGTTAGTTGAGAAGGGCATGGTTAGGCCTAGCTCATCTCCATTTTGCTCACCCGTGTAACTAGTACAAAAGAAACGCACATATCGAATGTGTGTCGACTATAGAGCACTAAATAGAATCACTATCAAGAATAGGTTTCCCGTTCCACAAGTAGAAGACCTATTTGATAAGCTATAAGGGTCCACCTACTTCAGTAGGATCGACCTAAAAAGCGGCTATCATCAAATAAGGATAGTTGATCAAGACATTGTAAAGACCGCATTTCGCACTACGTTTGGTCTTTACAAATATATAGTCATGCCTTTTGGCTTGACCAATGCATCAGCCACAGTCAACCGCTTGATGGAGAAGCTATTCTGACCTCATCGAACCTTTACTGGAGTGTTCTTTGATGATATCATCATCTACTCTATTTCATTAGACGAACACAAGAAACACCTCCAGGTAATATTTCAAGTTCTAAGAGAGAATAAACTTTATGTTAATCGAAAGAAAAGTGAATTTAGATTCAGTATTTAGGTCACATTATCTCTCAAGATGGCATCCAAATGGATCCATCAAAGTTAGAGGTAATAAAAGGATGGCCTAAACCAAGGAATCTTCATGAACTAAGAAGCTTTGTAGGTATGTGTGCATACTATAGATGCTTACAAAAGTTCTCACTAATAGCAGGACCATTACATGACCTAACAAAGAAAACCGTCAGGTATACATGGTCTGCCAAGGACAACAATGCTTTTGAAAAGCTTATCTCTCAACCTGTGCTTACACTACCAAATCTCTCAAAGCCATTTGAGGTCCAATGTGATGCTTGTGGTGATTGCCTTCTTCTTGGAGCTGTTTTGCTCCAAGAAGGGCACGCCATAGCCTATGAAAGTCGAAGGCTTGAGCCTATCGAGCAAGCTCTAGGCATATATGAAAAGGAACTCCTCGCAGTTCTACATGCCTTAGATTCATGGAAGCACTATTTATTGGGGACTCCTTTCATTTTGCGAACGGATCACCAAAGTCTTAAGTACTTCATGACGTAGACCAAGCTCTCCGACAAACAAATGAGGTGGACAAATTTCCTTTCGCAATTTCATTTTCATAATGCTCACATTGTTGGCAAGCATAATCAAGTAGCCGATGCACTCTCAAGATGGCCGAGAGTGAATGTGGTTTCCATAGCAACTCGTGATGATCTATCTTCTATGATAGATGAGTATGCTATTGATTCCAATTTTAGAGATGTGATTTCAGCCCTTGCACTAGGGAAGAAAGAGGAACCATTTACTTTACAAGATGGTTATCTTCTCTATGGCAATAGACTATGTGTTACTAACTCACTCCGTGAGAAAGTAATGTATGAATCTCATGCTCCTCCTTATGTGGGGCATAGGGGGATTCAATCTACCCTAAAGGGGATTGAATTATATTTTTATTGGCCTACCATGAAAGCAAACATACAAGAGTATGTTTCTAAATGTGTGGTATGCCAAAAGACGAAGTTTGATAGAGGGAAGCAACCTGGATTGCTTCAACCTTTGCCAATCCCTGATTCAACATTGGAGAGCATATCCATGGATTTTATCTTTGGATTGCCTAAGTCTATCCATGCGAATACTGGAATATGGACGATAGTAGATAGGTTCAGTAAACAAGCTCGTTTTATACCTATCAAAAAGACTATCAAAGCCCATCAAATGGCAACTCTCTTCATTTCACAAATCTTCAAGTACCATGGATTGCCAATGTCCATAGTGTCGGATAGAGATCCTAGAACGACCAGTAATTTTTGGAAGGGTCTCTTTGAGAATTTAGGGACAAGGCTAAACTTCTCTCCGGCTTATCACCCACAAACGGATGGCCAGAGTGAAATACACAACCTAACAATTCTTGATCTACTAAAAGCCTATGTAACGGAAGCAGATCAAAGATCACAATGGGAGAAGTATTTACCCTTAGTGGAGAAAAACATTGTACATATCTCAACTAGAAAAGCACCTTTTGAGGTAATTGAGGGAAGTCCCGTGCTACTTAAGGTAAACGGGGAGATCTTCGTTGCAGATGAGTATAGCCGAGACCTACAAGAATCTTTCCAAAAGATTAAGGATGCTACCTCTATCTCACAACAAAGGGAAAAGGCTCCCGCTGACAAGCACAGAAGAGCCCAAGCCTTTAAAGAAAATGATTGGGTCTTACTCAAATTTCCCAAGGCTTGATTAAGGCACACAACGGGCAAGAATCCTACGGAACACCAAAAGTACTATGCTAAGTTAGCAAAAAGGTACTATGGTCCCTTCCAGATTCTTAGAGCCATCAATGAGATGGCCTATCAACTCAAGTTGCCCAGCCATTGGCTCATACACAATGCTTTCCATGTGAGCCTACTAAAGCCTTACAAAGGAGAGCCACCTCAAGAACCAACTATTGAAGACCCACCGGAGATTGAGGACCAAGAAGAGGTGCTACAGCCCGAGTCCATCATCCGACATGAAGACAAGGTGCTAAAAGGCGGTAATACTATCCAACGATATCTTATTAAGTTTAAGAAGTATCCTTTTCAATATGCTAGATGGATGCAAGGCATACAATTAAAGGATAACCTAAACCTTGTCAATGCTTACAATGCTTCCCAAAAGTAAGCAAATGTACAAATGTTAAAAATGAGCAAAGTTTTTGTCTTATAAGGCTCTCTTTTTCTTTATTGTGCACAAAAATGAAGTGGTATGTGTAATGGAAATGTCCTATGAACTTTGAGAGTAGCGGAATTAGGAAATTAGGTGAAGCACTTTTGAGAGATTCTTTGTGAGTATAGCGGGTGAACTTATTTGATGGTAGCAACATAAACATGGTACTTAGTTTACTTGGCATGAATAATACTTTTGCAACAGAGAGAGTTTAGAGAACATGACAATAGTTGAGGACCGGATTCATATGAAGCCGGTCCCCCCTCAAATAGGCATTTGTATTATAGTTTCTCCCATCAAAAGAGACTTGGTACAATACAATCTTTGTGTTCCTTGTGACCTACGTGATGCAATGAAGATGGAAAGCTTCATGCATCACAAGCATAGCATAACTTAAAGAAAGCATTAACTATCCCAAGGCCTCAAACACCTTTGAAGGTGGAGAGAGCTAGCGGGGAATGAGGATAGGGAAGAGAAAGAAGAAACATTCCATAGGAGAAAGAAGTAGTTCCTCGCTTATCGTTACTCTTCTTGCTAGCATACATAATAGCATAGTAATGGAGATGGAGAAGATGGCAAGCTTAAGCATTGAAGCATGACTCTTGGTTGGATTTGCATTCCATAGCCAAGAGTGTTGGTGTAGGCTTTCACTCTCACAAGCTTGGAGAAGGAGGTGGTGTACCTCAACTTTCACCAAGTGAGAATGGTGTCTCAAATGAGTGTGTGTGATGGTGTATATCCCCCTAGCACCCCCCCTCCTTGCTTTGGGCGAGTGGAGACTTTTCCACATGCAGCAGGCTCATTGGACCCCCCTCCCCCTGGCCAATCACATGGAGCATGCAGTCAAGTACATGGGTAGTCTTTTGACAAGTGTCCTCCTTACCCCTTAGAGAGAGAGAGCTTGAAAATATCTAAATATTTCCTAGATGGAAATAGAAGCTCATTGGACCCCTCTTTAGCCCAACCAATAGCATTCAAGCACACCATGTGGTTAAGCTTAGTGGGAGTCTGACATGTGTCCCATGTGCTCTTTTAGAATTCCCCTAACTTTGAGTTTTTTATGTATAGAAAGTTTCTCAAGCAACTTCCTCATTAAGTGAGTAGGTTCTCTTTTTGACTCAAGCATCTTACCCCCCATGCATAGGAAGCTTCTTAAGCAACTTCCTCATTAAATGTGACAAGTACCTCGAGTACCTTAGTCACCAAGCATGACAAGCACCTTAGGTGGACTTCCCACCTCAAGCACAACCCTAGCTTGCCTAAGTTTAGGTCGGGTTCCCACCTCAAGCACAGCCCTAGCTTGCTTAAGGTTCCCACCTTAAGCACAACCCTATCTTGCTTAAGGTCAAAAGGACTTTTAACACCAATCATTGGAGGTCTTTTAGGCTTCATTAGTTAACCTTGCTCTTTGACATACCATCTCTTATTTGTGCCCCTTTACCATTGGCCCCGTGTTGAGATAGATCTGTAAGCACATGTCTATATTTTAACCCTTGTTCCCGTTTATTATCCCATATTAAATGATCAGTTTAATATGAGAAAATCATTTGGGTTGGTTAGATATTAGATAGATCCCTAAGCACAAGTCCCTAATCATTTGGATTGGTTAGATATTAGATAGATCCCTAAGCACAAGTCTATATTCTAACCCTTGTTCCTGTTTATTATCCCATATTAAATGATCAGTTTAATATGAGAAAATCATTTGTGTTGGTTAGATATTAGATATTTAATGACATTACCTCTCTCTTGAAATCATAGTCATCCTCGACTATGAGGTAAAAGAGATAAAGTCATAGTCATTAGTCAATTTGTCTTAGCGGGTAGAGGATCCCTTTTTACCCTACGACATCATTCCAAGATGGATGACTAATCCATTTAGTGCTTGGGAGACATAGCTGCCGCAAGCATGTCTGCTCTTTAGTTCATCCTCCCAAGTAGAGTGACAAATTCTACATGGTGTTTGAGAGACGTCGTCATCCCAAACATGATTCTTAGTATGCATACTACTTAAATTTTTTGTGCACAATAAAGAGAATTAGTCTTATAAGACAAAAACATTGATCATTTATAAGAAACATGTACATTTGGCTACTCTAATGTAGTATTGTAAGCGTTGACAAGGTTCATACTATCCTTAAGCTGGATTCCTTGCATCCATCTAGCATCTTCAAGAGGATAATTTTTGAACTTAATAAGATACCGTCGAATAATCTTACCATGTCGTAGTACCTTGTCTTCATGCCGAAGGATAGCTTCGGGTTGTAGTATCTCTTCTTGATCTTCGATTTCAGGAGGGTCTTCAATAATTGGTTCATTTGGAGGCTCACCTTTGTAGGGCTTGAGTAGGCTCACATGAAAAGCATTTTGTATGAGCCAATGGTTAGGTAACTTGAGTTGATAAGCTACCTCATTGATTGGCTTCAAGATTTGAAAAGGACCATAGTATCTTTTTGCTAGTTTAGCATAATACTTTTGATGGCCCATAGGATTTTTGCCCGTCGTTTTCCTCAATCGAGCCTTAGGAAACTTAAGTAAGACCCAATCATTTTCTTTGAACGTTAAAGCCCTTCTGTGCTTGTCAGCAACAACTTTTTGCCTTGGTTGGGAGATGGATATAGCCTCCTTAATCTTTTGAAAAGATGTTTGCAGGTCACGGATATACTCACCGGCAGCGAAGATCTTCCCATGTACTTTAAGTAGCAAGGGACTTTTAGGTCTTCCTTCTATGATTTCAAAAGGTGCTTTTCCCGTAGAAGTATGAATAGTATTATTATACGCATACTCTACAAGAGGTTAAGTACTTTTCCCATTGTGAGCGTTGATCTACTTCTGTGACATAGGTCTTTAGTAAATCAAGAATCGTAAGATTGGCTATCTCACTTTGGCCATCCGTTTGTGGGTGATAGGCGGAAGAGAAATTCAATCTTGTACCTAGATTTTTGAAGAGACCTTTCCAGAAATTACTGGTCATTCTAGGATCTCTATCTAACACAATGGATGTTGGCAATCCATTGTGTTTGAAAATATGTGATATGAAGAGAGTTGCCATTTGGTGTGCCTCAATAGTCTTCTTGACAGGGATAATGTGTGCTTGCTTGCTAAACCTGTCGACTATTGTCCATATTCCTGTATTCGCATGGATAGATTTTGGTAATCCAAAGATAAAATCCATGGATATACTCTCCCATGGTGAATTAGAAATTGGCAATGGCTGGAGTAATCCAGGTTGCTTCCCTCTATCATACTTGGTCTTTTGGCATACTTCACATTTTGAAACATACTCTTGTATGTCCACTTTCATGGTAGGCCAATAAAAGTACGTCTCTACTCCTCGAAGAGTAGGTTGAATGCCTCTATGCCCCGCATAGGGAGGAGCATGGGATTCATACATGACTTTCTCACGAAGGGAGTGGGTAACACATAGCCTATTGCCATGGAGAAGATAACCATCCTGCAAGGTGAATGGTTCCGAAATCTTCCCCAAAGCAATGGCTGACATTATGTCTTTAAAGTCAGGGTCAGTAGCATACTCATCTATCATAGAAGATAGATCATTGTGAGTTGCTATTGACACAACACTAACTTTTGGTCGTCCTGAAAGTGCATCAGCCACTTGATTGTGCTTACCAGCAATGTGAGCAATGTGGAAATTAAATTGTGAAAGAAAATTTATCCACCTCATTTGTTTGTCGGAAAGCTTTGTTTGCATCATGAAGTACTTGAGACTTTGATGGTCTGTTCGTAAGATGAATGGAGTCCCCAATAGATAGTGCTTCCATGTGTCTAGGACATGTAGAACAACTAACAGCTCTTTCTCATAAATTCCTAAGACTCGTTCATCCGTGTTGAACCTTCGGCTCTCATATGCTATGGCATGCCCTTCTTGAAGCAAGACTGCTCCAAGGCAATCACCACAAGCATCACATTGGACCTCAAATGGCTTTGAGAGATCTGGAAGCGTAAGGATTGGTTGGGAGATAAGCTTCTCTTTAAGCTTGTCAAAAGTACTTTGCTCCTTAGCAGTCCATGAATGCTTAACGTTTTTCTTTGTTAAGTCATGTGATGGTCCTGCTATGAAGAATTTTGCTATGAAGCGTCTATAGTATGCACACATACCAATAAAGCTTCTTAGGTCATGTAGATTCCTTGGATTAGGCCATGCTTTTATTACCTCTAACTTTGATGGATCCATACGGATACCATCTTGAGAGATAATATGACCTAAGTATTGAATCTCTTGAAGGAAAAATTTGCTTTTCTTTTGATTGAAAAAAAGCTTATTGTCCCTTCATGCTTGAAAAATCACTTGGAGATGTTGCTTGTGTTCCTCCAAGGAATTGGAGTAGATGATGATATCATCAAAGAACACTCCAGTGAATTTGCGGTAGGGTCTAAATTTTTTCTCCATTAATCGATTGAATGTAGTTGGTGCATTAGTTAAGCCAAAAGGCATGACTAGATATTCATAAAGGCCAAACGTTGTACGAAATGCGGTCTTTAGGATATCTTCATTCACTATCCTTATTTGATGGTAGCCACTTTTAAAGTCAATCTATTGAAGTAGGTAGAGCCTTGTAGCTTATCAAATAGATCTTCTACCCGGGGTACAGGAAATTTATTTTTGATAGTGATATGGTTTAGTGCGCGATAGTCCACACACATGCGGTATGTACCATCTTTCTTTTGCACTAAAAGGACAGAAGAGCAAAAGGGAGAGGAGTTAGGTCTCACCATTCCTTTGTCTACCAATTCTTGTACTTGCCTCATGATGTCCTCTTGTTGAGCTTGTGAAACTCGATAGGGAGGTTTGTTAGGCGGTGAGCTTCATGATAGGAGCTCAATTTGATGGTCATTGTCCCCTCGTTTTGGGGTAAGTCCATGGGGATATCATCAATGAACACATCTTGGAATCCTTTTAGAAAGTTAGACAAATCTAACTCTTCTGGATTCATACCATTCACCTTTGATGAAACATTAGGACCTTTTAGGGATTCTTTGATCATGTACAGAAATTGAGCTTTTCATTGATTTATCAAGGGCAAGAGGATTTACAAGTGGTATAGTACAACCAGACTCATTAGCATCTATATAAATATTATTTCCCCTGTAGGTGAAGTAGATTCTCCTTTCAGGGAACTTCATGTTGGCATCCATGCGGTTGAACCATGGTATCCCTAGGATAACATCCTCATGTTGGAGAGAGAGATGAAGAAGTCTTCTTTGTCGACATAGCTTTGGACATGAAGCCTCAACTTCCAAATCAAGGGAGTAACGGAGGCTTATTGTCCCTTGAAACCGGCATCGGCTGTTACAACATCTCTCATCTCAAAAGCTTGAATGCCCAACTTGGTGGCCAATTCCATTGAGATGAAGTTGAGAGCAGAACCAAGGTCAAACAAGATGAAAGCATCATGATCCCTTACCTTTCCCAAGCATAGGAGAGAGGTGATCCTTTGCAATGAGTATCCTCTTTTGGATCTTTGATAGTGGAAGCTCTAGGAGTCTCATTGCGAGCATTTCTTTTGGGGCAAGAACGATAGCCATGTCCTTGCTCCCCACACTTAAAACATTTGTGATCCTTGCGAAAAGTTTCAAGCTCTTCAGGAGAGAGTTTATTTTTATCTTTGTAAACTCCTTTCTCCATGGCCCGATTGTTGTTGTTGTTGGAATGGCCGTGGGAAAAATTTTGGGCATTATTTTTTCCTTTGCATCACTTTTGCCTTTATTTTCCATGGGTTTGACATCCGTCTAACCCGTTGTTGGAAATTGATGCGTGAAGCAACCATGGTATGATGGATTACCTCGCTAATAGAGTCAGGCCGTTGATAGTTGACATACTCGGCCATCTCTTCAGGTAATCCCGCACAAAATTGTTGTTTTTGCTCAGCATTTTGAAAGACATAGTCTTGAGATGTAAATTCCAAAACTTATCCACATATTTGTGGATAACTCATGAGAGAAAGCCTTAAACTTCGCCATTCGGTGAGCACTTTGTCCTTTGCATCACTTGCAAGGAATTGCTTCATGATGGAAACTGTAGAGTTTTCCATGTCTTTGGGCTTTGCCATTGCCTCGAAGGCTAGCCCACCATTGACGAGCCGATTTTTGGAAGTGCATAGCTACATGGCGTGGCTTGGAGGACTCGTGAAGTCCTCGTCTCCAAAGGCCGCATCAAATTGTTGGATGAAGGCCGATACTTTGTCGGTAGCACCAAAGGTGCCATCATAGGTGAGAAAAGAGATACTCTTTCCTCCCTCTTTGAACTTCTTGAGCTTTTGTGACCTTTGCCATGCAGGGTAAGATTTGCGATGTCCTCCCCTCTTATATTCTCTAGGAGAATAGCCATAGCTTTCATCGGTAGAGGAGGAAGGTGAAGAAGAAGGAGAAGAGGGTGACCTCTTCTTGCCCTTTTCTTTTCCTTGGGAAGGACTATGGGTTAACCGTTTCCTCTTCGGAGGAGTTGGCGATCGTTTAGTCCTCCTTCTTCGTGGAGCCACATCTTGGGAGGAATTTAGGGATTCATTGCTTTCTTGATCTTTGGATTCCTCCTCTCGTATGGGAGAGAATCTTCTTTTTGGGTCTCTTCAAGAGGCCTCGTAAGCTCTCTCTCCTCTCGGAGAGGAAAGATAATCCCATAAGCACAAAGTTGTTGAGTAACTTCGGCTTGCAAAGTGGGTTGCCCATAGCTTGTTGCAACCTAGTGACAAGATAATTAACAAACATGGGAGCATCATCATTGGCACCTTCATGTGCAAAAACAAAGTTATCAATGTTCATTCTCCTCTCTTGATTATTGTCAGCCATGCTAATTAAACTTATGTGTTTACTTAGTGTATGCTTTGGCAATTCAAAACCTTAGTTGCTACTCCTCTTAGCCTTTGAAAATAGGCATTTAAGTATCTACACCCATGGCTCGAATTGGTTAATTAAAGAGAGTAGTGGAGTGAATCTAACATAGCGAAGTTGTCGAGGGATAGCTCCATTAGGACTTCTTATGGCTCAATAATGGTAAAGCCGTAGGCAAGTCTAAAAGACTCCATTATTAAGTCCAAAGCTCCTGAGGTGTGCGCCATATCCCACATAGTGGGCTCAACAAAACCGATAATAGATCCCAGTCCCACTTACCCTAATATAATTAATAAAATCAACCATTAATAGGTTACTTAAGGACCTCTCTTCTTAAGCAAGAAAAGAGAAACCAAATGCTCTGATACCAATGTAATGAAAATTGCCTATGAACTTTGAGAGTAGCGGAATTAGGAAATTAGGTGAAGCACTTTTGAGAGATTCTTTGTGAGCATAGCGGGTGAACTTATTTGATGGTAGCAACATAAACATGGTACTTAGTTAACTTGGCATGAACAATACTTTTGCAAGAGAGAGAGTTTAGAGAACATGACAATAGTTGAGGACCGGATTCATATGGAGCCGGTCCCCCCTCCAATAGGCATTTGTATTATAGTTTCTCCATCAAGAGAGACTTGGTACAATACAATCTTTGTGTTCCTTGTGACCTACGTGATGCAATGAAGATGGAAAGCTTCATGCATCACAAGCATAGCATAACTTAAAGAAAGCATTAACTATCCCAAGGCCTCAAACACCTTTGAAGGTGGAGAGAGCTAGCGGGGAATGAGGATAGGGAAGAGAAAGAAGAAACATTCCATAGGAGAAAGAAGTAGTTCCTCACTTATCGTTACTCTTCTTGCTAGCATACATAATATCATAGTAATGGAGATGGAGAAGATGGCAAGATTAAGCATTGAAGCATGACTCTTGTTGGATTTGCATTCCATAGCCAAGAGTGTTGGTGTAGGCTTTCACTCTCACAAGCTTGGAGAAGGAGGTGGTGTACCTCAACTTTCACCAAGTGAGAATGGTGTCTCAAATGAGTGTGTGTGATGGTGTATATCCCCCTAGCACCCCCCCCCCTTGCTTTGGGCGAGTGGAGACTTTTCCACATGCAGCAGGCTCATTGGACCCCTCTCCCCTTGGCCAATCACATGTAGCATGCAGTCAAGTACATGGGTAGTCTTTTGACAAGTGTCCTCCTTACTCCTTAGAGAGAGAGAGAGCTTGAAAATATTTAAATATTTCTTAGATGGAAATAGAAGCTCATTGGACCCTCGTTAGCCCAGCCAATAGCATTCAAGCACACCATGTGCTTAAGCTTAGTGGGAGTCTGACATGTGTCCCCTAACTTTGAGATTTTTATACACTGGAAGTTTCTCAAGCAACTTCCTCATTAAGTGAGTAGGTTCTCTTTTTGACTCAAGCATCTTGTATGTCTTTGGGCTTTGCCATTGCCTCGAAGGCTAGCCCACCATTGACGAGCCGATTTTTGGAAGTGCATAGCTACATGGCGTGGCTTGGAGGACTCCGTGAAGTCCTCGTCTCCAAAGGCCGCATCAAATTGTTGGATGAAGGCCGATACTTTGTCGGTAGCACCAAAGGTGCCATCATAGGTGAGAAAAGAGATACTCTTTCCTCCCTCTTTGAACTTCTTGAGCTTTTGTGACCTTTGCCATGCAGGGTAAGATTTGCGATGTCCTCCCCTCTTATATTCTCTAGGAGAATAGCCATAGCTTTCATCGGTAGAGGAGGAAGGTGAAGAAGAAGGAGAAGAGGGTGACCTCTTTCTTGCCCTTTTCTTCCTTGGTTTCCCTCTTCCCTTTTGGAGTGACGAGGAGAAGGACTATGGGTTAACCGTTTCCTCTTCGGAGGAGTTGGCGATCGTTTAGTCCTCCTTCTTCGTGGAGCCACATCTTGGGAGGAATTTAGGGATTCATTGCTTTCTTGATCTTTGGATTCCTCCTCTCGTATGGGAGAGAATCTTCTTTTTGGGGTCTCTTCAAGAGGCCTCGTAAGCTCTCTCTCCTCTCGGAGAGGAAAGATAATCCCATAAGCACAAAGTTGTTGAGTAACTTCGGCTTGCAAAGTGGGGTTGCCCATAGCTTGTTGCAACCTAGTGACAAGATAATTAACAAACATGGGAGCATCATCATTGGCACCTTCATGTGCAAAAACAAAGTTATCAATGTTCATTCTCCTCTCTTGATTATTGTCAGCCATGCTAATTAACTTATGTGTTTACTTAGTGTATGCTTTGGCAATTCAAAACCTTAGTTGCTACTCCTCTTAGCCTTTGAAAATAGGCATTTAAGTATCTACACCCATGGCTCGAATTGGTTAATTAAAGAGAGTAGTGGAGTGAATCTAACATAGCGAAGTTGTCGAGGGATAGCTCCATTAGGACTTCTTATGGCTCAATAATGGTAAAGCCGTAGGCAAGTCTAAAAGACTCCATTATTAAGTCCAAAGCTCCTGAGGTGTGCGCCATATCCCACATAGTGGGCTCAACAAAAACCGATAATAGATCCCAGTCCCACTTACCCTAATATAATTAATAAAATCAACCATTATAGGTTACTTAAGGACCTCTCTTCTTAAGCAAGAAAAGAGAAACCAAATGCTCTGATACCAATGTAATGAAAATTGCCTATGAACTTTGAGAGTAGCGGAATTAGGAAATTAGGTGAAGCACTTTTGAGAGATTCTTTGTGAGCATAGCGGGTGAACTTATTTGATGGTAGCAACATAAACATGGTACTTAGTTAACTTGGCATGAACAATACTTTTGCAAGAGAGAGAGTTTAGAGAACATGACAATAGTTGAGGACCGGATTCATATGGAGCCGGTCCCCCCTCCAATAGGCATTTGTATTTTAGTTTCTCCATCAAGAGAGACTTGGTACAATACAATCTTTGTGTTCCTTGTGACCTACGTGAACCAAAGCAAACAACATACGCAAAGTAGACATCTTCACCACTGGGGAGAAGATCTCATCAAAATCAATGCCCTTCTGTTGCTTGAATCCTTTAGCACAAGCCTTGCTTTGTACCTAGGCTTTGCATCCATTGAACACAATTTTATCTTGTAAACCCACTTGCATGGTAGTGCCTTCTTACCCTTTGGCAAAGGAGGTAAGCTCCCACGTTTCATTTTGGATCAACGAATCCATCTCTGACTGCATAGCCTGCTCCCACTTGAGCTTGTCAACACTAGACATGGCCTCATCATAACATGATGGCTCCCCGCAAATCAGTCAACAATACATAATCCATAGAAGCACAAAACGTTGAGGCTGTCTTGCACGCCGCTCTGAACGCCTCAAAGACTATGCAGGAGGGTGCATCTGGCTGTCCCACATCTACATGATCTCCCAACAAGGGTCTATCTCCCACTTGAGGGTCAATGGGCTGCCCACGAGCAGCCATGGGACCATCATACCGATGACCATCCTCCTCAAATATCACACGCCGAACCTCAACCGTTCGTGGTGATGCTCTATACATAGAGTCCTCATGAAAAACAACATCATGGCTGCGCGCAATCTTCCTGTCAATAGGATCCCACAATCGATAACCCATCTCACCAGGGCTACCATAACCCAAGAAGATACATCTCTTGCTCTTTGGATCCAATTTGTTGCGTTTTGCCTTAGGTACATGTACATAAGCTTCACAGCCAAAAACACGAAGGTGACCATACGAAGGTGGCAAACCTGTCCATACCTCTTCAGGAACTTTGAAGCCCAAAGGAACACTAGGTGAACGATTTATCAAATGCACAGAAGTGGCAACTGCTTCAGCCCAAAATCCATTTGACAAACCAGCCATAGAAATCATACTACGGACTTTCTCCTGTATAGTCCTGTTCATGCGCTCTGCCACACCATTTTGAGGAGGTGTATAGGGAGCACTAAGCTCACGCCGTATACCCTTCTCAACACATAATGTAGTGAAAGCGTGAGACATAAATTCACCCCCATTGTCCGTACGTAAGCACTTCAACTTACAACCTGATTGGTTCTCAACAAGAGCCAACCATTGCTTAAATATATCAAAAACCATATCCTTCTTACGAATGGGGTATGCCCATACCTTCCTGCTAGCATCATCAATGGACGTAACAAAGTACATAGCACCTCCAAGAGAAGCATTGGGCATCGGCCCACATACATCACTATGCACCAAAGCTAGCTTTTCCAAAGATCTATGTGGAACACTCTTCTTATGAGAAGACCGAACATGTCAACCATAAAGGCAATGCTCACAAAACTCAAAACCACCAAATCTGAACGGGAATGTAATCCGCACGTGCCAACAACTTCAAACCTTTCAGTGACATATGCCCCAAACGCTGATGCCATAAAGAAGCAGGAGGTTGCTCAATGATCCCCACAATGTGATCAGCCACACTAGCTACACAAAGGAATACAACGTATTCCTCTTAGCACCTTTAACCAAAACAAGGCTGCCCTTAGTGAGCTTCCAACCTCCATCACCAAAATATACATTAAAACCAAGTGAATCCAACTGACCCACACTAATCAAGCTTTTTGCAAGAGCCGGCACATGACGCACGCTGCAAGACAAACGTAGTAGAGTTTGGCATAGCCAAATGAATATCCCCAATGCCATGAATCTGCATAGAACGCCCATCAGCAATCCTAATAGTACCTGTGCTCGAAGCATCATAGTGATGAAACCACGACCTATTAGGCGTTACGTGAAAAGAAGCACCACTGTCAATGACCCAATCCATAGGCATACTACTCTCATGAATGAGAAGAAAAGCATCATCAAAATAGGATGCAAGCAACACATCACCAAGCTCTTCACTAGTAGCACTAGTCGGAGCACATACATGGTCATCTTGAGAGCTACACTCTCCCTGTGTTGCATTTAACTCCTCAATCTTGACATTGGACTTAGGCTTGTCCTTAGCATCATGGTCTTTCTTCTTACCATCTCCATTTTTCCTTTTCCACTTGTAGCAATCCTTTTTGAAATGGCCTTTTCTACCACAATGAAAACATTCCACATCCATTTTACTTGTGCTTGCACGGGACTTGCTTCTAGATTTACCCCTGTTGGACTTATACTTGTCCATAGTCCTGCTCTGACAACCATTGCACTAGAAGACTTACTACCTGCATTATTCTTTCGATTAATCTCTTCCGTGAGAAGACTAGACTCCACATTAGTACTTGTCAACTCATCCGTAGGAACCGAGTTACTTATGGCTGTCCTAAATGTGTCCCATGACTCAAGCAACGTGACAAGTAAAAACATAGCTTTTACATTGTCCTCAAACGTAATTTTCTGCGTAGCAAGTTGGCTGAAAATTGTATTGAACTCATTCAAATGCACATTCATGGAAGCACCTTCCTCCATTCGCAAATCAATAAGCTTTTTAATCCAATACACCATAGAAGCAACCGAATGCTTATCATACATATCGCAAATCCGCTGCCATAGCTCATAAGCTCCACCCTGTGCATCTTTCACATTGTAATAAACAGACTTTGAAAGGGAAAGCCTAATGGTAGACCTGCACATCTCATCCAACTCCTCCCAATCATCCCTCTCCATGTTCTCTGGCTTAACTCCCTGCAACTTTAGAGGTCGAATATGTTTCTTCTGCACCAAGACATCCCAAATCTGATCTTTCCAATATGAGAAGTTAGCACCATCCAACTTCTCAATATTGAAAACTGTGTCCTCTTTAGTGCCCATTACAACAAGAATGCAACAATGAGAAAACTGTAACCAACCAACAAACTGCCACAACAAAGTAGTGTTGCAAATCTGACAACACCTTCTGCTCAATCAAAGAGCAAACGCATAGAGTATAAATCAACCCATAATATGGTCAAAAAACGTACGTAGAAATCCACAAACAAATGCATAAACCCGTGACACCTGTAACTCAACCGGCCTAGGCAAACCGTGCCACAAAATGCATCAACAATGAGCTCTCATAGAGGCATAAACATACTCCATGTCTGAATAACCACAATAGAGACATAAGCTGACCAAGCTTACACAAATCCGTGAGCATAAATGGATCCAAGTGAGCATATAACCAATGCACAAGCTCAACGAAGTCCAATCTCTACTGTCAACCAAGTACCTGTCCGTACTCAAACTGCAACATTGCAAGCAAGAGCAAACCCGCTTCATGTATAAGTGAACCAAATCTCCACAATATCATGCATAAAGAGTGTCTGTCAAACTGCCATATCCACATCCATTGACATACATAGATGATGCAAACCTGTAGCTCAAGAACACGCATAAACAGACTGCCCAGAAGAGTAGAAGCTCCCACTCAAACCACAACCATATACATGGCTATCCCACAGTCAAAATACATGTTTTGTAACCACAGAAGAAACCTGTATCCAAAGCTCCCTGTAACCTGTAACCTGTACCCGTACATGTACCTGTACCTGCACCTGTACCTGTACTTGTAGTCGAAGAAGACAATGCCGCCAAACTCCCACTCTATCTGTGTGTATGAGGCCACTCCAAGAAGAGGCTACACACTCTCAAATGAGCTGTGGGCTCACGTAAGTGGAAGACACTACAGCAATGGCACCTGTAATGGCTATGGAAGCTCTTGCAACAGAAAACTACCAAAGAGAGCTGAAAAACGCAGCTCCTAGTCTGTAGCTCAGATGGGATTTCTAATGGCATGAATGGCTCCGAAAGGGGGTTAAACTCCAGGACACCTCAGGACACCTACTGAAAATACTCGCGGAGTGCTGAACCTTCCAATGCCAAGCTCGGAAAAACCTTCTGCTCTTTAGAAATGCGCGCGTGCGCGAAACCAAAAAACGGCAATGAAACAGTAGCAATTTCCACCACACTCAAAAATGATGATGAAGCTCTCAATGCTCTCACTACCAAGCTCTGATACCACTTGTTGGGATCGGAGAGCACACACAGAGAGCCAGCACAAAGAAGGAGATAGACGCAGTGTGTGGCGGGGCGGTACTCACACTACAATGTGTAGTTTTGAGTATAGTTATTATGAATGAGTAAATGAATGGTTGTACATGGGCGGCTGAAAAACGTGCAGCCGGGCACACGGGCCTTTAACCCAACACATCTTACCCCCCATGCATAGGAAGCTTCTTAAGCAACTTTCTCATTAAATGTGACAAGTACCTCAAGTACCTTAGTCATCAAGCATGACAAGCACCTTAGGTAGATTAAGGTGCTTGAGGTGCCTTGAGAAGCTTGCCTGAGATGCTTGTGGGAACACCCCCTACTTCAAGTGCTTAGTCATGCGATGACTAAGGGGCTTGCTCATCCAAAGTCAAAAAGATCCCTACAAGGAGGGGGGCGAGCCTACAAGGGGGGGGGGGGATGAGAGAGAACACACACACACACACACACACACACACACACACACACACACACACACACACACACACACACACACACACACAAGGGAAGCCCCAGCTTGAAGAGGCAGCAAGGACACTTGTCAAGTTCCTCCTCATGTTGCCCTCATGGTGTGCTTGAAACCTATTGGTTGGCCACCCAAGGGGTCCAATGATAATAAAGGATATTTAATTAATTGATTTTGCATTTATCAAGTCCTCTCTCTCAAAGGGGAAAGGGGGACACTTGTCCCAAGGCTATCCCTGTTGCTTGTAATGGCTCCTGCTTGTGATTGGCTAGGCCTGGAGGGGTCCAATGAGCTTCAACCATGAGCTACAAGGGGGGTCGACCCAAGCAAGCTAGGGGGGTGCTTAGGGGTATACTCACCCACACACACTCACAAACACTCTCATTGTGTACTATGCCAAGTTAACTAATTGCTATGATTATGTTGCTATCTTCAATTATGTCTACCCGCTATGCTCACAAAATCATTTCTTGAAAGTACTCTCATTAAATTCCGCTACTCTCAAATTGAATAGGCAAATTCCATTACATTGGTATCAAAGCATTTGGTTTCTCTTTTCTTGCTTAAGAAGAGAGGTCCTTAAGTAGCCTATAAATGGTTGATGTTGTTAATTATAATAGAGTAAGTGGAAATGGGATCTAATATCGGTTTTTTTAAGCCCACTATGTGGGGGATGGTGCACACCTCGGGAGCTTTGGACTTAATAATGGAGTCATTTTAGACTTGCCTACGGCTTTACCATTATTGAGCCATAAGAAGTCCGAAAGGAGCTAGCCCTTGGCAACTCTGCTATGTTAGACCTACTCCTCTACTCTCTATAATTAACCACTTTGAGCCGTGGGTGTAGATACTGAAGAGCCGATTTTCAAAAGCTAAGAGGAGTGGCAACTAAGGTTTTGTATTGCCAAAGCATACACTAAGTATAAACATAAATCTTGTTAACATGGCTGACAATAATCAAGAGAGTAGAATGAACATTGATAGCTTTGATTTTGCACATGAAGGTGCTAATGATGATGCTCCCATGTTTGTGAATTATCTCGTCACTAGGTTGCAACAAGCTATGGGCAACCCTGCTTTGCAAGCCGAAGTTACTCAACAACTTCGTGCTTATGGAATTTCCCTTCCTCTCCCAGAGGAGAGAGAGCTTAGGAGGCCTCTTGAAGAGACCTCCAAAAGAAGACTCTCTCCCATTCGAGAGGAGGAATCCAAAGAGAAAGAAAGAAATGACAGTCTAAGTTCTTCTGAAGATGTGGCTCCACGAAGACGGCGGTCTAGACGATCGCCTACTCCTCCCAAGAGGAAAAGAGCAACCCATAGTCCTTCTCCTCATCACTCTGAAAGGCAAGAGAGGAAACAAAGGAAGAAAAGGGCTAGGAAGAGGTCACCCTCTTCTCCTTCTTCTTCACCTTCCTCCTCTTCCGATGAAAGTTATGGCTATTCTCCTAGAGAATACAAGAGGGGAGGACATCGCAAATCATTTCCTGCATGGCGAAGGTCACAAAAGCTAAAGAAGTTCAAGGAGGGAGGAAAGAGTATCTCTTTTCTCACCTATGATGGCACCTTTGGTGCTACCGACAAAGTGTTGGCCTTCATCCAGCAATTTGATGCGGCCTTTGGGGACGAGGGCTTCACAGAGTCCTCCAAGCTACGCCATGTAGCTATGCACTTCCAAAAATAAGCTCGTCAATGGTGGGCTAGCCTTCGTGGCAATGGAGAAGCCCCAAAGACATGGAAAACTCTACGAGTTTCCATCATGAAGCAATTTCTTCCAAGTGATACTAAAGATAAAGTTCTTACCGAATGGCGCGGCTTGAAGCTTCTCTCTCATGAGTCTATCAACAAGTATGTAGACAAGTTTTGGGATTTACATCTCAAAGCTACTGTCTTTCAAAAGATAGACTTTGCCGAGCAAAGACAACAATTCTGTGCGGGATTACCTGAAGAGATGGCCGAATACATCAACTCTCAACGGCCCGGTACTATTACCGAAGTAATCCACCACACCATGGTTGCTTCACGCATCAATTTCCATCAAGGGGCTAGACGTAATGTCAAGCCCATGGAAAACAAAGATAAAAATGATGCAAAGGGAAAATCCAATGCTCAAAATAATTCCCAAGGCACTTCCAACAACAACAATAACAACAACAACAATCGGTCCAAGGAGAAGGGAGTTTACAAAGGTAAAAACAAACTCTCTCCTGAAGAGCTTGAAGCTTTTCGCAAGGACCATAAGTGTTTCAAGTGTGGGGAGCAAGGACATGGCTATCGTTCTTGCCCCAAGAAGAATACTCGCAATGAGACTTCTAGGGCTTCCACCATCGAAGCTCCAAAAGAGGATGCTCATTGCAAAGGATCATCACTTTCCTATGCGTGGGGAAAGGTAAGAGAGCATGATGCCTTCATCTTGTTTGACCCAGGCTCTACTCTCAACTTCATATCAATAGAGTTGGCCACCAAGTTGGGCATTCAAGCTTTTGAGATGGGAGATATAGTAACAACTGATGCAGCTTTCAAGGGACAACAGGCCTCCGTTACTCCCTTGATTGGGAAGTTGAGGCTTCATGTCCAAAGCTATGTCGACAAAGAAGACTTCTTCATCTCTCTTCTCCAACATCAGGATGTTATCCTAGGGGCACCATGGTTTGATCGCATGGCTGCCAACATGAAGTTCCCTGAAAGGAGAATTTACTTCACCTACAGGGGAAAGAACATGTATATAGATGCTAGTGAGCGTGGTCGCACTATTCCACTTGTAAATCCTCTTTCTCTTGATAAATCAATGAAGAGCTCAGTTCCTGCGTACATGATTTATGTCAAAGAGTCTCTAAAAGCTAATAATGTTTCATCAAATGAAAATGATAGGAATCAAGAAGATTTAGACTTGTCTACTTTTCTAAAAGGATTCCAAGATGTGTTCATCGATGATATCCCTATGGACCTACCTCCAAAACGAGGGGATGATGACCATCGTATTGAGCTGCTTCCAGGAAGCTCACCGCCTAACAAACCTCCTTATCGAGTCTCACAAGCTCAACAAGAGGAGATTATGAGGCAAGTACAGGAATTGGTAGACAAAGGGATGGTGAGGCCTAGTTCCTCTCCCTTTTGTTCTCTAGTCCTTTTAGTGCAAAAAAAAGATGGTACATACCGTATGTGTGTGGACTATCGAGCACTACACCTTATCACTATCAAAAACAGATTTCCCGTGCCTCGGGTAGAAGATCTGTTTGATAAGATACAAGGCTCTACCTACTTCAGCAGGATTGACCTTAAGAGTGGCTATCATCAAATAAGGATAGTGGATGAAGATATCCTAAAGACCGCGTTTCGCACAACATTTGGTCTTTATGAATATCTAGTCATGCCTTTTGGCTTGACTAATGCACCAGCTACTTTCAATGGTCTCATGGAGAAAATTTTTAGACCATATCGTAAATTCACTGGAGTGTTCTTTGATGATATCATCATCTACTCCAAGTCTTTGGAGGAACATAAGCAACATCTCCAAGTGATTTTTCAAGCCTTGAGGGAGAACAAACTTTTTCTCAACCAAAAGAAAAGTGAATTCTTCCTTCAAGAGATTCAATATCTAGGTCATATTATCTCTCACGATGGTATTCGTATGGATCCATCAAAGTTAGAGGTAATAAAATCATGGCCTAACCCAAGGAATCTACATCAGCTAAGAAGCTTTATTGGTATGTGTGCATACTATAGACGCTTCATAGCAAAATTCTCTCAAGTAGTAGGACCACTACATGACTTAACAAAGAAGAACGTTAAGTTTGTATGGACTGCTAAGGAGCAAAATGCTTTTGAAAAACTCAAAGAGAAGCTTACTTCCCAACCAGTCCTCGTGCTTCCGGATCTCTCAAAGCCATTTGAGGTCCAATGTGATGCTTGTGGTGATTGCCTTGGAGCGGTTTTGCTTCAAGAAGGACATGCCATAGCATATGAGAGCCGAAGGCTCAATAGTGATGAACGAGTCTTGGACATTTATGAGAAAGAGCTTTTAGCTGTTCTACATGTCCTAGACACATGGAAGCACTACCTATTGGGGACTCCATTTATCCTACGAACGGACCACCAAAGTCTCAAGTATTTCATGACGCAAACCAAGCTTTCTGACAAACAAATGAGGTGGGTAAATTTTCTTTCGCAATTTAATTTCCATATTGCTCACATAGCTGGTAAGCACAATCAAGTTGCCGATGCACTTTCACGACGACCAAAAGTTAATGCGGTGTCTATAGCTACTCACAATGATCTATCCTCTATGATAGATGAGTATGCTACTGACCCTGACTTTAGAGACATAATGTCAACCCTTGCTTTGGGGAAGAAAGAGAAACCATTCACCTTGCAGGATGGTTATCTTCTCCACGACAATAGGCTATGTGTTACCCATTCCCTTCGTGAGAAGATTATGTATGAATCCCATGCTCCTCCATATGCAGGGCATAGAGGTATTCAACCTACTCTCCGAGGAGTAGAGACGTATTTCTATTGGCCTACCATGAAAGTGGACATACAAGAGTATGTTTCAAAATGTGTAGTATGCCAAAAGACCAAGTATGATAGAGGGAAGCAACCTGGATTACTCCAGCCATTGCCTATTCCAAATTCACCATGGGAGAGTATATCCATGGATTTCATCTTTGGATTACCCAAGTCTATCCATGGGAATACAAGAATATGGACAATAGTCGACAGGTTTAGCAAGCAAGCACATTTTATTCCTGTCAAAAAGACTATTAAGGCACATCAAAGGGCAACTCTCTTCATATCTCAGATTTTCAAGCACCATGGATTACCCACATCCATCGTGTCAGATAGAGATCCTAGAATGACCAGTAATTTTTGGAAAGGTCTCTTTGAAAATCTAGGAACAAGATTGAATTTCTCTTCGGCCTATCACCCACAAACGGATGGCCAAAGTGAGATAGCCAATCTTACGATACTTGATCTACTCAAGACTTATGTTACTGAAGTAGATCAACGCTCACAATGGGAAAAGTATTTACCTCTAGTAGAGTATGCCTACAATAATACTGTCCATACTTCTACGGGGAAAACACCTTTCGAGATCATAGAGGGAAGACCTAAAAGTCCCTTGCTACTCAAAGTACATGGGAAGATCTTCGCCGCTAATGAGTATAGCCGTGACCTACAAGAATCTTTTCAAAAGATTAGGGAGGCTATAGCCATCTCTCAACAAAGGCAAAAAGCTGCTGCTGATAAGCACAGAAGAGCCTTAATGTTCAAAGAGAATGATTGGGTCTTACTCAAGTTTCCTAAGGCTCGATTAAGGCAAACGACGGGCAAAAATCCTACGGGCCATCAAAAGTATTATGCTAAACTAGCAAAAAGATACTATGGTCCTTTCCAAATCTTGAAGCCCATCAATGAGACGGCTTATCAACTTAAGTTGCCCAACCATTGGCTTATACACAATGCCTTTCATGTAAGCCTACTTAAGCCCTACAAAGGAGAGCCACCAACTGAACCAATTATTGAAGACCCTCTCGAAGTTGAAGACCAAGAAGAGGTGCTACAACCCGAAGATGTCCTTCGGCATGAAGACAAGGTACTACGATATGGTAAGATAATCCGACGGTATCTTATTAAGTTCAAAAATTATCCTTTTGAAGATGCTAGATGGATGCAAGGAGTACAACTTAAGGATAGTATGAACCTTGTCAATGCTTACAATGCTACATTAGAGTAAGCAAATGTACAAATTTCTTTTAAATGACTCATGTTTTTGTCTTATAAAACTAGTCCTCTTTTTAATTGTGCACAAATTTAACTAGTATGCATGCTTAGAATCATGTTTGTGATGACGACGTCTCTCAAACACCAAGTAGAATTTGTCACTCTACTTTGGGAGAATGAAATGGACTAAAGAGCAGACATGCTTGTGGCAGCTATCTCTCCGAAGCACCAAATGGATTAGTCATCCATCTTGGAAAGATGTCGTAGGGTAAAAAAGGGATCCTCTACCCGCTAAGTACGATTGACTAATGACTAAGGCTTTATCTCTTCTACCTCATAGTCGAGGACGACTATGATTTCAAGAGAGAGGTAATGTCATAAAATCTAATATCTAACCAACCCAAATGATTTTCTCATATTAAATTGATCACTTAATGTGGGAGAATAAACGGGAACAAGTGTTAAGATATAGATATGTGCTTATAGATCTATCTCAACACGGGGCCAATAGAAAAGGGGCCCAAATGGGAGATGGTCTATCAAGAGCAAGGCTAACCAATGGAGCATAAGACCTTAGGGTTAGCTTCATTGAAGACCTCCAATAATGTGTATAAAAGTCCTTTGACCTTAGGTAAGCTAGGGCTGAGCTTGAGGTGGAAACCAAGCCCAAACTTGAGGTGCTTGTCGTGCTTGAGGTGCTTGTCATGCTTGAGGTGCTTGATTAAGATGCTTGAGGTGCTTGACTGGCTCCATGCTTAAGGTGCTTGACTTGGTGCATGATTAAGGTGCTTGAGGTGCCTTGAGAAGCTTGCCTGAGATGCTTGTGGGAACACCCCCTACTTCAAGTGCTTAGTCATGCGATGACTAAGGGGCTTGCTCATCCAAAGTCAAAAAGATCCCTACAAGGAGGGGGGCGAGCCTACAAGGGGGGGGGGGATGAGAGAGAACACACACACACACACACACACACACACACACACACACACACACACACACACACACACACAAGGGAAGCCCCAGCTTGAAGAGGCAGCAAGGACACTTGTCAAGTTCCTCCTCATGTTGCCCTCATGGTGTGCTTGAAACCTATTAGTTGGCCACCCAAGGGGTCCAATGATAATAAAGGATATTTAATTAATTGATTTTGCATTTATCAAGTCCTCTCTCTCAAAGGGGAAAGGGGGACACTTGTCCCAAGGCTATCCCTGTTGCTTGTAATGGCTCCTGCTTGTGATTGGCTAGGCCTGGAGGGGTCCAATGAGCTTCAAGCATGAGCTACAAGGGGGGGTCGACCCAAGCAAGCTAGGGGGGTGCTTAGGGGGTATACTCACCCACACACACTCACAAACACTCTCATTGTGTACTATGCCAAGTTAACTAATTGCTATGATTATGTTGCTATCTTCAATTATGTCTACCCGCTATGCTCACAAAATCATTTCTTGAAAGTACTCTCATTAAATTCCGCTACTCTCAAATTGAATAGGCAAATTCCATTACAGTCTATTCCTCTCGGTAGCAGGCCTTGTGATTTATCGCTTGTTGAAATTCAAAGCTGACATACTGGGTCTATCATGCTGTTCATTAATTTATTAATGAAGAAGATTCTTCATTCGTCGCCCTCGGGGAAGCAAAAGTTGCTCCATCCGCGGTTCCCACACCGCGTCCATCGGTTGTGCCAGCGCAGAGCAACGCAACCCTTCCCCTAGCACGCGCTGTTGCATATCTGCTGCGTACCCTCCATCTCTGTTCCTCATGGCCAACCTTAGTGTTGGTTAAGTTATTGCGATGCGTATCCCTTCACAGGTTCGAACTGGTCTCTCCTCCTCATGGTATGTTGCAGCAGCTCCATAGGAGAGCTCGTGTGTACCCAGGTTGTATACTGGGTCTACAGATGCCTTTTCATTAGCCTGCAAAACCATATTGACCACTTCTCTTGCTTCGTAGTCTCCTCCCTGCCCCAAGCCTGGGTCTCTCTCTCAGTTTCCTCGCGATGGTGATAACCATCACCTTCTCATGAAACTAGACGAAGACAAAGGGCTGCTGCATCATCTGCTTGTCCTTTGCTGGGCACACAACATGCTCCCCTCTCGTGGCCCTGCAAATGCAAAACGAAAAGGCATCGTAGTGCTAGTTCACGCCCACAATCGCTTCCCAACCCTGCGGACTGTGTCCTGCATCCACCCCGTTCAGGGCCTGCCTTGCATGCCATCCCCTCATCATCGTCGCCTTCCCTCTTGTATTGAGTTCCGTTCACAAAAGGCAAGAACGTCTCGTCTCCCACCTGCACACAACCACCAAACAGAGCATGACCTATGCACACAGAGAGAGAGGGAGAGATCAACACAGCACGTCCGCCACTTGGGATAATTTCCTACGACGTTAAAACTCTCTTCTTTTTCTTCTTCTCTCTCGCCTACTAGATGGCGACCCCTCACTTTTCCTATTTGATCAAGAAGTCGGCATCGTCCAAGATTTGCACTAATGCGACCATCTTCCAAAATTAGAGGGACATACTAAGCTGAGACACATTTTTCCCAAACACTGGCACTGCTGAATGTCCTACAAATGATTGGAAAACTCCGAAAGTTGCGAGCCTAGGCGCCTCGAAAGATCTACAGTTGATCGTGGACGTGACAAGGCAAGCCACGTTTGCCTTCTGCGAGAGTGTCCACCGCTCTTAAAACCAAGGCGTGGCAGGGCCAAGGATTACAGTACCACCGCTCTGCACCTCCAAGAGGAGGAAACTCACCACAAAAGGATCTCCTCTATGCCATGCTTGGGGAAAGGTAAGAGAACATGATGCTTTTATTCTCTTTGACCCTGGTTCTGCTCACAATTTTATATCCACAGAGTTGGCCACCAAGCTAGGCATACAAGCTTACGAGATGGGAGATGTCCTATCCGCAGACGGTGCTTTCAAGGGACAAGAAGCTTCAATCACTCCCTTAATCGGGAAATTGAGGTTCCATGTCCAAAGCTATGTGGACAAAGAGGACTTCTTTATCTCTCCTCTCAAGCACGAGGATGTAATCCTAGGGGCACCATGGTTTGATCGCATGGCTGCCAATGTTAAATTCCCTGAAAGAAGAATCTACTTTAGGTTCAGGGAAAAAGATATGTACATAGATGCTAAGCAAATGAGTAACACCATACCCATTGTACATACGCAAGCTTTCAATAAGTCAATAAAGATCTCTATTTCCGTGTACATGATTTTTGTTAAAGATTCTTAAAATGAACCTAATGTTTTAGCAAAAGAAAATATACACACTCACAAGGAATTAGAGGTATCCAATTTTCTCAAGGGGTTTCAAGATGTCTTTATTGACGACATCCCTTGTGAGCTACCTCCTAAACGAGGCAATGATGACCATGCAATTGAACTTCTTCCAGGAAGTTCACCACCTAACCTCCTTATAGAGTTTCTCAAGCTCAACAAAAGGAGATTATGCGGCAAGTGCATGAGTTAGTTGAGAAGGGCATGGTTAGGCCTAGCTCATCTCCATTTTGCTCACCCGTGTAACTAGTACAAAAGAAACGCACATATCGAATGTGTGTCGACTATAGAGCACTAAATAGAATCACTATCAAGAATAGGTTTCCCGTTCCACAAGTAGAAGACCTATTTGATAAGCTATAAGGGTCCACCTACTTCAGTAGGATCGACCTAAAAAGCGGCTATCATCAAATAAGGATAGTTGATCAAGACATTGTAAAGACCGCATTTCGCACTACGTTTGGTCTTTACAAATATATAGTCATGCCTTTTGGCTTGACCAATGCATCAGCCACAGTCAACCGCTTGATGGAGAAGCTATTCTGACCTCATCGAACCTTTACTGGAGTGTTCTTTGATGATATCATCATCTACTCTATTTCATTAGACGAACACAAGAAACACCTCCAGGTAATATTTCAAGTTCTAAGAGAGAATAAACTTTATGTTAATCGAAAGAAAAGTGAATTTAGATTCAGTATTTAGGTCACATTATCTCTCAAGATGGCATCCAAATGGATCCATCAAAGTTAGAGGTAATAAAAGGATGGCCTAAACCAAGGAATCTTCATGAACTAAGAAGCTTTGTAGGTATGTGTGCATACTATAGATGCTTACAAAAGTTCTCACTAATAGCAGGACCATTACATGACCTAACAAAGAAAACCGTCAGGTATACATGGTCTGCCAAGGACAACAATGCTTTTGAAAAGCTTATCTCTCAACCTGTGCTTACACTACCAAATCTCTCAAAGCCATTTGAGGTCCAATGTGATGCTTGTGGTGATTGCCTTCTTCTTGGAGCTGTTTTGCTCCAAGAAGGGCACGCCATAGCCTATGAAAGTCGAAGGCTTGAGCCTATCGAGCAAGCTCTAGGCATATATGAAAAGGAACTCCTCGCAGTTCTACATGCCTTAGATTCATGGAAGCACTATTTATTGGGGACTCCTTTCATTTTGCGAACGGATCACCAAAGTCTTAAGTACTTCATGACGTAGACCAAGCTCTCCGACAAACAAATGAGGTGGACAAATTTCCTTTCGCAATTTCATTTTCATAATGCTCACATTGTTGGCAAGCATAATCAAGTAGCCGATGCACTCTCAAGATGGCCGAGAGTGAATGTGGTTTCCATAGCAACTCGTAATGATCTATCTTCTATGATAGATGAGTATGCTATTGATTCCAATTTTAGAGATGTGATTTCAGCCCTTGCACTAGGGAAGAAAGAGGAACCATTTACTTTACAAGATGGTTATCTTCTCTATGGCAATAGACTATGTGTTACTAACTCACTCCGTGAGAAAGTAATGTATGAATCTCATGCTCCTCCTTATGTGGGGCATAGGGGGATTCAATCTACCCTAAAGGGGATTGAATTATATTTTTATTGGCCTACCATGAAAGCAAACATACAAGAGTATGTTTCTAAATGTGTGGTATGCCAAAAGACGAAGTTTGATAGAGGGAAGCAACCTGGATTGCTTCAACCTTTGCCAATCCCTGATTCAACATTGGAGAGCATATCCATGGATTTTATCTTTGGATTGCCTAAGTCTATCCATGCGAATACTGGAATATGGACGATAGTAGATAGGTTCAGTAAACAAGCTCGTTTTATACCTATCAAAAAGACTATCAAAGCCCATCAAATGGCAACTCTCTTCATTTCACAAATCTTCAAGTACCATGGATTGCCAATGTCCATAGTGTCGGATAGAGATCCTAGAACGACCAGTAATTTTTGGAAGGGTCTCTTTGAGAATTTAGGGACAAGGCTAAACTTCTCTCCGGCCTATCACCCACAAACGGATGGCCAGAGTGAAATACACAACCTAACAATTCTTGATCTACTAAAAGCCTATGTAACGGAAGCAGATCAAAGATCACAATGGGAGAAGTATTTACCCTTAGTGGAGAAAAACATTGTACATATCTCAACTAGAAAAGCACCTTTTGAGGTAATTGAGGGAAGTCCCGTGCTACTTAAGGTAAACGGGGAGATCTTCGTTGCAGATGAGTATAGCCGAGACCTACAAGAATCTTTCCAAAAGATTAAGGATGCTACCTCTATCTCACAACAAAGGGAAAAGGCTCCCGCTGACAAGCACAGAAGAGCCCAAGCCTTTAAAGAAAATGATTGGGTCTTACTCAAATTTCCCAAGGCTTGATTAAGGCACACAACGGGCAAGAATCCTACGGAACACCAAAAGTACTATGCTAAGTTAGCAAAAAGGTACTATGGTCCCTTCCAGATTCTTAGAGCCATCAATGAGATGGCCTATCAACTCAAGTTGCCCAGCCATTGGCTCATACACAATGCTTTCCATGTGAGCCTACTAAAGCCTTACAAAGGAGAGCCACCTCAAGAACCAACTATTGAAGACCCACCGGGGATTGAGGACCAAGAAGAGGTGCTACAGCCCGAGTCCATCATCCGACATGAAGACAAGGTGCTAAAAGGCGGTAATACTATCCAACGATATCTTATTAAGTTTAAGAAGTATCCTTTTCAATATGCTAGATGGATGCAAGGCATACAATTAAAGGATAACCTAAACCTTGTCAATGCTTACAATGCTTCCCAAAAGTAAGCAAATGTACAAATGTTAAAAATGAGCAAAGTTTTTGTCTTATAAGGCTCTCTTTTTCTTTATTGTGCACAAAAATGAAGTGGTATGTGTAATGGAAATGTCCTATGAACTTTGAGAGTAGCGGAATTAGGAAATTAGGTGAAGCACTTTTGAGAGATTCTTTGTGAGTATAGCGGGTGAACTTATTTGATGGTAGCAACATAAACATGGTACTTAGTTTACTTGGCATGAATAATACTTTTGCAACAGAGAGAGTTTAGAGAACATGACAATAGTTGAGGACCGGATTCATATGAAGCCGGTCCCCCCTCAAATAGGCATTTGTATTATAGTTTCTCCCATCAAAAGAGACTTGGTACAATACAATCTTTGTGTTCCTTGTGACCTACGTGATGCAATGAAGATGGAAAGCTTCATGCATCACAAGCATAGCATAACTTAAAGAAAGCATTAACTATCCCAAGGCCTCAAACACCTTTGAAGGTGGAGAGAGCTAGCGGGGAATGAGGATAGGGAAGAGAAAGAAGAAACATTCCATAGGAGAAAGAAGTAGTTCCTCGCTTATCGTTACTCTTCTTGCTAGCATACATAATAGCATAGTAATGGAGATGGAGAAGATGGCAAGCTTAAGCATTGAAGCATGACTCTTGGTTGGATTTGCATTCCATAGCCAAGAGTGTTGGTGTAGGCTTTCACTCTCACAAGCTTGGAGAAGGAGGTGGTGTACCTCAACTTTCACCAAGTGAGAATGGTGTCTCAAATGAGTGTGTGTGATGGTGTATATCCCCCTAGCACCCCCCCTCCTTGCTTTGGGCGAGTGGAGACTTTTCCACATGCAGCAGGCTCATTGGACCCCCCTCCCCCTGGCCAATCACATGGAGCATGCAGTCAAGTACATGGGTAGTCTTTTGACAAGTGTCCTCCTTACCCCTTAGAGAGAGAGAGCTTGAAAATATCTAAATATTTCCTAGATGGAAATAGAAGCTCATTGGACCCCTCTTTAGCCCAACCAATAGCATTCAAGCACACCATGTGGTTAAGCTTAGTGGGAGTCTGACATGTGTCCCATGTGCTCTTTTAGAATTCCCCTAACTTTGAGTTTTTTATGTATAGAAAGTTTCTCAAGCAACTTCCTCATTAAGTGAGTAGGTTCTCTTTTTGACTCAAGCATCTTACCCCCCATGCATAGGAAGCTTCTTAAGCAACTTCCTCATTAAATGTGACAAGTACCTCGAGTACCTTAGTCACCAAGCATGACAAGCACCTTAGGTGGACTTCCCACCTCAAGCACAACCCTAGCTTGCCTAAGTTTAGGTCGGGTTCCCACCTCAAGCACAGCCCTAGCTTGCTTAAGGTTCCCACCTTAAGCACAACCCTATCTTGCTTAAGGTCAAAAGGACTTTTAACACCAATCATTGGAGGTCTTTTAGGCTTCATTAGTTAACCTTGCTCTTTGACATACCATCTCTTATTTGTGCCCCTTTACCATTGGCCCCGTGTTGAGATAGATCTGTAAGCACATGTCTATATTTTAACCCTTGTTCCCGTTTATTATCCCATATTAAATGATCAGTTTAATATGAGAAAATCATTTGGGTTGGTTAGATATTAGATAGATCCCTAAGCACAAGTCCCTAATCATTTGGATTGGTTAGATATTAGATAGATCCCTAAGCACAAGTCTATATTCTAACCCTTGTTCCTGTTTATTATCCCATATTAAATGATCAGTTTAATATGAGAAAATCATTTGTGTTGGTTAGATATTAGATATTTAATGACATTACCTCTCTCTTGAAATCATAGTCATCCTCGACTATGAGGTAAAAGAGATAAAGTCATAGTCATTAGTCAATTTGTCTTAGCGGGTAGAGGATCCCTTTTTACCCTACGACATCATTCCAAGATGGATGACTAATCCATTTAGTGCTTGGGAGACATAGCTGCCGCAAGCATGTCTGCTCTTTAGTTCATCCTCCCAAGTAGAGTGACAAATTCTACATGGTGTTTGAGAGACGTCGTCATCCCAAACATGATTCTTAGTATGCATACTACTTAAATTTTTTGTGCACAATAAAGAGAATTAGTCTTATAAGACAAAAACATTGATCATTTATAAGAAACATGTACATTTGGCTACTCTAATGTAGTATTGTAAGCGTTGACAAGGTTCATACTATCCTTAAGCTGGATTCCTTGCATCCATCTAGCATCTTCAAGAGGATAATTTTTGAACTTAATAAGATACCGTCGAATAATCTTACCATGTCGTAGTACCTTGTCTTCATGCCGAAGGATAGCTTCGGGTTGTAGTATCTCTTCTTGATCTTCGATTTCAGGAGGGTCTTCAATAATTGGTTCATTTGGAGGCTCACCTTTGTAGGGCTTGAGTAGGCTCACATGAAAAGCATTTTGTATGAGCCAATGGTTAGGTAACTTGAGTTGATAAGCTACCTCATTGATTGGCTTCAAGATTTGAAAAGGACCATAGTATCTTTTTGCTAGTTTAGCATAATACTTTTGATGGCCCATAGGATTTTTGCCCGTCGTTTTCCTCAATCGAGCCTTAGGAAACTTAAGTAAGACCCAATCATTTTCTTTGAACGTTAAAGCCCTTCTGTGCTTGTCAGCAACAACTTTTTGCCTTGGTTGGGAGATGGATATAGCCTCCTTAATCTTTTGAAAAGATGTTTGCAGGTCACGGATATACTCACCGGCAGCGAAGATCTTCCCATGTACTTTAAGTAGCAAGGGACTTTTAGGTCTTCCTTCTATGATTTCAAAAGGTGCTTTTCCCGTAGAAGTATGAATAGTATTATTATACGCATACTCTACAAGAGGTTAAGTACTTTTCCCATTGTGAGCGTTGATCTACTTCTGTGACATAGGTCTTTAGTAAATCAAGAATCGTAAGATTGGCTATCTCACTTTGGCCATCCGTTTGTGGGTGATAGGCGGAAGAGAAATTCAATCTTGTACCTAGATTTTTGAAGAGACCTTTCCAGAAATTACTGGTCATTCTAGGATCTCTATCTAACACAATGGATGTTGGCAATCCATTGTGTTTGAAAATATGTGATATGAAGAGAGTTGCCATTTGGTGTGCCTCAATAGTCTTCTTGACAGGGATAATGTGTGCTTGCTTGCTAAACCTGTCGACTATTGTCCATATTCCTGTATTCGCATGGATAGATTTTGGTAATCCAAAGATAAAATCCATGGATATACTCTCCCATGGTGAATTAGAAATTGGCAATGGCTGGAGTAATCCAGGTTGCTTCCCTCTATCATACTTGGTCTTTTGGCATACTTCACATTTTGAAACATACTCTTGTATGTCCACTTTCATGGTAGGCCAATAAAAGTACGTCTCTACTCCTCGAAGAGTAGGTTGAATGCCTCTATGCCCCGCATAGGGAGGAGCATGGGATTCATACATGACTTTCTCACGAAGGGAGTGGGTAACACATAGCCTATTGCCATGGAGAAGATAACCATCCTGCAAGGTGAATGGTTCCGAAATCTTCCCCAAAGCAATGGCTGACATTATGTCTTTAAAGTCAGGGTCAGTAGCATACTCATCTATCATAGAAGATAGATCATTGTGAGTTGCTATTGACACAACACTAACTTTTGGTCGTCCTGAAAGTGCATCAGCCACTTGATTGTGCTTACCAGCAATGTGAGCAATGTGGAAATTAAATTGTGAAAGAAAATTTATCCACCTCATTTGTTTGTCGGAAAGCTTTGTTTGCATCATGAAGTACTTGAGACTTTGATGGTCTGTTCGTAAGATGAATGGAGTCCCCAATAGATAGTGCTTCCATGTGTCTAGGACATGTAGAACAACTAACAGCTCTTTCTCATAAATTCCTAAGACTCGTTCATCCGTGTTGAACCTTCGGCTCTCATATGCTATGGCATGCCCTTCTTGAAGCAAGACTGCTCCAAGGCAATCACCACAAGCATCACATTGGACCTCAAATGGCTTTGAGAGATCTGGAAGCGTAAGGATTGGTTGGGAGATAAGCTTCTCTTTAAGCTTGTCAAAAGTACTTTGCTCCTTAGCAGTCCATGAATGCTTAACGTTTTTCTTTGTTAAGTCATGTGATGGTCCTGCTATGAAGAATTTTGCTATGAAGCGTCTATAGTATGCACACATACCAATAAAGCTTCTTAGGTCATGTAGATTCCTTGGATTAGGCCATGCTTTTATTACCTCTAACTTTGATGGATCCATACGGATACCATCTTGAGAGATAATATGACCTAAGTATTGAATCTCTTGAAGGAAAAATTTGCTTTTCTTTTGATTGAAAAAAAGCTTATTGTCCCTTCATGCTTGAAAAATCACTTGGAGATGTTGCTTGTGTTCCTCCAAGGAATTGGAGTAGATGATGATATCATCAAAGAACACTCCAGTGAATTTGCGGTAGGGTCTAAATTTTTTCTCCATTAATCGATTGAATGTAGTTGGTGCATTAGTTAAGCCAAAAGGCATGACTAGATATTCATAAAGGCCAAACGTTGTACGAAATGCGGTCTTTAGGATATCTTCATTCACTATCCTTATTTGATGGTAGCCACTTTTAAAGTCAATCTATTGAAGTAGGTAGAGCCTTGTAGCTTATCAAATAGATCTTCTACCCGGGGTACAGGAAATTTATTTTTGATAGTGATATGGTTTAGTGCGCGATAGTCCACACACATGCGGTATGTACCATCTTTCTTTTGCACTAAAAGGACAGAAGAGCAAAAGGGAGAGGAGTTAGGTCTCACCATTCCTTTGTCTACCAATTCTTGTACTTGCCTCATGATGTCCTCTTGTTGAGCTTGTGAAACTCGATAGGGAGGTTTGTTAGGCGGTGAGCTTCATGATAGGAGCTCAATTTGATGGTCATTGTCCCCTCGTTTTGGGGGTAAGTCCATGGGGATATCATCAATGAACACATCTTGGAATCCTTTTAGAAAGTTAGACAAATCTAACTCTTCTGGATTCATACCATTCACCTTTGATGAAACATTAGGACCTTTTAGGGATTCTTTGATCATGTACAGAAATTGAGCTTTTCATTGATTTATCAAGGGCAAGAGGATTTACAAGT
Organism: Adiantum capillus-veneris; assembly: GCF_014529385.1. Lineage (NCBI taxonomy): Eukaryota > Viridiplantae > Streptophyta > Polypodiopsida > Polypodiales > Pteridaceae > Adiantum > Adiantum capillus-veneris. The sequence continues at coordinate 79,802,921 of NC_140960.1, read as the reverse complement.
GGTATAGTACAACCAGACTCATTAGCATCTATATAAATATTATTTCCCCTGTAGGTGAAGTAGATTCTCCTTTCAGGGAACTTCATGTTGGCATCCATGCGGTTGAACCATGGTATCCCTAGGATAACATCCTCATGTTGGAGAGGAGAGATGAAGAAGTCTTCTTTGTCGACATAGCTTTGGACATGAAGCCTCAACTTCCAAATCAAGGGAGTAACGGAGGCTTATTGTCCCTTGAAACCGGCATCGGCTGTTACAACATCTCTCATCTCAAAAGCTTGAATGCCCAACTTGGTGGCCAATTCCATTGAGATGAAGTTGAGAGCAGAACCAAGGTCAAACAAGATGAAAGCATCATGATCCCTTACCTTTTCCCAAGCATAGGAGAGAGGTGATCCTTTGCAATGAGTATCCTCTTTTGGATCTTTGATAGTGGAAGCTCTAGGAGTCTCATTGCGAGCATTTCTTTTGGGGCAAGAACGATAGCCATGTCCTTGCTCCCCACACTTAAAACATTTGTGATCCTTGCGAAAAGTTTCAAGCTCTTCAGGAGAGAGTTTATTTTTATCTTTGTAAACTCCTTTCTCCATGGCCCGATTGTTGTTGTTGTTGGAATGGCCGTGGGAAAAATTTTGGGCATTAATTTTTTCCTTTGCATCACTTTTGCCTTTATTTTCCATGGGTTTGACATCCGTCTAACCCGTTGTTGGAAATTGATGCGTGAAGCAACCATGGTATGATGGATTACCTCGCTAATAGAGTCAGGCCGTTGATAGTTGACATACTCGGCCATCTCTTCAGGTAATCCCGCACAAAATTGTTGTTTTTGCTCAGCAAAGTCTATCTTTTGAAAGACAGTAGTCTTGAGATGTAAATTCCAAAACTTATCCACATATTTGTGGATAGACTCATGAGAGAGAAGCCTTAAACTTCGCCATTCGGTGAGCACTTTGTCCTTTGCATCACTTGCAAGGAATTGCTTCATGATGGAAACTTGTAGAGTTTTCCATGTCTTTGGGGCTTTGCCATTGCCTCGAAGGCTAGCCCACCATTGACGAGCCGATTTTTGGAAGTGCATAGCTACATGGCGTGGCTTGGAGGACTCCGTGAAGTCCTCGTCTCCAAAGGCCGCATCAAATTGTTGGATGAAGGCCGATACTTTGTCGGTAGCACCAAAGGTGCCATCATAGGTGAGAAAAGAGATACTCTTTCCTCCCTCTTTGAACTTCTTGAGCTTTTGTGACCTTTGCCATGCAGGGTAAGATTTGCGATGTCCTCCCCTCTTATATTCTCTAGGAGAATAGCCATAGCTTTCATCGGTAGAGGAGGAAGGTGAAGAAGAAGGAGAAGAGGGTGACCTCTTTCTTGCCCTTTTCTTCCTTGGTTTCCTCTCTTCCCTTTTGGAGTGACGAGGAGAAGGACTATGGGTTAACCGTTTCCTCTTCGGAGGAGTTGGCGATCGTTTAGTCCTCCTTCTTCGTGGAGCCACATCTTGGGAGGAATTTAGGGATTCATTGCTTTCTTGATCTTTGGATTCCTCCTCTCGTATGGGAGAGAATCTTCTTTTTGGGGTCTCTTCAAGAGGCCTCGTAAGCTCTCTCTCCTCTCGGAGAGGAAAGATAATCCCATAAGCACAAAGTTGTTGAGTAACTTCGGCTTGCAAAGTGGGGTTGCCCATAGCTTGTTGCAACCTAGTGACAAGATAATTAACAAACATGGGAGCATCATCATTGGCACCTTCATGTGCAAAAACAAAGTTATCAATGTTCATTCTCCTCTCTTGATTATTGTCAGCCATGCTAATTAAACTTATGTGTTTACTTAGTGTATGCTTTGGCAATTCAAAACCTTAGTTGCTACTCCTCTTAGCCTTTGAAAATAGGCATTTAAGTATCTACACCCATGGCTCGAATTGGTTAATTAAAGAGAGTAGTGGAGTGAATCTAACATAGCGAAGTTGTCGAGGGATAGCTCCATTAGGACTTCTTATGGCTCAATAATGGTAAAGCCGTAGGCAAGTCTAAAAGACTCCATTATTAAGTCCAAAGCTCCTGAGGTGTGCGCCATATCCCACATAGTGGGCTCAACAAAACCGATAATAGATCCCAGTCCCACTTACCCTAATATAATTAATAAAATCAACCATTAATAGGTTACTTAAGGACCTCTCTTCTTAAGCAAGAAAAGAGAAACCAAATGCTCTGATACCAATGTAATGAAAATTGCCTATGAACTTTGAGAGTAGCGGAATTAGGAAATTAGGTGAAGCACTTTTGAGAGATTCTTTGTGAGCATAGCGGGTGAACTTATTTGATGGTAGCAACATAAACATGGTACTTAGTTAACTTGGCATGAACAATACTTTTGCAAGAGAGAGAGTTTAGAGAACATGACAATAGTTGAGGACCGGATTCATATGGAGCCGGTCCCCCCTCCAATAGGCATTTGTATTATAGTTTCTCCCATCAAGAGAGACTTGGTACAATACAATCTTTGTGTTCCTTGTGACCTACGTGATGCAATGAAGATGGAAAGCTTCATGCATCACAAGCATAGCATAACTTAAAGAAAGCATTAACTATCCCAAGGCCTCAAACACCTTTGAAGGTGGAGAGAGCTAGCGGGGAATGAGGATAGGGAAGAGAAAGAAGAAACATTCCATAGGAGAAAGAAGTAGTTCCTCACTTATCGTTACTCTTCTTGCTAGCATACATAATATCATAGTAATGGAGATGGAGAAGATGGCAAGATTAAGCATTGAAGCATGACTCTTGGTTGGATTTGCATTCCATAGCCAAGAGTGTTGGTGTAGGCTTTCACTCTCACAAGCTTGGAGAAGGAGGTGGTGTACCTCAACTTTCACCAAGTGAGAATGGTGTCTCAAATGAGTGTGTGTGATGGTGTATATCCCCCTAGCACCCCCCCTCCTTGCTTTGGGCGAGTGGAGACTTTTCCACATGCAGCAGGCTCATTGGACCCCTCTCCCCTTGGCCAATCACATGTAGCATGCAGTCAAGTACATGGGTAGTCTTTTGACAAGTGTCCTCCTTACTCCTTAGAGAGAGAGAGAGCTTGAAAATATTTAAATATTTCTTAGATGGAAATAGAAGCTCATTGGACCCTCGTTAGCCCAGCCAATAGCATTCAAGCACACCATGTGCTTAAGCTTAGTGGGAGTCTGACATGTGTCCCCTAACTTTGAGATTTTTATACACTGGAAGTTTCTCAAGCAACTTCCTCATTAAGTGAGTAGGTTCTCTTTTTGACTCAAGCATCTTGTTGGGATCGGAGAGCACACACAGAGAGCCAGCATGAAGAAGGAGATAGACGCAGTGTGTGGCGGGGCGGTACTCACACGACAATGTGTAGTTTTGAGTATAGTTATTATGAATGAGTAAATGAATGGTTGTACATGGGCGGCTGAACAACGGGCAGCCGGGCACACGGGCCTTTAACCCAACAATCTCCCACTTAAAGGCAGTGTGCCTTTAAAGTGGCCAAAGTACAACTAAAGAAGTCAAGCCATACCCATCAGCGATTTGCAGTGTGCAAACCGCTATGAGGCTAACGATTTCGTGAGTAGATCAGCAGGGTTATCGTCAATGTGTGCCTTGACAAGCTCTATGCGCTTGTCCTCTAGCACCTCTCGTATGAAGTGATACCTCACCTCAATGTGCTTTGTCTTTGCATGGAAGACAGGATTCCGTGCCAACGCTATGGTACTCTGGCTATCACAATGTAGAATTGAAGCATCACCAGCCATACCAAGATCTCCCACTAGTCGTGAGAGCCATACGGCCTCCTTGGCAGCCTCAGTGGTAGCCATATATTCAGCCTCTGTAGTGCTCAAAGCAACGCATGGCTGTAAACGTGATGCCCACAAAACCGGTCCACCTGCAATTGTGAACACATAGCCGCTAGTAGACTTCCTCGAGTCCACTGACCCTGCATAGTCTGAATCTGTATATCCGCAAACATACATATCCTTCTCACCATAACATAGGGACAACTCTGAAGTCCCTCTCAAGTATCTGAGAATACCTCTCACTACATCCCAATGACGCTTGCTCGGGTTAGACATGTACCTGCTAACCACACCAACTGCATGAGCAAGATCTGGACGCGTAGCCACCATGGCATACATCAAGGAACCAACAGCTGACGCATAGGGAATCTAAGACATCTCTGTAGTCTCCAAATCTGTCTGAGGGCAATCATCATGGCTGAGTTTTACATATGGAGGCAACGGGGTACTAATGGCCTTCCCCCCTTCCATATGAAAACGCTCAAGCACCCTGTCAATGTACTCTTTCTGACTAAGAAAGAGCATCTTGCGAGAACGATCACGAGTGAGCCGCATACCCAAAATATGACTGGCATCCCCAAGATCCTTCATGGCAAAGGTCTCATGTAGCCTATGTTTCAAGGCATCCACATCAGAAATACACTTCCCTGCGATCAGCATGTCATCCACATACAAAACCAAAACAATAAGACTACCATCTGCAGCCTTGAGAGTATAGAGGCATGGGTCCTCATAACTGCGTACATAGCCCAATGAACTCATGAATGCATCAAACTTACGATACCATTCACGAGATGATTGCTTCAGCCCATACAAGGTCTTAAGAAGCTGGCATACCATCTTCTTTGAACCATGAATAACAAACCCACTTGGTTGCTCCATGTACAAATCCTCGTGCAAGTCCGGATGTAAGAAAGCTGTCTTTACATCCATTTGCTTCAACTCCATGTCTTCTGTAGCTACCAAAGCAAACAACATACGCAAAGTAGACATCTTCACCACTGGGGAGAAGATCTCATCAAAATCAATGCCCTTCTGTTGCTTGAATCCTTTAGCCACAAGCCTTGCTTTGTACCTAGGCTTTGCATCCATTGAACACAATTTTATCTTGTAAACCCACTTGCATGGTAGTGCCTTCTTACCCTTTGGCAAAGGAGTAAGCTCCCACGTTTCATTTTGGATCAACGAATCCATCTCTGACTGCATAGCCTGCTCCCACTTGAGCTTGTCAACACTAGACATGGCCTCATCATAACATGATGGCTCCCCGCAATCAGTCAACAATACATAATCCATAGAAGGCACAAAACGTTGAGGCTGTCTTGCACGCCGCTCTGAACGCCTCAAAGACTATGCAGGAGGTGCATCTGGCTGTCCCACATCTACATGATCTCCCAACAAGGGTCTATCTCCCACTTGAGGGTCAATGGGCTGCCCACGAGCAGCCATGGGACCATCATACCGATGACCATCCTCCTCAAATATCACACGCCGAACCTCAACCGTTCGTGGTGATGCTCTATACATAGAGTCCTCATGAAAAACAACATCATGGCTGCGCGCAATCTTCCTGTCAATAGGATCCCACAATCGATAACCCATCTCACCAGGGCTACCATAACCCAAGAAGATACATCTCTTGCTCTTTGGATCCAATTTGTTGCGTTTTGCCTTAGGTACATGTACATAAGCTTCACAGCCAAAAACACGAAGGTGACCATACGAAGGTGGCAAACCTGTCCATACCTCTTCAGGAACTTTGAAGCCCAAAGGAACACTAGGTGAACGATTTATCAAATGCACAGAAGTGGCAACTGCTTCAGCCCAAAATCCATTTGACAAACCAGCCATAGAAATCATACTACGGACTTTCTCCTGTATAGTCCTGTTCATGCGCTCTGCCACACCATTTTGAGGAGGTGTATAGGGAGCACTAAGCTCACGCCGTATACCCTTCTCAACACATAATGTAGTGAAAGCGTGAGACATAAATTCACCCCCATTGTCCGTACGTAAGCACTTCAACTTACAACCTGATTGGTTCTCAACAAGAGCCAACCATTGCTTAAATATATCAAAAACCATATCCTTCTTACGAATGGGGTATGCCCATACCTTCCTGCTAGCATCATCAATGGACGTAACAAAGTACATAGCACCTCCAAGAGAAGCATTGGGCATCGGCCCACATACATCACTATGCACCAAAGCTAGCTTTTCCAAAGATCTATGTGGAACACTCTTCTTATGAGAAGACCGAACATGTCAACCATAAAGGCAATGCTCACAAAACTCAAAACCACCAAAATCTGAACGGGAATGTAATCCGCACGTGCCAACAACTTCAAACCTTTCAGTGACATATGCCCCAAACGCTGATGCCATAAAGAAGCAGGAGGTTGCTCAATGATCCCCACAATGTGATCAGCCACACTAGCTACACAAAGGGAATACAACGTATTCCTCTTAGCACCTTTAACCAAAACAAGGCTGCCCTTAGTGAGCTTCCAACCTCCATCACCAAAATATACATTAAAACCAAGTGAATCCAACTGACCCACACTAATCAAGCTTTTTGCAAGAGCCGGCACATGACGCACACGCTGCAAGACAAACGTAGTAGAGTTTGGCATAGCCAAATGAATATCCCCAATGCCATGAATCTGCATAGAACGCCCATCAGCAATCCTAATAGTACCTGTGCTCGAAGCATCATAGTGATGAAACCACGACCTATTAGGCGTTACGTGAAAAGAAGCACCACTGTCAATGACCCAATCCATAGGCATACTACTCTCATGAATGAGAAGAAAAGCATCATCAAAATAGGATGCAAGCAACACATCACCAAGCTCTTCACTAGTAGCACTAGTCGGAGCACATACATGGTCATCTTGAGAGCTACACTCTTCCTGTGTTGCATTTAACTCCTCAATCTTGACATTGGACTTAGGCTTGTCCTTAGCATCATGGTCTTTCTTCTTACCATCTCCATTTTTCCTTTTCCACTTGTAGCAATCCTTTTTGAAATGGCCTTTTCTACCACAATGAAAACATTCCACATCCATTTTACTTGTGCTTGCACGGGACTTGCTTCTAGATTTACCCATGTTGGACTTATACTTGTCCATAGTCCTGCCTCTGACAACCATTGCACTAGAAGACTTACTACCTGCATTATTCTTTCGATTAATCTCTTCCGTGAGAAGACTAGACTCCACATTAGTACTTGTCAACTCATCCGTAGGAACCGAGTTACTTATGGCTGTCCTAAATGTGTCCCATGACTCAAGCAACGTGACAAGTAAAAACATAGCTTTTACATTGTCCTCAAACGTAATTTTCTGCGTAGCAAGTTGGCTGAAAATTGTATTGAACTCATTCAAATGCACATTCATGGAAGCACCTTCCTCCATTCGCAAATCAATAAGCTTTTTAATCCAATACACCATAGAAGCAACCGAATGCTTATCATACATATCGCAAATCCGCTGCCATAGCTCATAAGCTCCACCCTGTGCATCTTTCACATTGTAATAAACAGACTTTGAAAGGGAAAGCCTAATGGTAGACCTGCACATCTCATCCAACTCCTCCCAATCATCCCTCTCCATGTTCTTTGGCTTAACTCCCTGCAACTTTAGAGGTCGAATATGTTTCTTCTGCACCAAGACATCCCAAATCTGATCTTTCCAATATGAGAAGTTAGCACCATCCAACTTCTCAATATTGAAAACTGTGTCCTCTTTAGTGCCCATTACAACAAGAATGCAACAATGAGAAAACTGTAACCAACCAACAAACTGCCACAACAAAGTAGTGTTGCAAATCTGACAACACCTTCTGCTCAATCAAAGAGCAAACGCATAGAGTATAAATCAACCCATAATATGGTCAAAAAACGTACGTAGAAATCCACAAACAAATGCATAAACCCGTGACACCTGTAACTCAACCGGCCTAGGCAAACCGTGCCACAAAATGCATCAACAATGAGCTCTCATAGAGGCATAAACATACTCCATGTCTGAATAACCACAATAGAGACATAAGCTGACCAAGCTTACACAAATCCGTGAGCATAAATGGATCCAAGTGAGCATATAACCAATGCACAAGCTCAACGAAGTCCAATCTCTACTGTCAACCAAGTACCTGTCCGTACTCAAACTGCAACATTGCAAGCAAGAGCAAACCCGCTTCATGTATAAGTGAACCAAATCTCCACAATATCATGCATAAAGAGTGTCTGTCAAACTGCCATATCCACATCCATTGACATACATAGATGATGCAAACCTGTAGCTCAAGAACACGCATAAACAGACTGCCCAGAAGAGTAGAAGCTCCCACTCAAACCACAACCATATACATGGCTATCCCACAGTCAAAATACATGTTTTGTAACCACAGAAGAAACCTGTATCCAAAGCTCCCTGTAACCTGTAACCTGTACCCGTACATGTACCTGTACCTGCACCTGTACCTGTACTTGTAGTCGAAGAAGACAATGCCGCCAAACTCCCACTCTATCTGTGTGTATGAGGCCACTCCAAGAAGAGGCTACACACTCTCAAATGAGCTGTGGGCTCACGTAAGTGGAAGACACTACAGCAATGGCACCTGTAATGGCTATGGAAGCTCTTGCAACAGAAAACTACCAAAGAGAGCTGAAAAACGCAGCTCCTAGTCTGTAGCTCAGATGGGATTTCTAATGGCATGAATGGCTCCGAAAGGGGGGTTAAACTCCAGGACACCTCAGGACACCTACTGAAAATACTCGCGGAGTGCTGAACCTTCCAATGCCAAGCTTGGAAAAACCTTCTGCTCTTTAGAAATGCGCGCGTGCGCGAAACCAAAAAACGGCAATGAAACAGTAGCAATTTCCACCACACTCAAAAATGATGATGAAGCTCTCAATGCTCTCACTACCAAGCTCTGATACCACTTGTTGGGATCGGAGAGCACACACAGAGAGCCAACACAAAGAAGGAGATAGACGCAGTGTGTGGCGGGGCGGTACTCACACTACAATGTGTAGTTTTGAGTATAGTTATTATGAATGAGTAAATGAATGGTTGTACATGGGCGGCTGAAAAACGTGCAGCCGGGCACACGGGCCTTTAACCCAACACATCTTACCCCCCATGCATAGGAAGCTTCTTAAGCAACTTTCTCATTAAATGTGACAAGTACCTCAAGTACCTTAGTCATCAAGCATGACAAGCACCTTAGGTAGAGTTCCCACCTCAAGCACAGCCCTAGCTTGCCTAATTTTAGGTCGGGTTCCCACCTCAAGCACAGCCCTAGCTTGCTTAAGGTTCCCACCTTAAGCACAACCCTAGCTTGCTTAAGGTCAAAAGGACTTTTAACACAAATCATTGGAGGTCTTTAATGAAGCTAACCCTAAGGTCTTTTAAGCTTCATTAGTTAACCTTGCTCTTTGACATGCCATCTCTTATTTGGGCCCCTTTACCATTGGCCCCGTGTTGAGATAGATCCGTAAGGACGTGTCTATATTCTAACCCTTGTTCCCGTTTATTATCCCATATTAAATTATCAGTTTAATATGAGAAAATCATTTGGATTTATTAGATATTAGATATTAGATAGATCCGTAAGCACATGTCTATATTCTAACCCTTATTCCCGTTTATTATCCCATATTAAATGATCAGTTTAATATGAGAAAATCATTTGAGTTGGTTAGATATTAGATATTTAATGACAATATGCATGCTTAGATCAAGTTTGCGGAGACGACGTCTCCCGAACACCAAGTAGAGCTTGTCACTCTCCTATGGAAGATTGATAGGACTAATGTGCAGACATGCTTGCGGTGGCAACTTAGGCTCTCAAGCGCCAAATTGACTAGTCGTCTATTCTAGAACAATGTCGTAGGGTAACATAGGGATCCTCTACCCGCTAGAAAAAGAACTAATGAATATGCTTTATCTTCTCTACCCCATAGTCGAGGACGACTATGATTTCAAGAGAGAGGTAATATCATAATAACTAATATGTAATTCTCCTAAATGATTTTCTCATGTTAAACTGATCATTTAATATTGGGAAGTGCCAGGGGAGAAAAAGCTAGAATATTGGTTAAGCTGGTAGACCGGCCACAATAGGGATTCAAAGGAGGGAAAATAGGGATCCAAAGGAGGGGCCATCTGCAAAAGAGCAAGGTGCACAATGGGCTTAAAAGACCCTAAGGTTAAGCCCATTAAGACTTCCAAAAATGCTAAGGTTCCTAAATTCAAAGGTTGTGTCCAAAGGTCAAACACTAGGGAAATTGGATGCTTTGTGTGTGTCCCAAAAAGTCTTCATAATCCCTACATAGGAGGGGGCGAGCCTTGCAAGTAGGGGATGAGAGAGAAACACACACACACACACACAAGCTCCCTTTACACAAAGGGAATGAGGGCACATGTCAGCTCCCTAGGCCAAATGCCCACAAGGTGTACTCAAATCCTATTAGATGACCATGGAGGTCGACCAATGAGAATTAGGCTAGAGTAAAACTAGTTTAATTAATTTAAAACACTTAATAAAAGAACCAATAAGAATTAAGCTCTCTAGAAGACTATTGGACAGTCTCCCAAGGGGTCCAATGAGCATTCAACAGCCCAATGGCTTGCCTGATTCTTATTGGCCACGAGGCAAAGGTGTCCAATGAGAGTTTAGTTGCATTTTTTAATTACCTAAAGCTCTCATAAAAGGGGAAAGGGGGATACATGTTAGAAGGCTATCACTTATGCTTCTTAATACTCATTGGCGAAGCCTGGAAAGGGCCAATAGGGTTGCAACATGAGCAAATAGCAAGAGGGGTGGACCAAGAGAGAGAGGGGGCTGATTTTCTCGAGGCATTATCCACACACACTCACACAAAACCCATGTGTGAAGCAAGAAGACTCTCTCTCTCTCCTTCTCAAGCTTTAATGGAAAGCTTATTACCTACTCCAAGCTTGTGAGAAGGGAGGCCTACACCAACAACTCTTGGCTTTGTGATGCAAATCCAACCAAGATCCAAGCTTCAATGCATGCTCATCTCCTCTACCATGCTAATTACTAAGCTAAGCTATGCTAATATGAGTGACTATGTGAGGAGATGTATATCTTTCTTGTAAGACTACTCCTTCTTCCTCTCAATCTACTCTCATACCCCGCTAGCTCTCACCATCTTTGAAGGTGAGTGAGGTCTTGGGTCTGAGACTGTGAGGGAATTGATGTTGTGTTTAATAAGTGTTTTGCTTAGTGCTTGAAGTTTCCATCTTCGTTGCACTAGCTAGTATTGAAGGAACACAAAGAATTGTATTGTAAAATGTCTCTCTTGATGGGAGAAACCATAATACAAAGCCTTTTGGAGGGGGGGACCGGTTCCATGCAAATTCGGTCCTCAACTAATGTCAATAGCTTAATTTCTCTCTCTTTTGAAGTATTGTTCATGCTATCTAACTAGGTGCTATACTTTTTGTTGCTCTCTCCACCCAAGCACTCTTGTTATTCTCATTAGGAATCTATTCTAATGAAATGCTCATTATGTTCGTGCTACACACAAGTTACTAGGCCATTAAATGTTACAAAAGGTTGTGTCCTTGTGCATAATGTGTTTTTCATTTGGGTCATATACTTGAACTTATAGGTTTTCAGCTTTTTGTTTAGTGGCTCTTGCTCATTTACTTTTTAAAAATTTTGTTTTCTTGAGTATGGGGCTATATATATACATTCCCTAAGATTGGGAGATTGAGAGATCAGGGAGGAAGGTTAAGAGGGGAGCAAGTGAATGATGGATGTTAGCAAACACTCCCCCCTTCCTTGGGTAGATCATACCTTTTGAAACGATGTCATCAAATTTTGAAACCAATTGTTTCAAGTTTTTACGTGTGAAGACTTTGACCAATAGTTTTCGACCGCCCTAGGCATTTCATCTAGTTGCAAGAGTGGTAAGGCACTCGCCCATGATTTAGTTACAACGTTGTTATAGGTGGCGAACTTACAACGGGAGGTGCAAAGTCTTTCTTGTTTTTATGGGATATTTACAATGGTAGGTGGAGGTTGTGTCGAAGCTTGTATTTTCGAATATGAACTACCTGAAGACCAAGAAGCTTCATTTGTTTTTCCTCTAATTGAGCCCTTGGGTACCCAAACTAGCTCCAGATGAGGTGTATAGTGTTCTATGATCTTTCCCTTCCCACGATCTTCAATCGGATTTATCGTTACAGGATTTGAATCACATAGGTCTATAGGTGATAGGTAAGAACACAATTTACATTTTGGCACCCAGATTTAATCATTCCCTTCATAGTAGCTTTGGGCTTCCAATAGTCTTTTATGAATCCAACGCAACGTTTTCTTACATTTTTTGGAGCAAGTGGGACGTTTCTTACAAGGATTCTGTTTTTTAGCATAAAAATTTGTCACTAAAGAAGCTTTACGGACCCATTTGTATATTTTCTTAGTTATATTACGATGGGTCTTGTGTGTCTCATTTTTTGTTTCAACTACAGAAGTTGAAGCTCTAGAGAGTTGAGCTATAGTTACATTTGGGTCAACCTCATGGACATGCTTTATTTTGGGTTGTAATTTCTCGGGAGGCAATATCCTAGGGACTATCGCTTGAGTGGTAGGGCTAAGAGTTGGTTTTTGTGTTGTGACACTCTCAGTCCCCCAATCAATAGTGCATTTGGTGGCTATCATCCATGCACATCCTAGGTTTATATTGCCTTGCATAGTTCCAGCAGGCATGACCAAATATTATTGAGCCACAACCCATTGTCATAACCGACAGAGATGGCTTTCCTAATTGACACCACACCCCATATGAAAGCAGATTATATTTAGCACCCGTGTCCAATAAGGCGTTATATAGCACTTTCCCATAGGCGCTATTTAGCTCAATAGGGTATCGTAGATCATCCTCTGTTTCAACGTGGAATGCATGTGTAACTCCAAGGTTGGCCTCTCGTTGGCGTCTTATATGTTGTTGTTGCTCCTTACCCTCAGCTTGAGCTTGTATCCTTTTCAATTCTGCTTGTGTCTTGGTTGCTTTTTTTAAATGGATGGCACGTAGCTCCTCTTGGCTTAAAGGATCATAATATCTTTAAATTTACTCCCATTGAGGAATCCAATGGTTTCAACTCCATCAAGAGTTTCCACACGAATGGTACCTTGTGGGGTGATTTCGCATACTCTATATGGTCCTTTTCTCGCATATTTCAACTTTTTCTTCTCGTTTCACAACCCATACATAAAAAAATTTTCCCAACCTTGATATCTTTGTTCTTTAGATGACGGTCAAACCATCTCTTTCTCCTATCTTTCTCCACAAGCGTATTTTGCACAACCAATTGTCTTTCTTCATTTATCCTCTCGAGGATATATAAGCGCTCAACTAAAGGGTTTCCAACCTTCTTATGAAGCTACCCGCAGACTATGAATTACAAACTCCCATGGCATAACTGCTTCATGGTGATATACGATTTTAAATGGTGTACAATTAATAGCCACTTTGTAAGGAGTACGATAAGCCCATAGAGCTGAAGTCAACTTCAAATCCCAATATGTGCGATGAGCTTCCACTATTTTGGTCAAGATAGAAATTAAGGTCTTGTTAGTGCTCTCAGCTTGGCCATTTGCTTGTATAAGGTGTAGACTTATATTGAGCTATCATGTTGTGAGTTTCTTTATCACTCTATTTATAAAATGAGTAGCATTGTCACTCACAATTTCAAAGGGACAACCAAATCGCGTAATAATGTTCTCAAAGAGAAACTTGGCAGTTGACCTTGTATCAGCTTTGCGTGTCGCCTTGGCTTCCGCCCACTTTGTCGCATAGTCAGTGGCAACGATATTATATTAAGATTGCGTTACGAGCTGCCGGACTAATTGGGCTTACAAAGTCTAAACTCCATTTTTCAAATGGTTGAGTCACTTTAATAGGATGTAAGGGCATCTTATCCTTTCGTTGTGTGATCTTGTAATGTTGGCATTCATCACACCCTTTTGCAAAAAGTGATGCATCCTTGAATAAGGTAGGCTACCAATAGCCTGATTGCAACACCTTTCTAGCAGTCAATTCCCCTGAGAAATGTCCTCCGGCTATACCCATGTGGGCTTCTTGCAGTATGTATAGATACATGTCCTCACAAGCACAACGTTTAAGAAAATCGTCCTTCCCTAACTTGTAGAGAGTTCCTGCAATTAGAGAATAAGGTTCACATTCCTTTAACAATTTTTGAGCTATATCTTTACGAATCTCTTTGGGTGGAAAACCATTAACTAGAAAGTTCACAATCTTCTCACTCCATTCAGGTATGGTCTCGACTAGGAACAGGGAAGTATCGGTCAATTCATCATTGATTCCAGTAGGGGCTTCACCATTGGGTATGCGAGACAAATGATCCGCCATGACACGTCTTTTACCAGGTCTCACGACAACGGTAAAATCAAAAGCAACAAGAATTAACAACCATCGTGTAATTCTTCCCGTGGAACAAGGTTTATTTACTAGATACAACAATGCTTGATGATCATCATAGAAAACAAACTCGTTGGTAAGAAGGTAGTAGCAAAATTTCTTCACTGCGTAAATCATAGCTAAACCTTCCCTCTTTGTAGCGGTGTAGTTTCTCTCAGCATCATTTAATTGACGACTTGCAAAGTTAATGGGGGTAGTCCAATTTACGTTCTCCTGATTGAGCTAGAACACACCCAATACCAAAGTTTGATGCATCAATATACACATGAAAATTACATTCCAACCGTGCACTCGTAGAATGGGAGCACTTGTCAAGGTCTTTTTCAATGACTCATAAGCATGGTCATACTCCGCGGTCCAGTGGAACTCAATAAGAAGATTGTACAAAGAGCGAGCTATCTCGGCAAAGTTTAAAATAAACCGACTGTAATAACCAACATGGCCCATTAACCTTTGAACTCCTTTATAGTTTGTAGGTGGAGGAAATTGGAAATGGCTTTAATTTTTATCTTATCTGTGGAAATCCCATTTTTGGACACTATATGCCCTAAAATAACTCCATGTTTAACCCAAGATTGGCATTTGAAAGGGTGTAAGGAGAAAGCTTACACCCTTTCAAAAGTCATCTAAGAAAGCTTCGCAAAACTCCCTCAAATGTTCTCTAAAAGCAATGTTTATTAATCTTTGGAAGGTAGTAGGGGCATTGGTTAATCCAAAAGCCATAACACAAAATGCGAACACTCCAAATTTAGTTATATAAGCAGTTTTAGCTTGGTCCTCTAGTGCAATTGTGATTTGATTGTATCCAAAGTACCCATGCAACTCTTTCAAGCACATGTTCTGAATATGGCAAGGGGTAATGGTCTCTCCTAGTGGCGGCATTGACCTTCTTGAGATCCACGCACACTCTGAGTTTCCCATTCTTTTTTGGCACAATAACTATTGGAGGCACCTATTCTGAGTGCTCAAAAGGGTATATGAATCCGCATTTGACAAGCTTTTCAGTCTCTTCTTGAACAATCTTTGCATACTTAGGATTCATTGGGTCGGGTTGTTGTTGGACCGGTTTAGCCATGCTATTCATGGGGATTGTGTGTTGCACCACGGAAGGTGGAACGCCTTTCATATCATGATATGTCCAAGCAAATATATCTTTGAATTCCTTGAGAAGCTCCTTGAGTACATATTCCTCAGTTTGTGTCAGATCTTGGGAAATGAAAACAGGTTTGGACTCCTCACCTGGGTCTGCTAACTCTATTTCCTTAACTATTGTGAGACCATCATAGACGCCATTGATTCCATCAATAGGTTTTCTTTGGTCCTTTGTATACACAACCTTACGCTCCTCTGTAATGTAGGATTTGAATTGCTCAGGTGCAGGATGTAAGTCTGTGGGGTCTTGTTGTTCTGTGGACTATGATTTCTCTTCCACTTCCTTTTGTTGTTGAGCTAGCTCTCAATTTTGTCGTCTCCTTATGGTACAGCTCAACGTTGGCTTCTCTGTAGCCTCTAACTGTGCGATGTCAATGTTTTGTGGACTACACCACATGACGCTTTGAAGGTATTCATCCCAATTATCTACCAGCTTTCGATGAGCATCACATGCCCCCATATAATTAAGCCATTCTGCGATAGATTTCTTTTCATTTATTCTAGCACGCACATTTGCTCGATATCTCCACCTCTTATATCTCTTACTTTTCTTGTATAATTTTTTATTACGACCTTCCTCCAGTGAAGAGTCACTAGATGAATCGCTACTCGTGTCTTCTCCTCTCCCGGATAGATTGTCATCTTGGGTACCATCAGGTTTTGAATGGTTTGTCCCCACATTTGCACCAAGATTTAACTCAAATTTTTCGTCCTCAGAGTCAATTTCAATTGATGATTTTGACTCCGAATTGTGTGGGCCATAGTCTTTTTAGTTGCTACTAGTTCCAATGTCAGTCAAGCCTTCATTTGGTAGGTCATCAAAAGCTATATGTATTGCTCCTATCATATTTAAAGGTACGAGTGGTGCCATTTCATCCCCCTCAGGTGTTACCTAAGTCGTCCCCCTGTTTCTCAAAGTGTCTATGGTTGTTGCTACGTGGACCCAATCCACATTGTCAAACTAAGTCATCCCAGGTAGAACATCCATATAAGGAGAATCTTCCCCAACATCACTGTCCATTTTAGACGTATAACAATACTGCAATGGGACCGAGTGAATTGTGGTGTCAGATCTATGATCGATTATAATTCTGTTTCCTAGAGGATGTGCCGGACCAGTTACAAGATCAACTCGAATGACATAATCTTGGAACTGCAAGTAGACATGGTTTTAAGACCAGGCATGCACCATTTTTGTTTCCTTCATGAAAGGACGTCCTAAGATCATCTCAGATGACTTAGTGTGCTTGGAAAAATCCATAAAAATAAAGGTATGCTTATTTTGTGTCCAAAGGCCTTTAGCTTGAGATCTTCTAGCATCCCAATAGGTTTAATAATAGTCCTATTAGCCATCTTTACCACTATGTTTGTAGTCCCAAGGTGAGGTCTTCCCATAGTTTCCCAGCAATTTTTAGTCACAATGCTAACCCCAGTGCCACGATCAAGGATTCACTTCACAGTTAATCCCTTGGTAGTGATTGGTATGGTCGCATTGGATTCATCGCCTTCAAAGTATTGTCCCAACTTGTTAACTGGTATTTCAACAATAGAGTTCTCATCTAGGTTGGGTTGTGGATCTAAGTGTTCCTCCTCTATTGGAACCTCCCTAGCTCCATCCATCTGTGCAAATTGTGGTAGCCCGACTTTCAATTCTCCATTGAGGAAAGCTCGAAGAGCTAAGAATAGCTTAGGGTCTCCATATAGTTTAGACATGATGGTGGTTCTAACTTCTAAAGCCATGAAGTCCATCAGCTTGGTAATATTTATCTTCACTTTTTGGGCTTCAGTCCCTTGACATGGGGAAGATGGAATCTCCATTTCTTCAATAGGGTCAGGTAATCCCTCTGTAAAAATTCTCTCCAACAAGAAGGGATTATGCCCACTACCCAATGACTTAAAGTCACTTTCTTTTTGGATGACACTAGGTATCGCTAGTGGTCTATGGACTTTGTGAGGTTGCTTTTTTGTAGGGAACACTGTGTCTGTAATCTGGATTTGTTTAGGTGCTGGCTCTAGATCCCTTTGGGTCTCTTCTACCAAACCCATTAATTGCTTAACCTGCTTGATCTCTTTCTTCGTGTTTTCTTCTTCTTCTGAGATTGGGCAATTGATGCCATGTCTCTTTCTTCAAGAATATAATTTTGGTTTTGGAGCAACGATCATGTGAGTACATTCACTGGTACCACATGTGTACTTTGTGTGAGTCTTACAAGATGGTGAGCGAGCTTTTCCGAGCAACAAAAAAAACAAGCAAGTCCCTCAATAAATTTATTTGTAAATTAATGAGATTTTTAAAAATGATAAGGAAAAAGAGACATAGTGTGATAACACTGTGATAAGTGGTTGTAGAGTATGATAAAGACTTTCATATATTCTATCCATGATAAATATGTACTAACATCCAAGCATATTTTTGTATCCGTGGCAGAGGCGAACATTGATGATTCTCTTTAGCGACTGATGCAATACTTTCTCGAACAGCGCCCGATGCTGGGCATCCTTGGGTATCATTGATGATGATGATGATTTTAGTCTTTCACTTTATTTTTATATTGTACCTAGACAATGTATTACATCCACCAAGATTGTATCGGTTTGGTCTCATAGGTCATTTTGGCCTTTTGAAGATGTTTAATATAATATTTCTTTTCATTTCATTTCTCTCTCTGCAACCAGCTTGTGCTCTCTCTCCCTGTTGAAAGAAGAGGAATGAAACCGTTGAGACGATCGTAGACATGATATCAAAAGTGAATGGAACAATTTTGAAAGGGCTAAATTTTGAATTTGTGGGTTAGCAAAAACTTTAGTGAGGCATTGCTAGGTCCACAATCTGTGAGCATACTCCCTTCTCTCTTTACTTTGTATCCCTCAAAGAAGTATTGTGAGTATATGGGAGTGATTGTCTTTTTCAATTAAGACCGCTGTCCTTTTGGGTCTTGACTTTGTGTGTGTGGCAGTATTTGTCCCTCATTGTTCTCAATGATGAACTTGGAAACAATTGGCTCACATTTAACATTTTGGAAACAATTAGCACAAATGATTTTTGCAAATGATTTATGTATGCTAATGGTTAGAGATCTCTTGAGTTACTATATGTTTGCAAGGAACATGATTCCTAAGTTGCTTGCCTTTTCTTTTTCATCATGAGACATGTGCCTTTCTACGACGAACCTAGCTAAGTGCATTTCCAGAAATATCAGCATCTGCCTATAGAAGCAAACATGGATGGTATATAATAAGTCTTTCTTTTGTGAGCTCACTTGAAAAGTGCTAAGAAGAAGGATTTGTACCAAGGCAGCAAGGTACATGCTGATATTCGTGATAGTGGGTTACTTAAAGAATACATACTTAGGCAACACATTAGTCAGTATGTATGTCAAGTGTGACAAGTTCCGACGAGCTTCGTCTCCGCGATGCTGGCGGACTTTATAAAGCACAAAAAGTGCTTGAGGAGATTCTTGTTCGTGATGTCGTCTCTTGAAATGCATTGATTGTGAGATATGCCCACTTGGCAGGGCCAAGACATTATGGGCTGTTTTTGGCGAATGTGAAGCGAGGCTGTCTCTCTAGATGCAATCACATACACTTGCATCTTGAAGGCAAGGGTCATGGTCGGGAAGCTCTGGGTTGTTTTCAGGTGATGCAGAGAGCGTATCTCTCCAAATGCAATCACATACACTTGCACCTTGAAAGGCATGTGGCATCACACAAGATGTTGATATGGGCAAAATAATTCACGATGATATTGCTAGTCAAGGGTTGTTGAAAGAAGACGTCGTGCTTTAGCACTACCTTGATCGACAGGTATGCCAAATGTGGTGCGCTTCATAAAGCACAAAAAGTGTTTGAGGAGCTTTCTGTCTGAGATGTTGTCTCTTGGAATGTGTTGATTGCGGGATATGCCCAACTTGAGTAGGGCCAAGAAGCTTAGGGCTATTTTTGATGGATATGAAACGAGGGTGTCTCTCCAAAATGCAATCACATATGCTTGCATCTTGAAGGCAAGGCTGGGTTAGGGTAAAGAAGCTTTGGGTTGTTTGCGTAGATGGCAAGAGAGGGCATCTGTCCAAATGCAATCATGTACACTTGCACCTTGAAAGCATGTGGCAGTACACAAGATGCTGATATGGGCAAAAGAATTGACAATGATATTGTTAGTTAGGGGTTATTGAAAGAAAACAGTGTGCTTGGCATTGCCTTGGTCGACTAAGGATTTCTATTCACATGCTATATGAAGAATGAACCTTATAAATTACAACATATGTATAGATGTATACCATTCTCTTTGTAAAGTAGCGTGTAAGCCTAAGGCATGTCTCAAACTCTATAGCTATTCATGTATTCACAATTCCATGCTTTTTGGAGTTGATTTCTTCCAAGTTGAGCTTAGCCATGTCCGTCATCGTCATTTCATGCAATGGCGTATTATGTGAGTATGGTAATTGCAACTTTTTTTGCATACGTTTCGAGATTTTGGACTATTGGGTAAATGCCACTATGGCTATACCAACCCGTAGCAAGTGGGGAATTGACTTCATCATGTCACCACCCCTAGCGTGAAGGACAAAACATCAATTGTCATAGCAATGGACTACCTGGCAATGCAAGCGACCATTCTTCATTACTTCTAGCATTTTTTTTAATAACTAGAGAAGTTCATCCCGTTGGTTTTATGGAGACACCCTTAACGCTGATGGTGGTTGTATGTCTTATTCCTAGGAGGCTTCGTTTTTGGATGAGGTTGTCGACATCCTTCACATCTTTGAGGTTTTTGTGCTACGATATTTGTCTCAATTAATGTGCCATGAGTTTATGCTTGCCACAAATTTCTAATAACATCATTGTAAGATCATGCTACAAGAGTCAAAACAGGATTGGACCTTCGTTGTGATTTATCCAAGGGACCATAAAAGGTTCTATATGGATGTAACTTTGAGTAGTAGCCTTTGTTGTTGCCGTAGGCAGTAGTAGTCTAACTTGTGATATTTTAACATCTACAAATTATTATTATTATTGGCAACATCAGATGGCTCTAAATATTTCTAATTTTACAAGGTTGGGACATTGAATGCATTGTGCACAAATGCTGGGATCAGCTCAGAGCTGGGTCGCACCTCGTGATAGTCGGAGGATTGGGGGAAAAGGGATTCCTATTCAATGAAAATCCAAAAAGCGTGCCAGAAGAATCGAAGCCCTGTTAAATTTCTGCTAGTACCCTCAAAATCAAAGGTGCTAAGCTATTCTTAGAGAAGCTATGCTCTCTCCTTATTTTGGGGAGGGTTTACTACAATCTAAAGGACCTGTTTGCATCGCGATTGTCTCATCAATTATCCTTCCCTCATTTCTTTGTGCAATGAGACCTGCATGCTTCAAAAACCTTGCCACTGACTCGAACTACAACGCAACTTAAAGAATACTCGCAACACCATGCATAGTGTTAGGTTGGG
Source organism: Adiantum capillus-veneris (assembly GCF_014529385.1). NCBI lineage: Eukaryota > Viridiplantae > Streptophyta > Polypodiopsida > Polypodiales > Pteridaceae > Adiantum > Adiantum capillus-veneris. The sequence continues at coordinate 79,782,037 of NC_140960.1, read as the reverse complement.
TTCAGACAGGCGGCAACACAACAACAAACAGGGGCGTCTTCGCTAGGTGGCACACGAGCATTGGATGAAGCGAAGGGAGAGTTCTCTGGCCCCACCAGGAAAATGCTCCCCCCCCCCCCCCCCCCCCCCGCCCCCCCCCCGGCCCCGCTCCCGCTCGGAAGATGAGGATTTCCGCTCACCTTTTCAGCGGGAATGACAGAGATATAGGTTTTGCTCTGACAAAGCCTGTCATAGCCTATCGCTCGCCCAGCGCAGGCTGAGGTGGCGCCCTCGTCTGAACCCACCCTTATTTTTACCGGATCGTGGGGCACGCCTGGGTTCGATCCGCAATCACTAGTTCTTTCAAACCCGAGTTTATGACATGCAATACTGCTTGGCGTGCGTTGCCATAGCCAGCTGTGGAGCTGGCTTTCAAGCAGTAGAAGAGCGAGCATCTTATTCCTCGACTCTGCTGTCTGCGTATTTTCCCCTTGTTTTGGAAGCTGCGATTAGTCTGCACCCTCATGCAATCGAGAATTCGAGCGCAGATAGTCAGAATTCAACCACATTGTGCATAGTGAAGCTTGGTTGATCCAGCAAGAGGCACAGGGAAGGAGGAGTAAATTTTTTCTGTTATCAGCCATGGCTATAGCTGTGTTTTCGCTCTACCAGTCTGTTGATGAGGCTATTTCCCAGACTTTCTTCGGGTTTCTGGACTATGCAGGCGTGAAGCTAACCAGCACTCCTCCTACGAAGGGGCTCCCTGGAGTAGACAGCCCTACGCCTGTGCTGTTTGGCATCTTAGCCTACCTTACTGCTGTGATTCTCGGGCTTCAGTGGATTAAATCTTCTGGTTTGAAGCCACGCCTCCATGAACCTTTCCTCCTCCAGGCTTTTGTGATCCTGCACAATCTCTTCTGTCTTGGCCTTAGTCTCTACATGTGCCTCAACATTTCTATTCGTGCCTTTCAACTCAAGTAATTTCTCTTCACCCGTTCGTTTTTGAGAATAAGTTTTTGTCTGCACTGTTAAGCCAGATCTTCTTCTAATGGAAATGTTTGAAATGCAGTTATGCTCTCTGGGGTAATGCATACGACCAACACGAAACTTTGGTATGTTTGGACAAGCATTACATCTGGTTGCAAATTAGCACTCTCCACTGCATTTTTAAAGTGAAGCAATCCAAGCTCGAATGTACAACAACTGATGTTTTTTCGATTTCTTTTAGATGGCATTTTACATCTACATATTCTACATGTCAAAATATCCAGAGTTTTTGGATACGGTACGAGTGCTTGATCTAAGACCTCTACAATAGTACCGCTCATTTATTCAAACATTTACACATGCCTTTGCTTGGCAGATTATAATGCTTTGGAAACGCAATACTCGCCAAGTCTCAGTGCTTCATGTTTACCATCACGTTTCCATTGCGTTCATATGGTGGTTGATTGCGCATCATGCACCTGGTGGTGATGGTAGGTGATGTGGCTTTCTTTGTTTCTCATCAAAACTAGTTTTTAGCATCTTACATCTTGCTATCAAGTTTCTATGATGTTTTTGACCTGGTGTCTGCATGGTCGGTTTCCAGCATACTTTTCTGCAGCAATCAACTCAGCAGTGCATGTGTTCATGTACCTTTATTATCTTCTGTCTGCTTTGCTTCGAAACAATGAAAAGGCGAGGCGGAAATACCTGTTCTGGGGAAAGTAAGCCTCCTGCCCTTTTACTAGATGTAACTTTTAATCATTCCAGTGAGCCTTGTCTCTTATGAGATTTTATTTAATGGTGAAAGGAAATGTTTGTTTTTCTTAACTGTCTGTCTATAGGTTTGAATTGTGATTTAGATCAAGCAAGAAGGCCCTAATCTAGTCACCTAATCAGAACATTCAATTTAATCAGATTGGTATTTTGTAGAGGTTGTCTTGCTTGTGGTGATTTCCCCAGACTTACTTCGTGGGGAGTTTTCTTGTAGGAATAAAATCGTTTCAGAAGAGTCAATTTATCAAAAGGCTTGTTTGAGCAGTATCTGGTCATCCTTGAATGGATGCCGGCCAACTGTTGCGACATTAATTGTCATCTTATGTTTCAAATTTTCAGATACTTAACTCAACTCCAGATGCTCCAGTTTCTTTTCAACATGATTCAAGCATACTATTGCATCAAGCTCAAACCATTGTATCCACAATTTTTGTGCAAGGTCAATACTCTTCTGCCAACTTGTCGTAGCATATATGATACCACCTTTTGTTTCATATTGTGATGGTCTGTCTGCCTGTGAATAGGGTATCTGCCAGCGATTTTATTTGGCCGTTTATAAATTTTAGCTTGGTTTTTTGATGTTCATGGAATTATTACAAGTGCTAGTAGATTAGTTTTATGTGGTAGTTCTTGGTCAAATTTCACAAGTTTGTGCTTCTAACTCGAAACAAGTGTACTCTGAGGGAAATTGTGCAGTAAATTTTCTTAGTTGTTGTGATTTACTCAAGCACTGTATAACATCTAGGTGCAGACAGTGCCCAAAGAAAGTCAGATACACTGTCATGTTGGAGGTGTCTCATGAAAATACCGCTGCTGTGGCAGTGGGCATTGGTAGGCAGGATAGGACTCTCAGGATTATGCTTTTCTAGTCGTCGTTTGTGTGATGACTGCTGTAAGGCAGTATAGACTATATTTTAGCCTAATTATATCATTGCTTGAATTTTTTGACAAGAGCTAGTGATCTGGTAGTTTTAGTTGAATTTGTTGTTCATTTAAAGTTTTGGCTTCTAGCCTGGGAGAGGTAATACTTGGGAAGGGGAGAGGGGGTCATGCGACAATTTTACCTTTTTTTGGTTACTCAATTATCTCATAATATTAAGTTCAGACAATTCCAAGGAAGGTGGTGTCACCTAAACATGCAGCAAGGTAGCGTAAAAACGTGTATGTCCTTGTTGTGCATGTGGAACTGTGTGGCTGAAAAGTTCTGTGAGCTCTTTTTTGCCAGAGTAGGGTTTGTGCATCAGGTTGCTGATCGTTCCATGATTTGGTGATGTGAGTATGGACTCTGAGGTTAGACCGGAATGTTTGATTTTTCTTATGAGAAGCCCAAAACATGGTTTTCACTCCATCTATCCGCCGCAATAGGACAACCATAGAGTTCCCAACACGCGTGCAATCCTTGCAATTCTTTCTTTATGTAAGTCGCTTGACCCTTCAAGTGTGTTGTCTGCAATGCTTCTGCATTGACAGCATGCAGTCGAGTAGCTCCGACAGCTGCGGCAGCAACAAAGGTATTGGAGAATCAATGATATAAATCCAAGATGTATCAACTTGTGGTTCATTGATGTATGCTATGGTTGCTACTCGTCTAGATATTCCTTATGCCGTAGGAGTTGTGAGTAGGTACATGGCAAAGCTTGGCAAGCCACATTGGGTAGCAGTCAGATGTATTTTCTGCTATCTGAAGGGTTCATTGAGTAGATGTCTGTGCTTTGGAAAGGGCTCTATGCAGTTAGAGCCTAGAGGGATTTTGTGATGCTGACATGGCAGGTGATATTGATACTCGTAAGTCTACTAACGGGTATGTATTTACTGTGGCTGGTGCTGCAGTTCATGGTGTTCTAGATTGGAAAAGATAGTTTCACTATCTACTACAGAGACTGACTATATTTCATCCACTGAGGCTTCTAAGGAAGCCATTTGGTTTAGCAGACTTGCTACTAATTTAGGATTGTTGCGTCAGATGTCTATTATACATTGTGATAGTCAGAGTGCTATACATTTGGCTAAGAATGCCATGTTTCATGCTCGCACAAAGCATATTGACGTGCAATATCACTTCACTAGACATATAATTGAGGATGTTCTAGTCACTTTGACTAAGATCAAGACACATGATAATCCCTCAAACATGCCGACAAAAAGTCTAGCAAAGGCTTAGCATGAGCTTTGCACTACTTGAGTGGGAGTCACATACACATTCTTTTACTAAAGGTTGCCCAAAAGGTGGTTAAGTGGGAGGTTGTTAGGGTAAAGTTCTTTTTGACCCCTTATAGTGTGTACAAAGTTCAAACTCATTACACTACTCAAAATGAGCCGTTTATTATTTTTTGCAATTGGCTTGCCGCCCGGCCATGTGAAAACGTCAACTTTTAATAAAACCTAAAACATAAAGAAGGAGGTTGCACACAAAAACGTGAGCCTTCCTAAAACGAGTCTCTCTCTCTCTCTCTCTCTCTCTGTGTGTGTGTGCGTGAGCTCCACGTGCACACAATGGTGCTGTCACTTGCACACACCCTCTAGCACATTCTCTCCTCTACTTGTTGCACTACATTCCTCTCTACTTGCACTTGCTGTTGTGCTCCTACGAGCACTTTTGTCACCAACACTTAATCTTCGGATTGGCGAGTACAAGGACCGCGAATCATTTTTGATGGTACCCATTGAGGGATGTGATAGCATGTTGAGTATCCCATGGCGCTTCCACATCCAACCGATCCCGGACTATGTGAAAAAGTCCTTTATTTTTGAGGATGAGGGCAAGAACATTAAATTTTTTGTTGATGTTGGGGATTTGCTATTCCCTATTGTAAGCCATATCTCCATTAAATAAGAAATAAAGTACGTTTCTGCGTACTTGATTTTCATAGGGGAAAAGAGGTAAATCTAACGAGGGGCCACTCTCGAGTCTTGAAATTAAACGCTTTCTATTTATTGAAAGGCATAAGGACTGTTTCGTTGAAACTCTTCTTGATAAGCTTACCTTCGGAACGTCCGGAATCATCGTATTGATCTCATACCGGGTAGCTCTCACCAACCTCTTACAGGGTAAGTCTTGCTTAGCAAGAGGAAATTTTGAAGCAAGTCAACGAGCTATTGGAAAAAGGTCTAGTACGACTGAGTACTTCACCCTATTGCTCTCTATATTGGTGCAGAAGAAAGATGGCACGTTTTGAAAGTGCATAGATTTTCAATTCCTCGGATTGATAATAAGTTGCAGGGTGCAAGCATCTTTAGTTGCATAGACTTGAAGAGGGGGTATCATCAGTCACGAATCGCTCCTGAGGATGTCCATGACTGCTTTTCGCGCTACCTTTGGACTCTATGAATTTTGGTTTTGCCTTTTGGCTTGACCAATTGTAAGGTGTCACGACACCGAGAAAACTACTCAAAACCACTTAACAGAATCTTATCACAATTTAATAGAGAGACGACACGCCTCGACGTAGTTTTGTGCCCAGAGGTATCGGCCCCAAAGTTTGGCGCCCCTTTTGGTATTTATTTTTATATCAATGCTTGAGCAAAGTACAAAGTCCGAGGGCCCTCTTTGCTCAGTGCTCCTCGGCACACAGGGAGTTTCCCCAATTACAACTTTATAGACTCCATGGCCTTCCAAGAGCAGTACATGAAAAGCTTCAAGTTCTAAAAGCATCCTGGCCCAATAGCTAGCACTCCCAGCAGCCAACGCTATTCACGGAAATCGGTACGGTGCCATGTCAAGAGTCAGTGAAAATTGCGGAATTGTACGGACAGCCTGCCACGTCAGCATCTTTGTACGAGTTTTCTTTTTAATAACTCGTGTCCCCCAAGGCCCCATCAGATGGGGCCTTATAAGTTGGAAACAATTTATTCTTTAATTCTTGTCAGTTTCTAGGGCGGACATGCCATGTCATCATTTTGTGAGATATCCCCCTCTTGAAATATTTATGATCGCCCTCGATTAGCCTGCAAAGTCAAACATAACATAGAAACCAGTCCATTAGACACTGCCTCTAAGTATTGACGCACTAGACAACACAAATCCAACACTTACACAAAGACCACAATCACTAAACATTCAAAACAAATCACAGGAAGTCCATCGAGATATCTGATCATGATCTATCGGCAATGTGTTTAGCAATCGCATCTAGATCTATCCTAGATCTCATGGATGTCTCGATTGACTAATTCTTATTGCTATCATGTGACATGTCCATCTCATATAAAATGACAAGACGGAAATAGTTGGTCATTTCGTCTTTCAAACATGCACTCAAACACTACTCACATGAGAGAGCACACATAAATCAGATTCATTTCGGGAACTCCTATTTCGAAGTACTTCTTTAATAAAGTCATGGTACTCGTGCTCTGCACCTTCACCTAGAAGAGTGCCAGAGACTGAGCCCTTTGCACATATTTAAAGGCCCTTGGCCTTGAAAAGCAGTTACATGAAAAGTAGTCAAACTCAAAATCATTTAGCCTAAAAGCTGCGAGCGCATTTTGTGGAAATCCGTACACTACCACGTCATCATGTCAGCGTGAATTGCGGAAATCCGTACAACTACCATGGCATCATGTCAGTGCAAATTCCGGGAATCCGTACAGCTTCCACATCATCAGTTCTCCATGTGCGTGTGTGTGGGCTTGCTTTATTTTAATGCCTTTATGTCATTTGGGCCCTATCGGACGGGGTCCCATAAGTTGGTGAGAACCCTTCTTTAAAAATAGGTCACTCGGCAAGACTTTGCAAGTTGGTAAAGCTTCTTCTGCTGCATCTGCTTCTTCACTTAGGGTTTAGGCCCCTCGGCCGAGATCTGAAGGTTGGCTCTGTTATTCAGTGACTTGACACGTTAGCTGTTTGTGATATTGTGACTCCCCTCTTGTGCAGTCTCGTCTGCACCAAATTCAACCCTGCTGATTTGCGGGATCTCTCGGAATAGTCGAAGCTAGACTGAATGTTAGGTGCAGTGGAAGTGAATCTTGAACTTTGCTCAAGATGAGTGCTCCGAACTGTGCTCAAGGTTCCTTTTACTTACGGAAGGGAAAGCCTTCCGTTCCTTTAGAGAGATAGTGCAATGGACACAAACAAAGTGGATGAACACTATGAATGGAAGTGCATGAGACTGAGAGATAGAGAGAGAAGAGAATATGACACGAGAGATGTCGTCAAACCCTCCTCCAAGGGCCCCACTCTCGATGGCGAGAGTGGTCTACTATTGATTGCACAATCTGGTACAATATGCTGATGCAAATCCAAATGGGGCTATGTCGAGGTCGACGGTGTGGATGACGAGGACGAGACTATGGCTGAAAACTGAATGCTTCGAATCAGTAACTGTGGCACCAAGTCGGGGAATGATCTGCTAACTTGATGGTTGAAAACACGCTGCTTCTTATGGCTTGAAAAACGCTAGCAGTGCTGAGGTTTTAAAACGTTGATGTTGTCCTTCCAAAAACGCTGTTCATGCTGTTACCAAAATGCTGGACTTGCATGTGCAACAATGCTGCCCTGCTGCCTATAAAACGCTGATATGTTGCCTTCTTTATCGCTTGATATTGGGGTTCCAAAACGCTAATAAGCATTAGGAGAAAACGTTGATTTGAGGCTGAAGTTGCTGATGCAGAATGGCTAATGCAGGGCTGTGAAAACGCTAAGTTGGTTGCTGAAAAACGCTAGTTGCAGATGCTTAAAAACGCTGGATTTTCCCTTGCTGAAAACGCCAGGTTGAAGAGGGGGTTGTCTTGCTGAGAAGGTTCTCCAGAGGGCCTGCTGTACTGGGTGCTTGTTGCTCTCCTTCTTCTTCTCCAGATAGTGCTAGCCCTAGGTTGCTTATATATTTACTTAGTCAAATTGCCCTACCTAGTTCCCAACAAAAGTCACTTAATAAATAAGTGAAAAATTTCAAAAATAGGAAAAATAGGTTTAATGCACTGGAAAATTCCCCTGATGGATTCTGATGGGAATGCTGATGATCATGCTGTGTGCAACCGGAGGATATGCATCTAATCTAAGTGTCTGGACATGCACGATCTGCTAACACTCACAAAAGTGCCACAACACTTCCTAAGCTAGACTAACTGAACCCTTGTCATGTTGTAGCTTGTCCACGGACACATAGGGTTGGATGTGTCACGTGACATCCTCTCCTTTTTAAAGTGAGGTATTGGTACCAAGCTGCATGGCTTCCTTGAACTCTGGGTAATCTTTGAAAAACTCTTCGTCGACCCACACTGCTTCGTGGGTCCCTCGATCCTTGAACTTACAAAATGTATTGTCTCACTTGCTTCTTCGAACCATGACGAAACCGATGCAACAACACTTGCTGCGGCTCCATGACTTCAGCTTCATCTATGATCTCCGGTTCTTCTTCTTCTGAAATGTCCTGTGGAGGTGTTCCTTGAAACACTTTCAACCAAGAAACATGGAAAACGTTGTGCATTCACCATGAGTTAGGCAAGTGCAATTTCATTGAAACCTCATTTATCTTTTTAATGACAGGAAATGGACCATACATTCGAAAAGACAACTTTGGACACTTCTTTCCAACTTGCTTAAGACGTTTCATGATTCTTAAATACACCCAATCCCCTTCCTTGATCGAAACATCCTGACGATGCTTATTAGCCTGCCGTGAATAAGATCCCTGAGCCTTGCTTAGCCGAAGCTTCACACTCTTAGAAATCTCATCCAATGACTTACCTTCCGCATTGGCATCAGGCATTTGATTGACTGAGCGAGTCAAAAGTGACTGGAACGGGCGGCCAAAAGCTGCCTCATACAGAGTTCGACCAATGGCAGAGGAAAGAGTCATTCAAAATAGCCTGAACCAATGGGAGATAGAGCTCCCACTGAGTCTGCTGATCATGCACATATTACTTTAAAGCATCAAAAGCCAATTGATTGTAAATCTCTGTCTGACCAGTCGATTAAAAATTCAACTTAGTGCCAAAATTTTCAAAGAGTGCGTGCCAAAAGTTGGACGTGAACTTAACATCCCTATCTGAAACAATCGATTTTGGCAAACCACAGAGGGGTACCAATGCTTAATGAACAACCGTGCTACATCTTGTGCAGTGACTGTGGCTTTACAAGGAATCAACATGCAAAACTTGTTGAAACGATCAACAATTGTTAAACATTGAGTGTTCCTTGAATGGCGACTCGGTGGAAGGTTAGTCACAAAATCCATGGAAATATCTTGAAAAGGTCCATCGGGAATAGGCAGCGGAAGCAAGAGGCCTTGCTGCTTACCCCGAGGAGCTTTTACATTTTGACATATAGTGCATTGTGTGACATAACGAAACACATCCTTTTGCATTTTAGGCCAATAAAAGAATCTTTCTATTTTTTCCAAAGTGGTGTTCATTCCTCTGTGCCCACTCGTGAGAGAATCATGTGTATCATGCAATATGGTTGGCTTGAGAGAGGGCAACACACATAAACGTTGACGAAAATACAACAAACCATCACGAATGAGATAGTTGCTTGGCCCTTGGGAAGCAAGAGCCTGCAACCATTGCTTACCAAACTCGGAATCCGCATATTGGTTCTTCATGTTGTCCAAAGACACACCCTGTATAGAAAATGTGGACCTTGACTCAAGAGTCAAAATCTGTCTTTTGCGACTCAACGCATCTGCAATAGGGTTAGTGAAGGAGTACGAGCGGAAGTGCGACGCGAGAGAGAGAGTGCAAGAAGAAGAGCACGACGATATGGTGAACTCGCTCTACTGTAATGTGTAGAGCATAGTGAGTTCTTATTAGGTTTTTACAAAAGAATATGTGTACATACCTGGCGGCCCGTCCACTTACCTGGGCGACCACATTGGGCTTTATACCCCAACAACCTCCCACTTAAAGTCCAATGTGGTACTTTAAGTGTGAGAGAAGCTACTATACAAGCTAATATACAAGAGATGTAGAGAAGTGATGTAATACCCTACACCTATCTGCTTGCGAAAATGCGCAAAGCTCTCTGAGGGAAGTCCTTTTGTAAGTAGATCAGCAGGATTTTCTGTGGTGTGAACTTTGACAAGCTGAAGTTGCTTATCCTCGAGTATTTCCCTGATGAAATGATACTTCACATCCACATGCTTTGTCTTTGAGTGATAAACTGGATTGCGAGCCAATTGTATAGCACTTTGACTATCACAATATAACACAGGCATCTCTTCTTTGATTCCCAAATCTATTACTAGTCGATTAAGCCAAATTGATTCTTTGGATGCCTGTGATGCTGCAACATATTCAGCCCCTGTAGTAGACCGAGTAACACAATCTTGTAATCTAGAACGCCATGATACTGCTCCACCAGCCAATGTAAAGACATACCCTGACGTAGACCTTCGGTTGTCTAAGTCACCTGCATAATCTGAGTCTGTAAAACCCTTTACACTTAGCTCCTGACTCCCATAGCATATACGCATACTCTTTGTAGCTTTCAGGTATCTCAATATTCCTTTCACTGCCTCCCAATGTTTCTTGCCTGGGTTTGACATGTATCGACTTACTACTCCCACTGCAAATGCAATGTCTGGGCGAGTAGCAATCATTGCATACATCAAACTACCCACTGCAGACGCATATGGAATCTTATCCATTTCAGCCTGTTCTTCCTCAGACACAGGACAATCCTATTTGCTAAGTTTCACATATGGTGGCAATGGAACACTCAGTGCCTTTCCCTTCTCCATATTGAAACGTTGCAAAACCTTGTCAATATACTCTGTTTGAGATAACCAAATCAACTTCTTTGATCTGTCTCTCTCAATGCGCATACCAAGTATATGACTTGCCTCACCCATGTCTTTCATGTCAAACGATTTTGCCATCTTTGACTTCAAAGCTGAAATTTCTTCCAAGTGCTTGCCAGCAATCAACATGTCATCCACATACAAAATAAGGATCAGCCAACTGCCACCTTTAGCCTTCTTTGTATATAGACAGTGATCGAACTCACTACGTTTGTAGCCTTGAGAAAGCATAAACTTGTGGAATTTATGCTACCATGCCTTCGGTGATTGTTTTAAGCCATAAAGACTCTTTAACAACTGGCATACCCAATCTTCCTTGCCTTTCTCAACAAACCCTTCTGGCTGCTGCATGTAAATTCCCACATCTAAATCACCATGCAAGAACGCTGTCTTGACATCCATTTGGTGCAACACCAAATCTAATATGGCAACCAATGCAAGAAAGCATCTCAATGTAGTCATCTTGACCACCGGAGAGAAGACTTCATCAAAGTCAATGCCTTGTTCTTGCTTAAAGCCCTTGGCAACAAGCCTTGCTTTGTACTTTGGCTGACTATCATGAGCGGTGATCTTATACCTGTAAACCCAGGTAGAGCCTTTTTGTCCCGTGGTAATTTAACTAGCTACCATGTCTGGTTTTTATGCAGAACTGTCATCTCTGACTGCATGGCCAATTGCCAATTCTCGGAGTCCTTCATTTGCACTGCTTCCTTGTAACATGAAGGCTCATTGCAATCAGTCAACATGACATAGTTCATAGATGGAACAAACCTGTCAGGAGGTCGCGTGACACGTCCAGATCTACGCACAATAGGTGGCTCAGGATCAGCCACAACCTGTGGTTCCAATCTATCCTGTTCTTGCTCCTCTTGAGCCCTGACATTTTGTCTTGCACGTGCAGGTCCATCTTCTTGGAAGACAACTCTTCTAATCTCCTCAACCCTCTCTGGTTTAGAATGATATTTGGATTCATTAAAGTGAACATCATTGCTGCGGACAATCTTTCTGGATTCGGGATCCCAAAGTCTGTACCCCATCTCACCAGAATTACCATAGCCTAGAAAGATGCACTTTCTACTCTTTGGCTCAAGTTTGTTCCTAAATTCCTTTGGAACGTGAGTATATGCCTCACAACCAAAGACTCTGAGATGCTTGTATGAGGGCACCTTGCCTGACCATACCATCTCTGGCACTGAATCCTTCTGCAAAACCTTGCTAGGAGATCTATTTACAAGATGAACAATTGTTGATACAGCTTCAGCCCAAAACCCATTTGGCAGCTGTGCATTAGACAACATACTTCTGACCTTCTCTTGTATGGTCCTATTCATCCTCTCAGCAACACCATTTTGAGGAGGATTGTAAGGAGCAGTAAGTTCACGTTTTATACCTTTTGACTCACAAAAGTCCTGAAAGGCCTTTGAAATATACTCTCCACCATTGTCAGTGCGTAAGCATTTAAGCTTCTTGCCACTCTGATTCTCCACAAGTGTCACAAACGTTTTGAAAACACTAAACGCTTCATCCTTGTGCTTGAGAAAGTAAACCCATACTTTCCTCGAGTAAAATCATCTATAAATGTCATAAAGTAAGAAGCTCCCCCTAGAGATAGGTTAGGCATAGGTCCACACAAATCACTATGAACAAGTGCCAATTGTGTATCTCTTCTACTGCTTCTATGTTTATGTGGCTGCTGTGTTTGCTTACCATACAGACAATGTTCACAGAATTCAAAATCATTAAATGAAAAGCCAGGCAAATAACCAGAACGAGACAAGATTTCCATTCCCTTCTTGGACATATGTCCTAACCGGCTATGTCACAAAGAAACGTTCGGCTGCTCGGTTACATTGATTACATTTTTAGAGACATTTGATACATAAATCATGTAAAGTCCTCCAGACTTTACTCCATGTGCTACTGTCATAGAACCCTTGGATATCTTCCATATGTTCTGTCCAAAAGTGGTGACGTAGCCAGCATCATCAAGTAAATTTGTGCTGATCAAGCTCTTTGTAATTGCGGGAACATGTCTCACATTCTTCAGCGTGAAAGAAGAGCCATTCTGAAACTTCAATTGAACATCTCCAACACCTAAGATCTCACATGTCTGCCCATTGCCTAGCCGAACATGATGTTTAGTGGTCACATAAGAGGTAAACCACTCCTTGTTTGGAGACACATGAAGTGATGCCCCTGAGTCTATAATCCAATCACTCAGTGCATTTCCATCAGATGCTGTAAGAAGAGCTGAGTCCATTGTATTCTTCAAGAAGTAGATGTCTCCTGACACTAGACTGTCATCCTCTGCAACAGTGTTTGTCACATTTATTTCTTGAATCTTCACTGAGGACTTGTTCTTCTCACCATGGTCTTCAACTTTCTCTTTGCCTTTTTCTGCTTTCCATTCTCTGCAGTCTCTTTTCATGTGACCCTTCTTCCCACAATGGTAGCATTCTATGTCACTTTTGCCTTTAGCACTGCGGGACTTGCTACGAGACTGATTCCTCTTTCCACCTTTGTACTTTTCTTTGGTCCTTCCCCTGACAACTAAGGTTGTTCCTTTGCCTTTGTCCATTGTCTTTCTATTGGTTTCTTCAGTAAGCAGACTTCCTTCTACACTTGCTATGTTCAAACCATCTGGAGGTGCAGAATTACTCAAAGTTGTGCGAAAAGTGTCCCAACTTTCCGGCAATGTGATTAACAGGAACATAGCTCTAACAGGTTCATCAAACTTGACACCTTGAGTTGACAACTGACTATAGATTGTGTTGAATTCATTCAGATGATTGGACATAGGTGTCCTTTCTTTCATCTTCAAGTCAACAAGCTTCTTAAGCCAGTATATCTGTGAAGCTGCACTCTTCTTCTCATAAAGATCACTCAGCTTTAACCATGCTTGATAAGCCGACATCTCGTCTGCTACATTGAAGTAAACGCTTTCTGCCAAAGTCAGCATAATGGTAGAAAGTGCCAATTCATCCATTTCGCTCCATTCATCTTCGTCCATATCTTCTGGTTTTATCCCTTTGAGCTTAATAGGTTTTATCTGCTTCTTTTGTACCAACACGTGCCAAATCTGCTTCTTCCACAATGGGAAATTGGTTCCATCCAGCTTCTTGATATTGTAAAGAGCAGTGTCCTGTGATCCAGCCATAGCTACGCTTCACAATGGTTTACTTTCCTGGGAAATATTCGATAGAGTTTCCCCTGTAAACTGACCTCTGAACCAATATCAACTTGTCAAATGAACCAAAAAAGCTTCAGATTCTGCATAAATTTCGGCAGAGTCTCCTTTGTAAAATGGCTCTGGTGTACTCAAAAAACAGACCAAAAACAGCTCAAAAACATTGTCTCTCTGACACTGTAAGCTGCGGGTAAACCTGTCCTGCACCTGTACTGTCTCTGACTGTCCTGTCACTGTCCTGTAAGCATAGACTGCGACAATGCCTCAACGGCAGTAAAGCAAAGATGCAATCCCAACTGTCTAACTCACAGTCAATACATCCTAGCTGCCTATCTAAGGGTGCTCGAGGGATCGCTCCAAGACCTGTATCACCGAAAGGATCTCAACATTCGAGAATCCCCTAGCTCAATAAAACCTCACTCGACCCTCAACAAAGGCTGCAGTAGATCTGACAGTACATAGACTTCCCACAAAGTCATACATCCACAAATTTCCCACTGTATGCTGTAACCGCTGCGGCGGTTGTTTGCTGCGTGACTCACGGCCAGCAAACCCTCAAGAGACATACATCATCTCTGACAATACATCCCATGTGGAAGTACCTGCAATGTCAGGATGAAATCTGGAATATCAAGCAGCAAACACAAGCTACCTGATGAACTAGTGGATGTCGCCTACAGACTGTGTGTAGATGCGCCCGTGTCGTATGTGACACGCCTCCAAGAACTGTGAGCCGTCCTTCGATGTGTAGACAGCCACAAATCAACACTCTGGGAGTGTCGATATCCTCAGCACCTGCAGTCATAGGCCGAAAACCCCAAATTTGCAGAGTCGGATCTGCACCCGCCAAGACCACGTAGTCGAAAATGGCCTGCGTAGACCTTTGTCGAAGCCGAACGGTGACCGAGATGACCTCAGAATGAAATTCTGAGCACACCGAGATTTGGGGCCGTGTCTTCGCCTGTCGAATTTCACTCCAATCTGAGCTGGTGACTCTAGCCTCCCGCAGTGCTGCCCTGAGCCTCGATCTGAGCTCTGATACCAGTTGAAGGAGTACAAGCAGAAGTGCGACGCGAGAGAGAGAGAGTGCGAGAAGAAGAGCACGACGATATGGTGAACTCGCTCTACTGTAATGTGTAGAGCATAGAGAGTTCTTATTAGGTTTTTACAAAAGAATATGTGTACATACCTGGCGGCCCGTCCACTTACCTGGGCGACCACATTGGGCTTTATACCCCAACAGTTAGCTTTTCCAGGCACAATCAAACCTCCAAATTGCTCAAAAAATTGTGACCACCGTGCTTGGCGATCACTCCAATGTGCAGTAGGCATAGACTGGAGCCACTTGAGGACTTGATGATCTGTGCGAACTGTAAACTCTCTACCATATAGAAAATGCTTCCAATGCTTAAGAGAGTGAATGACAGACAAAAGTTCTTTATCATAAACTGAATAATTCTTTTCTGCACTATTGAGCTTCTGACTAAGGAAAGCTACAGGACGATCATGCTGCTGAAGCACAGCGCCGATGGCGACATTGCTCGCATCCGTCCATACCTCAAAGGGGTCATCCCAAGAGGCAAGGATAAGATATGGTGCTTCTGTCACCGCAACCTTGAGAGCTGCGAAAGCTTCAATGACTGCTTCGGGCAAGTCTACGCGCTGACGGCGAGTCTTGACCCCTTTCAAAACATCAGTCATAGGTGCGGCAATGCGTGCAAAATTCTCTATGTGCGAACTATATACTTGACATAAACCAAGAAAAGAACGCACATCATATGCAGTTTTGGGCAAATCCCAATTACGAACCTGTTCCACCTTCGCGGTGTTATGTGTGCGTATAGAGTTAGAAGAGAGCAAGAGGATGCGCTCACAATGTACAAGAACTTGGACTTGATGATAAGCTTAATATTGATTATAAGACTTAATACTTTATTAAGAGAGCTAGATACAAGACTTGGATTGCATGACTTGAGTACAAGACAAGGCTTGATTGCAAGGACAAGACTTGAACATAAGAACTAGAAGAGGGATTTCCTCATAGGAGGTTCACAACTAGTGTTGGGAAGAGTGAGGGGCTTGTGGCCCAAGACCCCTATTTATACTAGTGCTTGAGGAGGCTACTTGAGGAGGTTAGGACTTTCTAGGTTCTTCTTGAGGAGGTTAGAATCTTCTAGAACCTTCTTGATCCTTCTAGTTCTTCTAGAACCTTCTAGCGATGATGTAGGCGATGACACAGGCGATGATGCAGGCAGCGATTGACTCTCAAGCATCCATGACATTACCCCCTCCTCTAGGGACGAGTTCCACGAGGAGGAGTGGTGTTCCTTGACTGAGGTTGCTATGGATGCTGTTGATGGAACTCTTGGACTTTGAGAGATGCATGTTGAAGATTGTGTGCTGGTTCCCAGGTCCGTTGACTAACATCATAGCCTTTCCAATGCACCAAGTACTGTAACCTGCCACGCGAAACTCGAGAATCTAGGACTTTCTCAACCTCATATTCGTCATGTCCTTGAATCTCAACCAGAGGAGGTGGTTGTAGGGCTCTTCCTGGGATCTTAGATGTGTGACAAGGTTCTAGGACTGAGACATGAAAGACCGGATGGATTTTCATGGATGAGAGCAATCAGAGTCGATAGGTGACTGATTGACTTGACGGATAATTTTAAACGGGCCAAGCCTTCGATAATCAAGCTTTTGACAGGGACGAGATGAACGCAGATCACGTTGGAGGAGCCACACTTTATCCTCTTCTTTGTATTTTGGATGTTGCATGCGATGGAGATCTGCACTTTCCTTATACTTGGATCGAGCTTCTTTGATATGAATTGTAAGTTCTTTGTGAATTGCAGATAATTGTTGTGTAAGATGAATAGCAGATGGATTCTTGACTTGATGGTGTCTGTGGATATCCTGTTTGGGATGTTGAGTATAATTAGCAAAGAATGGAGTTTGATGGGTGGAGGCATGAAAACTGTTAGTGTAGGAATCTCTGTTTGTCCATCACTTTGTGGGTGATTGTCTGAGGAGAGGTTGATTGTACTCCGATGTAAGGTGCAGCGGAATGAATGTTTGAATCTTGCTCAAGGTGAGTGCTCCGAACTGTGCTCAAGGTTCCTTTTGTTCTTATGGAAGGGAGAGCCTTCCGTTCTTAATGAGAGAGTGCAATGATCACAAACAAGTGGATGGACACTGTGCGTGCAAGTGTATGAGACTGAGAGATAGAGAGAGAATACGACACCAGAGACGTTGTAAAACCCTCCTTCGAAGGCCCCACTCTCTATGGCGAGAGCGGTCTACTTATGATTGCACAAATCTCTACAATGCTTGGACTTGCCGACGATGAGAACGACGACAAGACGGGCTGAAATCTGAAAATGCTAATGGCTGAAATTTGCAAATCTTTATCTGCTGAATTCTGACTCTATGCTGGTGACGATGTCGATGGCGACGATGACGCGCTGAAAACGCAGATGCTGAAATCTGCGTTTTTCGGGCTGAA
The DNA here is from genome assembly GCF_014529385.1 of Adiantum capillus-veneris. Taxonomy (NCBI): domain Eukaryota; kingdom Viridiplantae; phylum Streptophyta; class Polypodiopsida; order Polypodiales; family Pteridaceae; genus Adiantum; species Adiantum capillus-veneris. The sequence continues at coordinate 79,764,867 of NC_140960.1, read as the reverse complement.
ACTGTAAACCTTGCGGAAACTGACCGTGCGGCGAGGAACTGCTGCGGGAAGGTGAGATCTGTGAGGTTCGGGACTTCTTCTGCGAGTGCTAAGGATTGAAAACTGAAAACGCTGGTCCTAGGGTTGAATCTGTCGCGAAGATCTGCAAAAACGCTGAGGTTGATCTGCAAACCGAAAACGCTAGGGCTGAAAACTGACCTTGCAGGGAAATCTGCTAACGCTAGGAAATCTGTTGTGTTGCCGTGGGAATCTGCTAACGCTAGGGCTGATCGGCCGTCTACTGTCGCCGGGAATGTGTAAGTGCAAAAACGCTGGCTGATCTGGGGCAAAAACGCTAGGCCTTCTGTTGAGAGAAAACGCCACAGTTGTCGCGGGGGTTGGTCTTGTCGAGAAGTTGCCTGTTGAGCAAGGTGCTCCTGTTGCCTCTTCTGCCATTTAGTGCTAGTCTAGGTTTGCTTATATACAAACTTACTCAATTTGCCCTACCTACTTTCCAACAAAAGTCACTTAAAAATAATAAGTGAAAAATGTCAAAAATAGGGAAAATAGGCTAAATGCACTGGAAAATTCCCTGAAGGATTATGATGGGAATGCTTATGATTATGCTGTGTGCAACCAAAGGATATGCATCTACACTAAGTGACTGGGCATGCACGGTCTACGAATATACTCACAAAAGTACTAGATCTCTTCTAAATCTAGACTGATTGGACTGACGGAACCCTGTTATGCTGTAGCTTGTCCACGGACACATAGGGTTGGATGTGTCACGTGACATCCCCTCCTTTTCAAAGTGAGGTACTGGTACCAAACTGTATCTGCGTGAATTAGAATGGGTGCGGTCGTGAAAGCTTGCTGGAGAGTTTGAAATGCTTTCACGGCCTCTGAGTCCCAGACAAACGTATTATGGCCTGTCAACCTTGTGAATGCTGTAACCACCTTGAAGTATCCCTGTATAAAGATATGATAAAAACGATAAAAATTTGCAAATCCGAGGAAACATTGAACATCTCTTATCGAGGTGGGTGTCTCCCAATCAAGGATGGTTTGAACCAGGATGGTATGAACCTTCTTTGGATCCATGGAGATTTTCTTTTCAGAAATTACATAACCAAGAAATTCCACCTTAGATTGATGAAAAGAGCACTTCTCCAACTTTGCATATAACCTTGATGCACAAAGCTTTTCAAGCACTAATCGTACATTGTGCTCACGCTCTTCTTGATCCTTGGAAAATATCAAGATATCATCTAAATATATTACCACAAAATAATCCAAATACTCCCGAAAGATATTGTTCATTAAATGTTGAAAAACAGTTGGGGCATTTGTGAGACCAAATAGCATGACGGTATATTCAAAGTGGCCATACCTTGTCCGAAAGGCTGTCTTCCATTCATCACCTTCTTTGATTCTGACTAGGTTGTTAGCACCACGAAGGTCTATTTTTGTAAATATTCTTGCCTTGCCAAGGTGCTCAAGAAGCTTTGGGATCAAGGGAAGGGGATAGCGATTCTTGACGGTGATCTTGTTCAAGCCCCTATAATCCACGCACATCCGGAGAGTTCCGTTCTTCTTTTTTACAAAGAGTATTGGAGCTCTTGTTGGGAACTTTGAATGCCGTATGAACCCCTTAGCAAGATTCTCATCAATATTTTCTCGTAATTCTACCAATTCATCTTGAGATAGCTTGTATATTGGGCCAAAAGGGGGTTGGGTTCCCTCTTGAAGCTCTATAGCACAATCTTAGGGTCGATGCTCCGGTAAGAGGTCTGCATTCTTCTTCTCATAAACATCATTGTAATCTTGATATTGACGTGGCAATGCCTCCATGATTTTTGTTGTCGACGTGTCTGTCGGTGTAGCAAATATCAGGAAAGTTGGATACTTTTTGGCTGCACGCATGAAGATCTTGACTCCAAGATATATAGGCCTATTATACCTTCCCTTCTTCTTTTGGACTTTTCGTGATTCAACCCTCCAATCGATGTCAGGATTATGTAATTCAAGCCACGGTAGCCCAATAACAATTGGACTGCTTGGGCTTTGTATAATATTGAACGCTATTCTTGAAACATGCTCTTGCAATGTTACTTCTATGGGGCGAGTTTCATACCTGACATCCTCTGAAGCGAGGGGACGACCATCAATGACTTTTACAGTTGCTGGATTAGACTTCTCCACAAGTGGTATGCCTTATTCTTTTGCAAATTCTTTGTTCATGAAGCACGCCGTTGCGCCTGAATCTAGTATTGCTTCACAATCCATGTGCCTACCCGGCATATGGATCTTGACTGGTAGCATAAAACTTGAAGTGGGATCTGCGGGAAGAAAGAGATCTTTTTTTGCTTGTCTTTTGTCCAACCGGTCGGTCTCGATTGGGGTTGGACGTCCATGTTTTCCAAACACGTTGAGGCCATTGCACCATGAACCTTCATCCTTCTCTTCCTTGGACACTGTGGAACTATGTGCCCCTGCTCTTTGCAATACATACATAAGCCATTAATGTGTCGCCTTTGCTTCTCTTGGATTGAGAGAGGTTGAAACCGTGCTGAATCAATTTGCATGGGCTCAATGCTTGATTCATGGCCCTGTTGAGGTGTGTAGCCCTTATGTCTCACTTTTGTTTGGGGTCGCAATGGTGCCCCAAGACGCCTCTCGTCTCCTCTCAAATAGTCGATTATCACATTCTATTGCTTGAGAGATGAACTCGCTTAGTGTGTGAACCTTTGGCATAGTCAATAAAAGGTCTTTTACGTTATCCTTTAATCCCCACCGAAATTGGCTAATGAAATATTCCTCATGCCAAGTCAGATCACAAGTGAGTTGTTGAAATTTGGATGCATAGACGGATGCAGGTCTTATCCTTGGCGGAAATTTCTAAGTTTGGTTTCAGAAACCCTTGCTCTATCAGTATCCCCAAAGGTTGCAAAGAACTCCCGCACAAAAGCTTCAAAGTCATGAAGGAGAGGAAATTCGTTTTCAAGTAAGGGAGCAAACCAAGAGAGAGACGAACCCGAGAGGAGGGTCCCAATAAGGCCTACTTGAGAGGCATCATCTGGATAACGCTCTCGTTGCATTCGAATGAAAAGACGCACTTGTTGGAGAAAACCTCTAAACTTTGATCTAGTCCCATCAAATTTTTCAGGCATGCTGATCTTCGGCTCCTTCTTATGTTGTTGAGAATAGCTAGATCTTGCAGCTTGTGCTTGATGTGTGCTTGTCTCTTGAAGCTCTTGAATTTGACGTTGAAGATCTTGCAATGCCGGTCACAAGATTAGGGGTTGCTTTGCTTGAAGTTGAGCGTACTCTCGCGAAGTTCTTGTAACTGAGCTTGAATGCTTTGCAATGCGTTGATGACACCTTCCATCGTCGGCTCCATGATGGCTTGAGAAGATTAAGAGATGGTAGTCTTGCCAAACTGTTACGAGTGCGTATAGAGCTAGGAGAGAGCAAGAGGAGGCGCTCACAATGTACAAGAACTTGGACTTGATGATAAGCTTAATATTGATTACAAGACTTAATACTTTATTAGAGAGCTACATACAGACTTGGATTACATGACTTGAGTACAAGACAAGGCTTGATTGCAGGGACAAGACTTGAGCATAAGAACTAGAAGAGGGATTTCCTCCTAGGAGGCTCACAATTGGTGTTGGCAAGACTGAGGGGAGGGGCTTGTGGCCCAAGACCCCTATTTATACTAGTGCTTGAGGAGGTTACTTGAGGAGGTTACTTGAGGAGGTTAGGACTTTCTAGGTTCTTTTTCTAGAACCTTCTTGATCCTTCTAGTTCTTCTAGAATCTTCTAGCGATGATGTAGTCGATGACACAGGCGATGATGCAGGCAGCGACTGACTCTCAAGCATCCATGACACGCGGGATCTAGCTTGACACCTTCTGCAGAAATGATATAACCTGGATAAGTGACTTTAGCAAGAAAAAATTCAGACTTCTTAGCTGCAATGTACAACTGACACTCATCCAAACGGGTTAGTACCCTTTTGACATCCTTTTCATGTTGTTCCCATGACGTAGAAAAAATGAGAATATCATCGGAAAAGATGAACACACATACACCGACCATATCGCCGAACGGCCTACTATGAGACGATTAAATGTACTCACGGCATCTGTCAATACAAAAGGCATAACAATATACTCCCATTGCCCTCGCTCGGTGCGAAAAGCGGTCTTGAAGATGTCGCCTTTGAATACCCGTACTTGATGGTATCCACTCTTGAGATCGACCTTGATGAAAACCTTTGCCCCATTGAGCCTATCAAGGATATACTCAATGCGAGGTATCGGAAACTTGTTTTTGATGGTCATCTTGTTCAATGCCCTGTAATCAACACACAAACGAGACGAACCATCTTTCTTTCGGACAAACAAAATAGGAGTAGCAAAAGGACTTGCACTAGGACGTATGAATCCTCTAGCCACCAACTCCGTGAATTGTCGCGACTCGCTCTACCTCTTTCTCCTGAGTCTTGTTCAAACGGTAGGGAGCCTTACTGACAGGCTGTGCCTCTCCAATAAGCTCGATGCGATGGTCCTCCGGTCGCTCGGGTGGGAGACGGGGTGGAAGATCATCCTGCAAAAAGAGATGCTTAAACTTGGTAAACAAATCTTGATACTTGGCTGGAGCCTGAATGCTCTGGGAAACTGGAGTAGCATAGATGAATGCCGCTTGTGCTCCTCGTCCTAATTCACGCTTTACCTGCACACGAGAAATGAGAGGCAAAGAATGCTGACCTTCCTCAGTATGAATGATGATAGGTGAGTCAGTCTTGGCATTTAATGTGAGTGTTGGCCTCCCAATCAATGAGAGGGTTATGCTCACGAAACCATCTAATGCCCAAAAGCATATCACATCCTGAAAGAGGAAACACAAGAAATTTTCTACGGAAACAGCTTGCCGAATTGTAAACAACACATCAAGGCACTCTTTTGTGATGAGAGAGTCCATATTGGGGGCGAAGCCAGAAACCTCGAGAGGAGATTTCTGACTAACCTTTAGGCGGGCTCTCTCAACAAGAGAAGCACTAATCACATCATGCATACTGCCTGGATCAAACAATATGATAAAACGTTGACCCTTTACATGACCATAACACTTCATGAGAGACTCATCAATGTGTGTGTCAGAGACATGAGAAGATTCAGCTTGGTTCATTAAAGTGCTTGTGGTTGCTGTGGGTGCCTTTGGTTCTTTAGGTGGGACTGTCTTAGGACAAGCCTTCTTAATGTGACATTGACAACATCTACCTTCCTTAGCATAAATCACTTGTTCTTCAGCTGTGATGTATCCTCCTATAATTCCTTGTGCAGTTTTTTCATCCGGGGTTAGCTTAGGTTTTGTAGGTGCTTTAGCTTTACCCTTAGAGTCATTTTGAGAGTTCTTTTCTAAAGAACTAGAGGAAGATGGGCTAGAAGAGTTACCACTCTTACCATTCTTACCGTTCTTACCATTCTGCAGGTTCTGAGAAGTCTGAGAGGTTTCTTGAGAAGTCTTGTTCTCCTTAGGCTTTCCCTTGTTGTGTTTCATCTCCTGTGCGAGAGCAATCGCTACCGCCTTGTTGAGATCGATTGGATCAAGTACCTCCACATCAAACTTGATATACTCATAATACTCGTCCAATCCATAAAGGAATGCCTCTTTGCGCTCCGCATCCGATTTGCGTAATTGAGTGCCGAGCTACAAAACCTGATTAGAGAAAGACATAACTGGCATACCATTTTGCTTGAGAGCGCGTCAATTGTCCTTCAATCGTGCGAGGTATTGAGGTGGCATAAACCGCGCCTTGATCTTGTCTTGGAAATCGGCCCAATTGAAGGAAAGGGGCGTGAATTCGTCGGCTTCCTCCAGGTGCGCTGCCAACTGTGCCTCTTGCCATGCGTGGTACCAACTTATGGCATCACCGGCAAGGTACATGGCTGCCGTCAAAACCTTGCTATTTCCTGTCTTCTTACTTGTCGCAAAATAAGCATTAAATTGATGCAACCAAGAAGGAATAACCGTGGCATCCATCTTACCATCATACTTACTGAAAGTCAACTTCTCTGTGACTGGGTTGTTGGAGTCCGAATCTCGGCTTGCACCATTTGAGGAACTACCAACATCTTTGGTTGGTTCAGACTTAGAGGCAAAAACCTGTCTAACCAATTCGTGCGTCTATAGGTCTCTGAACCTCACGTGTCACAAAGTGATGAGGTGGCTACGGACAACAGAAACCTAATTTCTGCGAGAAACCCTAAAATTCCTGCAAACCCTAATTTCTGCCAGAAACTCTAATTTCCGGAAATGGCGAAGGTGGAGATTTTTTTTCTCTTTTTTTTGTGTTTTTTTTTAGCGACGCAAATCTGCTTGCTTTTTGCTATGCAAGGATTTGGAGATAGAGAGAGAGTTGAATTGCTTTAATTTGCCCTCTCTTGAGATAGAGAGAGAGAATCTGCTTTTGCTTTTAAGCTTTTGGGGCTCTACTTTTGGGCATCCCTTGTAACCTTTAAATTGGTGGTGAGGGCCTTACTTCTCAGAGCATTTGGACGCAGAGTCTGAGAGTGAAACCCGAGCCACTCTCTTGTACTTTGAACTGATTAATACAAAAAGAAATACCGAAAGGGGCGCCAGTCTTTGGGGCCAATATCTCTAGGCACGGAACTTCGCCGGGCTAGTGCAAATCTATTGTGATCTGTGAATTGTTTTGAAGTGGTTATTTGGTGCTATCGCGATTGATTCATGACTTGGAGTGTCCAAGTCTGTTATAGTGGTATCAGAGCACGACCGATTTCTCTTGTACGGGAAATCCGATCCCCAATTTTTTTCCCGCGGCACCTATGGCTTCACGCAAGGATCAATCGACTCCCTCTGCATCTGGAGATGCAGCGAGGGATCGCAACGAAGATTCCGGCAGAGAGTATGGCCCGCCTCGGCCTACTCAGACGGAGCAAAGAGAGATGAAGCGTCGTCAATTGATCGGCGATGCAACAAAGATGATGCTCAGTTTTGCGAAGGATCCGAAATTGGCAAAATATATGAGCGAGACTTGCAGTGCATGCGCAGTGGCAGAAAACCACTACAACAACCTATGAAACCCACTCTCAAGAAACCTTCTGATCACAAACAGTACTCAAAGAAGGAATTACAAGAGGTGGTTGATGCACGGATTGCTCAGCTTTTTGACGCGCAAAAGAAAGCCAAAAGGCACGGCAAAAAGCAGAAGAAAAGCACTGACTTCCCGGGATATTTAGGTCGTCAGTCGACGTTTGACAAGGCAAAGAAACAGAAGAAGCGTGTTCGATTTGAAGGAGTACCCAATTCTTCTTCTTCTTTTGACAATTCTTCTAGCTCTTCGATTCAAGCGAAGAAGACAGAAAAGGTAAAAAGCGAAGCAAGAAACAAAGCTTCGGAAAGGGCAAAAAAAGGCAAAGAAGACTAAATCTCGCCCAGAGACTGACAGTTCTACTGAGGACTCGTCTATAGACAACTTAGATTCTGATGATGGAAACTTTTGTGCGAACAAGAAGAATTTTTACAAAGCCAACCGGTATGACTTTCTCGAAGATAAAAGCAAGAGAGTCCGAGAGTTTAAGGAAGGTGGCCACTCGATCAAGTTTGATACTTTTTCAGGATACTCAGATGCTTCGAAGGCTTTGTCTTTTATACAACAGTTTGACATCGCTTTCGCGGGAGGACGCTATTCAGAGCACTCCAAGATTCGGAGAGCTACCTCTTACCTTAAGGGGAATGCTCGTACTTGGTGGTCCACGCTTCTTTTAAACAAGACTGCGCCAGTTAAGTGGCTGAAATTTAAGAAGCTTTTTATTTCTTCTTGGTTGACGCAAGAATATGAACGAGATGTATGAGCTGCTTGGAACCATCTTCGGATGACCAAGAAAGATACAATCAATGCTTACTGTGAAAGATTCTGGAGCTCTTTTCTACCCACCTCTTCGTTCAAGAAAATCTCATTCAGAGAACAGATTGAGCGGTTTACCTTGGGTCTACCTACAGAGATCCGAGATCACTGCTTGGAACAGAAGTCAACTTCTATTCAGGAGTTGATGAGTCATGCGAAGCGGGGCTTTGCCATTCACTTTGGCAATCTGACCTTCCCCACAGATGAGGCCATGACACAACGAGCCGAACAGACTTTTGGGAATGAAAGTAGAAAGAAAAAGAGCAATTCAGAGAAAAAGGATGCACGACCCAAGCTTACTCCTGAGGAGAGAGCTCGCTTCATCAGAGAGGGGAAGTGCTTTGGATGCGGGGAACAGGGACATATCTCCGCGAAGTGCCCTAAAAAGGCACAGAAAGAACAGAATGATAAAGACAACGACATGCTTGAGAGTTCGAGAGCAGCTGAGGAACGTGGCAGGAAAGGCAGATAGAAAAGCAGAATTGGTACCACATGGCGTGGGACTTGCACCAAATCTAATGAATGAAAGTACAAACTTTGCCGCTTTTGGGGCAAAGTGAAGGATCAGGAAGCTCTTTTGAAGGAGCCAAGGCCAACTTCTTTTCACTTGGAATTGGCGGCTCGATTTAGAACTTACGCCCGACAGACTGACGCCACAGGCGGAGGTAGTTCGACTGGCACCCGGATGGGATGTTGCCATTACACCGAGCATTGGCAAACTTTGTTTGCAATGAGAGGGGTGTTCAGGGCACGGGAGTGACGTTCTACTCAGGATCCCTTGGTACCAGAAGAACTACGCCGTGCTTGACTACCGGGCCGAGAAAGCGACTTTGACAAATGAAGGGCTCAGAGATTGTACTTGATAAACTTCAGTTTTCTTTACTCATTCTTATGGGAGAGACCTGAACGATGGATAAAGGTTGAATATGTTTTGACTTGATCAAAAGAACGCCAAGATTTTTCTCCACACTCATGCCGATTGCTTTTTAGAGGGCTTGAAGATCAGACCATTGACTTGATACCTGGAAGCACGTCATCGAACCGGCCACCTTACCGTGTGAGCCGAGTACAGACTGCAAAGATTATGAATCAGTGAAAGACCTCTTGGAAAAGGGTCTTGTCCAGCATAGTACTTCACTGTATTGCTCTCCACTATTGTTGGATTTGAAGAAAGACGGATCTTGGAGAATGTGCATCGATTATAGCGCTCTCAACAAAATCACTATCAAGAACAGATTCCGATTCCTAGGACTGATGATATACTCGACAGGTTATAGGGATCCTCGTGCTTTAGCAGGATTGACTTGAAGAGTGGATATCATCAGATCCGAATCGCGCCGGGAGACGTCTACAAGACAGCCTTTCGGACGACTTTTGGGTTATTTGAGTTTTTGGTGATGCCTTTTGGCTTAACCAATGCTCCTGCGACATTTAACCGGATGATGGACAGGATTTTTCGAGAGTACAGGCTATTTGTTGGCACTTTCTTTGATGATATCATTGTTATCTCCAAGAATGAGGCAGAACACAGAGATCATTTGCTTCAAAGAGAAACTTTTTGGGACACTTTGTCTCAGCAGCAGCAGGAGTGCAAATGGATTCGGCCAAGATAAACGCTATCCGTGATTGGCCCGATTTGAAGAATGTCCATGAAGTTGAAAGCTTCTTGGGACTGTGTTCGTACTACAGACGGTTCATTCGAAAGTTTGCAAAGGTTACTTCCCCTTTGCATATCTTGATACAGAAAGGAGTCCCTTTTCTCGTGGGGATCCACAGAGGTGACTGCCTTTCAGACATTGAAAGAGAAATTGACTACAGGACCAGATTTGACTTTGCCGGACTTGCAGAAGTCATTTGAAGTATTTTGTGATGCTTGTGGTCGTAGTCTGGGTGCGGCCTTGATGCAAGAAGGCCATGTCATTGCCTACGAGACCCGATTGTTCTCTAGGCCGGAGATGACAGCACAGATATATGAGAAAGAGCTTTTGGCGGTTATCCATGCTCTTACTCAGTGGGGCGGCATTACCTACTCGGAGCAGATTTTACTGTCTTTACAAATCATCAGAGTTTGCGCCACTTCTTGTCACAGAAGCAGCTTTCGGAAAAGAAGATGCGGTGGGCGAACATCTTGTCACAGTTTCACTTCCAGATTGTCCATGTTCACGGATAGAAGAATGTGGTGGCAGATGCTTTGTCGCGGAAGCCGTTGGTTTTGGCTATTTCCGCGATACATCATAGGAGCTTCGAGCATATGGTCGATCAGTATGCCACATATACAGATTTTGTAGATATTTTCACACGGATACGGGATGGGGAGACGGTAGCTGGATACTCCCTTCGGGAAGGCTACTTGATGAGAAAGACTATGTTGTGCGTTACACAGCTGCTGAGGGAAAAGGTTATAATTGAATGCCATTGTCCACCTTTTACAGGTCACCGCGGCATTGCTACCACCATGAAGGGGGTAGAGAGATACTTCTTTTGGCCGAGACTCAAAAAGGATGTGGAAGAGTTGTGCGCAGTATGCCAGAAGGTCAAGTCTGACAAGCATAAGGCACAGGGATTGTTACAGCCTTTACCCATACCCACCCGCCCCTGGGAAAGTATTGAAATGGATTTCATCTTTGATCTCCCGAGAACACAGAATGATCACGATGATTTTCCGATTACATGGCACGTCTGAGACGATTGCCTCCGACAGAGACCCCAGATTTATGAGTTTGTTTTGGAAGGCAATTTGGAAGAACATTGGCACGCGGTTGTAGTTCACGTCATCGTTCCACTTGCAAACTAACGGGCAATCTGAGATTGCCATTCAATGGTTTTAGATTTATTGAAGTCTTGTATCTCGGATCAGAAGACTCAATGGGAAAAGAACTTACCTTTGGTGGAATTTGCCTACAATAACAAGATACACTCTTCGACGGGGAAGACGCCATTTGAGATTGTTGAAAGTGTTGTGAAGGTTCCATCCTTCCTGAGCACGAAAGATTAGATACTTGAAGCGGATGAATATTCGCAAGATTTGGATACGGCTTTTGCCAAGGTTCGCGAGAACGATAGAAAAAGGTAGCGGATCGCCATCGTCGCGATTTGAAATTAAAGGAGGATGCTTGGGTGCTCTTACGTTTTGAGAAGGCACGCCTACGAAAGAAAAAGGGAAAGGAGAGGCTTTTTCCAAAGCTTAGTATGCGGTACTATGGACCTTTCGAGATCTCTGAAAAGATAAATGATGTCTCCTTCCGATTGAAACTGCCAGATACTTGGAGGATCACAATGCATTGCATGTGAGTCTCTTGAACCCTTTTAAAGGTGTTGTGCTTGATGATGGGGAGCCTAATGAGCAACCCGAAGTGGAAGAAAACGAGGGGATCCTTGTTTCTGAACAGATTTGGCACAAAAGGATACAAAGACTAAAGGTAAAGTCCGAAGGCGGTTCTTGGTTAAGTTCAAGAACTATCCTGCATTGGATGCGAAGTGGATGGAGGAGGAGGACCTAGCATATACTCCTTAGATTGTGAAACTTTACCTCGATGCTTTGGTTTAGCATAGTCTACTCCAAACGGAACCCGGAAATTCAGCTTGGCCAAAGATCTGGTGCAGTGGGATGCACAAGAGGGGAGTTACTCCGCTCCTTTGTCAACAGATGCCTTGATTTTGATACTAAAGTCACTGATGTCTCTTTGAGCTTCAAGGATACTGAGAGCTGATAGTATTTTGCTGGATGACTTTATGAAACGGAATTCCTGATTATGATACTAATTTGTTCTTGACTTCTTTTAAGTGCAAGAAGTGATAGACGAAATGACTGGAGCATTTTGGTCTGATTGATCTCGAAAAGACATGGTTGCAATAGGGGTTAGTCAATCGGACATCGATGAGGTCCCGATTGGACCTAGATGTGATTGCTAGCTACATTGCTGATAAATCATGGTCTAAGATCCGAATGAATGTTGAATGTCATGTGGATATGTCCTGTGATGTGACTGTCGATTTTGTACATGTGCTAGATGTGTGTTTCTAGTACGTAGGTACTAACAGTCAGTGTCTGCTAAGACGGTTTATGGCTTTTGTCGGTTTTGCAGGCGTAATCGCGGTCAATTACAATGCTTTCAAGAGGGGGGTATGTTACAAAGTGATGACGTGGCTACGGATAGCAGAAACCTAATTTTTGCCAGAAACCCTAAAATTCTTGCAAACCCTAATTTTTTGTTTTTTTTTGGGTGTTTTTCTTGAGCGACGCAAATCTGCTGGCTTTTTGCTACGCAAGGATTTGGAGATAGAGAGAGTTGAATCGCTATAATTTCCCCTCTCTTGAGATAGAGAGAGAGAATCTGCTTTTGCTTTTAAGCTTTTGGGGCTCTGCTTTTGGGCATCCCTTATAACCTTTAAATTGGTGGTGAGGGCCTCACTTCTCAGAGCATCTGGACGTAGAGTCTGAGAGTGAAACCCGAGCTACTCTCTTGTACTTTGAACTGATGAATACAAAAGAAATACCGAAAGGGGCGCCAGTCTTTGGGCCAATATCTCTGGTCACGGAACTCCGTCGGGCCAGTGCAAATCTATTGTGATCTGTGAATTGTTTTGAAGTGGTTATTTGGTGCTGTCGCAATTGATTCATGATTTGGAGCGTCCAAGTCTGTTACATCACGATCAGCCTCCAAGGACGCTCGTCTTTCTTCGGCTACCTCCTTTCTTTGTGCTTTTCTTTCTTTTCGTGCCTTGTGCTCACGTTCCAAAGCGATGCGAGTCGCTTCTTGTTGTGCCATCCTGTCCATCATCGATTTCACCAAAGCCTCCATAGGATTTGGTGCAATCCTTGGCGTAGATGGCGAAGGGGGAGGGTCAGGAAAACCTCCATGGTCCATGGTGAGGAAATTCTTCTTCACTACTTTCATGCCCATCACCTCCATGCGAAGTATCCATTCCGCTTCGGGTGATGACCATACACTGTGATCTTTGGTTTTTAAGTTCATGAGGAAATTGGGTTCTTGTGGGTCTTGGGTTCTTGAGGGTCTTGAGGTTCTTCTTTCGCTCGCAATCTGTGTTAGAGAAGGATCTTCTCTTCACCCGAGTTCTGCTCTTTTCCGCGGGCGCACCCCTTGGCGGCCTTGCGCTCACACAAAGGTTGCTTTTTCCCACCTCACGTCTATTGGCCGGCCGCTAAGTGCACGGTCCGCTCTCAATGAGTGAAAAGAGGCACAAGGGGAGGCTGGACAAGCCCTTCTTTCTTGGGTTTCCTGTCACTCTTCACTCTTCAAAAACACGATTAGGAATCGACACGCCCAAGAGGACTTGAGTTACGTGCGATTGCTACAAGCAAAAAAAATTCTGTGGTTCTTGTGGTTCTTTCCTTGAGTGATACAGAACACTACCAAAGCTCTGATACCAATGTTAGGTACAACGGAAGTGAATGTTGAACTTTGCTCAAGATGAGTGCTCTGAATTGTACTCAAGGTTCCTTTTACTTACAGAAGGGAAAGCCTTCCGTTCCTTTAGAGAGAGAGTGCATGTCACAAGACGGGCACCACGTGCCAATAGAAAAGAACAGACTGAACAAACTTTTAGCACCTCAATAACAACTGAACTAAAAGAGAGAGAGACGACACGGAGTGGCGGAATTCCACCCCAGAGAGTATTGGCCCCAAACCTTGGCGCCCCTTTCGGTATTTCTTTATATTGCATCAACATAGTACAAGCCGGTACTCCAGACTCTGCACCTTCTCCAGGAAGCAACCTAACCTCATATATAAAGGCCCTCGGCGTAAAAAACAATTACAGTGAAAAGCCTTCAAAACTCGAAAGCTCCTGGTCCAAAAAGCAATGCCAAAAGCTGTCAGCTTTTCATAAATCACGTTGGTGTCCGTATAGTAGGCCACGTGTCAGCCCGCCATGTCAACAAATCAGGGTTAGGGTGAGGGTTTTTGATTTTAGGGTTAGGGTTTCAACAGAAATAGGGTTTCTGATTTTAGGGTTAGGGTTTCAGCAGAATTAGTGTTTTGGGCAGAATTAGGGTTTCTAATTTTAGGGTTAGGGTTTCACCGAATTAGGTTTTTGGGCAGAATTAGGGTTTTTGATTTTAGGGTTAGGGTTTCAGCAGAATTAGGGTTTCGACACGTCAGTAGTTTGTTACATCTCCCCTTCTTGAAAGAGAGTAATCGTCCGCGATTACAACATATCAAAACAACTCAAGTTAGCTCAAAAATTTCCGAGGGTCATCCGAGGGACATTCCGAGGGACAATCAATTTGCTCTTTTTATTAAGGAGTTAGCTTCTCCTTTCTGCTCTTTTGATCAAGGAGTTAGCTTCTGCTTTCGGCTCTTTTAATCGAGGAGTTAGCTTCTCCTTTCATCCAGATCGGAACTCTTGATATTCCGGTGTAGTAAAATTAGCCAGCACACCCAAACCGTACTGATCTTCACGGGTGTCTTGATGCACTAAAATTACATACCCAGTCAATCTCATGCAATTAGGAATATACAGTGGTTGGCACATCACAATGCAACACAAATGCTTACATATGCATGTTACAAGACATAGAAACATAAAGCCGCCGATGAACACTCCTCCCGCATAACCTAACAAGGTCCGGGCCGGGAGATATTCAACGACTCCCTCATCACTCCTCCCGCATAACCTAAAAAGGTCCGGGCCGAGAGATGTAGAGGCCTTTTACAACCAAACGCCCCCCAGAGCGCAGCCTGCGTCGTTTGGAGGTGCTGGGAGTAACCACTGCTCAGACTTCTTAATACTCCTCCCGCATAACCATCCAGGTCCGGGCCGGGAGTCACAACAACAATTATTTTACAAGCATACAACCAAACGCTCCCCAGGCATCGGCGTGCATCGTTCGGAGGTTTTCAAACATACAACGAAATGCTCCCCCTAGGCATCGGCCTGCGTCATTCGGAGGTTCAAACAATACCAAAACAGTATTTCTCACTTCTCCACCTGGGAGTAAAATCACCAACCATTGAAACCAGTATCAAACCGGAGTCGAACAATTCAAATCGGCACCAAAACAGGTTCAAAACAGATACCATTCATTTCAAACAAATTCCAAACAGGATCACCAAACGAGATCAAACAGAACTCAAACTTAAAAAGCAATCTTGACATCAGTCGAGCTCGAAAAGTCGACTGACTTTCTATCTTGAAACCTGCACAAAAAATTAGGGTTAGGTTCCTTCCGTGAGGTCGTAGCCGAGCACAACATGGTCTGTCAGCTCTTGGACGCGATGGTAGTCCCAAGATAGCAATCGCACTAAACCTCCAAGGTCATCTGCTTGTGAAGAGACATCTATTGAGAGATGTCGAGAAATTTCAAGATATAATCTGCTAGGGTTTCCATGGCAAGCATTTCAGGATACTCCACTCTGCCAGAAGTTGCACTCCGAAGAAAGATGTCAGAAACCATATAACTTTGGGTAATTTTGTTTTTCTTGAAAGCTTGCCAAGTACTTGGAGTGTGCGGCTTGGTAGCTATAGACATCAACATCTGCATGGCACTGCTTTTGAGAAAAACAGTGACTCGAAACAAATATTGGATCCTTCTTTGCAAGTGATCTTCATGGCTTATGCCCTGTAAGATATGAGCGGTGAAGATGGGAGCGTGCCCGATGTGCGATGAAGTAAGGGTGGGAGTGGCTATTAAGTTCGGGTTGGACGGCGAAGATGCCTCAAATAAAATTCCAATAGCTCTATCTGCTCTTTTGTAGGACCGATATGCTTTCAAGAAAGCACACGCCTGATGCTTTGATACCACTGTCACAAGACGGGCACCACGTGCCAATAGAAAAGAACAGACCGAACAAACTTTTAGCACTTCAATAACAACTGAACTGAAAGAGAGAGAGATGACACGGAGTGGCGGAATTCCACCCCAGAGAGTATTGGCCCCAAACCTTGGCGCCCCTTTCGGTATTTCTTTATATAGCATCAACATAGTACAAGCCGGTACTCCAGACTTTGCACCTTCTCCAAGAAGCATGCCAGAGAATGAGCCCTAACCTCGTATTTAAAGGCCCTTGGCCTAAAAAGCAATTACAGTGAAAAGCCTTCAAAACTCAAAAGCTCCTGGTCCAAAAAGCAATGCCAAAAGCTGCTAGCTTTTCGTAAATAGCGTTGGTGTCCGTACAGCAGGCCACGTGTCAGCTCGCCATGTTAGCAAATCAGGGTTAGGGTTAGGGTTTTCTGATTTTAGGGTTAGGGTTCTGGGCAGAATTAGGGTTTTTGATTTTAGGGTTAGGGTTTCAACAGAATTAGGGTTAAATGTTGCAGTCATTTCGTCTATCAATTCCTGCACTTAAACAAGTCAAGAACAAATCAGTATCATATTATCGAGAATTCCAATTCATAAAGTCATTTCAGCAGAGTACTGTCAGCTCATAGTATCCTTGAAACTCAAAGAGACATCGGTGACTTTAATATAAAAAATCGAGGCAATCCGTTGACAAAGGAGTGGAGCGACTCCCCTCTTGTGCATACCCGTTGCACCAGATTTCGCCCAAGCTGAGTTTGGGGTTCCATTTAGAATAGACTATGCTAATCCAAATGCTTCGAGGTAAAGATTCACAATCCGAGGAGTATCTGCCAGATCCTTCTCCTCTATTCACTTTGCATCCAATGCGGAGTAGGTCTTGAATTGAATCAAGAACCGTCTTATCACTTAACTTTTTATCTTTCTATCTTTCTGTGCCAATTTCTGTTCTGGAACGAGTATCTGCTCGTTTTCCTCCAATTCGGGTTGCTCATCTGGCTCCCCATCATCAGGCACATCGCCTTCAAAAGGCTTCAAGAGACTCACATGAAAAACATTGTGAATTCTTTAAGTATCGGGCAGCTTCAGTCCAAAGGAGACATCATTTATCTTTTCGAAAAATCTGGAAAGGTCCATAGTATCTCATGCTAAGTTTTCGAAAAAGCCGCTCCTTTCCCTTTTTCTTTCTCAGGCGTGCCTCCTCAAAATGTAAGAGCACCCGACCGTTCTCCTTCGATTCAAATCGCGACGATGTCGATCTGCTTCCTTTTTCTGAGATTTCTTGAAAGCCTTCCTGACCAAGTTCAAGTCCCTCGTGAATTGGTCGGCTTCAAAGAAAAAAAATCTTATCTTTCGTGCTAAGGAAGGGTGAAACCTTCGTAGCAAATTCAATAATCTCAAATGGCACCTTCCCCATCAAAGAGTTAATCGTGTTTCTGTAGGCATATCCACCAAAGGTAAAAACCCTTTTCCCATGAAGTCTTAAGATTCAAAGAAGAAGACTTTAACAAATCGAGTACCACTGAATTAGCAATCTTTGATTGCCTGTCAGTCTGCGGGTGGAACGATGACGAGAACTGCAACTGCATGCCAATGTTCTCCCAAATAGCCTTCCAAAACAAACTCGTGAATCTGGGGTCCCTGTCGGAGACAATCCTCTCAGGCATGCCATGTAATTTGAAGATCTGGGCAAATATCGTGCGGACATTGTGTTTTCGGGAGATAAAAAATGAAATCCATTGCAATACTTTTCCAGGGGAGGGTGGGTATGGATAAAGGCTGTAACAATCCTTGTGCTTTATGCCTGTCAAAACTTGACCTTCTGGCATACCAAGCAACTGCGTACAAAATCATCCACGTCCTTCTTGAGTCTCGGCCAAACAAAAGTATCTCTCCATATCATTCAAGGTGGTAACAATGCCGCGGTGACCCGTAAAAGGTGGACAGTGGCATTTGGTTAAAACCTTTTCCCTCAACGGCTGTGTAACGCACAACATCGTTTTCTTCATCAAGTAGCCATTCCAGATGGAATATTCCGCTACTGCCTCTCCATTCTGTATTCAACTGAACACATCTGCAAAATCTGTATTTGTGGCGTATTGACTGACCATATCCTCAAAGATTCTATGATGTATCACGGAAAATAGCCAGAACCAACGGCTTTGGGGACAAAGTATCTACCATCAATTTCTTCTGTCCCTGCACATGGACAATCCGGAAGTAAAAGTGTGACCAGATGTTTGCCCACCGCATCTGCTTTTCTGATAGTTGCTTCTGTGACAAGAAGTAGCGTAAACTCCAACCATCTGCGAAAACAGTAAAATCGGCTCCGAGTAGGTAATGCCGTCACTGAGTAAGAGCATGGATAACCGCCAAAAGCTCTTTCTCACATATCTGTACTGTCCATTCCGGCCTTGAAAACAATCGGCTCTCATAGGCAATGACATGGCCTTCATGCATTAAGACCGCATCCAAACTATGACCACAAGTATCACAATATATTTCAAACGACTTTTGCAAATCCGACAAAGTCAAAACTGGTCCTGTAGTCAATTTCTGTTTCAATTTTTGAAAGGCAGTCACCTGTCATGTGACACATCCAACCCTATGTGTCCGTGGACAAGCTACAGCATGATTAGGGTTCAATCAGTCAAGTCAGTCTAGAATAGGAAGTGATCTGGCACTTTCGTGAGTCTGTTCGCAGACCTTGCATGTCCAGACACTTAGATTAGATGCATATCCTTTGGTTGCACACATCATGACCATCAGATTCGAGTCAGATCCCATCAGTAGCATTTTTACAATGCATAGACCTATTTTCCCTATTTTTGACATTTTTCACTTGTTATTTTTAAGTGACTTTTGTTGGAAAGTAGGTAGGGCAATTTTGCTAAGTATATATATATATATATATATATATATATATATATATATATAGAAACCTAGCGCTAGCACTTTCTGGCAGAAGAGGCAGCAGGGACCTGACATCCACAGTGCACCTTCTCAGCAAGACCCCCCCCGGGCGGATGACTTAGCGTTTTCAGCCAAGAACAGCCAGCGTTTTTCTCCATTGCAGATCAGCCCAGCGTTTTGCATTGCAGACCAACCTGGCGACCTCAGACTCTGCAAATTCCCTAGCGTTTTTGCAGCAGGACAGAATTCAGCCCTAGCGTTTTTGGTTTGCAGATCAACCTCAGTGTTTTTGCAGATCTGCGCGACGGAATCAGCCCTAGCACCAGCGTTTCCAGTTTTCAGCAGTCAGACTCCGCAGTAGAACCCCCGAACCTCGCAGATCTCACCTTCCCGCAACAGATCCTTGCCGCACGGTCATATTCCGCAAGGTTTACAGATTCAGCCCGGAAAACACAGATTTCAGCATCTGCGTTTTCAGCGCGTCGTCATCGCATCGTCGTCATTGACATAGAGTCAGAGTTCAGCAGATACAAGATTTGCAGATTTCAGCCGTTAGCGTTTTCAGATTTCAGCCATCTCGTCGTCGTCCTGATCGTTGTCGACATCGTCGGCAAGTCCAAGCATTGTAGAGATTTGTGCAATCATAAGTAGACCGCTCTCGCCATAGAGAGTGGGGCCTTCGGAGGAGGGTTTGACAACATTCTGGTGTCGTATTCTCTTCTCTCTCTATCTCTCAGTCTCATACACTTCCATTCACAATGTCCATTCACTTTGTTTGTGCCCATTGTACTCTCTCATTAAGAACGAAAGGCTTTCCCTTCCATAAGAAAAAGGAACCTTGAGCACAGTTCGGAGCACTCATCTTAAGCAAAGTTCAACATTCACTTCAGCTGCACCTTACATCACCTCTGTGGGTCCCAACGAGAAACGGACTCCTTTCTATGTCAACATATGCAAAGGAATAAGCAGCCTTTGCAAACTTTTTGATGAACTGCCGGTAGTAAGAACATAAGCCAAAGAAGCTTCGAACGTCATGGACATTCTTCAAATTGGGCCAATCACGGATAGTCTCTATCTTGGTCGGGTTCATCTGCACTCCTGTTGCTAAGACAATGTGTCCCAAAAAAGTGCATCTCTGGTAGGAAAAATTCACTTTTCTTTGCATTATCACCAACTTGTGATCTTGTAATGCCTATGTTCTGCCTCATCCTTGGAGAAAACAATGATGTCGTCAAAGAAAGTGCCAAACAATAGTTTGTACTCTTGAAAAATCTTGTCCATCATCCGGTTAAATGTCGCAGGATCATTGGTTAGGCCAAAAGACATCACCAAAAACTCAAATAACCCAAAAGTCGTTCGAAAAGCTATCTTATAGACATCTCCTGGCACGATTCGGATCTGATGATATCCACTCTTCAAGTCGATCCTGCTAAAGCACGAGGATCCGTGTAGTCGGTCAAGAATATCATCGATCCTAGGAATCGAAAATCTGTTCTTGATGGTGATTTTGTTGAGAGCTCTATAATCGATGCACATTCTCCGAGGTCCGTCTTTCTTCAAAACCAACAACATTAGAGAGCAATACGGTGAAGTACTAGGCTGGACAAGACCCTTTTCCAAGAGGTCTTTCACTCGGTTCATAATTTTTTCGTTTTGGGCTCGGCTCACACGGTAAGGGCCGGTTTGGTGGTGTGCTTCCAGGTATCAGATCAATGATATGATCCTCAGGACGAGCGGGTGGCAGGCCCTCTGAAAAGCAATCGGCATGAGTGTGGAGAAAATCCTAGCATTCTTTATCAAGTTCAGACATAGTTGTCCTATGCTCATCACTCAACTCTCTCAAAAAGGTCGAGTAAACAAACAGACTGGATTTTATTAATTTTGAAACGGCCGAAGCCGATACAATAGGAAGAGACTCGCCCTTAAGTTTCACATCAAGTACAATGGTTCGGCCCTTCTCTATAGTCAAAGTCGCTTTTCTCTCCGGATAGTCGACCATGGCGTTGTTCTTATGGTACCAGGGAATTCCCAAGAGGACATCACAACCTTCCAAGGGCATTATGTAGAAGTCCTCGTGCCCGAAATACCCCTGACAATGCAACCGAAGTTTTCCAATGACAGGTGTAATGGCTACGTCCCTACCGGGTGCTGCTAGAACTGCCTTTGCTAGTGGTCCCATCCGATCGGGTGTGATCTCGAGTTGCGCCGCCAATTCAGGTGAAATGAAGTTGCCCTTGGCTCCTCCGTCAAAGAAATTCAGGGCTTCTTGGTCTTTCACTTTGCCCCAAGCTCGGCAAAGTTTTGTACTCTCATCAATTGTGCTTGGGTCAGTACCCATGCAATCTGGAACCAGTCTTGCTTTCATCTTGCCTTTTCGTCCACGTTCCTCAGCTGCTTTCGAATCCTCAGGCTTGTCTTCATTCTTGTTCTGTTCTTTCGGTGCCTTTTTAGGGCCCTTCGTGGAGATACGCCCAGTTTCCCCGCATCCGAAGCACTTTTCCTTTTTGATGTAGAGAGCTCTCTCCCAAAAAGAGTAAGCTTGGGTCGTGCATCCTTTTCTTTCTTTTTTGGGTTGCTCTTCTTCTTTCTACTTTCTTTGTTCGAAGTCAGTTCGTTCCTTTGCGTCACGATTTCATATGTGGGGTAGGTGAAACTACCTGAGTGAATGGCAAAACCCCGTTTCGCATGACTCATCAATTCCTGAATGGAATCTGACTTTTGCTCTAAGCAGTGATCTTGGATCTCTGTAGGAAGTCCCAAGGTAAACTGCTCAGTCTGTTCTTTGAACGAGATCTTCTTAAATGAAGAGGCTGGTAGAAAAGAGCTCCAGAATCTCTCGTAATATGCGTCCAATGAATCCCTCTTGGTCATCCGAAGATGGTTCCAAGCAGTTCGTATGTCACGTTCATACTCTCGAGTCAACCAAGAAGAAATAAAAAGCCTTTTAAATTTTAGCCATTTAACTGGCGCTTTCTTGTTCAATAGAAGCGTGGACCACCAAGTTTGAGCATTTCCCCTGAAGTAAGAAGTAGCCCTCCGAATCTTGGAGTGCTCTGAGTAACGCCCTCCAGAGAAAGCTACATCAAACTGCTGTATGAAGGCCAAAGCCTTCGAAGCATCTAGAAATCTCGAAAATGTGTCAAACTTAATTGACTGTCCACCTTCTTTGAACTCTCGGACTTTCTTGCTTTTATCTTCCAGAAAGTCATATTGGTTGGCTTTATAAAAATTCTTCTTCTTTGCATAAAATCTACGGTCATCGGAGTTTGAACTATCCAAAGACGAGTCCTCTGTAGTGTAGAAGTGTCCGAAACTAGGCGAGATTTAGACTTCTTTGCCTTTTTCTTGCCCTTTCCGAAGCTTTGCTTTTTGCTTCGCTTTTTGTCTTTTCTGTCTTCTTCGCTCGAATCGGAAGAGCTAGAAGAACTCTCAGAAGAAGAAGAACTAGGTAATCCTTCAAACCGCACACGCTTTTTCTGCTTTCTTGTCGAGGCAAAAGTAGATTGACGACCCAAATAACTCGGGAAGTGAGTTCCTTTCTTCTGCTTTTTGTCGTGCTTTTTAGTTTTCTTTTGCGCGTCAAAAAGATGAGAAATCCATGCATCAACCACCTCTTCTAATTCTTGCTCAGTAAACATCCTTGGAGTAAGAGGTTTCTAATTCCTACATCGTCGATGAATCGTTGACGCTCCATCTCTTCAAGCTCCGCCAGAGTAGGCCGAGGCAGGCTGTACTCCTCACGTGAATCCTCTTCGTGATCTCTTACCGCATCTCCGGATGCAGAGGAAGTCAACTGATCTTTGTCTGAATCCATAACTGCCGCGTAAAAGGGATCGGATTTCCCGATAGAAGAGAAATCGACCGCGCTTTGATACCACTGTAACAGACTTGGAGACTCCAAGTCAAGATTCTACCGGGACACGACAAGAATTCACTTCAAAACAGTTCACAATTCACAATTGATTCGACATTGGCCCGACAGAGTTCCGTGCGTAGAGATATTGGCCCCAAAGACTGACGCCCCTTTCGGTATTTCTTTTTGTATTAATCTGTTGCTCAAAGTACACTGAGTGGTTGGGACTCACTCTTAGACTCTGCATCCAGATGCTCTGCGTTGAGAAGTGAGAGCCCAACAACACTTATAAAGAGATTACAAGGGATGCCAAAAGCAGAGCCCCAAAAGCTGCCCCAAAAGCTTTCAAAAATAAAGCATGGCTCTCTCTCACAAGCTCTCTTGAGTAAATAAAGCGAAGCTTTTAAAAAAAGTAAAGCTCCCTCTCTCTCAATCATTGCGTAGACAAAAGCAGGCCCAAAAGCTGCCAGAAAAATCCGTTCGCAAATCTGCCACGTCAGCAGCCCGAAAATCGCGGAGATTGTACGGCTGCCACGTTAGCTTTTCTGCCAGCGCATTAAGCGGCAGAAATTCCAGGAGACTGTACGGCTGCCACTACAGCATCTCAGCAGGGCGGCATGTGTGTGTGTGTGTGTACCAGGTAGCCACACACCAATTTGTGACACCAGTAGTTAGTGGAAATTGCGGAATTCTGCGGACAACATGCCACGTCAGCATCCTAGTTCCCTTTTTAATAAGTCGTGTCCCCATCGAACGGGACCCTATAAGTTGGAACAACTTATTCTTTAATTCTTGTCAGCTTCTAGGGCGGACATGCCACGCCATCATTTTGTGACACCAATGGCCCTGCCACATTCAATCGAATGATGGATTGGATCTTTAGTGCACAGAGCTTTTATAGGAGTATTCTTTGATGACGTACTCGTCTTTTTGAAGAGAGAGGAGGAACATCGGAATCACTTGGATATAGTGTTTCAAGAACTGCGCAAGCATGAGTTGCATGTAAATGCGAAAAAAGTGAGTTCTTTCTCACAGACACTATCTCTGCCATACAGTCTCTCCACAACCAAGTGAGTATGGATCCAGCAAAGATCCAGGTCGTACAAGACTGGCCAACTCCCACTACTGTTCATGATGTATGTAGCCTTTTGGGATTGTGTTCATATTATCGGAGATTCATCCAAGGCTTTGCTCATGTAGTTGGACCACTCCATGACCTAACAAGGAAGAATGTCCCTTTTAAATGGGGATCGAGACAACAAGGTGCCTTTGAAAGGCTAAAGTATTTTATTAAGCCATAGTCCTATTTTGATAGTGCCAGACTTATGGAAACTATTTGAGGTTCATTGGGATGCTTCAGGTCTTAACCAAGAAGCCCATGCAGTGGCTTATGAAAGTAGATGACTTAAGGATGCAGAATTGCATGCCTCGATCTACGAGAAGGATCTTATGGTGGTGATTCACGCCTTGTCTACATAGAAGCATTACCTTCTAGGAGCGGATTTTGTGATCAAGATAAATCATCAAAGTTTGCGGTATTTTCTTACACAATGGAATTTATATGAGCAGTAGATGAGATGGGCAAACTTCTTGTCCATGCTTCTTTTCCAGATCCTTCATATGGTTGGAAGTAAGAACGTGGCTGCGGACGCACTGTCTAGACGGCCAAGGGTGAATGCAATCACTTCTGCGTATCACCAAGAACTCAACATCAGTATCCCTTCCAGTGTCCTTTCCAGTATTTAGTTCATCTTCTGGTCAACAGCTCTGTCCAACTCTTCGTGCGAGTAAAGCTTTCGCTTTTTTGCACTCGTTTGTCCTCTCAGCTTTCCTCTCGTCCTGAGAGGAGAATCAATGGCCTCATGACATCTTGAGTGAATCTCTTTAATCAGATAATTCTTCAGGAATTAGGTGCTCCGCAAATCTCGGGTCTCTGGAGTACTTGATCAATCTTTTCACACTCGTGTCCACCTGTAGTTGACACTTGTACTTTGCTCTGGCAAACTTCTCCGCGAAAAAATTTGCCCAAACTTTCATTCTTTTCTTCAGTTCCCACAACGGAATTCAACTTTTCTTTGCCTTCCCGCTGAGAGGTGTTATCTCTGTTAGATTCTCCACGAGAACCCATGTGTCATCTGGGATTCTTTATGGCTTATGCCCTTTAAGCCCTTTAAGAGGTATTGACACGTCATGAGTTTGTGACGTGCCCAACCAGTGTGAGGTAGGTCTCTCATGTCGGGTCGTGTCCAGCCATTTTAGCTGAGGTTCTGGCTTGGTTCCATGGCCATCTGTGCTCCTGCAGACTTGTCATATTTTTCCCCCCGAGCACTATGGCCATCTGCTGCCCTCTCCCATTTTTCTCCTATTTTCTCCCTTTTTTCCAAGGTTGTGGAGGTATAGGGCTGGGTCGGGCAGGCTGATGTGTGGCCTATATAGGCAAGGGGAGGGTCACCTCTTACAGCATAGCAGTATAGCCCAGAGGGGGGCGCCCTCCCTTGCGTGCCCCAAGGGGACTTGGTGCAGAGGCAGTGCAGCCAGCGTTTTGCTGCAGATCAGCCAGCGTTTTTGGCTTGGATCAGCCCAGCGTTTTGCTCAGTAGTTCACCCCAGCGTTTTTCATGGGCAGCAGACGCAGTGCTCGGAGATCATCTCTACGGTGCAGTATCACCTCAGGGTAGCCTTTCATAGCCCTTGTGCCCATGTAGTAGCAGGTTTCCTCCACCGAGTTCTAGATCCACATCTAGATGTAGCGAGGATGAGATGTACCAGATCTATGCTCTCAGAGCATGTTGGAGGTGCTGTCCAAGACCGTGTCAATAGTCTCGTGTGCGGGAGCAGTTGGCAGTGTCAGTAGCAGTTGTGTGCGCCTCGGGTCTATCCACTGGGCATGTCATCTCTATGCTGGACCAATGAGCATATTGTTATCAGCATGGAGAGCCTCTCCCAGATCTCTCTCTCTCTCTTTCTCTCTCTCTCTCTCTCTCTCTCTCTCTCTCTCTCTCTCTCTCTCTCTCTCTCTCAGATGTCCTCTATCTCACTCTACCTCAGTGATCTCTCTTCTCCACAAGTGTGCCTTGTTCATGTGTTTGGCATTGGTGGAGGGGTTCTAGATCGGAGTCGAGGTACCCACCAGATCACGAGCTAGTTCTTGTCTTCATTGCTGCCACCTTTGACATGGTATTAGAGCCCTATGGTGATACGACCACCTGGATGCTCGGATGTGGTTGATCCGGTGTGGTTTTTGACATGATTGAGAGAGAAGAAGCTTGCTGTTTTTTCCTGTTTTTCTCTAAGTTTGGGGCAGATTTGGGTATGTGGAGGCCTTGGATCCTCGTGTACGACTTCCCCGTCTTTACCCCGACTTCTCTTCACCGAGGGGAACCCGATGGAGGCTTCAGGATGTGTAGCATGCTGGATGCTTTGGTTACTTCTCAGATGGAGTCATGTTACCTTGCCTTTCCGCAAGTTGGATCCAGAGGGGGAGCTATTCACTTCCAGCTTCTTCCTCAG
Source organism: Adiantum capillus-veneris (assembly GCF_014529385.1). NCBI lineage: Eukaryota > Viridiplantae > Streptophyta > Polypodiopsida > Polypodiales > Pteridaceae > Adiantum > Adiantum capillus-veneris. The sequence goes on along the minus strand of NC_140960.1, from coordinate 79,738,912 downwards.
AGAGAAGCGTTTGGACAGTAGCAGGATCTTCTTCCTCACTTCTGGAGGGGGTTTCTATGGCTGTGTTTTCTTCGAGGAGATGGATTGGCAGATTTGTTGCGTCTCTTGTAAATGCACATCTTCCTTGGAAATTGTCAATGGAGCTACCTATCCGTTGGTAGCGGGTTGATCACTTCTGGAGGGGGTTTCTATGGCTTTGTTTTCTTGGAGGAGATGGATTGGCAGATTTGTTGTGTCTTTTACAAATGCACATCTTTCTTGGAAATTGTCGACGGAGCTACCTATACAATGGGTATGATTCGGTTGCACTTTTGTACCAGATTGTGGATTATGGATGACAGAGGGGGATCTCTTCCCTTCTTGGAGCAGAGGATGTTCTTTGATTTTACATTGTCCATCCAAGGATGGAAGTTCCAGTTTCGACTTCAGTTGACTCTTGGTTATACGATATGCAACAGTTCTGGTGCGTGTGTTGGAGTTGGCTTTGACAGGCAGATGGGGGATATTTCTATCTCCCAAACCACTTCTTTTTTTGATCATCCGGCTTCCTTGGATGAGGTTTCGAGGTGGAGCATGTGGTGCCAAACCCTTAGCCAACAATGACAACAGCTCGAGGAGGTTTTGTTGGAGTGTGGACCCTTCCTTTCTCCATGTTCTCTCTTTTCCCCAATGGTAGTGTGGCCCTACAGATTTGGTCACTTTTGTGAGCTTGTCAGTACTAGGTGTTGGACAGCTTACGACTTGTAAGCTTGTGAGCAGTGAGCACCAATTTGGGATAGGTTTACAACCTTCTATGGGCAGTTTTCTTGATGATCGATAGTAGATTTGTCGAGATCCTTTGGATGACAGGTTTGCACTTATTGTTGGCAGCTGGTGGGGTCACGTAGTTCCTACTCCCGCAGTCGGCTACATTCGGATGCTTCTATCATACATCCCTTTGGAGAGCTCCAACCTTTGGGGAAACCATTCTTCAGATGTGCAGATTTGGCCACGGTTGGCTAGTATAGCAGGTTCTTTCCTTGCAGTCTTTTGCCCAGTCTTCTGGCATGTTACAACTCAGCCCCAACGTTCCTCACGGGCTTGTTCCCCGAGCTGGTTCCTTTACTCTTACTTTGAGTATTGGAGTCATGTTGTGTATTGGATATTGATTGCACAGTTCAGTTGTGGATATATTCTTCTCAGCACAAGTACAAAGGACAATTTTGCATAGTTACAGGGAATCGCCATTTTCAGGTCCCCGTTCCCCATTCCCATCCTAATTTCCCGTTCCGGATCCTCGTTCCGTGTTTCGGACGTGAGTATCCGAAACAGGGAATGGCATTTCATGCATGTTGCTGTTCCCTGTTCCCCGTTCCGATTTCCCGTTCCGGGTAACTATGCAATTTTGATGCAGATTTTGAGGAAGCAAGTTACAAAAGTGGGAATATATGTGCTCTTCCGAGTCTATATGTAGTTTGGCAATATTTGTATTGGATTGTACCTGCAGGGTTGATCTTGGCCGATGCAGAGAAGTAACAGATCTTTGGTTTGTTCTTAGGGAGTTTGCTTGAGTAGCTATTTGGATCCCGACGGCTTCTTTGGCAAACATGATCCTCAGGTGACGACCTTTCATGTCGTCCTATTCTTAGCTGTTCGAGTTTACCGATGGTGTGATTCTCTTTGAGTCTTGAGTTCCATGAGATTTAGGCTTTGCTATTCAGTTATAAAGGAAGCAATTTTACTCTAGGTTGTCTCATATTTCTTTTTGGTGTTATTTATTCTCTTTTCTCAGGATTGAGCGGGAGGGGGACTTCCTATCTTTGGGGGAGTTCTCAGCTTTAGCTCTAGAGCTTTCAGTGATAATGTTTGCTCTGTTCTGACGTGGGTTGAGTCAGTTGCTACCTTAGAGCATACTTTTGAGGAAACTTCTCTTTCAGAGGGGGATTCCAGGTTATTATCTTCAATCGATTACCGGTGCTCCATTCAACGGAGTACAATGCACGATGTCTTTCAGTCCTTGGTTCCCTCATCTATTTCTTGCGGTTTTGGATGGTGTGCTTTCAGCCCACAATGCAATTAGTATCTTGGCGGATGTTTTCCTTATCCATTTCGGTGGTTGCCTCGTCTTTTGGATTTGTGGTGTGAATGTTGCTCTTCCCAGTGCATCCGAGCAGTAGGTCCTATGCCTCGTCTTCCAGACCGATCCCTAGAGACTGTACCATACACGACACGCCTACTTCCCTTATCCTCAGACTGGCATGTTATCTTTCGTATAGGTGGATAGTGGTCCTTCTCGGACTAGGAACCAATTAGAGTTAGTCGACATTCTTCATAGTGGAAAGACGGTCTTCTTGGTTTTCCCAGATTTGGTTCCAGGTTTCACATGTATATTTTCCTTCAGGATTCACCTTCCTTTGGTGATCCAGTTACACAGGCAGAGACTGTTGAAGAGCTATGACAGTTGTCCATGGTTCGGGTGTTCTCCCTTCAGAGGGGGATGTGGAGCCAGCTTGGGAGTAAGTTTGCGTAGACTACTTCCATACAGTTCTTGTGGATTGACAGTCTAGTTGGTGGCTTTCTATAGCACCTTGTCCTTCTCTTGCAAAGCTTGGGAACTGGGTCTCTTGATCTTGCCGTGTTAGCTGCAGTCTCAATATTGATGTGTGTTCCTTTTTTGCTGGATGTTTATCCTGATTCACTTTGAGAGTGGGGTGATATCCTCTTGGGTGGTGTTCCAGACAGTTGAAGATCAGTTACAGTTTCACTCTCAGTTCCGATGAAGTTCCTTCAGATACAGTTTGCACTTCATCATCCTATATGGTGGTTTGTGCAATTCTTTGGTTCTTCATCATCGGACATAAAGTTCCTTAGTAGCCTCGGTTGTCCCTTTCCTTGGACTTCCGTAGCAGCTTGGAGTTTTTGGCATGTGGTATATGACTAGAGCCCGCAGGTGCAGATTTTTGACTCTTTCCTTGAGGTTAGAGTTGGGAAATGATGCCTTTACCCTCAATTTTGATGCATTCTCTTGGAGCGGTGAACAACAGTACTTTTTGTAGATGTTGATTGTGCGACTTGTGAGTCGGTTGGCTCGAGGAGATTCTTGGTAGAGCTGGATTACTTTCAACAGGCATCATTATACTTTCCAGACGTCTTTCGGGGGTAGCGGTTGGATGATATACTGGCTAGGTACAATTCAACCTCAGAGTTCTGGAGCAGATATCCTCGTCCACAAAACCCTCTCTTTCCAGTTGCAGATTGCTCACTCCAGCTTCCTGGTCCGACTTCCTTTCCAAGAGCTGAGTCGGTCCCGGTTTCTCCCAAGGACAGGTGTTAGGGAGTGAGGACTGTTTTGTGGCTATGCCCGGCCAGTGTGAGGTAGGTCTCTCATGTCGGGTCGTGTCTAGCCATGTTTAGCTTGGGTTTTGGCTTGGTTCCATGGCCATCTGTGCTCCTGCAGGCTTGTCATATTTTTTCTCCTTGAGCACTATGGTCATCTGCTGCCATCTCCCATTATTCTCCTATTTTCTCCCTTTTCTCCAAGGTCGTGGAGATATAGGGCTGTGTTGGGCAGGTTGATGTATGGCCTATATAGGCAGGGAGAGGGTCACCTCTTACAGCATAGCAATATAGCCCAAGGGTGGCGCCGTCCCTTGGGTGCCCCAAGGGGACTTGGTGCAAATGCTAGAGGCAGGGCAGCCAGCGTTTTGCCCTTGGATCAGTCCAGCGCTTTTGCTCAGCAGTTCAGCCCCAACGTTTTTATGGGCAGCAGATGCAGTGCTCAGAGATCATCTCTACGGTGCAGTACCACCTCAGGGCAACCTTTGTCAGAAGACGGGGCACCACGTGCCAATAGAAAAGAACAGATTGAACAGACTTTAGCACTTCAATAACAACTGAAACTGAAAGAGAGAGACGACACGCGACACGGAGTGGCGGAATTCCACCCCAGAGAGTATTGGCCCCAAACCTTGGCGCCCCTTTGGGTATTTCTTTGTATTGCATCATCAAAGTACAAGCCGGTACTCCATCCTTTGCACCTTCGTCCAGAAGCATGCCAAAGAATGAGCCCATGGCCTCATATTTAAAGGCCTTAGGTTCAAAAGCAGTTTACATGAAAAGCTACTCAAAAGCATCTGGTCCAAAAGCAATGCCCAAAAGCTGTCAGCGTGATTTACGGAAATCCGTACAATTGTCACGTCAGCAGTGCAAACTGCGGAAATCTGTACAAGCCACCACGTCAGCACAGTCAGCGGAAAATCCGGAAATCCTTACAATTTTGCCACGTCAGCAATCAACGGAAAATCTGGGCTTTCCGTATAGGCCTGCCACATCATCAGCTGGCTGTGTATCTTTTGTGTGTGTGTGTTGGTCCTTCTTCATCTTCTTCACTTCGGGTTTAGGCCCCTCTGTCGGGTATGTGTACAATGGCTCCGTTCTTCAGTGGCTTGACACGTCAGTAGTTTGTGACAACCTTTCATAGCCCTTGTGCCCATGCAGTAGCAGGTTTCCTCGACCGAGATCTAGATCGACATCTAGATGTAGCCAAGAGAAGATGCGCCAGATCTATGCTCTTGAAGCATGTTGGAGGTGATGTTCAGGTGGAGGCCGTGTCACTGTTCTCGTGTGCAGGAGCAGCTAGCAGTGTCAGTAGCCATCGCAATTGTGTGTGCCTCGGGTCTATCCATTGGGCATGCTAGTTCTATGCCGGACCACCCTTGGTCACTTTTATGAGTTGATTGTTATCAACCTGGAGAGCCTTTCCTAGTTCTCTCTCTCTCTCTCTCTCTCTCTCTCTCTCATTCTCAGATGTCCCGTCTCTTTCTATCTCAGTGTTCTCTCTTCTCCACAAGTGTGTCTTGTTCACGTGTTTGGCATTGTAGGTGTTCTAGATCGGAGTGGAGGTACCCACTGGATCATGAGCTAGTTCTTGTCTTCATTGCATCTTCTGTTGCCACCTTTGACAGGTCTTGGCTTTAAAGGCTATGGAGTAAAAAGCGTCAAGGTTTGCTGCCCTTGAGTTAGCATTTTCGAGGTTGACTCCTGTTTAGATTTGTAATGTTGTAGGCTATAGTGAAGGTCAACAATCAATGACTCTTGCTTGAGGATTGGCAATGTTGACACTCAGAAACCTATGATGTTTGTGTAGAGTTAGGAAGTAGAACGTTATTATTTGGTTATGTTTTCCCTTAGCTTTCACAATGCGAGATGAGACCGACCCTTCACTAGTGCTTCATGTCTAAAGCTACAAGTGTAGCAAGGGCAATGCCCACAGGTTCTCTCTCAGTCTATGGAAATAGGGTTGGAGGCTTATCAAAGGTACCCCATACTTCATTTTGATTGGGTGGGGACCTCACACTGGTATTAGAGTGCGGTTTAATAATCCTAGGAGAAAATAATGTTTTTTTGTAGTAGGGAATGATTGTTTGATATTTAGTTAGCTTAGGAATACTGTTTTCTTGTGCTACATAGGCTTACAGTTCGATTTGCCCAATGTAGGGAGATATTCATATGGCTTACCAGAAGTTTGTGATATTCTCCATCATGTATGAGGCTGCTTGTCAATCATCGAAATATGTTTTTTGAACGACGGTGATGAAGATTCTTGACAAGTTTTTTGTACCACTTGTCTCAAGGATTCAAAGAGGATGGAAGATTGATTAGATACCATTTGATGGCATCTACTGCATTGAAGCCAACCAACTAGGACATATGGCTGGGCTGAAGATCATTGAAGTCTACTTCTTCATTGGTATCACAATTGAAGGCAAAGGAGTCTCTCAGATCCAATGGGTTTATGATTAGATCAATAAAGATTCCCGGTGGTAGAATTAGACCTATGTGTATAATATGTATTATTGTAAGGTGCAGCGGAATGAATGTTTGCGCTTTGCTCAAGATGAGTGCTCCGAATTGTGCTCAAGGTTCCTTTTGTTCAAATGAAAGGTAGAGCCTTCCGTTCTTAATGAGAGAATGCTATGATCACAAACAAAGTGAATAGACACTGTGCGTGCAAGTGTATGAGACTGAGCGATAGAGAGAGAAGAGAGATACGACACCAGAGACGTAAAACCCTCCTCCGAAGGCCCCACTCTTGTCGGCGAGAGTGGTCTACTTATGATTGCACAAACTGGTACAACTGAATGCAAGTGATTGATGCAAGTCTAGGCTATGTCGACGATGGCGACGGGGATGACGAAGTCGACCTAAGGGCTGAAATCTGCAATCTTCCTACTGTTGTCCAAAAACGCTATGGGCTGAAATCTGTTGCGGGTCCGAAAACACTGATTTTTGGGGCTTTTTTTGTGGGTCTTTGTGGCTGAAAATTTGCAGGTTTAGGGCTGAAAACTGAGGTGTCTTTAGGCTGAAAACCGATGGTCTATCCGGGTTGAATCTGCTACTCCTTTTAGGGCTGATCTTGATGGTCTTTTAGGGCTGCAAATCGCTGCATATGCTGGATCTGCAAGGGCTGAAGATGGGACCAAAAACGCTGGACTCTTGTGTTCCAAAAACGCTAGGGAGGCTGGTCCAAAAACGCTAGCTGCTGTGATCTGCTTGCGGGAGGATCCGATGGCAAAAACGCCAATGCTGATGCTTTGCTTGGGTGATGAAGCTTGATGCAAAACGTTGGGGAGGCTTGTGGATGGCGTTGGATTCTTGTGGGAGGAAAACGCTAGTGATGGGTTTTCTTGCTTGGAGGGAATCCACCAAGGTCCTGTTGAGAAGTTGCCTGTTGAGCTTGGTTCTTGTTGCCTCTTTTGCCATTTAGTGCTAACTTTGGTTTGCTTATATATTTTCTTACCCAAATTGCCGTACCTACTTTTGTTGGAAAGTCACTTAAATTTATAAGTGAAAAATGTCAAAAATAGAGAAAATAGGCTAAATGCACTGGAAAATTTCCCCGATGGAATCTAATGGGAATACTGATGATCATGCTGTGTGCAACCAAAGGATATGCATCTATACTAAGTGACTGGGCATGCACTGTCTACGAATAGACTCACAAAAGTGCCAGATCACTGCTAAATCTAGACTGACTTGACTGACTGAACCCTGATCATGCTGTAGCTTGTCCACGGACACATAGGGTTGGATGTGTCACGTGACAATTATTTCTTGATCCTATAGCATAACCCCCAATATTTTATAGACTCAATGCATAGGGATTGTGGGAAATGCTACTTGTGTATATGAAATCGCCTTTATGGAAACTCATGTAAAGAATTATATACATATGAATAAAAACGAGTTCGTTGATCTTTCTTGTTTGCAATGTTGTTTGAAATCTTGTCTTAAGTAAGTTGAAAAATCAGCTAAGTATATAAGGCTAAGTTAGTCCGTTTAAAATAGGACGTGATCTATACATCTCTTCAAGAGAAGAAACTTCTTCTTAAACAAGTCCTACCACCCTCTGTCAAAGGGGAAGGAATGTATGACTACTTTACTACTGCTGGCACTTCCATTGAGAATAAAGCTATGTTAGGCATGTCATAGTTAGCCGGAACTGGAATGGGATGCCATTTCCTGTTGTAGATACTCAAGTTTGAAACACGAAACGGGGATTCGGAATGGGAAGTTGGAGTGGGAACGAGGAATTGAAAACCGTCATTCCCTATAACTATGAGGCATGTTCTGTCTTGTTTGTGATGCTAAGCTTGGGTGGAAGCAGCACTGCAAGGATAATGGTGTGGCACAAGGCACAAGGCACAAGGCAACCAAACTTGGGAAGGCCTTAAGATTGCTGTAAAAGAACGGTATCTCCCACCCTGCACACGAGTCTCTTAAGATTGAATGAGTTCTTCAATCTGTGCCAGGATTATCTTACTTTAGAAAAGTATTACTCAAAATATGCAACCCTTAGGCGCTATGCTCCTAAGATGTCTGCAGAACAGCAAGTAGCTCGTTTTTGCCAAGGTCTAAATGCTCCTATGAACACTGGCCTTGAAGCAGTTAGGCCAATTAAACCTGCAAGATGCTCTTCTAATAGCCAAACCTTGAGCTAAAGAAATGGCTAATTCTCAAAAGGGGGACATTGGGAATCCAAGAAACGGTGCTAGGAGAGGAAGGCTCTTGAGTTGGAATCAAAGGCCAGCTAACCCACCCTTTCGACCTCAACGTGTAGCTGTAGCTCAAGCAATTGGAACTTTAAATTCCGATCTCCGATGCTTTGAATGCAATGAGCCAGGACATGACTTGTTTGAGGTGGGCTTTAGCTACAAATACCCAAGTTCAAGGAAGAGAAATCAATAGTGGGGGAAGACATGGTGGATGAGGACGCGGAAGTGCTTCTGCAAGAGTTCATGTTGCCAGAGGGGAACCGATCTTGGGAGAAGAGTAAGAGCAAAGAGCAATTATTCATGCTGCTATTGACAACCTCGGGGCACGTCAACAATATGCTGTCATTCAAACATATGCAAATCACCAAGGTTAATCATTTGAGCTTCTCATTGAGTGTGGTAGTACTCAATTCATTTTTGTCACTGAGATGTCTAAGGAGGTTAAGGCTTAATCAACATCCGGCAAGGAAAATGAAGGTAGAATTAGCAAACAGAAAGAAAGTCACATCTCAGTTCTCTGTGGGTAATATGGAATCTGAGTTAGGGGGTTGTTCTACTTCAGCTATTTTTCGAACCCCTCCAGTAGGCATTGATGATGTAATTCTTGAGATGGACTGGTTAACTAGTCATCATGCACATATCCATTGTGCACAAGGAACCCTATCATTTATTGACAACCAAGGCCAAGAAGTATCAGTTCAAGGAATGAACAGACAATGGAAGGCTCATTTGGTCAAAGCAAATTGAGCTCCTAGAACGTGTCTGGAAGTTAAACAACTTTTTGCATCTTTATGGTTGACCGTGTCCTTGCGAAGGAGACGTTCCCTCAGATTGGATCAATTGCTTTTTGGAGGAGGAGAGACTCTTCACGACTATAGTCGGAAGATTTAAAATTCTTATTTTCCTGTAGCTTCTTTCCGACTAGCTACCTTGGAAGAGTGAATGGAGAAGTATTGTTGGTCAAGAGCTCAAGTGTTATTACCTAAAGCAAATGTTGGCAGGAGGAAACCAAGGAATCGGTTCATAGTCCACTTAGGATGCTCTTCATGATGCCCTTCTTGGAGAGCTCGGAGACGGCCATAGGATCAAACAAGTTTTGAGCCTAGTTCACAATAGCCACAAGCAAGCAAGAAGCGGGCTTGTGTCATGCAGGAGGAGGAGGAGGATGTTTTTTCACAGAATATTACTGATATAGGGGATGCTAGTGTGCCAAGACAAACAAATTGACAATTAGGTCAAGGAGCAACAAAAGGTGGCCGAGATGGAGATTGCGTGCACTCTTATTGAGGGCAATATCTTCTTGAATGTCTTAAGAGGACTGGCCGGTGGAAGCGAATGTTATGGCTATTGCTCAAGTTGGTACCAGGACCCACAGAGACATGGAGTGGTCTGGAGTACAGCAGATGTGCATTACTATGCTTGATGAGCAGAAGGACTTGATTGATAGGGCATTGGTGCCACTAAAAGATGAATGGAAGCAGTTGGGTGCACCATCATCCAGATGGTTGGAGTGACATTTGGGTCAACATCATCTTCACTCGAGTGGGACCTACGTGCTCTTTAGGATAACCAACCAAAAGTGCATTACAAAGAGCTCGTTCCCAGAGACTATGCTAGGAAAGTTCGATGATACCATGTCCCCATCGCCTTGCAGTTTGACACATCATCTATCCATCACATTCTCTAAGCGGTGATACATTTGACCTAAGAACTAGACTGACATGTTCTTAATTTAAATGCTCGTATTGCCGGATGCTCACCGAAGTGTAACAGAAGCAGTCAAACACGTGTACAAACAGGGCCCTGCCTTGTTCTGTGTGAGCCCTTGATCTCTGTGCTGCCACTGTATTCATCCTGTGTAGGAGTCCTGCTACCTCATTGATGCTAATGCTGCCAGCTTCTCCCCCCACACAGCATCCTGGGCTGTTGCCGACAGATTATGGGGTTTTGGCTGATGCCTCCCGCCCCCCCGCGGCCCTCATCTGAATTCTCCTATTCTGCCTATCTTTGCTTTTTTGGCTGATTGTTGGTTGTGTGCTGTGCTTGGTCTGTTTGTGTTTAGTGTGCGCGCGCGCGCTGGTCCGATGCTGTATGTGACTGTTCTACGGCTCTTTCTTTGGCTTGGGGCAGACTTTGGATTTTGGGGGTCAGGTGTTGGTTGAAAATGTTTATGCAAGACTGCCCTTTCACCGCCTTGTAGGTCGAAGATTTCTTTTTGCAAGTTGGTTGGGCTCTCTTTGGTGGGTTTTTATCGGTCTCAACATCTTCTGCAGGGGCTGGTCTTATTGATATGGATGTTAGTTTGGCCTTATTGTTGTCCCGATGGTGTGCGCCAGGGGCTAGTCGGGGGAAGTTTTCTTAGGATAGCTTCTTTGCAGTGTTTCATTGCGGGGGGCTTCAGTTGGTCTTAGGCACATTTGTGCGGCCCTGTTAACAAGTCATCTGCCTCTTTAGCTTCCTATTTTGCGGTGTCTACATGTTATTTTGTTCTTGTATTGTGGGCTTAACTTTGTGCTTTGTATTTCTTTGATCTGCTCAGTATTAATAGTCTTGCATTTTTTGTTGCAGATACTATTTTATTACATGATATCGTTGCTGCTATTGTTCAGCAACTTCTATTTGAAGAAATACATCGTTGGGACTAAGGCAAAAAAGCAATAGAGCAAGTTGAAATGTGTTGCTTCTTGGCTGGACAGGATTTTGCAAGCACAGCTAGGGTTTTGAAGATGTCTTAAGATATGGGCAGTAGTTTCTGATAGATCTCATCATAATGTGCCCCTTTTTTATGGTTGGGTTTTTCATCATTAGGATTTACAACTGCAAATTTTGGAATTTCAGTAGATCCATAAGTTTCATATAGAGATGGCCCCAAGCAAGAAGAGGGATTTTTCCGGATGAGGGCTGCACACTTTTGTTGGTGTGCTGTGATTAAACTATAGGGAAAATTGGAATTGGGACATGTTGATATTGACCATCGCCGTGCATGTGTGCGTTGTGTGTCTGTGCATGAGAGAGAGAGAGAGCTGTAAATGTCTATTAAGGCCCCCAAAATCCTTCCTGCCATACATTTATGATACCTACCATGTAATGGTAATATTACATGAGTTCAATTAGGATTACATCATATCTTAGATGATAGGCAATAATATTAGTAACCTAGTGAGTGTGCAAGTGCAAAGACAAAATTGTTGCTGCCATTGTAAGCACACAATCAGGGTCCATGCTTGATATCTTGAACAGAAGAAGTTTGAAGGCTTAGGTGAGGCCAATTAGAGAGAGAGAGACAGCAAGAGTGCGTCTAAACCTTTTGTTGACTGCCCAATCTCCTCAAGATCCGCACTGAGGTTTGGTTTTACAAGCCCGCCCTTCCTATTATTTGAACATTAAGACAATGTGCCATTCAAACTAATGGATATCTAGACTTTAGAGGGTACATTGCAAACTTTGGGAGGAGGTGGAAAAAGCCAAGGCTATAAATAGTAATGCTCCTATACCCTGATAAATTTCGAGTTGAAAATGAAAAATTCCTAGTTGCAATTTTCTTGTTCTTGAATTTTGAAGGTTTAAATTTGGGCATTGTAGTTATTAATTCCAAAAAAATGTATCATTATACAAACCAAAGCCAAGAAAAAATTGGTTTTCGATAATGTTAGAAAATTGAATGCACAAAGTTCATTTGAGTAGAAGCTCAAATAATTGTTTGATCATCAATATGAATGAGAGTCTAATGAAATCTCTTTTTTACATTAATTGTTAGGAGTCGTTGCTATTTGATAAGGAGTGGGAGTTTCTCGATTCCTAGAATTCTCTATCAAGGCAGTAGGTCTTTCTTTGGAGTTGAAGGTTGTTCTTCTCCAGGAACATAGTTGATCCATAGTTTGTCTGCTTCTACCTTGGAGTATTTAACTCCAAGTTTTTCATTGTCAAGGCTATCACGTATTGTGACCCGAACAAGGTTTGCATTCTCATCATAGAAAACAAAGCTTGCATCGAGAAAGTCAGGGTCAGTGAAGACTTGTCGAGGGCCACCGGGTAAGGAAGTTCGCCATATCTCCCAAAGGCGATCGACATTGGCATGGTGTGCATAAAATATGGGATCACGAGCAGCGGTTGAAAAGGTTCCCATGTCGCTCCTATTTGGTTGTACAGGGTCTCCCACCCACCAATGCACTCTACTGTGTACTGTGTTATCCATTATCCCTCCTATAGCTGCCTGTTGTGTGTCAGAGCTAGAGTAGTTATCACCATGCCTGCCATATACACATGACAACCAAGTTAGCCTCTCCTACCATCATTCATAAGAGTTTCATTCTCGCAATTAAACACCGTTCAAGAACCAATGGCTTTTGTGTATTTTAAAAGAGTGTAATTTAATGACTAAAGAGAATAAGAAGATGGGAAGCGTTAAGGTGGGAAGAGAGAGGGAGCTAGAGAATGCCTAAGTAAGTATGAGTCTCACGGTTATTATATTCTCAACCTAAAAATTCTTTATGAAGATTTCCCAAAGGAGGTTTGTAAAATGTATTAGAAACAAGAGTAGAGAATGATAAAATCAGAAAAAACGGGAGGGACTAACTATGGAGCCTTTTCCATCCTAAGGTAGGAGCATCATAAACCAAATCATGGATGCATGATTGCAAACAAAAAACATTTGAGTTTGAAACAAAGAGAGAAGGTTGGCCCCATGTAGAGCCTTTCTCAAGGACTTGGCTAGGTAAGTGTAATAGAACTATATGCTAGAAGGAAGTCCACATTAATGAGAGGGACTTTGAGCCAAATTTATAATTGAAATGCCCAATTTGCAGGTCCCTTTTTTCTTTTATACATGATAAGGGGATGGTAAATTTAAGTGGATACCATTGTTCCTTCTTCAATGCTAGATTTGGAGATAAGAAAAAGACTAGGTATTCATTGCCAAAGATAAAAAAGACTAGGTATTCTTTTATACATGTAAGCTCTCTCTCTCTCTCTCTCTCTCTCTCTCTCTCTCTCTCTCTCATTGAAAGTCATGATGATAGTTTAAAGATGTCATTTCCTAGTTTTCTTTCCCAAAGGAAACTTGCACTCTCTCATCTCAGTCTATATTGAACATTCCCAAGATTTTGCCTTTTGACAACTGGATGGAGATTCTTTAAAACTGGCAGGCCATTGGGGAATGAAATTCCACAAACCTTTAGATTATGTATTCTACTTCAAATTGCAAGCAATCATACAATCGGTCTCGCTTTTTGTTTCAGCTCCAATGTATAGTAAAAGTTTGGAAAAGGTCTTAAAACATTATGGAGGTTTAATATTTATCTAATGGTAGATGTATTGATAGGGTGATAGATGATTAATATGGTTTAATAAGGAAGTTACATGAAAGAATTTGGCAATTTCCTTGTCCCATTTCTAGAAAGGGAATCTTCCATGTAGCTTCCTTCTCTCATCTTTCCATTATCTACACTCATAAATCGTACAATAGCTCTTAACGAATAAATTGTAAACATTTAACCTCCTCATAACTTTTGAGTGTTTGCAACAAGTTTTTCAACACCCATTTTCAAGGGAACCTAATGGCATGGACCTTCTTAGAGTGCCTTTTTGAGACCCCAAAAATGTTTAATATCATATGGGATACAGTCCCTGTATTTGATTGATAATATCAAAGGAATCAATGTTGTTTGAGGAGAGAGGGTGGTTTAATCAAATACATTCAATTATAAGTGCAAAGGTGTATATAATAGTGTTTAGAAAGACAACATTGCCTTGAAAACTTTATTTGAGTCTCTATCAAGATTAAGAATGTGTAGGTGGGCTTCCTATACATTATCCTACCCATAATGTGAACTACAAAATAGAATGTCTAGAAAGACAACCTCTATGAAAAGAGGCAAAACTTGTTCATTGCAACCGGATTGACTCTATCTACCAATGAATTGTGTAGCATAGTCCATTGTATGGGTGCGAGATCAACCATACAAATTTGACGCTTTGTGGTGCCTAACTTCTAATGATCTACCTCATAGTAACGTCATGTAAACCTTTCAATAAAGAATAGAACACATTTTAAATACTTTCAACACTTTTAAGCAATTTACCTAAATGCACCCCCCATGAAAACATCTGCTGTGGAAGGAACTACCATAACTTGATACATTTCAAGGAGATTTTGAGCGACAATCTCACTTCTTTCTCTTATGCCATCACCTCCATCAAGTTGAATGAGGGTTGGTGGAGAGTGGGTTGCATCACGATATGAATCATAGAGAGCACTATTCTTGTCATTAAACACAATGGGAATAAAATTGCCATCAATTTGGTTGTCCCAATCCCAAAAAGGCAAAGAAAAACTTGGATCCCTTAGAAGTTTTCCAAGTATACGTTCATGGAAGTAGATGAACCTGTGAGATAGAAACTTGATTAGTTTTTGTGGATGTTGAGATTAGTAATAGTTATCTTAATGACCAACATAAAGAGAGAAACTTGATTAATTTTGTGGATGTTGTGATTGGTAATTATTATCTTAATGACCAACATAAAGATTGAGATATACCAACGATGCCAAGGAAGAAAGAGCCAAGAGAAATGAACTTGCAAAATGGCATTTGTGCCTGGTTGCAAATAGGCACTAGTACACATTGAGCAATGTGCATTTGCTTGCTGCATGAGGCTACGAGGATCATCAAGAGGCAATGACCGCAGGAGCTCATAACCTTTTTTATACTTCGCAATATACTTGTTATCCACAAGGTGAGCCGATGCCCTTACTTTCTTTACTTGTGGATACATATCGAATGAAAAGTTAAGTACTTCATTTTGTGGCAGAAGTATGCAACAACCAGAGTCCTGATTTCTACACTCGTCAAGGTTGGGAGGTTGAATGGGATCTGCATGGACCACTCTTACAAAACTTAGCACGAGGATTTCTAAAACAAATTGCACTTTGCATAGACCACTTGAAAATTTTGTGTTCTTCATGACTCCAAATTGACAAGGAGATGTCTTTGAGAGTCCTCCTCCTTTCTAAAGTTTCAAGGATCTCAAGGTTTTATAGCCCTAATTTGGTTTTATCCATTATGACACATATAAGGCATTTTACTTCAAGCTAACAAATTGAGTTAGAGAGTAGTGCAAGTACAAAGGAAAGAAATAACTTTTGTTGATATAAAGAAGAAGATGGCTAAGCAAAGGTTACCGTAGTCTTCGAACATGCCACATACACACTCTAAGCTTCCCTTTGAAAATGCCACCTACTCTCTCTTAAGCTTCCGTGTACAACTCAAAAGTTTATGAATGCATGCCTTGAATGATATGGCAAGCAACCCTTACCTTGACATATCCTTCTTTCTTGTGCATATCAACAATGCAATTAAGGCGATAGTGTGTCTAAACACACAACTGTAGCAATCACGGTTGCATGCAAATTTAACCTTTTTTTGGGGTGTTTGAATTTGAAGGGCAAGGGAGTTAGTCAAAAGTCAACCTTGGTAACAAAGTGTGCATAAGTTTATATTGTGATATACTTATATCATATAAAGAGAGGAAAGCATATATACATGTGCGTACACACACACACAATAAGGGTGTGTGTGTGTTCTTGTTTAATATAAACTAAAATATCCACAATTGAAAACAAACACACACACACACACACACACACACACACACACACGTGCACGCACACGCACACACACACACACGCACGCACACACACTATAAGGGTGTGTGTGTTCTTGTTTAATATAAACTAAAATATCCACAATTGAAGAGAAAAAAATGTTACAAATGACAAATGACAACAAACGACGAAGTGGTTTGTACTAAAATCCAAGTTGTTTTCAAATTAAGTACCAAGGTGATAAACTTATAGCTTATTAAAAAATGTACTTTATCCATAGTTGAAGATTTTCAATCTTCTTTTGAACAACAACCATTTAGGGGGGGGTTGGGGGGAGAGAGAGAGAGAGAGAGAGAGAGAGAGGTTTGCATTTTGCAAACCTCAGTAGACTTTTATTTCTTATCAATGTCCCTCACATTTTTAGATTTAGACAAGTAAAAAAATGTGATTTAAAAAAAAAAAACATGTAAGATACATTTAAGATTGCTTCGTCTTCTTTTTAAAAATATTTGTATACTTCAAAAAGAAAAAACCTTGATGGAAATTCTAGAGCGATTTTCTCTAGACTTATTAATGTTTTCTTAATGGGCATATGGCTTCAGACCCAAGGGATCACATGAATCTAGTACTTTCTGAGTGGTTAATGCTATCTTTCATTGAACACAATTACATGATAATAGTATCATCTCTACTCCTCCTTTGTAGACAAATAATTATGGGTTTATTCACAATCCATTTCTATACTGCCCCTTGGGTTTGCACCTGTGCAAAACAAAACATATGGCAATATATAGAATTAGAGAAATATCCCCCTCCCCTCCCTCTCTTCCCACCAAAAATAAAATAAAATAAATAAATCACTTTCTTGTCTCTTATATGGAAAACACTGCAACAACCTGCTAATATAGACCAAAACAAGGGTAATCAAAAGCAATAATCAGTGTATCTGAAAACAAGATAGAATTCAAGGGAAGCCAACACACACACACACACACACACACACACACACACACACACACACACACACACACACACACACACACACACACACAAAGTATGGGTATTTCTCTATTTACAACGCAAAGTGCTTTGCTAGCATTCATGTGAAACAAGGCTTCTATCTTGTACCACAATACTATTCGTTGACTTGAGATTAAGAATAATGGTACACATATTTCAAACTAAGTGGATACAAGCTCACAGTTTGCATTTGGCAATGATGCATTACAATGTATCCATGCCCATGTAATCGTGCAAGGAACGTATAGCAATAGCTCACAAGGTTGATACTGTGATTAAAGCCAAGGGCTTATCAATCTATTTGTCTAATATGCATGCATGGCATGCGAATAAGATGGTAGTACATCCACTCCATTATTGTTTATGTTCCAAAATACCATCAACTACTTTGCCCAAGAAGATTTGAGGCTGGTAGATGGACTTTCGTTGTATATGTATACATTGGTGAGCACTCCACATCATTGGCTCTATGCACAAAGTGCAGCCAATCCCAACCTAGTAATCAAGTAGCTGATTCATGGCACTATATATGGTCCAAAATACCATCAATTACTTTGACCAAGAAGATTTGAGGCTGGTAGATGGACTTCCAATCGTTGTATATGTATACATCGGTGAGCACTTCACATCCTTGGCTCTATACACAAGGTGCAACCAATCCCAACCTAGTAATCAAGTAACTGATTTATGGCACTACATGAATCAATTAAGAGAGCCTCCACGAATGTAAGCTCTTGTGTAACCACTTGAGAACATCTAGTATAACTATTTTATTTGGGGATTTTTGACATCTTTCTTCTCTGCTCATGGAGGGAGAATATTCTCTCACGACTTAGTTGAGTAAGATTCTACCTGCAGAAGATCTATTGCTTGGTTGCAACATTGATTATGTCTCTAGGAGTGGTATTTTCAGGGGTATGACTCAGCTAATACACAATCACTCCATAGGTGTTCAGAGTCATGATTTGAGCTCAATACAGTTGTACTTTCAAGGATAGAAGTTTGCAATCTACCAAGGGGTAGTGGACAAATTCAACTTTCTCAAATGACTCCACACACTTTTGACAACGGTAGACCTTGTTCGTCACCATTGGCTACAATTTTCTAGCAAAGTCAAACCAAGTGGTTTGACAGTGCAAAAGCTAACCAAGGGGTTATGATTCAAAGACAACACTCAGGGTTACTAGTTTCTACTGCTTATTTTTTCAGTTGTTCCTTTCAGATTTGCAAAGTGCACGTGACTATGGGTAAGTGAACATTAGGTTCAACTTCCATTTTGCATACGATTTGGTTTTATTCCCTTTTTGAATATGCCAAATGAATAAGCTTTAATGCTTTTATCCATTTTTCTTTTCAGAGACATGACAAGGTTATGTAAGAGCAAAGCATTCTGGGCCGCATTGTCCCAAATACATTTTTGCATTATGTAGTTATGGACTTATATGTAAGGTTTTCTTTGGCACATATGTTGTCACATGGGATACAAAATGGTCTAGGAACTCAAGGACTTTGGTTTAGCTAGTGTGGAGCAAGGTAAAGGAGGGTCCCCCTCACTCATGTTGCTGAGTGTTTACAATTACCTCTGCACACAAGTACATCTCGTACTTGAAAGAAGTCGTTTTTTAGACATCTTTATTTGAGACATATTCCACATGTGGAGAATATGAGTCTTTGGGACTGACATTGGCGCTTGCTATTTCATTTATGTATCACGACAAAGTCCGTAGGTGCTGGTCAAATTCGTTTATAAGACAATTTTGAGCACTTTTCTAGAATTTATGGGATACTTAGTCAAACTTGTTAAGGTACAAGTGATGTTAAACAACTTTACTAGATGGTTGTTTATACATGTAGCAAGGCTCTGTACTATTGATGAACATGTTTCATTGGTACCTAGGTGTGATCGCTTTTCACATTTCATTATGGTCCAATTCTAGGCCAAGGGCTCAAGATGGACATGGATATGCATGTTCGGATCTGTTTTTTCTAAATGCATGCACACTAGATGTTATGGGCCCTAGTGGTTAGCAAAGGCTGCTTTGGAGCGGCATGCATATTCATTACACTAGTTGCTTATGAAGCATTTTTCACTCCATGTGCAGTATCTCTATGAGATTGCTTTTGGATCTACCAATCACCAATAGAGGTCATGGATTGGTTTGGGTGCTTGTGGATCCCTGAAGTTAACCAAGATGGTTATTTATAACATTGTTGATTCCTGTTTACAAGTCATTTTGGATGACTATCCGTAAACGATTTTTATCTTCATTTTGTATTCTTATGAAGATACAACCATTTTTTTTTTTGAGGACAAAAATGATTCTCCAAGGGGGGAGTAATGTCATGCCTAAGGTAGGATAGGCCAAGGCCAAGGGTCAAGATGGAACTCAGATGTAGTATGAGGGTCTATGTGTAGCTAAAAGCCAGAGGACTAGGGGCCTATATATAGTACGGTTGGGAGGTTATTAGCATGTGGAATTACTCAGAGTCTTACAACATTAAAATATAGAGATGATCAAATGGAGTTTAGCTTAGTACTTCAAGAACTAACTAAAAAATCTTTTACTAACACAATTGTCAGCCCTTGAAGTAAGAAAAGGATGGGTTTATATAAGCTTAAAGAATAGGATCAATTTTTTGCACATATAGGATTGCATCTTAGTCTAATACTTTTTAAGTTTGAAGTGATAACTACTAATAGGTTCTTTTACACCTCTTATATGTGACCAAGTTTAATAGATCTTTTGACTTGTCTATATGAATGTAGTGAAAATTCTATCTTTACTTAAAAAGGTTTAGCATTGTCGTAGTCTGACTCTATATATCCCTGCCAACTTAACCTGGATGACCTCGACAACTCTACTACTTTTGTATGAGATCATTGGATTGGTGCCTCATTCTTATTATGTTGTACAAAAATGAATCTAAGACTAAGTCATTTTTGTACAAATCATTTCTAGTTATTTGAATCCAGTTGTCTTTTGAATGTTATGTTATGTTGTGTATATGGATTAAGTTTAATAAAGAAACACACATGTCCTAAACATAAGGCCTTCCTAGGTAAAATGGGTGGACCAGGACACTGGCTTTAGATTTTTTTTTTCTATAGGCTATGACTCACCCATTGTCTATAATTCCTTGTTATGTTGATAAGTTTTAGGTGGTCTTTCCGTTTAACATCCACAACGGCACGCCCCCCAATGAGCAATCAAACATTGGTTCTAAGCTTACTAAACAAGCACCACTTTGAAGGGAGGGAAACTGTCACAAAAGTGATCCAAGGAGAGCTATTGATTAAGCAAGCTCTTTCTTTCTCCCTCAAGGGTGAGGTTAAGGGGTGAGGGCGTGTTTGTGTGTGTGTCTTTCATTCTTTTGATTGATCAGAAGAGAGAGAGAGAGAGAGAGAGAGAGAGAGAGAGAGAGAGAGAGCTTGAGCTTGTGGAGACATTTATCTTCTTCCCTTCCGAGGCAAGGCATCATTTTTTTCCATAAAGGACTTAAGTAATTTTGGTTGGCTGCTGAGAGAGAGAGAGAGAGAGAGAGAGAGAGAGAGAGAGAGAGAGAGAGATCTATTAAAGTCATTTTCATACATACAAAGCATGAGCAAGGCATTGATTCAAAAGAAGAGAAGAAGATGGGAAGTAAAGTAGTAACTTTTTCAAGTCCAAGAAAAGGCACGTGCATGTGGAAGATTTTGGAGAAACTCGAGGGGCAAGCGGGTTGAGAATTTTGGTAACTTGAGTCTTATGGATATGTACACACATTGTAGACAATTATATGAGCAACCAAATGTTGAAAAAATGCCATTTTATGGTTCACTCCCATGTATGCCCTCTTCTTTTACTATTGAGGATGTATGTGGTGGGCTTGAAAAGTTGGCATTTGCAAAGCGAGAGATTTTCAAGGTATCAAGCCGGAGATGATCAAATGGATGGGAGATTTTACCCATGAATGGATGTGTGATATATTCAACCTTGCACTTCAACATGGTATGCCTTATGATTGGAGTACTAATTGTGTCAAGCCTTTGCATAAAGGAGGGGATGTAAAGAATGTAAACAACTATCGAACCATAATGATTGGGTCTCTTATGGCAAAGTTGTTTGGGTGCATAATGGAGATAAAATTGAGTGATTGGGCTGAAGAGAATGACAAGCGTGCAAAAGGACAAGCGGGTTTTTGTTGATGTGATAACACCATTGATCACATTGTCACTCTTCGTGTTCTCATGGAGGAAAGTCAATTGAAAGGCAAGCAATTATATTGTTGTTTTGTGGACTTTAAGAAAGCCTTTTATATGATTCCATGTAAAAATTTGTGGATAACTCCAAGTGCCAAGTGAGTTTATGCTTGCGATTTCTCAAATCTATAAGAAGGTGATGTGTCAATTGCGCATGGGAAGAGGAATTTCAAATTTTTTTGTAAGCACTATTGGGGTTAATCAAGGATGTCCAATGTCACAAACTCTCTTTGATCTATGCATCAATCAATTGGAACAAATGGTACTTGACTTTATGCAAGAAGAAGGCATTGAAGATATCACTATTTGCAATGCAATATTCATGCTTCTATTGCATGCGGATGATGTAGTGCTTCTAGAACACACTTTAGAAGATGCACAAAAGCTTATGGTTGTTCTTGAGAACTTTTGCTTGCATAGTGGGCTGATTGTGAATGAATCCAAAATAAAGGTTATGCTTGTGAAAACCAACCATAAGGAGAAGCCATGCATTGTGTACAACAATGAGACACTCAAAGTTGTTAAGAACTTTAAGTACCTTGGCCTTGAGGTTCCGTCCAATCACAAGTGGCATGAATGTGCTATGAGTCATTTGGAAGTGGAAAAGAGAGCATATTATGCATTTGAGAACATGTGTAATAATGCAGGAAACATCAAGTGTTGGGTTCTCAAAAAGCACCTATTTGATGCATTGGTGACACCGGTTCTCCTTTATGGAGTTGAAGCGTGGGGCGGGAGCATCTCAAAGTCTACTTGAAAAGAGTTTGAGAATGTCCAAAAGTGTTTTCTTACAACCTTTCTCCAAGTTAAGACACAAACACCATATATGCTCCTACTTCTTGGAGTCGGGATCTCTTCCAATTGAGGTTATGGGCATGGAAAGGGTTGTGGAGTACATGATAAAGATGCATCAAAACCCCTCACGTCAACTTCCTACAATTTCATGGGAAGCAAGCAAAAAAGTTAAAAGACGCATAAAAGCAAGATCTTAAGCACGGGATAGATGCAAGACATAAAGAAGTGGTTTGGGAGATGGGATGCATTACACTTGCTACATGATGCCTCAATTGACTCCAAAGTGAATGAAGCATTTCTACAACGTCAATGTATTACGGCTTGAGAGAAATCGGATGGGTCGTGCTTCATACATTACACCACCCATATTGCCCCCGACTTCAAAACCATGTTCTTCAGTAAAAGAGGAAACCTTACTCACACTTATATGTTTGAGCCTATCCCCTTGTTGGCAATACGCACTATCGCAGCCATTCGTCTTAGCTCCCATTCCCTTCGATGTGAGACAGAGCGTTGGGGAAATGGAGAAGAGTCAAATCAATTGTGCACATTATGCTCACTACAAGTTCAAGAGTCTGAGTACCACACACTACTAGAGTGCTCAGCTTTTGGTCACATCCAAACTTGCTTCTCGCACATTTTCAGCCATGACTTAGACCTACACACTTTCCTCTCCTAGCCATAATGTGGGCTCTCCATTGTGACTCTCATCACCAAATTTTGGAGCATCGAGAGTCACTCATCAGCCATACACATACTACATCACTTGTAACTTTGGTCCCATAGGTCATAATGACCTCCGAGGACGATAATAAAATCTCTCTCTCTCTCTCTCTCTCTCTCTCTCACACACACACACACACACACACACACACACACACACACACACACGCACACACGTACACACGTACGCATGCACACACGCAGGCACGCACACACGCACGCACGCACACACACATTATCATTGTAAGAGACCTAAAAAAACAAGGTGAAGACTTATAGCCGCTTGCAATGCATAATTGCACGCTAAGGGTTCTTGTGGTTGAGAATGAGAATCTCAAGAGGACACTTGAGATGCAAACAACACGTTTGATGCAACTTAAAGAGGAAGTCAAGGAATGCAAACACTCTCTTGTGGACTTGAATGATTTGAAGGAGCGCTTGAGCAAAGTAGAACATGACCATGTATTGAGAGAGAAGGAATTTGACACCATGAGACGGATGTATGCGACATAAAAAATGTATGCTCAAGCAAATCTAAGGGTTGATGTATGTGGTAGCAATGTGGTTCCTAATTCCTCCCTCATGCAAGCTATGTCTCAAACAAAGAATGTTGAGAATGTGGATGTAGAGGAGTTGAAGAAATGGGAGCAACATTCCAAGAACATCACTAATTTATGGAATTTCCAAAGAAAAGTTAGAGACACCTCCTTCTCTTGTCATTGTTATCGAAGATTTCTTCAAAATCCACTTTGGCATGTCAAGAGTTATGGTTCATGGAGCACATAGAGTTGGTAAGCAAGGAGCTCCTCGCTCAGGAGAATCCTGCTTTGCAAGTGGTCAGCTTTTCAAGCCCACTACATGCATCCTCAATCGTAAAAAAAAAGAAGACATACATGGGAGTGAACCATAATATGGTATTTTTTCAACATTTGGTTGCTCATATAGTTGCCTACAATGTGTGTACATATCCACAAGACTCAAGTTACCAAAACTCTTAACCCGCTTGCCCTTCAAGTTTCTCCAAAATCTTCCACATGCACGTGCCTTTTCTTGGACTTGAAAAAATTGTTGTTTTACTTCCGAGCTTCTTCTCCTCTTTTGAACCAATGCCTTGTATGTATGCAAATGACTTTGATAGTTGTCTTTGTCCATAGTTGTATCAAGCTTTATCAAGGACTTTTTAGCATCATGATATTTGTTATCAAATCACCTTTTGCGTGATTTATCTTTGTTGATACCATAGACATGCTTTATGGCAAAGCATTCTTTGGCACAAGAACAAATAACTTTCTTGAAAGCTTCCCATTTAGTTTCCAATGGTGAGTCATATTGAAACTTTGTCATCCATAACTTTTGCTCAACCATTTCAATGTACATAGGTGTCCGTTTGAAATCCATACATAGTGATAACTTCTCTTCCCTTTGGTTGAGATTATCATGCGCTTAGTTGCTTCTCTACATGCAAGGTCAATACATAGGGTCCAATGGTCTAATTTTGAGGTCCATTTGCCAAGCATAGGACTCTTTGTGCAATACATGATGGCTTTGGAGAGTAGCATATGGTCAATCACACTATCCCCATTATGTTTTCTACATGCAAATCCCTTAGTTCCACTCCACAAAGATAAACCATTGGCAATGAGCATACCCATGCTATTACACATGTGTAAAAGTAACTTTCCTTAGTGATCCGGCTCTTTCCCATCCATTGAAATACAATCATATAATTAAACTGCCTTCAAATCCCTTGAAATGTATGGCATATCAAATTGTTGAGTATCAAGTTATCATGTTGTAATGTTCTTGTGCGAGCATTCATATCCCAAAAAACAATAACATCAACTTCGTCTTTAGAATAAGCAATGTCCTCTTCTACATCAAAAAATTGTTGATCTCTATCTATGCAAGCATAAAGGGGGAATCATGATTAGGAATGTAGCAACTGGCTACAAAAATGGGATCTCTTTTTGATGTCATAATTTTCAACCATACATAATGTTTGTACTTGTCATCTTTCACAATTGATACAAAACCTTTCAACAATTTCTTAACCATACATGCTACCCCTCCTTGCCCTTTTCATTGCTTGATATTCTTTGACCACATCAATATATATACATTGTAATCCTCCAGCCCATTAATCCTTTGTGTATCAACAAGAAGTAAAACATCATCTTTGCTTTAATGTTCATCAATACCAACCCCCACATTCCATGGGTATCCATTGCAATTACAAAAGCATATTTTCAATTGTAACTTGGCTTCATAGGTTGCACATTCCTATTTGCTCGAGAAACTTACCTCCTCCTTGGGCACATTTTCTTGTGAGATCTCCTTGTTTTTCTTATTCCTCTCCTTATATACCTTGTGATGCATATTTTGTTGCTTGATAGTGCAATCTTCACAAACAAACCATTTTGTATCCCTCAAATAGATCCAGCTATTATCAAGGATAACCTTTTGTTTAGTCTCATTCGGCATGGTGCATACAATTGGCCATTCACAAACAAACCATTTTGTATCCCTCAAATAGATCCAGCTATTATCAAGGATAACCTTTTGTTTAGTGTCATTCGGCATGGTGCATACAATTGGCCATTACCTTCATGGTATCAAGCCGGAGATGATTAAATGGACGAGAGATTTTACACATGAGTGGATGTGCGATATGTTCAACCTTGCACTTCAACATGGTATGCCTTATGATTGGAGTACTAATTGGGTCAAGCCTTTGCATAAAGAAAGGGATGTAAAGAATGTAAACAACTACCGAACTATAATGATTGGGTCTTTTATGGCAAAGTTGTTTGGGTGCATAATGGACATAAAATTGAGTGATTGGGCTAAAGAGAATGCAAGCGTGCAAAAGGACAAGCGGGTTTTCATCGATGCCATAGCACCATTGATCATCTTGTCACTCTTCGTGTTCTCATGGAGGAAATCCAATTGAAAGGCAAGCGATTGTATTGTTGCTTTGTGGAATTTAAGAAAGCCTTTGATATGATTATACTTAACAATTTGTGGAGAAGGATGGAAGAAATCCAAGTGCCAAGTGAGTTTATGCTCGTGATTTCTTGAATCTATGAGAAGGTGATGTGTCAATTGCGCATGGGAAGAGGAATTGAAAAAAAATTTGCAAGCACTATTGGTTAAACAAGGATGTTTGTTGTCACCAACTCTCTTTGGGCTATGCATCGATCAATTGGAACAATGGTACTTAACTTATGCAAGAAGAAGGCATTGTATAGGTCCTTATTTGCAATGCGGTAATCATGCTTTTGTTGTATGCGGACAATGTAGTGCTTCTAGCACACACTTTAGAGGATGCACAAAAGCTTATGGTTGTTCTTGAGAACTTTTGCTTGCATAGTAAGCTGATTGTGAATGAATCCAGAATAAAGGTTATGCTTGTGAAAACCAACCATAAGGAGAAGCCATGCATTGCGTACAACAATGAGACATTTGAAGTTGTTGAGAGCTTTAAGTACCAATTACAAGTGGAATGAATGTGCTATGTGTCTTTTGGAAGTGGGAAAGAGAGCCTACTATACATTTGAGAACATGTGTAATGCGAGAAACATCAAGTGTTGGGTTCTCAAGAAGTACTTTTTGACACATTGGTGACACCGGTTCTTCTTTATGGAGTTCAAGTATGGGGTGGGAGCATCTCAAAGTGTACTTGGAAAGAGTTTGAGAATGTCCAAAAGTGTTTTCTTACAATCTTTCTCCAAGTTAAGACACAAACACCATATATGCTCCTACTTCTTGAGTCGGGATCTCTTCCAATTGAGGTTATGGGCATGGAAAGCATTGTGGAGTACATGATAAAGATACGCCACAACTCCTCACATCAACTTTCTACAATTGCATGGGAAGCAAGCAAAAAAGTTCAAAAGACACATAAAAGCAAGATCTCGAGCACGAGATGGATGCAAGACATAAAGAAGTGGTTTGGGAGATGGATGCATTACACTTGCTACATGATGCCACAATTGACTTGCAAGTGAATGAAGCTTTTCTACAATGCCAATGTATTACGGCTTGGGAGGAATTCGGTGGGTCATACTTCATACATTACACCACCCATATTTCCCCCAACTACAAAACCATGTTCTTAGCTAAAAGAGGAAATTATACTCACCCAAGTACATGCTTGAGCCTATCCCCTTGTTAGCAATACGCACTATCATGGCCATTTGGCTTAGCTCCCACTCCCTTCGATGCGAGACAGGGAGTTGGGGCAATGGAGAAAAGTCGAATTGATTGTGCACATTATGCTCACTACAAAGTTTGGGATTCTGAGTACCACACACTACTAGAGTGCTCAGCTCTTGGTCACATCCGAACTTGCTTCTCTTACATATTTCGCCATGACAGACCTACACACTTTCCTCTCCCCACCACAGTGTGGCCTCTTTGTTGCAACTCTTATCACCACAATTTGGAGCATCGAGAGTCACTTATCATCCACACACATACTATATCACATGTAGCGTTGTTCCCATAGGACATATTTGACCTCCAAGAACAATAATAAAATCTCTCTCTCTCTCTCTCTCTCTCTCTCTCTCTCTCTCTCTCTCTCTCTCTCCATAGATATTCAATTATTGAAGAATTGTGTAACTTTAGTGTCTCTTTAGATTGTTCCTACACCCTTAAACATTTTGCTTTCTCTTTTTCTCTCCCCCTTCTCCTTGACACGTCATTTGTTGAACGCTAAAAAATGTCCCCTCTCTCTCTCTCTCTCTCTCTCTCTCTCTCTCTCTCTCTCTCTCTCTCTCTCTCTCTCTAGAGACTTTATAGATTTTAAAGCATGTACCACAGTTCGACTCTAAAAAATTAAAAGTACAAGTTATCTTAGAACTGGTAGAAGGTATGTCAATTGGGAAATCTCTCTCTGACCCCTTCATTGCATGCATATTCCCAAGTCGACGCCATGCAAGTATTTTTCTTTTTCCAATCTCTTTAAAGAAATTCAAACTTCTATCTTTTTAATAAAAGATATCAATATTGATCTTAAAAAAAACCCCCTGTTAAAAAAAGCCAAATATATCTTCAAAAAGTAAATTCTCATTAAATAACAAAATCTTGACTCAAATTATCCATTTTTTAAACCAAGTAAAATTATCCATGTTTTGCTATGTGCATTTAAATTGGCACATCTATTGTATGCTCACTACCATCATTTTAATTCCGCTACAATCAATGTTACTAGCTTAATTCCATTAGATTGATATCATAGCCATTGGTTTCTCTTTTCTTGCTTAAGAGGAGAGATCCTTAAGCTTTTTACGAGAGGTTTTTAAGTTACCAAAGAATAAGTTAGCATACACCTAAATTTTGCTAGCATGGCTGACAACAATAAAGAGAGTAGAATAAATATTGATGACTTTGATTTTGCACATGATGGTGCTACTAATGATGCCCCTATGCTTGTGAATTATCTTTTCATTAGGCTACAACAAGCCATGGGCAACCCCGCTCTACAAGAAGGTGAAGTTGTCCAACAACTTTGCACCCATAGGATTTTCCAAACTCCCCAAGAAGAGAGAGTACTTAGGAAGCCCCTCGGTGAGACTTCCAAAATAAGACTATCTCTGGTGAGATAAGAGGAGGAACCATACGAAAGAGAAAGAAGTTAGCCTTCAAACCCTTTGGAAGATGTGGCTCACAACAACAATGCTCATGAAGATGTACTCCTAGGAAAAGATCACCACATAGTCGTTTTCCTTGTAATCCAAGAAGGGAGAAAAAAATCAAAAGATGAAAAAGGAGAGAAAGAGGTTACCCTCTTCTCTATCTTCATCACCTTCTTCCTTGAAGAGAAAGAGGTCACCCTCTTCTTCATCCTCATCACATTCCTCCTCTTCTGATGAAAGTAGAATCTTTTCCCCCTTAAAAGGTCCAACAAGCTCAAGAAGTTCAAAGAGGGAGGAAAGAACATCTCTTTTCTCACCTATGATGACACCTTTGGTGCTACGGACAAAGTCTTGGCCTTTATCCATCAGTTTGATGCAACCTTTGGAGATGAGGGCTTCATGGAGTCCTCTAAGCTACGTGTAGCTATGCATTTTCAAAAGTCTACGAGACAATGGTGGGCTAGTCTACGAGCTTATGGAAAAGCTCCAAGGATGTGGAAAGCCCTAATGGCTTCCATAATGAAGCAGTTTCTTGCAAGCGAACGAAGCTATCTCCCCATGAATCTATCCACAAGCATGTGGACAAGTTTTTATTACCATATCATGTGGTAGTGATGCGTGTGAACACACTTAGGACAATCGGGGCATTTTTTCCCTCACCCCAGGAGGTTATTTTCCCCGTGCATTGTATATATGCCCATCACTCTAGGGCTAACTTATCTTTCCATTGCACACTAAGTAATACACTCTCTATTGTGTGCCTTGATCTTCCTTCATATTCTCCAAGCTGTGTGTGTTTTCCTGTAACCCTAATTCCAACAATTGGTATCAGAGCAAGTTGCATCGTCTGAAGCTTGATTGCCAGCAGCTCCAACACACGCCTACTCACTTTCTCTGATTTTTATGAGCTTTGGCGAGCGATAGCAGGTCGTCAAACTTTGTAGATATTTGTCTACTCAGATTTTTGATTTGGGCTCATTTTGACCTTTGTTGCTACTACAAGCAGTATTGTGCAGGCAATTTTGTCATTTTTTTGCATAATTTTTGTCACTGCCGTTTTTTGCATAGCAGGTCTCTTACAGTTTTCTACAGTTTGTGTTGTATAGCACGTGTTTTTTCCACCCTTGTTTCTCCTCTTTTTGAGCAGTATTCACATTAGTGCATCATTTGCCATGGCTGATAACAACACAGATGTGTTCAAGATGCTTGCTTTTGAGGACAAATTGGATGGGGACAATTACCCTATGTGGGCTTACATGATGCAACATGTCCTTGTGTCAAAGGGCATTTGGAAAATTGTGCAGGGCATTGATGTACGTCCTAGTTCTGAGGATGTAGGTGATGTTGAGGATGTTGCAAGTTTTGGTTTTTGGTAGGATTGCTACTGCCAGATTTGTTTTGCCTACGGCTGAGCAAGCTCGTTGGGATGTAAAAGATGCACATGCTCATGCATTGATTGCGTTGTCTCTGAAGCGCACTATTATTCCTCACATTCGTTCAAAACAGACTTGGGATATTTTGACTGGTCTTTATGAAAGTCGCAATGAGGCTAAAATTGTATTGCTACGTAAAGGGCTGGAGTCAAAGATTATGTATGCAAAAGATGAGATGGACACTTTCCTTGCTGGTGTCAAGGATATCAATGAGCAACTTATTTTTTTAGGTGAAGTCATTTTCGACAGTTCGCTTGTGGAGACCGTTCTTGATGCTTTAAGAAATTCTTACTAGACTTTTGCTAGTACTTAGAGATTCACGAGACCCAAAGGAAATCCAAAAGTTTTCAAGTTTGATGCGTTCTGCACATTGCTATTGCAAGAGCCACTTTCCAAAAAAATAAGGACTAGACCACGTGCAGTTGAATAGACCTTTATTGTTAATCAAAGAAAAGGTGGTAACAACAATGGAGCCACTTCTCATGGTTCTTCTACGAGTGGAAAATCACACGTTCCTAATGCTTTTGTTGGCAGCAATTTGTCTGGGAATTATGGTGATAAGGGAAAAAAGAAGATGCATTGAAATTATTGTAAAGCTAATGATCACTTGATCAAGAAGTGTCCAAAATTAAAGGCAAAAGAGGCTAGGAAGAAAGAGTCTGGATCAATTACACGGTCCAATACGAGTGCAGCTATTGTAGAGTCTTCTGTGAAAGGAGATTGTGATGCTGACGTTGATGCTGTTGGGGTATAAAGCCCAATGTGGTAGCCCAGGTAAGTGGGCGGGCCGCCAGGTATGTACACATATTCTTTTGTAAAAACCTAATAAGAACTCACTATGCTCTACACATTACAGTAGAGCGAGTTCACCATATCGTCGTGCTCTTCTTCTCGCACTCTCTCTCGCGTCGCACTTCCGCTCGTACTCCTTCAACTGGTATCAGATCTCAGATCGAGGCTCGGGGCAGCACTGCAAGAGGCTAGAGTCACCAGCTCAGATTGGAGTGAAATTCAACAGGCGAAGACACGGCCCCATATCTCGTGGAAAAGCTCGAAGGGCTTTGGTGTTGTCAGAATTTCATTCTGAGGTCATCTCGGCCACCGTTCGGCTTCGACAAAGGTCTGCGCAGGCCATTTTCGACTACGTGGTCTTGGCGGGTGCAAATCCGACTCTGCAAATTTGGGGTTTTCGGCCTACGACTGTAGGTGCTGAGGATATCGACACTCCCAAAGTGTTGATTTGTGGCCGTCTACACATCGAAGGACGGCTCACAGTTCTTGGAGGCGTGTCACATACGACACAGGCGCATCTACACACAGACTGTAGGCGACATCCACTAGTTCATCAGGTAGCTTGTGTTTGCTGCTTGATATTCCAGATTTCATCCTGACATTGCAGGTACTTCCACATGGGATGTATTGTCAGAGATTATGTATGTCTGTTGAGGGTTTTCTGGATGTGAGTCATGCAGCAAACAACCGCCGCAGCGGTTACAACATACAATGGGAAATTTGTGGATGTATGACTTTGTGGGAAGTCTATGTACTGTCAGATTTACTGCAGCCTTTGTTGAGGGTCGAGTGAGGTTTTATTGAGCTGGGGGATTCTCGAATGTTGAGATCCTTTCGGTGATACAGGTCTTGGAGCGATCCCTCGAGCACCCTTAGATAGGCAGCTAGGATGTATTGATTGTGAGTTAGACAGTTGGGATTGCATCTTTGCTTTACTGCCGTTGAGGCATTGTCGCAGTCTATGCTTACAGGACAGGTTTACCCACAGCTTACAGTGTCAGAGAGACAGTGTTTTTTGAGCTGTTTTTTGGTCTGTTTTTGAGTACACCAGAGCCATTTTACAAAGGAGACTATGTCGAAATTTATGCAGAATCTGAAGCTTTCTTGGTTCATTTGACAGGTTGATATTGGTTCAGAGGTCAATTTACAGGGGAAACTCTGACGAATTTTTCCCAGGAAAGTAAACTACTGTGAAGCGTAACTATGGTTGGATCACAGGACACTGCTCTTTACAATATCAAGAAGCTGGATGGAACCAATTTCCCATTGTGGAAGAAGAAGATTTGGCATGTGTTGGTACAAAAGAAGCAGATAAAACCTATTAAGCTCAAGGGGATAAAACCAGAAGATATGGACGAAGATGAATGGAGCGAAATGGATGAATTGGCACTTTCTACCATTATGCTGACTTTGGCAGAAAGCATTTACTTCAATGTAGCAGACGAGATGTCGGCTTATCAAGCATGGTTAAAGCTGAGTGATCTTTATGAGAAGCAGAGTGCAGCTTCACAGGTATACTGGCTTAAGAAGCTTGTTGACTTGAAGATGAAAGAAGGGACACCTATGTCCAATCATCTGAATGAATTCAACACAATCTACAGTCAGTTGTCAGCTCAAGGTGTCAAGTTTGATGAACCTGTTAGAGCTATGTTCCTGTTGATCACATTGCCGGAAAGTTGGGACACTTTTTGCACAGCTTTGAGTAATTCTGCACCTCAAGATGGTTTGAACATAGCAGGTGTAGAAGGAAGTCTGCTTACTGAAGAAACCAATAGAAAGACAATGGACAAAGGCAAAGGAACAGCCTTAGTTGTCAAGGGAAGGACCAAAGAAAAGTACAAAGGTGGACAGAGGAATCAGTCTCGTAGCAAGTCCCGCAGTGCTTAAGGCAAGAGTGACATAGAATGCTACCATTGTGGCAAGAAGGGTCACATGAAAAGAGACTGCAGAGAAGGGAAAGCAGAAAAAGGCAAAGAGAAAGCTGAAGACCATGGTGAGAAGAACAAGTCCTCAGTAAAGATTCAAGAAATAAATGTGACAAACACTGTTGCAGAGGATGACAGTCTAGTGTCAAGAGACATCTACCTCTTGAAGAATACAATGGACTCAGCTCTTCTTACAGCATCTGATGGAAATTCACTGAGTGACTGGATTATAGACTCAGGGGCATCACTTCATGTGTCTCCAAACAAGGAGTGGTTTACTTCTTATGTGACCACTAAAGATCATGTTCGGCTAGGCAATGGGCAGACATGTGAGATCTTAGGTGTTGGAGATGTTCAATTGAAGTTTCAGAATGGCTCTTCTTTCACGCTGAAGAATGTGAGACATGTTCGCGCAATTAAAAAGAGCTTGATCAGCACAGGTTTACTTGATGATGCCAGTGATGGTATGGTTAGGCAAAATGCCCTCATACAAGCATCTTAGAGTCTTTGGCTGTGAGGCATATACTCACGTTCCAAAGGAATTTAGGAACAAACTTGAGCCAAAGAGTAGAAAGTGCATCTTTCTAGGCTATGGTAATTCTGGTGAGATGGGGTACAGACTTTGGGATTCCGAATCCAGAAAGGTTGTCCGCAGCAATGATGTTCACTTTAATGAATCCAAATATCATTCTAAACCAGAGAGGGTTGAGGAGATTAGAAGAGTTGTCTTCCAAGAAGATGGACCTGCACGTGCAAGACTAAATGTTAGGGCTCAAGAGGAGCAAGGACAGGATAGAGTGGAACCACAGGTTGTGGCTGAGCCTGAGCCACCTATTGTGCGTAGATCTGGACGTGTCACGCGACCTCCTGATAGGTTTGTTCCATCTATGAACTATGTCATGTTGACTGATTGCAATGAGCCTTCATGTTACAAGGAAGCAGTGCAAATGAAGGACTCCGGGAATTGGCAATTGGCCATGTAGTCAGAGATGACAGCTCTGCATAAAAACAAGACATGGAAGTTAGTTAAATTACCACAGGGCAAAAAGGCTCTACCTTGTAAATGGGTTTACAGGTATAAGATCACCGCTCATGATAGTCAGCCAAAGTACAAAGCAAGGCTTGTTGCCAAGGGCTGTAAGCAAGAACAAGGCATTGACTTTGATGAAGTCTCACCAAATGGATGTCAAGACAACGTTCTTGCATGGTGATTTAGATGTGGAAATTTACATGCAGTAGCCAGAAGGGTTTGTTGAGAAAGGCAAGGAAGATTGGGTATGCCAGTTGTTAAAGAGTCTTTATGGCTTAAAACAATCACCGAGGGCATGGTACCATAAATTCCACAAGTTTATGCTTTCTCAAGGCTACAAACGTAGTGAGTTCGATCACTGTCTATATACAAAGAAGGCTAAGGATGGTAGTTGGCTGATCCTTATTTTGTATGTGGATGACATGTTGATTGTTGGCAAGCACTTGGAAGAAATTTCAGCTTTGAAGTCAAAGATGGCAAAATCGTTTGACATGAAAGACATGGGTGAGGCAAGTCATATACTTGGTATGCGCATTGAGAGAGACAGATCAAAGAAGTTGATTTGGTTATCTCAAACAGAGTATATTGACAAGGTTTTGCAACGTTTCAATATGGAGAAGGGAAAGGCATTGAGTGTTCCATTGCCACCATATGTGAAACTTAGCAAACAAGATTGTCCTGTGTCTGAGGAAGAACAGGCTGAAATGGATAAGATTCCATATGCGTCTGCAGTGGGTAGTTTGATGTATGCAATGATTGCTAGTCGCCCAGACATTGCATTTGCAGTGGGAGTAGTAAGTCGATACATGTCAAACCCAGGCAAGAAACATTGGGAGGCAGTGAAAGGAATATTGAGATACCTGAAAGCTACAAAGAGTATGCGTATATGCTATGGGAGTCATGAGCTAAGTGTAAAGGGTTTTACAGACTCAGATTATGCAGGTGACTTAGACAACTGAAGGTCTACGTCAGGGTATGTCTTTACATTGGCTGGTGGAGCAGTATCATGGCGTTCTAGATTACAAGATTGTGTTACTCAGTCTACTACAGAGGCTGAATATGTTGCAGCATCAGAGGCATGCAAAGAATCAATTTGGCTTAATCGACTAGTAACAGATTTGGGAATCAAAGAAGAGATGCCTGTGTTATATTGTGATAGTCAAAGTGCTATACAATTGGCTCGCAATCCAGTTTATCACTCAAAGACAAAGCATGTGGATGTGAAGTATCATTTCATCAGGGAAATGCTCGAGGATAAGCAACTTCAACTTGTCAAAGTTCACACCACAGAAAATCCTGCTGATCTACTTACAAAAGGACTTCCCTCAGAGAGCTTTGCGCATTTTCGGAAGCAGTTAGGTGTAGGGTAGTACATCACTTCTCTACATCTCTTGTATTTTAGCTTGTATAGTAGCTTCTCTCACACTTAAAGTACCACATTGGACTTTAAGTGGGAGGTTGTTGGGGTATAAAGCCCAATGTGGTCGCCCAGGTAAGTGGGCGGGCCGCCAGGTATGTACACATATTCTTTTGTAAAAACCTAATAAGAACTCACTATGCTCTACAAATTACAGTAGAGAGAGTTCACCATATTGTCGTGCTCTTCTTCTTGCACTCTCTCTTGCGTCGCACTTCCGCTCGTACTCCTTCAGGTGCATATTGGGATTTTAGTGCAAAGTGTACTTGTGATCCTGCTATCCAGGATGCATGCATGTCAGCTGTTGCTACAGATTCACATGTGTGGTATTTTGACAGTGGTGCTACAAAGCACATTACCTCACATTGTGATTTATTTACCTCTTTTGAGTCTGTCTCTTACGGGAATTCAGTTAATTGTGCCACTAATGCCTCTTATCCGATTCAAGGAGTTGGAAAGATTGTGCTTACTAATGCAAATGGTAGTTCTTTCACACTTGTTGAGCATTGTATGTACCTGGGATCAAGAAGAATCTTTTGTCCGTATTTGCACTTGCTAGACTTGGACTTGTAGTCTAGATGATAGACGTACACTACATGCTCTCAGTTTTGGTGATGAAATTGTTGCACCTGGCATTTTATGCCGTGGGCTGTATAAGCTCACTTTGTATGACAAGTGTGAGCAAAATTTTGCAAATGCAGTTGTGGATTCTAAGGCTATTTTAGATGCAAAACTTTGGCATGCACGTTTTGGACATCTAAATTTTGCCAGTTTCCTACATTTGTAGAAATCCGATATGGTTACTTCTTTGATGCCTCTTGAAGCATCTATCAAACATGTTTGTGAAGGCTCTATTTTGGATAAGATGCAACAATCAAAGTTTCAAAAGGATGGTTCAGTTCCCGGGGGATTCACTCTATATACAAAATGGGATGCCTCCTGTGAGCGGAAAACTTTGATAAAACCCCTATATACGACTTCTATTAGGGAATATGACCCCCCTTTCTACGCTTATACGCCAATCAATGAAGAAAACT
This sequence comes from Adiantum capillus-veneris, assembly GCF_014529385.1. Lineage (NCBI taxonomy): Eukaryota > Viridiplantae > Streptophyta > Polypodiopsida > Polypodiales > Pteridaceae > Adiantum > Adiantum capillus-veneris. Next base: position 79,703,228 of record NC_140960.1, on the reverse strand, counting down.
ATCATACCCCTATCTTACATATAAAATTTAGGTCTCGCATGATCTAGCTAAGTAAAATTAGTCAAAGAGTGTGTAGCATAATGACTGGCAACATATTAAGGAACCACTTCTATTGATAACTAGATGCACCCTCAATGTATCTTAGTTTGACTTTCAAACTATGTGGCCGATCAGCCTGCACTCTGGCTACTCGTCCAATTTTGACCTATCTAAATTACTCAAAAAACATGGTCATAAAGTTGTGTTAGGTTCTCCATGTAAATTTGCATCTAGACAAACTCTTTACAGCTTTCATCCCCCAGCAAATGAATCATAATCACAAAACAAGAAATTGATACAAAGCAATGTTAGTTCTTGCATGTATCTTTGTAGCTATTGACTCACAAGGTCAAGGGCAGACTCTTTTGGGAAGCCATGATTTTGAAACACAAAAACTTCCTCTCATTTTTCCTTTTTCTCATTTCTCCCCCTCCCCCCCCCACACACACGTAGGATACCCCCCTCCCTTATTTTTAAGCTTGGGAGATAAATTTTTGGGGGCCTACCCTAAATTATATGCTTATGTAAGTTGTGAAAAAAACCCCCTCCCCTGCACTTACGTGATTCAGTAAGTTTTCCATGGTGAATCCCCCGGGGGTTCAGCTAGGGCCACATGCAGGTTGCAGCGTGTGCATAGTGATGTTTGTGGGTCCATGTAAACTCCATCCTTGGGAATTTACCTTTACTTTGTGACTTTCATTGATGATTACTCTAAGCATGATGGGTGTATCCACTTAAAGTGAAGTTCGAAGTATTTTTGTGCTTCAAGCAATTTCTAGCTATGACTGAAAATGTCTCAAAATGTACTATGGGCACCCTTTGTTCCGATCGACGGGGGAGATATATGTATCATGAATTTAATGCATTTTTTATTAGTCATGGGATAAAACACCCATGTATAGTGCCGTATACACCTTAACAAAATGGTGTTGCTGAGAGGAAAAACACGTCACTTACAGAAATAACACGATGTATGGTCAAAAGTCAAAATTTTCCGCATTCGTTTCAACTTGATCCATCATGTGTGCCACTTATGTACTAAACAGGTGTCCTACAACAGCTTTGTAGTCTATGTCTCCATATGAAGCATGGCATGATACAAAGCCTTCTATTGAGGACATATGTGTTTTTGTATGTTTGGCATATGCTTTGGTGCCACAAACACAACGCAAAAAATTGGATGATAAGGCTGTCAAATGTAATTTGTTTGGTTGTAATCCTGAAAGCAAAGGTTACAGGTTGTATCATTTGCAAACAAAGCGCATCTTGGTCTCATGAGATGTTGTGTTCGTGGAAGATTGTATTCAGCCCTTGCTATCATGTACTAGAGACAATAAGCTCACAATACATTTATAACACTTTGTTGCCTCTTTTAAGTGGTGGAAGTTTGAATGTAAACTCCAATGAGGCAAATGTACAGCGTATGGGGATTTTTGAAAATGTTACAGATGAGCAAAGTACTGATGTAGATGTACATGATGTACTTTTGATAAGGAGAGGGCTGAGAATGAGCAGGCTAGAGGTATGCCAAAATGGCTCGTGAATACTTTGCGTGACAGTAAATGGATGCACCTTTCTCTAGACGTACTCGTTCAGGTTCTCTCCATGCATCTTATGTATTAGATTGTTATGCTTTGGCTGTATCTAGATTATGCAATGTTGAGGAACCTCTATCTTTTGATGAGGCATGCAATTTAGACAATTGGATGGCTGCCATGCAATTTGAATATGATGCACTTATAAAAAAATGACACATGGACTTTATGTGATTTGCCTCCTAGCAAAAAGGCCATTGGTACGAAGTGGGTTTACAAGTTGGAACACAAGCCATATGGTGGGATTGATTGCTATAAGGCTCAACTTGTTGCAAAGGGTTATGCACAACAAAAAGGTATAGATTATGAATAGACTTTGGCTCCCACTTGTCGTATAACTACTGCGAATTTTCTATGTGCATTGGCAGCTCATTTTGGTTGGGATGTACATCAGTCAAACATTGTTACTGCTTTCTTGAATGGTGACATATTTGAGGAATTATGTAGCGCAGCCTCACGGTTTTTCAAGAAAGGACAAGAGGATAAAGTGTGCAGATGTAAGAAAGATTTGTATCGGTTGAAGCAATCTCCTCATGCTTGGTATGAGAAAGTTGGTACTCATTTGGTCAAACGAGGGTTTCCTAAGAGTCCATGTTAACCCTCACGGCTCACGGACACCCTATTACCTACGACGGACGTTGTAACCTACGACGGACATTGTATTATTTATTTGGTAGAGTCAGGTATCGGCCTTGTCAGTCCAATAGGAAAAGGGTAAGAGTGATCGCCGATGAGAAGCGCACTCTAATTGGAACATTCAAGGGATTAGTTGGCTAAGCATGGGCGCCCAAGTGTGAATGGGGCGAGCTCATATAAAAGTCAACTAAACCTAAAATTCACTCATTCTCTAGTTTGTGCAATAGAAGAGTGCTCTTGCTCCATCTCCATCTTCTTCTTCTTCATCTCCTTGTGTGTGTGTGTGTGTGTATGCGTGAGAGAGAGAGAGAGAGAGAGAGAGAGACTGAGAGAGAGAGAGAGAGAGAGAGAGTGTGCGATCGAACATTGCGACGACGGCACGGCGGCGACGAAGCGGTTGAGCACGGCGAAGCGGCGGCTCCTTCTTCTTCGCGGCGAGGAATCCTCCACGAAGCAAGCGTAGAGCGGTGAGTGACACACCATCGCCTTCTTTGAGCTTACTAGTTTAGGCTTGTTGTGTGCTTGGAGCCATTTGTGGCTCGCACACGGTGTATCGGCGAGTTCCTTGCATTGACACGTGCGACATACGCGCACATTTTTGGCGCCGGTGCCGGGGAATGCCGTGCATTAAGCTTGAGTAGCACTCTCTGCTTCTCCGTGGTGCAATTTCAATTATAGGAAAGGTAGGGAAGGAGTGTGTGTGTGTGTTGAGAAGAGGGATTTGGTGTTATACTGTGTGTTTTTTTTGTTAATGGAGTTTTCAAAGGTACTGTGTTTATTCTCTGTGTATTAAGGTAGTTAGTTTTCTTCGTTAATGGAGATTTCAAAGGTATTGTGTTTATTCTCTGTGTATTAAGGTAGTTAGTTTTCTATGTACAGTAAGTAGGAAGTAAATTAGTGAGAGTTAATAGAGTGTGTTAGCGTGTAAGAGTAGGTGTATTAGTCAGAAGTAGGTAGATAGAGTGTGTGTGCTCTCGCACAGGCCGCAACGACCTTATCCTTTTATAAAAAAAACAAAACAAAAAACAAAGGCAGGACCGGGATCGGGAATATCTCCCAGACCCAATCCCAAGCTCACGCTCAGGCCTAGGCCTCAGTCGCCTATAAAAAAAACGAATTTTAGCTTCACACGTAGCTAAAAATCGATTTTTTGAGGACCAACGGAACGTTAGATGCCCAAAAATTGTGCTGTAAAGCACATAGCGACTCTCTAAGTGATACGCTCATTTCGAGCTATCACACACTTTAATCAAAAAAATCAAACATTAAAAAACATTTAAAAAAAACATTAAAAACGTAAAAAACACGAGTGAAAACGGACGCTTAAAAAAGATAAGCGGTTAACCTTCGAGGTTATTCGCCGACGTTTGTAGGGTGCCAAAGGCACATGCATCTGCGCTCTGGTCGTGTGCTAGAGACGGAGCAACTAGAGAGAATTTTGACTTACGCGAGTTCTCAATATCCACCTACTTTAGGTTCCAGGCCCTCGGCTGGGACCCAAGGTAGTACAAACCAAGACCCGAACATAGCGGCTAGTGATTCTTCCTTTGACTACGACGTCATGGAGGGTTTCCCAATGCCTAATCCCAATAGCTCGAGCCAAGACATGCATGCCATGGGTCCTCGGTCCGGGCCGAGTGTGCTTAGCCGCTTGAAGGAAACCTTTAGTAGAGCCACTCGCTCCAAACATGGAGCTAATGATGTAAATGAGGGGGGTGGGGAAGTAAATTCTCCATTCGTGACAAACGTAGACCCTATACCGTTAGCAAATGTGCATGTGAATACTTCATTCACTGCACCTCCCGACTCTTTAGAGTTATTTCCCTCCGAGGTCATATTACCCGATGGTAGAAGCCTTGCCGAAGTGCAAGAGGTTGAGCGATATATCCTTGCAGCGAGGGAAAAGGAAGTCGAGAGCTTACGCAAGGCGGAGCAACGAAGAGAGTTAAAAGCGAAAGCTCCTATGTCAATATCCTTGCTAAGAGAGCAATCAAGTGCTCCTGATTTAGCAACCGCTAAGGGCCAACCCCTAGAAAGCAACATTGCATCTAGATCAAAGGACACCCCTAGCACCTCAATCCTAGATGGAGTGTTCTTAAATGAGAACTGGGAGTACGAATTACAAACAGAGACTCTGACCGACCTATACACAGATCACACCTATCACGTGGGTTGGTTAGATGTCCTATAATCCACAATGGGTGCTACTATTGTGGAGGATCAACAACAAAGAGTTTGTGAGGTCATCCATAGGGTTATCGAGTTAGAGAGACAGAACAAGGGGATCAACATGCCTTCAACGGGTCTCATGAGATTCTTGGATACAGGGAAGGCTAAACAACTGACCTTATCGCAAATGGAGACTCCCTCGGTAAGTCCGATGGATCCCCCATATGTTGTTTCTCCAGGGGTCTCAGTGCAATCTGAGCCCACAAGTGATAGCTTCACCTTTCCAAGTCTAGCTCATCTTTCCCTTGATGACACCACGGCTACCATGCCTACCCCAATGATGGGCATGCCAAGAAACACGCCATGGACCTCATTTGTTAGTAAAGCACCGCTACATGGTAGCTCAATGCCTGCAATAGTACCTACAAGTGTGTGCCAATCGTATGCACCTATGGGTCATCGTACTCATGTAGTCTCTACTCCTCCCATTGTCTCAACTACCTATGCTCCACGACCACAATACCCAAGTTCTTATTTCCATGGGACTATACCGGCTAGCATTAGCATGTAACATCCAACGTCTGCTATGCCTAGGGCCACCCATATGAACTATGGACCGATGCCAATACCTACTCCACATGTAGTCTCTGGAGCACCACCACCCACGGTGCCTGCTCACTTAGGTGACTTGGCAACATTTGCTCAAGCTATTGGTCGATCTATTGCTGAGAATATGCGTAACACGTCTGATAGAGAGCCTAGAAGTAAGGCAGTACAAATAGCCATGCTCACACAAAAATTTAGTGGAGACGGGGATGTGAGAAAGCATATCGAAGTGTTTGAACAAATATGCGATTCTCTAGGAGAACACAATGACCTGCATAAGAGCAATGCATTGAGCCTAACCTTAAGTGGAAATGCTGGGGATTGGTATAGAACCCTAAGGGTGGAAGAAAAAACGATTTACCCTACTCTTAGGAGACTGTTCTTAAAAGAATACATACGAGAGGGAGTGCTTTGGGGTGTAGCCTCTCAGCTCCACAAAGCCCAACGAGAGGAAGGAGAGTCGGTGAGAGACTTTATAAGTCGCTTAAAGCATTTGAATTCTCGTTGTAATCCAAATGAGCGCTTCAACAATAACCAATAGTGCTTGATAGATTCATTAGGGGTTTACGGCATGAGGATATCTACAATGACCTAGTCATTAGAGGTATCACCACTTGGGAAGCAGTCACCACCAATGCGATCCAATTGGAGGATAATTTAAAGATTCAAGGAGAAAGAGTGTCTGTTGAGTCTAAATCTATTAGCTCACAAGCATCGGGGAATCAGCCAATGACCCTAAAGCCTATTGCTAAGGAGCCAAAGATATCTGAGATGACTTTAGCAGATCTCACCAAGGCTATTCAAGAGAGTCTTAGAGACAATCGTGCTCCACAAAACAATCATATGTATCCAAGAAGGGATCAACAATGGTGCTCAGTATGCTATGGACCGCATAGTACCAGTGAATGCCCTACTTTTAGCGTAAAATTCAATGGGAACTACAATGCCTGTGGGAGGTATGGCCATCAAGCTAAGGATTGCATAGTATTTAAGCGTGCGATGGCCAATAGACCAACCTTAGTATGGACAGACACACCTCGAGTGCCTGCATTGATGCCGGCCCCACCTCTTGAACAAACATCACAACATATGGTCCCTAGGGCCCAAAATGTTGTTCAAACAACACCCTTACCACCTCCAGTGCTAGGACCGCAACCACCACATCCGAGAATCACTTCTGTGAATCAAGTGGGTTGTGAGTCATCTATTTCTTGTTTGGAAGGCTGTGAGGAAGATATAGATCCTAATATCGCCTATGGGATGGATGTGCTTGAAGAAAGTCCACAATACTACATGGAGGACTATTGGGGACAAGTCAAACCTGTATATCAAGTAGCTGCTCTAGCGGCAAGAGGCCAAAATATCAATTACACTGCTAAGAGACCACCTCTTCAATGCTATGAGTGTGGAGGTCCACATCGTGTAGCCGAGTGTCCTATTAGGCTACAAAAGAACGCCACACTAATGCAAACCAATCAAGCGAGCACGTCTACAATGTTGATACTCATGTGTAATTGATGTGGCATAGATCATTTGATTGCCCAATGTCCAAATAATCCAAATGCACCAAAGATCACGCCATTAAACTTGATTGAAGTTACTGAGGAGCCATCACCAAGTAGACCCATGGTACCAGTAAACGTACTCACACGATCGATGCTCCAAAAACAAAATTATATTCTTGAGGAAAGAGACACAGCATCAATTGCCCAATCTCAGAAAAAGAAGAAAACACGAAGAAAGAGATCGCAAAAAGCAGTGACGTCAGACCCCGGTTCAAAGACCAACATAGGGACTGGTGACGACCCCGTATATATGAACGACGCTGAAGAAGATTCCGATTCAGGTGAAACCATGGAGACCAAAACGACCACTAACATAGAAACCAACAAGGAAGATCTTCATGAGCCACAATGGCTAGGATCCAAAAAGAAGATAGGAACCTATCCAAACCCTACAGAGGAGATTGAGCGAGTCAAGCAATTAAGGAGTTTGGTAGAAGATACCCAAAGGGATCTAGAACCAGCACCTAGGAAGATCCAGATTACAGACACCATGTTCCCTACGCAACAAAAACCTCACCAAGTCCATAGACCCTTGGACATACCTAGTGTCATCCAAGAAGAAAGTGACTTAAAGTCATGGGAAAGTGGGCGTACTCATTTCTTGATGGAAAGAATGTTTACAGAGGGACTACCTGATCCTATCGAAGAAATGGAGATCCCATCTTCCCCACGTCAAGGAACTCAAGGCCAAAAGGTACCGTTAAACATTGCCAAACTGATGGATTTCATGTCTTCAGAAGTTAGAACCACCATTATGTCCAAACTATATAAAGACCCCGAGCTAGTCTCAGCTCTTCGAGCCTTCCTCAATGGAGAACTGAAGTTTGTGCTACCACAATTTGCACAGATGGATGGAGCTGGGGAGATGCCAATAGAGGAGGAACACATAGATCCACAACCCAACCTAGATGAGAACCTTGTTATAGAAATACCTGTTAACAAGTTGGGACAATACTTTGAGGGTGATGAATCCAATGTGAACAAACCAATCACTACTAAGGGATTAACTGTGAAGGGAATCCTTGATGGTGGCGCTGGGGTTAGCATTGTGACTAAAAATTGCTGGGAAACTATGGGAAGACCTCACCTTGCGACCACAACCATAGTAGTGAAGATGGCCAATGGGTCTATTGTTAAACCTATTGGGATGCTAGAAGATCTCAAGATCAAGGTCTTTGGACATAAAATACGAGTTACCTTCATTGTTATGGATTTCTCCAAACACACTATGGCATCGGAGATGATCTTAGGACGTCCTTTCATGAGGGAAGCAAAAATGGTGCATGACTGGTCTAAAAACCATGTCTACCTGCAGTTCCGAGATTCTGTCATTCGAGTGGATCTTGTGACGGGTCTAGCACATCCTCTAGGAAACAGGTTTATAATTGATCATAGATCTAACACCACAGTTCACTCAGCCCCATTGCAGTATTGCTACACGTGTAAAGCGGACACTGATGTTGGGGAAGATTCTCCTTATATGGATGTACTACCTGGGATGACTGAGTCAGACAATGTGGATTGGGTCCACCTAGCAGCAACCATAGACACTTGGGGGAATAGGGGGATGACATGGGTAACACCTGAGGGGGATGAAATGCCTGTACCCTTAAATATGCTACAAGCAATGCATATAGCTTCTGACAAGATCCATCCTTATATAACAAAGAGAACATACAAGTGGGTCCCTAAAGCTTCTTTAGCGACCATAGCTAGTGCTAAAAAACAAAATCCTTGTAGGAAACGTACCACTCGCTCCAAGAAAAGTAAGAAAACGTGGCGTTGGATTCCTAAACGACTATTGGAAGCCCAAGGCTACTATGAAGGAAATGATCAAATCTGGGTGCCAAAACGTAGATTGTGTTCTTACTTGTCACCTGACCCATGTGAGCCCAATCCCGTAGCTCCAAAATGAATCGACGATTGTGGAAAGAAAAAAATCATAGAATGCTACACACCCACTCCAGAGCTAATTTGGGTACCGAAGAAAGAACAATTTGTTCCACTTAGCTTAGGAAGGGGAGAGTCCCATGAAGCTTCTAGCTCCTCATGTAATGCATCCATAGAGGTAAAAGCTTTTCCACAGTCTCCACCTATAATAGTGGACCTCCATAAAACTACAAAGGAATCCACATCTCCCAGTGTTCAAGAATCACCTGATGAACCACTTCAAGTTCGATCCTGGGAGAGTACCTTACCACCCTTGCAACTCGACGAGGCACCTAAGGTAATAGAAAACTATTGGCAAAAATCCCCACCTATTACTAACTGGAACAATTGGTTTCAAAGGGTGACAAGCTCATTTCAAACGGTATGATCTACCCAAGGAAGGGGGGAGTGTTTGCTGACAGTCATCATTCACTTGCTTCCCTCTCAACCTTCCTCACTGACCTCTTAATCTCCCAATCTTAGGGAATGTACATATAAAGCCTTATACTCACAAAAAACAAAAAAAATAAAGAGCAAGAGCAATTAGCAAACGAGTATGCACAATAAAAGTCAAAACATTGACTCAGACCTACACATTCACATCCGGTACACTGAAACAGAAACCTATGCCATAAAACACCTTTGATCCTCATCACTCGAGTGATGGAGGGTAGGTAGAATTAGTAGGATAGGAGTGTTTTTGTTTTAGAGTTGAGTGATTAGCAAAGTTCCTTTTTCCCATTGATGTGCCTCCTAGAGGTATTCCTTGTGTTTCTTAGTGTGTACAGGAATGTGTTACTGTTGTTAGGATTTGGACCTTCATGGAATCTTTATCTCGACTCACTCTTCAAATCAAGCGCGACCATCAACACAAACAGGTGTTTCTTGTCCATTAGCATTGCCCCTTACCTTTTTTGCATCTATGATTGTCTGCTTTGATTGTGATTGGTAGCATAATATCCAACACATTTGCTTAGTAACAAACATTTAATTCAATGTAATTTTTTGTCATAATCACTTGTCTAGGTTTAAAAATCAAGCAGTCCGACTAACCTAGTTTGACCAAGTTAGGTGTTAGAGATCTTCTCTTAATACCATGGGGAATGCCTTCCTAATAATCAATGGCTACTTAGGTTCTTAATCCGATTTAGGCAGCATTGTGTGAAATGTACTAGGGATTTCTAGTGGGCTTGACCCTATTCACCTTTAACTTAAGTATTAGAAAGGGAGTTTACTAATGTGATGAGCCTGGGGAGGGTAACAGTGTTATATGACCCCCCAAAGTTACAAAATTAAAATGCTGAAAATGAACAAACAAAAAATCAAAGTGCCACATTGTAAAATCTTAAGCTGGAAGAGAAATCTTAGCTTCATTGGGTACTTCACTCACATGTATCGCCTATGGTACTAGAGCCCTAGAGGTTCCCAGTGTGGGCACTTTTCCTTGAAAAGCAAAAAACCCAAGGCATACAAAATAAGCACACGCATCAAAATTGAATCACTGTGAAAAGACTTTGGGGGGTCAAAGAAAAAGTAATCAGTCAGGCGATAATTTCATGAGAAATTCCTTTTATCGTAGCTTAACTACAAGGTCTTCTAGGTATAGCCTCTAGTCAGCCCTTGAACATGAAATACTTGGCTCTCGCGATTAAACAACTTAATTGACCAGAGAAAATTAAGAAGTTTACCCATGGTATTAATAGTCGATCTCTAGTACCTTTCGACCGTTAAATTAGTGACCCAGACATGTTTAATTTTTTACCTTTACATCTGTTTATGCATTTGATTATATTGCAATTTAATGTTTATTGCTGACAAATGGTTTAAAATTCTGTTACAATCACCTTGTTTTCCTACAAGTGCATATGCTTTTTAATTCTATATGAGAATGCAATTACTGTGCCAATGTTGTTTGATTTTGCAGTGGGACTGAAGAAGGCTAAGGACATTCATCTCAAATGCTCTTCCACCTCGACGAATGAGCTTCAACTCAATAGCTTCCGAGGATGGAATCTACATCAGGAAGGGGGGCATGTTAACCCTCACGGCTCACGGACACCCTATCACCTACAACCGACATTGTAACCTACGGCGGACATTGTATTATTTATTTGGTAGAGTCAGGTACCGGACTTGTCGGTCCAATAGGAAAAGGGTAAGAGTGATCGCCGATGAGAGGCGCACTCTAACTGGAACATTCAAGGGATTAGTTGGCTAAGCATGGGCGCCCAAGTGTGAATGGGGCGAGCTCATATAAAAGTCAACTAAACCTAAAATTCACTCATTCTCTCATTTGTGCCATAGAAGAGTGCTCTTGCTCCATCTCCATCTTCTTCTTCTTCATCTCCTTGTGTGTGTGTGCGTATGCGTGAGAGAGAGAGAGAGAGAGAGAGAGAGAGAGAGAGAGAGAGAGAGAGAGAGAGGGAGGGAGAGAGAGAGAGAGAGAGTGCGATCGAGCATTACGACGATGGCACGGTGGCGGCGAAGTGGTTGAGCGCGGCGAAGCGGCGGCTCCTTCTTCTTCGCGGCGAGGAATCCTACACGAAGCAAGCGTAGAGCGGTGAGTGACACACCAGCGCCTTCTTTGAGCTTACTAGTTTAGGCTTGTTGTGTGCTTGGAGCCATTTGTGGCTCGCACACGGTGTATCGGCAAGTTCCTTGCATTGACACGTGCGACATAAGCGCACAGTCCAACAGAGTAAAGCGTGAGGGTAATGAACTTCTCATTGTTTTTCTCTACGTGGATGATTTACTGATCATTGGACCAAATGAGATTGCTAAATTTACGGCTGATTTTGAATGCTACTTTAAAGATGAAAGATTTGGGGCTGTTGCATCATTAGTCGAGTATAAAGTTTAAGCAGTATGATGGCGGTATTGCCTTGTATGAGACAAGTTACATAGAGACATTGCTATGTAATTTTGGACTTGAGGATTGCAAATCTATTGTCACTCCCATGGAAACAAGTTTGAAATTGAGTCTTCATGATGCTAGTGATCCTGTCGATGTCACTCTTTACCAAACTACTGCTGGATGCCTTATTTATGTATGCAACACGAGGCCAGATATTCAATTTGCAGTCTCACATATCAACAGATTTATGCATAGCCGAGGGTCTAGGCATTGGCAGGCCGTCAAGATGATTTTTTGCTACTTGAGTGGCACTTTACATCTTGGCTTGTTTTATCCCAAGGGGGGATCATTTCCGCCATATTTACATGCTTTTTAGGACTTAGATTAGGCTGGTTGTTTTGACATGCGAGTGTCCAAAAGTGGTTGTTGTTTCATGTTCGGTAGTTCAAGTATCTCATGGTTGAGCAAGAAGAAACCTATTCTAGCCATTTTCAGTTGTGATGCTAAGTACAGGGCAATCTTCACATCTACAATTGAGTGTGTATGGGTCAGACACCTTATGGTTGATTTGGGTGTTGGACATGACACTACCAACACTATCTACACTAACAGTAAGAGTGCATTGGCAATTGTGAGAAGCCTAGTTTTTCATGCTCTCACAAAGCACATTATATGGTAGTGATGTTTGTGAACACACTTAGGACCTCCGGGGCAATTTTTCCCTCACTAGGAGGTTTTATCCCCCGTGCATTGTATATACACCCATCACTCTAGGGCTAACTAATATTTCCATTGTACATTAAGTAATACACTATCTATTGTATGCCTTGAGCTTCCTTCGTCTTCTCCAAGTTGTGTGTGTTTTCCTGCAACCCTAATTCCAACAATTGGTATCAGAGTAGGTTGCATCCTCTCAAGCTTAGTCACCAGCAGCTCCAGCATATGCCTGCTCACTTTCTCCAATTTCTCTGAGCTTTGGAGAGCTTTCACAAGTCGCCAAATATTGTAGGTGAGCTCAAAGAGCCTAGTATGCTCAGATTTATGATTCAAGCTCATTTTGGCCTCTGTTTCCACTACAGGCAATACTGTGCAGGCCATTTCGTCATTTTGTGCAAATTTTTTGTTAGTGCCATTTTTTGCATAACTGGACCCTTACTGTCTTCTACGGTTTGTGCTATATAGCATGTGTTGTTCTCGCTTTGTTTCTCCTCTTTTTGGGCAGTTTTCACATCAGGTGTAGGCATTTGCCTTGGCCGACAACAACACAGATGTGTTCAAGATGTTTGCTATTGAGGACAAATTGGATGGGGACAATTATCCAATGTGGGCTTACATGATGCAACATGTTCTTATGTCAAAGGGTGTTTGAAACATTGTGCAGGGCATTGATGTACGTCCTGGTTCTGAGAATGTAGGCGATGTTGCAGGTCTTGCTGCAAGGATTGTTGTTGTTAGAGTTGTTTTGCCTATGGCAAAACAAGCTCGTTGGGATGTAAAAGATGCGTAGGCTCATGCATTGATTGTGTTGTCTGTGAAATGCACTATTACTCCTCACATTTGTTCAACAAAATCTACGAAACGCGCTTGGGATATTTTGGTTGGTCTTTATGCAAGTCGCAATAAGGCTAAAATTGCATTGTTGTGTAAGAGAAAGAATTGAAGATTATGGAAGATGACATGGACACTTTCCTTGCCATGTCAAGGATATCAATCAGCAACTTATTTTTGCAGGTAAAGTCATTTCAGACAATTCACTTGTGCAGACTCTTCTTAATGCCTTAGACTTTTGCTAGTACTTGGAGACTTATGACCCAAGGAAATCATGAAGCTATCAAGTTTGATGCATTATGCACATTGTTGTTGCAAGAGTCACTTTCCCTAAACAAACAGGACAAGACAGCATGCAATTGAACATGCTTTTATTGATGCTCAAAGAAAAGGTGGTAACAGTAATGCAGCCACTTCTCATGGTTCTTCTTCGAGTGGAAAATCACCTATTCCTAATGCTTCTACTGGTAGAAATTCGCCTCGAAATTCTGGTGATAAGGGCAAAAAGAAGATGCGTTACCATTATTGTAAAGCTAATGATCACTTGATCAAGTAGTATCCTAAGTTGAAGGACAAAGAGGATAAGAAGAAAAAGGCTGGTTCTACTACTAATGTTGGTTCCACTATAAATGCAGTTATTGTTGAGTGCAGAGTGGGATTTTAGTGCAAAGTGCACTTATAATCTTGTTGTCCATGATGCATGCATATCAATTGCTGCAGATTCACATGTGTGGTATTTTGACAATGGTGCTACAAAGCACATTACCTCACAACATGATTTGTTTACCTCTCTTGAGTCTATCCCTCATGGAAATTCGGTTACTTGTGCCAACAATGCTTCTTATCCGGTGTTCAAGGAGTTGAAAATATTGTGCTTACTACTGCAAATGGCATTCCTTTCACACTTGTTGATGCACTTTATGTACCTGGGATCAAAAATCTTTTGTCTTTATCTGCACTTGCTAGACTTGGCCTTGTAGTCAACTTTGTGGATGACAGATTTACAGTACATGATCTTGGTTTTGGTGATGAAATTGTTGCATCTAACATTTTATGTCGTGGGTTGTATAAGATCACATTGTATGATAAGTGTGGGAAAATTTTTGCTAATGCAATTGTGGATTCTAAGGCTATTTCAGATACAAAACTTCGGCATGCACGTTTGGTGGTCATCTGAATTTTGTCAGTTTGCTACGTTTGCAGAAATCTAACATGATTGCTTCTTTGCCAACTCTTGAAGCACCTGTCAAACATGTCTTTGAAGGTTGTATTTTAGGTAAGATGCAGCGTTCTAAGTTTCCAAAGGATGGTTTAGTTGGGGCCACATGCAGGTTGCAGCTTGTTCATAGTGATGTTTGTGGGCCCATTCAAACTCCATCCTTGGGCAATTACCTTTACTTCATGACTTTTATTGATGATTACTCTAGGCATGCATGGATATATCCACTTAAAGCAAAGTTCAAAGTATTTATGCGCTTCAAACAATTTTTGGCTATGGCTGAAAATGTCTCAAAATGTACTATGGACACCCTCCGTTCCGATTGAGGGGGGGAGTATATGTCTCATGAATTTAATGCATTTCTGGCTAGTCGTGGAATAAAATACCAATATATAGTTCCTTATATGCCTCAACAAAATGGTGTTGCTGAGAGTAAAAACATGTCCGTTATGCAAATGGCACGATGTATGGTCAAAAGTCAATCCTTGTCGCATTCGTTTTGGCTTGAGGCCATCATGTGTGCCACTCATGTACTTAACAGGTGTCCTACAAACGCTTTGCAGTCTATGACTCCATATGAAGCATGTCATGTTAGAGAGCCTTTTATTGAGCACATGCGTGTTTTTGGTTGTTTGGCATATGCTTTGGGGCTACAAACACATCACAAAAGCTTGCATGATAAGGCTGTCAAATGTGTTTTTGTTGGTTATAGTGATAGTGATGAAAGCAAAGGTTACAGGTTATATCATCCACAAACAAAGTGTTGGGGTATAAAGCCCAATGTGGTCGCCCAGGTAAGTGGGCGGGCCGCCAGGTATGTACACATATTCTTTTGTAAAAACCTAATAAGAACTCACTATGCTCTACACATTACAGTAGAGCGATTTCACCATATCGTCGTGCTCTTCTTCTCGCACTCTCTCTCGCGTCGCACTTTCGCTCGTACTCCTTCAACTGGTATCAGAGCTCAGATCGAGGCTCGGGGCAGCACTGCAGCAGGCTAGAGTCACCAGCTCAGATTGGAGTGAAATTCGACAGGCAAAGACACGGCCCTCATTCTGAGGTCATCTCGGCCACCGTTCGGCTTCGACAAAGGTCTGCGCAAGCCATTTTCGACTACGTGGTCTCGGTGGGTGCAGATCCGACTCTGCAAATTTGGGGTTTTCGGCCTACGAATGTAGGTGCTGAGGATATCGACACTCCCAAAGTGTTGATTTGTGGCTGTCTACACATCGAAGGACGGCTCACAGTTCTTGGAGGCGTGTCACATACGACACAGGCGCATCTACACACAGACTGTAGGCGACATCCACTAGTTCATCAGGTAGCTTGTGTTTGCTGCTTGATATTCTAGATTTCATCCTGACATTGCAGGTACTTCCACATGGGATGTATTGTCAGAGATTATGTATGTCTGTTGAGGGTTTGCTGGCTGTGAGTCACGCAGCAAACAACCGCCGCAGCGGTTACAACATACAATGGGAAATTTGTGGATGTATGACTTTGTGGGAAGTCTATGTACTGTCAGATTTACTGCAGCCTTTGTTGAGGGTCGAGTGAGGTTTTATTGAGCTGGGGGATTCTCGAATGTTGAGATCCTTTCGGTGATACAGGTCTTGGAGCGAAATGGATGAATTGGCACTTTCTACCATTATGCTGACTTTGGCAGAAAGCGTTTACTTCAATGTAGCAGACGAGATGTCGGCTTATCAAGCATGGTTAAAGCTGAGTGATCTTTATGAGAAGCAGAGTGCAGCTTCACAGGTATACTGTCTTAAGAAGCTTGTTGACTTGAAGATGAAAGAAGGGACACCTATGTCCAATCATCTGAATGAATTCAACACAATCTATAGTCAGTTGTCAACTCAAGGTGTCAAGTTTGATGAACCTGTTAGAGCTATGTTCCTGTTGATCACATTGCCGGAAAGTTGGGACACTTTTCGCACAGCTTTGAGTAATTCTGCACCTCTAGATGGTTTGAACATAGCAGGTGTAGAAGGAAGTCTGCTTACTAAAGAAACCAATAGAAAGACAATGGACAAAGGCAAAGGAACAGCCTTAGTTGTCAGGGGAAGGACCAAAGAAAAGTACAAAGGTGGAAAGAGGAATCAGTCTCGTAGCAAGTCCCGCAGTGCTAAAGGCAAGAGTGACATAGAATGCTACCATTGTGGCAAGAAAGGTCACATGAAAAGAGACTGCAGAGAATGGAAAGCAGAAAAAGACAAAGAGAAAGCTGAAGACCATGGTGACAAGAACAAGTCCTCAGTGAAGATTCAAGAAATAAATTTGACAAACACTGTTGCAGAGGATGACAATCTAGTGTCAGGAGACATCTACTTCTTGAAGAATACAATGGACTCAGCTCTTCTTACATCATCTGATAGAAATGCACTGAGTGACTGGATTATAGACTCAGGGGCATCACTTCATGTGTTTCCAAACAAGGAGTGGTTTACCTCTTATGTGACCACTCAAGATCATGTTCGGCTAGGCAATGGGCAGACATGTGAGATCTTAGGTGTTGGATATGTTCAATTGAAGTTTCAGAATGGCTCTTCTTTCACGCTGAAGAATGTGAGACATGTTCGCGCAATTACAAAGAGCTTGATCAGCACAGGTTTACTTGATGATGCTGGCTACGTCACCACTTTTGGACAGAACATGTGGAAGATATCCAAGGGTTCTATGACAGTAGCACATGGAGTAAAGTCTGGAGGACTTTACATGATTTATGTATCAAATGTCTCTAAAAATGTAATCAATGTAACCGAGCAGCCAACGTTTCTTGGTGGCATAGCCGGTTAGGACATATGTCCAAGAAGGGAATGGAAATCTTGTCTCGTTCTGGTTATTTGCCTGGCTTTTCATTTAATGATCTTGAATTCTGTGAACATTGTCTGTATCGTAAGCAAACACAGCAGCCACATAAGCATAGAAGCAGTAGAAGAGATACACAGTTGGAACTTGTTCATAGTGATTTGTGTGGACCTATGCCTAACCTATCTCTAGGGGGAGCTTCTTACTTTATGACATTTATAGATGATTACTCGAGGAAAGTATGGGTTTACTTTCTCAAGCACAAGGATGAAGCGTTTACTGTTTTCAAAATGTTTGTGACAATGGTGGAGAATCAGAGTGGCAAGAAGCTTAAATGCTTACACACTGACAATGGTGGAGAGTATGTTTCAAAGGCCTTTCAGGACTTTTGTGAGTCAAAAGGTATAAAACGTGAACTTACTGCTCCTTACAATCCTCCTCAAAATGGTGTTGCTGAGAGGATGAATAGGATCATACAAGAGAAGGTCAGAAGTATGTTGTCTAATGCACAGCTGCCAAATGGGTTTTGGGCTGAAGCTGTATCAACAGCTGTTCATCTTGTAAATAGATCTCCTAGCAAGGTTTTGCAGAAGGATTCAGTGCCAGAGATGGTATGGTTAGGCAAAATGCCCTCATACAAGCATCTCAGAGTCTTTGGCTGTGAGGCATATACTCACGTTCCAGAGGAATTTAGGAACAAACTTGAGCCAAAGAGTAGAAAGTGCATCTTTCTAGGCTATGGTAATTCTGCTGAGATGGGGTATAGACTTTGGGATCCCGAATCTAGAAAGGTTGTCCGCAGCAATGATGTTCACTTTAATGAATCCAAATATCATTCTAAACCAGAGAGGGTTGAGGAGATTAGAAGAGTTGTCTTCCAAGAAGATGGACATGCACGTGCAAGACAAAATGTCAGGGCTCAAGAGGAGCAAGGACAGGATAGTGTGGAACCACAGGTTGTGGCTGAGCCTTAGCCACCTATTGTGCATAGATCTGGACGTGTCACGCGACCTCCTGATAGGTTTGTTCCATCTATGAATTATGTCATGTTGACTGATTGCAATGAGCCTTCATGTTACAAGGAAGCAGTGCAAATGAAGGACTCCGGGAATTGGCAATTGGCCATGTAGTCAGAGATGACAGCTCTGCATAAAAACAAGACATGGAAGCTAGTTAAATTACCACAGGGCAAAAAGGCTCTAACTTGTAAATGGGTTTACAGGTATAAGATCACCGCTCATGATAGTCAGCCAAAGTACAAAGCAAGGCTTGTTGCCAAGGGCTTTAAGCAAGAACAAGGCATTGACTTTGATGAAGTCTTCTCTCCGGTGGTCAAGATGACTACATTGAGATGCTTTCTTGCATTGGTTGCCATATTAGATTTGGTGTTGCACCAAATGGATGTCAAGACAACGTTCTTGCATGGTGATTTAGATGTGGAAATTTACATGCAGCAGCCAGAAGGGTTTGTTGAGAAAGGCAAGGAAGATTGGGTATGCCAGTTGTTAAAGAGTCTTTATGGCTTAAAACAATCATCGGGCATGGTACCATAAATTCCACAAGTTTATGCTTTCTCAAGGCTACAAACGTAGTGAGTTCGATCACTGTCTATATACAAAGAAGGCTAAGGATGGTAGTTGGCTGATCCTTATTTTGTATGTGGATGACATGTTGATTGTTGGCAAGCACTTGGAAGAAATTTCAGCTTTGAAGTCAAAGATGGCAAAATCGTTTGACATGAAAGACATGGGTGAGGCAAGTCATATACTTGGTATGCGTAGACAGATCAAAGAAGTTGATTTGGTTATCTCAAACAGAGTATATTGACAAGGTTTTGCAACGTTTCAATATGGAGAAGGGAAAGGCACTGAGTGTTCCATTGCCACCATATGTGAAACTTAGCAAACAAGATTGTCCTGTGTCTGAGGAAGAACAGGCTGAAATGGATAAGATTCCATATGCGTCTGCAGTGGGTAGTTTGATGTATGCAATGATTGCTACTCGCCCAGACATTGCATTTGCAGTGGGAGTAGTAAGTCGATACATGTCAAACCCAGGCAAGAAACATTGGGAGGCAGTGAAAGGAATATTGAGATACCTGAAAGCTACAAAGAGTATGCGTATATGCTATGGGAGTCAGGAGCTAAGTGTAAAGGGTTTTACAGACTCAGATTATGCAGGTGACTTAGACAACTGAAGGTCTACGTCAGGGTATGTCTTTACATTGGCTGGTGGAGCAGTATCATGGCGTTCTAGATTACAAGATTGTGTTACTCAGTCTACTACAGAGGCTGAATATGTTGCAGCATCAGAGGCATGCAAAGAATCAATTTGGCTTAATCGACTAGTAACAGATTTGGGAATCAAAGAAGAGATGCCTGTGTTATATTGTGATAGTCAAAGTGCTATACAATTGGCTCGCAATCCAGTTTATCACTCAAAGACAAAGCATGTGGATGTGAAGTATCATTTCATCAGGGAAATGCTCGAGGATAAGCAACTTCAACTTGTCAAAGTTCACACCACAGAAAATCCTGCTGATCTACTTACAAAAGGACTTCTCTCAGAGAGCTTTGCGCATTTTCGCAAGCAGTTAGGTGTAGGGTAGTACATCACTTCTCTACATCTCTTGTATATTAGCTTGTATAGTAGCTTCTCTCACACTTAAAGTACCACATTGGACTTTAAGTGGGAGGTTGTTGGGGTATAAAGCCCAATGTGGTCGCCCAGGTAAGTGGGCGGGCTGCCAGGTATGTACACATATTCTTTTGTAAAAACCTAATAAGAACTCACTATGCTCTACACATTACAGTAGAGCGAGTGCACCATATCGTCGTGCTCTTCTTCTCGCACTCTCTCTCGCGTCGCACTTCCGCTCGTACTCCTTCACAAAGCGTATTCTGGTTTCACAGGATATTGTGTTTGGGGAAGATCCTATTCAGCTCTTGTTGTCATGTACTAGAGACAGTAATGTAAGCTCACAGGACATTTATGACATTGTTGCCTCTTTTTAGTGGTGGAGGTTCGAACGTAAATTCCAATGAGGCAAACATGCAGCCTATGGGGATTTCTGAAAATGTTACAGATCAACATGATGCAGATGTACATGATGTACTTGATAAGGAAAGGACTGAAAACAAGCAGGCTAGAGGTATGCCAAAATGGTTGGTGCATACATTGCATGATAGTAAATTGGATGCACCTTTGTCTAGTCGGACTTGTTCAGGCTCTTGCCATGCATCTTATGCATCAGATTGTTATGCTTTGGATGTGTCTAGCATACATGATGTTGAGGAACCTCTGTCTTTTGATGAAGCACGGAATTCCAAAAATTGGATGGTTGCTATGCAATCAGAATATGATGCACTTATAGAAAATGACACATGGATTTTATGTGATTTTCCTCCTTGAAAAAAGGCCATTGGTATGGAGTGGGTTTACAAGATGAAACGCAAGTCAGATGGTGAGATTGATTGCTATAAGGCTCGACTTGTTGGCAAAGGGTTTTGCACAACAAAAAGGTATAGATTATGAAGAGACTTTTGCTCCCACTTGTCGTATGACTACTGTGTGCTTTCTATGTGCATTCAAAGCTCATTTTGGTTGGGATGTACATCAATTAGACATTGTTACTGCTTTCTTGAATGGTGACATATTTGAGGAAGTTTATGTAACACAACCTTGTGGTTTTGTCAAGAAAGGACAAGAGGATAAAGTGTGCAAATGTAATAAAGCTTTGTATGGGTTGAAGCAATCTCCTCGTGCTTGGTATGAGAAGGCTGACATTCATTTGGTCAAATGAGGCTTTTGTAACATCCCAACAGAAAGCACATTGTATGTAAAGCGTGAGGGTGATGTACTAGTATCTCATTGTGGTTCTCTATATGGATGATTTGTTGATCACTGGACAAAATGATAGACATATTGCTGAATTAAAGTTGATTTGAATGCTACTTCCAAGATGAAAGATTTGGGGTTGTTGCATCATTACTTGGGTATACAATTTAAGTAGTGTCATGGTGGTATTGCCTTGTGTCAGAAAAGTTACATAGATACATTGATATGTAAGTTTGGAATTGAGGATTGCAAACATATTGCCACTCCCACGGAAATAGGTTTGAAATTAAGTATTCATGATGTTGGTGATCCTGTAGATGTCACTCTTTACCAAACTGCTATTGGATGCCTCATTTATTTATGCAACACAAGGCCGGATATTCAATTTGCAGTCTCACAGGTCAGTAGATTCATGCATAGCCCACGGTCTAAGCATTGGTAGGTTGTCAAGAGGATTTTTCTCTACTTGAGTGGCACTTTACATCTTGGTTTGTTTTACCCCAAGGGGGGATCATTGCCGCTAGATGTGCATGCTTTTTTCAGACTCAAATTGGGCTGGTTGTTTTGACACACGACTGTCCACAAGTGGTTTTTGTTTCATGCTTGGGAGCTCATGCATATCATGGTTGAGAAAGAAGCAACCTATTGATGCTACTTCCAATTGTGAGACTCAGTACATGGCAGTCTTCACAGCTATGACTGAGTGTGTATGGTGCAGACGCCTTATGGCTTATTTGGGGTGTTGAACGAGACACTGCCAACACTATCTACAGTGATAGTCAGAGCGCATTGGCAGTTGTGAGGAACCCATTTTTTTATGCTTGCACAAAGCACATTGAGTTGCATTACCACTATGTCAGGGAGAGGCTCTCAGCAGGAGAGATCAGCTTGGCTTATGTGCCAACACAGGACAACCTTGTAGATCTTTTCACAAAGGCATTGTCTCGTGAGAAGTTTGAAGCTTTGGGATTACTCCTCTTTGTGGACTAATCATGTCCTCAGGGCATGTCACTTCCCTTTACTCTATGTGCCAGCTCTCATTCACCGCATCACGCCAAGGCAGATTTGTTACCATGTACATGTGGTAGTGATGTGTGTGAACACACTTAGGACCACCGATGCATTTTTCCCTCACTAGGAGGTTTTTTCCCAATGCATTGTATATATGCCCATCACTATAGGGCTAACTAATATTTCCATTGTACACTAAGTAGTAATACACTCTCTATTGTGTGCCTGAGCTTCCTTTGTCTTCTCCAAGCTGCGTGTGTTTTTCTACAACCCTACTTCCAACAGAGCCTACATGTAAATTCCATAGACAACTTTGTATGGTTTGCATAGCTTCATAATGCATCATGCTAGTGTCATTCATCAATCCCTACTGCAAAAGCTTCCATTATAGCTGCTAGGTCTGGCTTTGACACTAGTAGGTTGTACATGAGATGCCCAAACGCTAACAAAATCTGTACAAACCTAGATGTACTAACCTCCCTTGTGCTATTTGCATACAGTGCATCATCAAAACTACTCATCACATATGGATGTGTCATCGTCGACATTGTGGTGGGGCTACGTCCCACTCCCATATGATGAATTGTGCAACTTGGAATCAACTCATCATCCTCTAGCATGAGCATATCAAATAGATCCATGTTTTTCATCTCTACCTATGTCTCTAGGGAGCAGACTCACTCTACCTTTGTCTGCACAAGCTCTGACAACACTTGATGTGTCTCACTAAAGCACACTTGCTCTACATCTGTCTCTACAGAGTCCACTCACATGTCTTGTACAACTAAATGCTCCATCTTATGAGCATGATGGAGCTCACATACAAAGGGGACACATCTCATCTCTCGCTTAATGCATGCTAGCAAAACAATTCAGACCATGTCGTCTTGTATCTCACATACATGCATAGGATATACCAAGCCACTGTGGGCTCCCCTAGCAATCACTAGTGATCTATAATGCATCTAGAAATATTACTCTCTAAGAAGTGTCTGACACACATAATCTGCTAACCATCTCACTGACATCAAACTATGTCTTAGCTAAGGAACATAGCACACATGTTGTAGCGTATAGGATGCACCATTAGGTAATGGTGCGGCAGGCAGACGTCTCATGCACCTGCAATGTCAAACGGTGAGCCATTGACCAAGTGTGGAAAACCAAAGCTTCCACTAGAGAAAGTTCTAAACCACTCATGATTCTATGTGACATAGAAAAGTGCATCCTCATCTACCAAACCAATGGGTAGAAGTGTCACCTCTAGAAGACATGTAAGAAGGAGGAACGTTAAAGATAAACATAACATCATTGTCATTGGCATAAGAAGACACCGCTCTAGCATGTATCGGAACCATATTTGCATCATGTATACATCTTTATTATTGCCTCATACATCTAAAACAATGGTGCCTAATGTTCCCTATTGGACCACAATGCCAACATCACATATATCGGTAACTACAAGACCGTCGTCTCTCACGAGTCATAATTGTCGACTCTAAATTGTCACACATATCTGCAATATGGATGCCAAGAAATTATGGCGTGAAATCTTGGGAGAAATTTGGTAGAGTCTCCCCTATAAACCGAGCAAAAAACTCAAGCAAAATCTCAACCATAAACCATGCCAAACTGACAACAAAATGAGAGATCACTTGACCAATACTCAATCATAAAAAACATGATCAATTGCATCAAAACCGATGCTTGCATATGCATAAAACAGCTCCACAATCTACCATTTGCAAGGATAAATAGCATCACTAAACCAAGTGAGTCAAATCTGGGGACAAATAGCTCAACTGAGCGTAAAGCACATAACTATATACGCAAGTAGTAAGCAAACACACTCAAAATGCATCCCACAAGAAGACTTCCTGCAAAGATCAGCAAAAACCTATAGAACATGTGACTACCTGTATTGTAGCCACACGAGCATATGCAACTGACAAAGCCTGTCAAAAGTGAGAGTATGACCTCGATCATTGTCAAAGTGGGAGTCACGCTTGACCTCTAAACCATCAAAGAGTAAATTGTAGATACACACAAAATATGAAAAGAATTTGGGAAAAATCTGGCAAAATTTTTCCTAAAAGCTAAGTAAAAACTAAAAAATCTCACCAAAATCACATAGAGCATGAATAGACACTCGGTGTCACTGTAGAAAAATTCACATGTGGTATACATCAACTACCAAAAGCATGACAAAATAGCTCACTCTTGAACAGGCGGCTCTATGGACCTATACCTATCCAAAAACACCTGTAAACCTATGAATCTCCTACCTACAAGCACAAAACCATGTTGAAACTTCTCTCTGGATTTCCCCACATATTCATAGATGACCACTACGTATGCCGCATAGCTTGCACTTGAAAGAATGTGCAACCTGTGAGCAAAACACCTAGAATCTAGTACACACTACCTCATTGATCAAATAGCACGTCGATCAAAAATCGGACACATAGCACAACCAACCATTTGTGGTCATAAACACCATCCAAGAACCGAGCTTGCTCAAGGGAAATACGCTCCAAATGCTCCCATCAAAGCCAGTCTATGTCTAAAGTGCTGCATCAAAGCTAGAAATCAGGAATCATGAAAGCCAAAATGATGTCAAGGGAAGGTGGACTACTGAGGAGACACTATGGAGCCAAACTGCTTTGAATGCAAATTAGAGAAGAGATGATGCCGTTGCCGCTTGATCTATCTCTAGGTAAGTCAAAGTTGAAAAGCTGGGGGAACTGTCGGAGCAAATCCACTCTAAAATGGGGCATGTGAGGGTAGTCAGTGGCAAGGCTACATTGAAGGAGAGCCAAACCGCTCTAGCTCACTCTTGCTAACTTGAAGCCAAGAAAACGTTCAATGTCGTCTTCTACTATCATACGTCAAAGATCTGGATCCATAGTGTACTCATATATCATAGAGGATAGATCATTGTGAGTATCCATTGGTACATCATTTACCCTTGGTCTGCGTGAAAGAGCATCAGCCACTTGGTTGTGCTTACTAGCTATGTGAGCAATATTAAAGTTAAACTATGAAAGAGTGTTTGTCCACCTTATTTATTTATCACTTCATTTAGTTTGCATCAAAAGTACTTAAGAATTTGGTGATCTATGTGCAAAATAAATGGAGTTCCTACGGGGTGAAAGCATGTATTGGTGGTATCACTATTCCACTTTTAAGGGGTACCTCTTAGAGACTACTTGGGAAGGCAAAATGTGATATATTTAAAAAGAAAAGGGTAATTTTAAAAGGTTAATTATCCACTAGGTTGAATGTTAAATTGTAGACCGCTTATTGTAGGGAGGGGTGAAGTGGTGTCCTTCTCATCATGTCATGTTTTTGCATTCCCACACGTAACTTCCTGCATGGGTACGTTCACCTTCTCTCTCATGAGGATCTCTGTTGGACTTGAAGGGTAAACCCTAATCTCTACTCAAGCTGCTCTCCATGTGTGTCATTCTTGCATGTCCTATTTTTGCATTCCCACTCTACTCAAGCTGATCTATAGGCATTAGCCCTTATCCTCCTTCTTTGCACAGGCTGCACGATGAAGTCACATGTTCGTGGTTTACCAAGCCGTAGGACCTTGAAAAACACAATGCCAAAACTTTCACTTAAAGATCAAACCCCTCCACCTAATGAGCTAGCAAAGTGAAGCAGACCCCTGCATCTACTTGGCAGCCTCCAACATTCTACATCCAACTCAAAGGTGTCAACAAAGTCATCAAAAGTTATGCATGCATCTAGTTTGCATTGTGTTTTCTATTTTTATTACAAGGGCTGCAAAGCCGAGCGTTCAACAATCTTTGTTTTTTGGTGCTTACAACATTTGAGTACGCACGCTTATCCAAATTCTACTACTCGATCGAGGAGCTACATGAGGAGTACGGCCTTAGCCTACAGGGGAGGCTGCCTAAAGATCTCACAAAAGAAGATATCCCCGATGAGGATTTGTTTGGCTATTTTAGCATGCGAGCGTCCATCTAGCCGGATACCACATTTTTTATATATTTGTACTTGATTATTTTTTTGGGCTAGTGTAGCTATATTGCGTGTGAATCTGACTCCATAGTAGCAGGTCAACTCCATGTTTGGGTAATCCTATTTCGATTATGAAACTTTTATTGTGTTCCTCTTCTCTTCCTCTTTCAATCAAGTGTAAGCATTTCTTCTTTTTATGACTTTGTGTTGTGGAGCCTAATCTTTAGTTTTGAGTGCTTAAATCACTAATGTGCAACATTTTGACCATAAGAGAGTGTTATTAGACCTTAGGGCAACATGTTTGGGCTGTTGTGTTGCGGTTTCTATGACTTGGTACATGATGTGTTGTGATTTTGGTACCTTTCAAATGGCAACTAGACTTGATAGACTCACTCCCTTAGGCCTAATATAGCTTCCCTTAAATTTTCGTGAAGATCCGAGCATGTTTAGTCATCGAAATGGCATGATGACCCATAGCGGCGAGAAAAGACATCGGCATATTTTCCCATTAGAGAGTGGTGATTTGCTTGTTGAGTTGATGTGTTTGCTTGTTAGGTTCACTTCTTGATATTGACAACCTCAAAGAGGCTATGTGCCTCATCCAAGCCACTTCCATGAGTATGGGGTTGATGTTATTATGTTAGTGCCAGATAGCTATGCTATAGACTTTTGTCATGACGACCTGCCTAACAAGAGTGGTTGAGTGTCTTCAAGTGATTGCAAAAGGAAAGCACCATGTGAGAGATGGGTTCGTTGATAAGTGCAAGATTTATACCAGAAGGTATATCAGGTGGCCCCATCCAATGTGGTGAGCTGCTAGCAAAATGTATGAGAGTTGTCAAGCAACATCAAGTGATCCGATGGAACGTCAGATTGCATGGGCAAGGTTCAATGGAAATATCCTTGACAATTGCAAGATGTAGAAAGAGGGGTTGGAGAGGAAGATCAACAAATTCCGCATTGATTATGGCTTCATTAACAAAGAATCGTCTATCTGTGACGACACCTTATCATCAATATCGACAATGTTGGCAAGCAAGATGCAGCCATGCGAGGTAGTAAACAAGCCATCAGCTGGTATTGGGCATGGCAGAGGGAATCGATGCCAAGGAGAATGAGCTGCAAAAGCTGTTGGCTGAGGTGAAAGTGTGGCTGCATGAAAAGAGGGACCTGTGGCTCAAAAATGAAGGGTTGGTCTCTGCTTATAGTGGCTTCTACATTGAATTTGAGGACCTAAAAAAGGAGTTGGAGTTTTCTCAAGAACTCGCCGAATTCGTATCTATGAGAGGTTGGCTGCAAGGAGGCAGAGTTCAAAGCAATCACCAAAATGCTATCCAGAGCAGGTGCCAACACTGATTCAATTGGCTTAAAGAATATTTTGACTCCTTGTAGGTGAGCTTGTTGCTCAAAGTGCAAAAAAAGTGCTTGTTCTTCTCTGGTAATTATTGAGAAACTACTTGAGCTATGCATAAGTGGTTATCATGCTAAATAAGAGCATATGAAGTGCTTGAAAAGTGCTCAAAGGTGCATAGAAAGTGCTTAGAGACAGCTTTGTAGTGCTCATGAGGTGCTAAGAAATAGCTTAAGGACAGCTTTATAGTGCTTACAAGGTGCTTAGAAAATACTGAGAAGTGCTTCATGATGCTCAATGGAGCTTAGAAAATGCTTAGACACATCTCAACAGTGCTGAGAGGTTAAGCAACTACCTAGAAGTCCTTCACAGTGAAGCAACTCTTTAGAAGTGCTTCACAGTGCTCAATGGTGCTTAGAAAGTGCTTAGAAGTGCATAGAAAGAGCTTGAAAGTGCTTACAAGTTCATTAGAAACTGCTTAGCAAGTGGCTAGAAAGAAGTTCAACAATTGCTTGAAAGAGATTTATAGTGCTCAATGGTGCTTAGAAAGTGCTTAGAAGTGTCTAGAAAGAGCTCCAAAGTGTTATGAGGTGATTATAGAAATGCTTAGCAAGTGGTAAGAAATTAGTGTAGAAACTGCTTCACATTGCTCAATGGTGCTTAGAAAGAGCTTAGCAAGTGGTAAGAAAGCATTGTAGCAACTGGTAAGAAGTGTTTCACAGTGCTCAATGGTGCATAGAACGTACTTAGAAGTGCTTAGAAAGAGCTACAAAGTGCTATGAGATGATTAGACAGTGCGTAGAAAGTGGTAAGAAAGTGGTGTAGCAACTACTTAGAAGTGCTTCACAGTTCTCAATGGTACTTAGAAAGTACTTTCGAGTGCTTTGAAATAGCTTCAAATTGCTCACTAGGTGATTAGAAAGTGTTGACAAAGTGGTTAGAAAGGAGTTTAGCTTCATAGTGCTCAATGGTGCTTATAATGTGCTTAGAGGAATAGCTTAAAGAGTGTGCTTTAAAAGTGCTTAGATGGTGCTTAGTAGGTGCTTGGAAGTAATAAGAAAGTGCACGGAAAGTGCTTTGTAGGTGTTTCAAAAGTTCTTGCCAAAAAATTCTAAATTTTCTTTAAATTGCTAAGAATAATTTGGATAGCGGCATAAAAGCACATTTAAGCGCATTTAAGCATCAATTGCTATTATTCTATGATGTTTTCTATGCTATGGCTTGCAACAGAGAAAAAATGCTTTGGAATGTGAAGCGGGGTTCTTGACATCTGCAGAGGTACCCAACTATATCTCAAGAGTACAATGTATTCTAAAAAGGCATGGTATCAGAAGGCATGCTATTGTAGATTTGCTAATACATAGTATCACTCAAGGTGTAGACATTGGGGTCATTTTTCTCAAGATACAAGGGAAACTTATGGCATCTAACAAGGTGTGAGTACATGGAAGCAGAATAACTATCATCCAATAACACGTATCGATCCGAGCATCCCTTGAATTTATGGTAAAAGTGCCCCTTACCATAGTAGGAGTTCTTCTTGATCCGATTGTGCCATGCATCCTTCTATGTTGTAGTGGATAGCCTCTTCTCTGCACAACACCTTGGTATATAAAAATCAGGGTCTTCTTCCTTAGCGTTGACTGCAAAGTTGTCTCCAGCATGCAAGGCATCACTCAAATCATCATGATGGCCAGTGTCCATGGGTGCATCTATCTCCTTGTCTCTTGAAACAACATTTTCATCTATGTTAGCGTCTTCTCGTAGGATTTTCAAGTAATGCATGCTTCTACATGAGCTTTGTTTTCACATCTTCTCCATTGACCATGGACACAAGCGTTATAGAAGCAAGACAAGTTTCTACACCTGAATGCGGTCGTATCTATAGGAGAGAAACCATTCACACAATGCAAAGAACATGATCCACTCACTGGAATGCAATCCCAATGTATATCTCTTGGCACATCACCAACCTTGATTTCCCTAAAGAACCTATCGACTTTATTCACAGATGACCAACAACCTTTCTTCTTGTTCATTATGTTGAGGTAAATTACCACAATTGCTGCATTATGCAAGGGGTGTCCATCCACCTTCAATAGTTCATAGGTCAATGCCCTCTTTATGACTATTCCAGAGCCATCATGTTCACCTTTTCCATGACCTGATCCAAAATAGTTGTGTATCATCTCAAGCCCAGTAAAGTGCGAAACTTTGCAACAAAGTAGAAAGGTCATTGTGCTTTGAATTGTGATGTTGCACCATTTGAACATACCCTATGTTGCTTTCAAAAAAACTTTGGTCCTTCAACCACTGGTCATGCAAAAGAAAGCAGTGGTGTCATGCACATTGTCATTTGATATAAAAAATTGGAGAATATTTTGGATGTCACCCACTCTTGAACGCACATAGTAGATGTGGACCAAACTACTCACCTGACTAGAATATCAATGCATGGATTGGATCTCATTTTGAATTTTAAAACTATAATTTTTGGCATAGTCCACCACAGAGACAATGGCATCACTTGGAAAATTATGTAGATACTTTCTGAATTGCTTGGCCTACCATCTGTAGATGTAGTTATGTTTGATGAACTTGGTTAGCTTGTCTTTCATGAACAAAATAAAAGTGGAGCATCAAATATGCTGAGTAACAAGATCTTTCCTTTTGTGGCATTGACCATATTTGTCCAATTTGTGCATCTCCACACAACACAAACCTTTGGAACCACCATGAAGTTGTTGTTGCCATGTATCTCAAGAGGACAAGAACTGAGTAGTTTAGCACCACACTGATCTCATTCTCCCATCAAGTAGTTGTGTAATGAAACATGGAATTTTTTGGTTTGGGACACAATAAGGACTCCCATAGTGATGTGAGACTTTCAAATGTGGAATTTGCAACCACACATATACTGCCACTTACTGCAAGGTCACAAACCTCACATCTACATCAGCAAGAACCTCCATGTACTCCATACCTTCCTTGTCGCATTTGGTTGAAATATTCTTTGATGTACACAGCCTGCACGTGATACTTGCAGTAGCATGTATTACAACCCTTTGGTTTTCAAACAAAGAAAGGCTTCATACACTCAAAGCATCTAAGAGAGATATGCACGGTAACATGCATATCTTGAAACCTTCTATACAATTCTATATGCGCAAGAATGGAGGCAATGATGAGATAATGTGAGCTGCCACTATTGTATTTCCAAGATAGCAATAGCAAATGTACAAAAAACTCAAAATGGTTCAAAATGTTTAGCAAGTGATCAAACTTACAAAAAGTGGTTATTCTAATTGAAACCATCACCTACGACACCTAACAATACCCTTTGCTAACCCATCTTCTTTAAATCCTTTAACCTCTACCCATGCATGCCCCACCTCCACCCAAGAAACCAATAAAGGATATGGCACCATAAGAGTTTTTCCTTGGGAAAGCTAGTACAAAAGGAGTTCTATTATGTAAGGGTTGTCGTAAAAACTAGAACGTAAGCACGCACAAAAAGAAGTTTCTTGGTCCTTCTCAATACTTCACAAATCCCTAACCACCTTTCACAAGAAGATTTGGAAATTTTCTCATGTAGGAAAACGAAGTCTTTTTCAGTGTTTTTCATACAATGTATAACATCATGAGCTTCTACTCGAGAGGCACCGCATACCTAGCTAGGTACGATTGGGGGCAGGGGACCACTAGTCCCCCCCACGGGCCGGCAGTCCCCTACCCCCAAATCATACCTAACTAGGTATACGGTGCCTCCCTCACATAAGCTCATGATGTTGAGGTAAGTCGCAATGTGGGAATTATTGTGAGAATTTGTCCATAATTTCTTGTGTTTGGAGCCCTATTTTAGGTGGACGCACTCACTTTTTCCTAGAATTATGAGGACATCAATGACAAGTAACCATATATGTAGACACCTGCCTTCCACATTTTTTAACTAACTTGTGGTTTTGGTGTGATGATGGTTTTGCATTGCTCTTTGGTAAAAATTGAATCCCCTCACCCCTATGGACTCTTGTACATGCATGTTCCCTCTATCCATATCTTAACCATGCATGATATGGTTTTGCATTTTTCTTTGGTAAAAATCAGACCCCCTCACCCCTTTGGACTCTTGTACATGCCTGCTCCCTCTGTCCATTACAATGTAAGTACATTGATTAATGTAAAATGGCTTGATATTGCAACATTTTACCTTTAAGATCACTTAATAGATCTCTTTTTGTTTCTATTTAGTTCACTTGGAATCATTTATATGTTGTGCATTCATATTTGATCATTGAATATGCGTGTGATTTGATTGGCTTTATTCGGCTTTCTTCCGAAAAATGCTCTATCGTCACCATCACAAGAAGATTTAGAAATTTTCTCATGGAGCCTTTTTCAGTGTTTTTCATACAATACATAACATCATGAGCTTCTATTCGAGAGGCACCGCATATCTAGCTAGGTACGATTGGGGGCAGGGGACCATCGCCCCCCCCCACCGGGTCGGCAGTCCCCTGCCCCCAATCGTACCTAGCTAGGTATGCCGTGCCTCCCTCACAGAAGCTCATGATGTTGAGGTAAGTCATAATGTGGGAATTATTGTGAGAATTTGTTAACTTCTTGTGCATGGTCTATGCATGCTTGTACATAGCTAAGGAGGCCTATTTTTTTGCCTGACATACAACAACATTGGACAATGCATCTATTAGCCATGTGCCCAATCACATCTTAGCAAAATGCAATCCACATTCCCTAAGCTACTGCCTTGTGTCAATTCTATTGGCCGAAACTTTTGTGAGGAGATGCGCATAATCGGTCGAGTGCACAAGGTTTCTCAACCCCCAACTACATAGAGAGAGCAGGGTTCATGGAGTAAATGCAATTTATGGAGTATTTTTACAAATGCATAAAGGTGGAAATTCAAAGTGGAAGGATGCCCCCACATGCAAAGGTGGTGACAACATGAGTGCCAAGGAACTTATTTTGTGAAAGGCCACGTGTATAATGCGACTAATCAGGCTAGTGCATGATACCATAAGGCTTGCAAGTATTGGGAAGGGGGAAATTCAGAGCAATGGATCAATCCTAGTTAGCTTGCTTAGGTTGAAATGGTCAAATGTGATCTTGTACATGGCTAAAAGCCACACTTCAACTTTCACCATTCTCGTGTTAAAACTTGCAGTATTTGCCTATATTTACATTCAAACTTCTAAAATTTTATCAATTTTCTTCAAGTTTAGCTTGGAATCTAGTTAGGATTTTGCAATTTTAGATGGTGTTACTAAGTGAGTTTTAGAGAAGGTTTGAAGGGCAAGTTTTAGAGAACGTTTACTTCCAAAGCATAATGTTGGATTTGAATATGTCCAATTCAAGAAGACAAAGGATTGATAAGTTAGCAACGGTATGGTATGCTGGTTACTTCATTAGCGTAGGAGGCCAAATCGCAATTCTGGCTCCACGTTAACCCACGCGGCTGCTCTACTCGCTATTTTTACTTCGTAGCGGGATTTAAAAATCTAGCAAGACGTTCATGCACCTGAGTCCAGTGAGGGCCTCTCTCCTGATGCAGTCACCTACGCAAGCATCTTTAAGGCATGCGGCTATGTCGCGCAAAATCCGGTGAGAGCCTCTCTCCAAATGTAATCACCTACGCCGGCATCTTGAAGGCATGCGGCTGTGTCACGCTTTTTTAATTGTCACACGCAGAATCCTGATGCGAAGCGAGGGCCTCTCTCAAGATGCAATCACCTACGCAGGCATTTTGAAGGCATGTGGCTCTACGCAAGATACTGATATGGGCACAAAAATTCACAGTTTGCTGGTGAAGGACATTTTTGTTGGTAGTGAGATTCCATCTTGTGACATGGAATACCATGGTTGGAGACTATGTCCAACATGGGCATGGAGAGGAAGCTATTGGTTGCTTTGAAGGCATGCAACGGCAGGGAATCTCTCTAGATGGGCTCACCTTCACCTTTCTTTTGAAAGCATGCGGCATCTTTGGAGCAGTAGGCAAAGACAACAACTTCAGGCATAAGTTATCAAGAATGGACTTTAAAACAAGACAATTTTGGTAGTGAGATTCCATCTTGTGACATGGAATACCATGATCGGAGACTATGTCCAACATGGGCATGCAGAGGAAGCTATTGGTTGCTTTGAAGGCATGCAACGGCAGGGAATCTCTCTAGATGGGCTCTCCTTCACCTTTCTTTTGAAAGCATGCGGCATCTCTAGAGCAAAAGACAAAGACAACAACTTCAGGCATAAGTTATCAAGAATGGACTTTTAAAACAAGACAATTTTGTAGATATCGTACTGTAAGATATGCACGCAAAGTGCGACATGTTTGGAAAAGCTCGAGAAGCCTTTGGCCAACTCACAACTCAAAATGGGGTCTCATGGAGTCAAAATGCAGTCACCTACGCAAACATCTTTAAGGCATGCGGCTATGTCGCGCATAATCTAGTGAGAGCCTCTCTCCAAATGTAATCACCTACGCCGGCATCTTGAAGGCATGCGGCTATGTCATGCTTTTTTAATTGTCGCACGCAGAATCCTGATGCAAAGCGAGGGCCTCTCTCAAGATGCAATCACCTACGCAGGCATTTTGAAGGCATGTGGCTCTACGCAAGATATTGATATGGGCACAAAAATTCACAGTTTGCTGGTGAAGAACATTTTAGTCGGTAGTGAGATTCCATCTTGTGACATGGAATACCATGATTGGAGACTATGTCCAACATGGGCATGGAGAGGAAGCTATTGGTTGCTTTGAAGGCATGCAACGGCAAGGAATCTCTCTAGATTGGCTCACCTTCACCTTTCTTTTGAAAGCATGTGGCATCTCTGGAGCAGTAGGCAAAGACAACAACTTCAGGCATAAGTTATCAAGAATGGACTTTTAAAACAAGACAATTTTGTAGATCGTACTGTTAGATATGCACGCAAAGTGAGACATGTTTGGAAAAGCTCGAGAAGCCTTTGGCTAGCTCACAACTCAAAATGGGGTCTCATGGACAGCCCTAATTGGAGGATATGCTCAACAAGGGTATTGTCGAGAAGATTTGATGCATTCTGAATAAATACAGCGAGGAGGCCTTTTTCCAAATGCAATCACCTTTGTATTTGCTTTGAAAGATTGTGGCAACTTGACAGACTCAAACGAGGGCCAAGGACTGCATGCTTAGATTGAAGATGAGAGACTGCTCGAGCAAAATATCATTGTTGGAACTACCTTGGTAGACATGTATTGCACATGTGGCGTTCTTGACAAGGCACAAGAGGTTTTTGATCAGCTTCCAGAATGCAATGTAGCCACATAGAATGCTCTTATTTTAGGGTATGCTCAACATGAGGATGGTGAGTATGCATTCAATTGTTTCTATAGGATGCGATCTCAGAGTGTCCCTCCAAATGTTGTCTGAAAAAAGATGTCATGCCTGGCATTGTCTTGGTCGATATGTATACCAAATGTGGTGCACTTCAGAAAGCACAAAAAGTGGTTGAGGAGCTTCCTATCTGGAATGTCTCCCCTTGGAATGCACCGATTGCGGGATGCGCGCAAACGAGAGCAAGCCAGAAAGCTCTAGGCTGTTTTCAACTGATGCGACGCGAGGGCCTCTTTCCAGTTGCAATCACCTACGTATGCATCTTGAAGGCATGTGGCTCTGCGCAAGGTGCTGATATGGGCACAAAACTTCATAATTAGTAAGAGGCTATTGAAAAAGATGTCATGCTTGGGATTGTGTTGGTCAATATGTATGCCAAATGTGGTGCGCTTGTGAAAGCACAAAAAGTGCTTGAGGAGCTTCCTGTCCGGAATGTCGCCTCTTGGAATGCACTGGTTGCGGGATTATATTGTTAGTCCGAGTATGTTGAAAAAGATGTCGTGCTTGGCACTGTCTTAGTCGATATGTATACAAATTATGGTAGGCAGAGCAGCGTACCCAAAAGCATGGCAACCACCTGCCATGTGAATCCATCTCAAGCTTTGACAACTCGGTAGTGGCGATGGCAAATGCTAGTTCATGTTGGATTTGAAAAGGGTACACTGGGGTCTTCTCCTCTCCTCAACCGATGGACTTGTTTACACAGGTGAAATAGTTGCAAAGAAAACTTACAACAGGGCACAAAAGAACGACGAGGAGGGAGAGGATCTAAATAGTTGCAAAGAAAACTTACAACAGGGCACAAAAGAAAGACGAGGAGGGAGAGGATCTCCACTTTGAGAGCAGTGACAAACTTTACTTAGTTGAAGGATGGAAGCACAATTAGGACTTTGTTTTCTCCTTGTTAAAGGAATGTGCAAAAAAAGGGATTTTCACAGAGACAGTCTTATGCATACACAGTTTGTCACCAGAAGTTTGATGTTGAAGCACATTTTTGTTGGCGAGCTAGTCAACATGTATGTGAAATGCGGTGCACCGTCGAAAGCTCAAGAAGTGTTTGGTGAGCTTCCATCTCCGAATCTTGTAAAATGGAATACCATGATTGGAGACTATGTCCAACATGGGCGACGGGCGTGGAGAGAAAGCTATTGGTTGCTTTGAAGGCATGCAAAAATAGGGAATCTCTCCAGATGGTCTCACTTTCTCCTTTCCTTTGAAAGCATGTGGCATTCTGGAGAAGTAGGCAAAGCCAACAACTTCATGCAGAAGTTATTAAATAAGAACTTTTAAAACAAGATAATTTTGTTGGTACCGCACTGTTAGATATGTATGCAAAGTGCGACATGATTGGAAAAGCTCAAGAAGACTTTGGCCAACTCACTGTTCAATATGTGGTCTCATAGACAGCCCTAATTGCAGTATATGCTGAACAAGGGTATTGTCAAGAAGCTTTGATGCATTTTGAAGAGATGCAATGAGGAGGCCTTTCTTCCAAATGCAATCACCGTTGTATTTGCTTTGAAAGTTTGTGGCAGCTTGGCAAACTCAAAAAAGGGCCAAGAACTGCATGGTCAGATTGTAGATAAGGGACTGCTTGATCAAAATTATCATTGTTGGAATTGCATTGGTGGACATGTATTGCAAGTGTGGCCTTCTTGACAAGGCACAAGAGTATTTCGATTTGCTTTCAGAATGCAATGTAGTTGCATGGAATGCTCTTATTTTAGTGGGGTACCCTCAACATGAGGGTGATGAGGATACATTCAATTGTTTCTATAGGATGCGATCTCGGAGTGTCCCTCCAAACGTTGTCAGAGGCTGTTGGAAAAAGATGTAGTGCTTGGCACAGTCTTGGTCGATATGTACGCCAAATGTGCTGCGCTTGAGAAAGCACAAAAAGTCCTTGAGGAGATTCTTATCCAGAATTTCACCTCTTCAAATGCATTGATTGCAGGATGTGCACAACGAGAACAGAGCCAAAAAGCTCTAGACTATTTCCAGCAGATGCGAAATGTAGTGCCATCGCGATAGCACGAGAATTTTTTGATGGGTATCCTCTCTAGGCTGTCATCTCACTCCAGAAGCATTGCAGGCAAAGCAACATACCCAAAAGCGTGATATCCACTTGCCATGTGCATCCATCTCAAGCTTCGACAACTCGATAGTGGCGATGGAAAATGCTAGTTCATGTTGGCCTCAAAAAGAGCACGATGGGGTCTTCTCCTCTCCTTAACCAATGGACTCGTTTATGCAGGTGCTAGAGTTGCAAAGAAACTTACACCAGGGAGTTGCAAGGAAACTTACAGCAAGGCAAAAAAGAAATATGATGAGGAAGAGGAGGGAGAGCAACTTCACTTTGAGAGCAGTGACACTTTACTTAGTTGAAGGACGGAAGCACAGTCAAGACTTTGCTTTCTCCTCAATGGGTTGGAGAATTTGATGCTAAACGATGGCGTGTCGATTGGGTTGCAGACTTGCACGTCAACCACTGGATTTTCCTCGTTCTAAGGGGTTGTCTTCCCACCATCTCCAATCGGAATGAGGCACAAGCATGCTGCGTGTGCGCTTCTACCACTGACAAGCCGTTGCACATTGTACATTAATTTTCTGGGTCAAAATTGAGCATCTTATAACTATTGGTCAAACACAGGATTATGTCAACTTAGATAATAGGATTTGTGGAATACAAAGCACAATCTCTCTCTCTCTCTCTCTCTCTCTCTCTCTCTCTCTCTCTCTCTCTCTCTCTCTCTCTCTCTCCTTCTCAAGCTTCTCTCTTTTGGGTTCTTGTTTTCT
This sequence comes from Adiantum capillus-veneris, assembly GCF_014529385.1. Classification (NCBI taxonomy): domain Eukaryota; kingdom Viridiplantae; phylum Streptophyta; class Polypodiopsida; order Polypodiales; family Pteridaceae; genus Adiantum; species Adiantum capillus-veneris. The sequence goes on along the minus strand of NC_140960.1, from coordinate 79,665,872 downwards.
CCTACACTTCAATCCAATACAAATGCAGCTAACGAAGCACTGTAGTTTCAAAATGCTTTTTTGTCTTCAATAAAAGCTATGGAGCTCAATGTTAGCTCTTGACCTTGATGGATAGTCCATTTGGCAGCTGGTTGAATGGACAATTGTGTTGTTGTATCTATACATATATAATGGGGGGAGGGATTCCGCCCCTCCCTCCCTACCACGTGGCAACATTTCCTACGTCTGGCCTTTGTGCACCTGCAGCTCCGGTCAGACAATGTTTGAGAGAGAGAGAGAGAGAGAGAGAGAGAGAGGCGGCCGTCGGCCACACTAGTGCCTAGTAATTTTGTGTTTTTATGCCTTCTTGCTAAGGGTCTTGCCTCCTCTTGCCTAAGATTTCCATCTACCAAAAGAGGCTTTGAGTGACCAATCAAGAGTGCTAACAAGTACTCACTTTAATTGTCCTTGTAAAGAGGTTCTTCATCAGCCCACTACCTTGGTCCCTCCTGGCCTATTTTACTGAACTTCTATGATTGAGACAAGAGTCAAAGGTGATCACATCACAACTTGAGGTAAACGTGCCAATACTATGGCAAGAAAACTAGTTTTGGGATTTTGCCTCCATTGCCTACTTCGCTGTGTTGGAGTCATTAACTTGTGCAACAAATGTTCCTTCCTATCTAGCTTTCCAACACGGCTAAAGTAACTAGCATCCAAACAAACCAAGAGAAGTATCCGAGCAATCAAAAGGATAGCCACAGCACAGACCATCCACACAAGCATCTGAAAGTCGTGCCCCACCACAAGTTATAGCACCAGTTACGTTCAAAACCAACTAACGAAACCAACATCATATACCTCAAGTCCACCACCCAGAGCCACAAATCGGAAGCCCAACTACAACTAGATTGCTTCGTTAGCTGCGCTCGCATCGAATGAAGATTGAGCAAAATATTGGAAACTATATATGCCATTTCAACCGTTCTCAAATGAAAAGAAATTGATTATTTGATGCTATTAATTATGTCTAAGATATTTATTAATTGGGGAGAGAGAGAGAGAGAGAGAGAGAGAGAGAGAGAGATTTTATCAAAGCATGTTAGATTTTTTAACCTTGTTTGGAATACATATTATCGTGGTTCAAAGGTGTCCTCACAAAAATGGAATACCAATCGTAGTGCTTCAGAGGGGTACGTTGCAGAGAACCACAAGGAGGGTTAGAGTTTTGTCAAGCTCCATGTTCATGATCCACAACAACAGCGTGCAATTTTTAGTGCATTTGCGATAGACATTCAATCGTGCATATATCACCATCTTGCATAGAGCCACATGCCTTCAAGATGCATGCATAGGTGATTTCATATGGACAAAGGCCCTCACTTTGCATCCACTGAGAATAGCCAAGAGCTTTCCATCCCTGGTCCTATTATGTGTATCCTGCAATCAGTTAACACCATTCCGAATAGTAAGCTCCTCAAGAACCTGCAGAAAACAACCCAGAGCTCCCGGCACGGCCTTTTGTTGGGCCTATTGTGCAATCATAGCGTTCCAAGAAACAACATCCTACACCACATTTGGCATATATATCGACCAAGGCATTGCCAAGCACGATAATTTTTTGCAACAACCGCTATTAAAGACAATTTTCAAGCCCATATCAGCATCTTGCGTACAACAAGATACACACGTATGTGATTGCATCTGGAGAGAGGCCCCCACTTTGCATCCCTTGAAAACAACCGAGAGCTTTATTGCCCTGCTCTTGTTGTACATATCCCGCAATCAGTTAACATCGTTCCGAATAGTAAGCTCCTCAATCACTTGCAAAAAACAACACAAAGCCCCCGTCGCGGCTATTGTTGGGCATATCCTGCAATCATAGCATTCCAAAAGACAACATACCGCACCACATTTGGCATAGATATTGACCAAGGCAGTGCCAAGCACATCAATTTTTTGCAACAGCCCCTATTAAAGGAAATTTTGAAGCCAATATTGGCATCTTGCGTACAACCACATGCCTTCAAGATGCATTCGTATGTGATTGCATATTCTGGAGAGAGGCCCTCGCTCTGCATCCACTGAAAACAACCGAGATCTTTTTGGCCATGTTCCTGTTGTGCGTGTCCTGCAATCAATGCACTCACCCTGCCTGCCATCGAGATAGAAATCTCCTCATGCACGTTTTTGCTTTCTGAAGTGCACCACATTTAGCATATGTATCGACCAAGGCATTGCCAAGCATGAGAATTTTTAGCAACAACCCTTGAATAACAGTATCAGAGCGAATTTTTAGGCCCATATCAACATCTTGTGTAGAGCCACATGCCTTCAAGATGCACGCGTAGGTGATTGCCTGTGGACAGAGGCCCTCACTTTGCATCCGGTAAAAACAGCCAAGAGCTTTTTGTCCCTGCTCATGTTGTGCATATCCGCAATCAATGTACTCCAAGAGATGGCATTCGGGGCAAGAAGCTCCGCAGGCACGTTATGTGCTTTCTGAAGTGCACCGCATTCAACATACGTATCGACCAAGGCATTGTCAAGCACGGAAATTTCTTGAAACAGCCCTTAACTAACAATATGAGAGCAAAATTTTAAGCCCATATCACATCTTGCGTAGAACCACAACCTTCAAGATGCATGCATAGGTGATTCCATCACAACCTTCAAGATGCATGCATAGGTGATTCCATCTGAAGAGAGGCCCTCGATGAGCCGTCACTTAACATACATATCAACGAAGACAATGCCAAGCACGACACCTCTTTTCAGGAATGACACCTCTGTTCAAGAGCCTCTGACTAACAATATAGTTGTGAATTCTTGTGCCCATATCACATATTACGTAGAACCACAGCCTCTAGCGCGGGCTGTGCTGTGTTCCTGCTTTGGCGCTATAGAGAGCCATGCGTCGTCGATAAAAGAGTTGGTGCATGCAAGGATAAGTTTTTTGAACGGAGCCACGTGGGTTAATGAGAGGCCAGGGATAGGAAAATGCCTCCTACGCTAACGAAGTAAAAATGGCAACCTACGAATTGCTTGTGGCTGATTCTAGGAACCTGTGAACTGCTTGTGGAGAAGATCGAATTGCTGCTGAGATTTTTTTTTTAATGAGAGCAGCCGCGTGGGTTAATGAGAGGGCAAGAATTGGAAAGAACTGGTTGTGGAGAAGATTGAATTGCTGCTGAGATTTTAGTTTTAATGAGAGCAGCCGCGTGGGTTAATGAGAGGGCAGGAATTGGAAATTGCCTCCTACGCTAACGAAGTAACCACTCTTGATGATCACGCCACAACACAAAACCATCCTCATAAGTGAACCGCCTCCAACAGGCCTTTGAAAGGGGGCCTTGCCCTTTCGAATCAACACTGGCCACCAAGATAACCTTCGTAAGGGAGTCAGGAAGGGCGACCTCCTCGAGAGGTTCAAAAATAAGAGTTGCATGTGCAAGAGCCAAGCACGCCCCCGCCCCGCCTTGCTACAACACACACACACACACACCCAACCAAAACCCATGTCTACTACTTCTTACGGAGCTTAAAAACTTCAAGGAAGGAAGGGACCTCTAGTGTCACACATCGGTTCTCTTAAAAGAAAACCTTATAATTGCCCAAAAAACAAAAAAACTTATAAAATAGGGTCCTTACAAAACATTTAATTTAATCAAAGGTAAAGGATGAAAGGTGCACGGGGAAGGGGGGGATGCTTTTTGTATATCCATAATCAGCCACCAAAGATGCCGATGGGGTCCCGTTCGATCGGTAGACCGATCTGGAACCACAAGTTTCTCCCTATTCTTGTTGCCTTGAGATCATTCTAATAGGTGGGGTTTCCTATAGTCACGATACACATCCACATCCACATCCACATCCACATCCTTAGCGGACCTTTAGTGAAGGTCAAGTTTTTTGGGCTTCCAAGTGGCTTTTGGGTATTGTTGCCACCCCTTTGTTGGCAATGCTCAAAAGTCTCGTGGTTAGAATGGGCTAACAACGGAGTTCTTTAAAGAAATTTGGGAATTTCTTAAGGCCCTGATCACATGCATGACTAACAAAGCCCTTCTCACAGGTGATCTGGATGGAAGCATAAAATGGGGCCTCATTAAACCAATTCCTAAACAAATCTATCAGTGGTGGCTTATAAGATTATCGCCAAGTCTTTTGCCCTCATACTCTCTCCCCTGCTAGACAAAGCCATTACTCCGCATCAACATGGATTTATTAAAGGAAGGTCAATCTATGACAAAATTCTTGCAGCAATTGTAGAAATTGATTACGAAGCTTTCAACAAGCAACAGTGCATCCTCCTCTAGCTTAACCTGGACAAAGCCTATGACCAGATCACATGGTCCTTCGTGGAGGATGTTATGAATTTGTTGAGCTTTGGCCCACGGATATGTCAATTGGTTCTCACCCTTGCTATTGAAAGCTATTCTGAGCTTCTTTTAACAATAGAATTGTGGGCGATTTCATAGACAAAAGGTCAATCAAGCAGGATGCCCGCTAGCCCCACTATTATTTGCCTTTGACTTCACCCTTTGGTTATAATGCTTGAAGCTAGTGCTACGAGAGGGAAAATTCAAGGGCCCCAGCAAGTTTTTACAAATGTAACCTTTCTAAGACCACAAAAATACATGTGGATATATACTCTACAAAGGGAAACCTTAAAAATAAACAACCGCCTGAGAGGGGCCCCAGTAGGCGGCCCCAATTTTTGCAAGCAGCTGTAATACATGGAATCTATGGAGATGCTGTCTAGATTAATCCATGCAGGGCTGCGTGTCATCCAGGCTTTCGTCACGCGAGACATGTTGCAGCTAGGCTCCAGAGAGGCAGGCGTGTATTTTTTCGGAGTGTGTTTTAGCGCATACTCGGATTGTGCTCCTCCCTGGACTGAATTGTGCTCGGTGTTAGGCAAACCCTATTCTTCAATTCATCAGCAACCTATCACGAACACTGAAGGCTGTAATGTTGGCTCATCAAAACTGAAGAAACCGGAGGCGAGAGTAATGGAAGTGAGTGTCACCATAACTATTGGTGGCGGTGATGTAGACGTAGGGCTGCTGGGGTGCATGCGCTTGTTTCTTGAAAGAGAAACTTTAGCAGGACTATGTGCATTGGAGAGAGGAGGAGCGCTATTGCACCTTCACCTACAGATGGTTATCCGTATTTGGGCAACCTCGTTGATTGCTGTCAATAGGAAGATAAAAGGATACTTAGGTTGGGCTAAGTCGGCACCTGCAGCAGGCGCAATGGTTTTGTGCCGTGGCCTAAAGCAACACAAGATGCATACGTTTGAGGGCATGGTAGGGTATTGTTTAAAAGACCAAGACGAACCACACTTTCAAAACGTTGTCCACAATATAACTACTGACGATGTGAATGCCGGTGTAGAATTGTATAGCTTATATGGTGCTGATGAATTCAAGAATAGGGTTTGCCTAACACCAACAAACATCTTCGATAGAGCGCTAATGTATTGGAAATTTAAGCTTCGACATCCAACAGGCAACGACTTTCTGTCTACACTACATATAATGGTGAAGAGTGGGAATTACTACCCATTGTCATGTTGGATAACTCCTTATCAAGGCCGTGGAATGCATCTTGCAAAAATCAGAGCATTGTGGAGGTGTATGATATACCCATCGACAGCAACGTATGAAGACATTTTGAATATATTTGTCAGTGATGATGCCTATGCGAACACACAATCTCGTGTTGAGTGGTTCAACTCCCGTTGGCAAGAGACACAAAGGTATGCTTATGATAGTTTAAGTAGGATTGTATCTGTTGTCAACTTTTTGACCATGGCCTGCATCTTTTGTAGTCCACCAAGAACTGTTGTCACTGATTTTGATGTTGAACCTGCGATAAGAGATCCAAAAATAGGAGATGATTTCATTCCGCTTGTACAACGTGTCGATGTAACGACAGTTGCATAGTTTGGTCTGTTTGCTAGCAATAAGATTGTTACTTTTCAATCTAACCAAAAAATATAAACTGATGATGGTTTATTTTTGTTGCAGTGTTCAGATGGATGAAGAAGACGAAACCCGGATGGTTCAGCTGAGCGAAACACAACATGATGAGTCTTTTGCTATGGTAGAAGATGCACGTATTGATAGGATAGAGGATGCTCTTGCTGCAATTTTGAAAGAATTAGTTGGAGACCAAACCAGAAACACCCGTCCACTGCGGTCAAAAATTATTGAAGCGATACATAATTCGAGAAAGATCATCGAGGAGTATGCAATCAACGTTGCAGACGTACAAGTAACAAAGCTGGAAGAGCATATTTTCTCATTGGGCAAAGAACTAATGGCTCTGAAAGCACAAGTCAACCGCCTTAATGCGATACTATCTAGGTTTTCAAATATGCTGAATCGTAGCTAGAATCCATGATAAATTCCGGACATGCAATTCGAAGTCGTGCCGCTTTCTAATAATGTAAATGGATCAAGTTCTGCAGATGTTTTGAGCTTTTTGTCTATAGAAAATCTGTAGCTCCTTCTGTTATGCAATGTACAGAGTATTTAACACATCTTCCTCTGTCTGTCATCTCTCTCATGAGTACCAACAGTCTCTGCATACTGCTCATGTTTTGAGCTTTTTGTCTATAGAAAATCTGTAGCTGCTTCTGTTATGGAATGTACAAAATGTTTAACACATCTTCCTCTCTCTGTCATCTCTGTGATGAGTACCAACAGACTCCTCATACGTGAGTGTTTTGCACACTGTGATCACAGCGTCAGGAGTCTGTCTGCGACGCAGTCCATGTCAAAGACTGCGGCTCTGTACGCCAAGCAAGACGCATGAACAAAAAAAAAATTTGTCGCATGCGCAGGAAAAAAATCCAGGTCAACAGCATCTGCGTTGATTTGCGTTAATGCGCGCCTCGACCCAGTAGGAGTAGTAGGAGTAGTAATAGGCCCACAAAGAATCGACAATTTTGTCCTGAAGGAAGTTTGTATTTCAACTCTGAAACATACAGGTGTGCCACCATTTTGGTAGATTGAAGGTAGTGGATGTCAATGAGGGTGATATCTTATCATGCAAAACCCTAAAAAGGTGCATCGGGTGATCCACCACCATTATGGTCCAAATGTTGTTTGTTTACTAATGTGCAAGCAATGACCATTATTATAATGTTGGCTACCTTTGGAAATTTTGAGTTGTAAGGATCCATGCCTACAATATGGATGCCCCTCCTTTGTTATTCGCATAATAGTGCTGATCCTCTTTTGAGTCATGTTCATTTCTTCTTTCTACAAACGTGGGCTTATAAAAGGTACTAGTGTGTGACCTACACGTTGTTGCGGTTAATTGAAAGCAAGGCTTAACTTTGTGAACTATCCTCTAGTGCTCGAAAAAACCTAGCTTTAGTGTAATCTCACTTACAAATATGTATATATGTATGCATGTATATGAAACACACACACATATGTATATGTATATGTATGTATTATGCATACATATATATACATATACGTGTGTGTGTGTGTGTGTGTGTGTGAGAGAGAGAGAGAGAGAGAGAGAGAGAGACAGAGAGAGGGGGGGGGATGGAGATGGAAAAAAACTTATATTGATATAAATTTTGCTTTAGTTGGCTATATGGGAGCATCCCCCCCCCCCCCCAAAAGAGAGAAATGGAGATGGAAACAACCTTATATTGATATATATTTTGCTTTAGTTGGCTATATAGGAGCCCCCCCCCCCCCCCCCCCCCCCCCCCCCCCCCCCCCCCCCTTCTCTCTCTCTCTCTCTCTCTCTCTCTCTCTCTCTCTCTCTCTCTCACACACACACACACACACACACACACACACACACACATTTCTTTGGCTCTATGGGAGCTTGGAGTATCCCTCCCTCCCTCACCCCCCCCCCCCCCCCCCCCCCTCCTCTTTCTCTCTAAGAAAATTAGACAAGTCTAACACTTCTTGATTCCTACCATTTACATTTATGAAACATTAGGACCTTTTAGGGGGACTCAAAAATTTGAGCTCTTCATTGATTTATCAAAAGCGGAAGGATTTACAAGTGGTATAGTACGACCAGACCGACTAGCATCTATATACATGTTCTTTTCCCTCTAGGTGAAGTAGATTCTCCTTTCAAGGAACTTCATGTTGGCAGCCATGCGGTTGAACCATGGTGCCCCTAGGATAGCATCATCATGTTGGAGAGGAGAGATGAAAAAGTCTTCTTTGTCGACATAGCTTTGTACATGAAGCCTCAACTTCCCAACCAAGAGCAACCACTACCCCTTGTCATTTTAGGACGAGATTTTGAACCAGGTTGTAGGACATGAGCACTATTCTATCATGGATGGCTTTTCAAGGTATTTTCAGATTGGTATTTCTTTGGAGGATCATTTGAAAACCACCTTTATCTCTCCATGGGGGTGCTTTGCTTACCACAGGATGCCTTTTGGACTGGTGAATGTGTATTCTACATTTAAAGATTGGATGAACAAAGTGTTCGGGCCATACTTGGGTAAGTTCATCAGAGTTTTCATGGATGATATTGGTTGTTATAGATCTAGGGTGGAACACCTATCCAAATTGAAGTTATGCTTCCAAAGGCTAGATGAAGAAGGAGGGCAATTGAACCCAAAGTAGTGCAAATTGGCACAACTGTGGGCTCAATTGTTGGGCCATGTGGTCTCAAAATGGTATAAAAGTGGATCCAGAGAAAGTGAAGGCTTTGGTTTGGATGGAGCCTCGCACCAGTGCGACAGGGTTGGCATCGCTTGTGCATAAGTTAAAATATTTGTCACGATTTTTTTGGATGTTTTTCCCGGTATGTGTATCCTCTTCAAAAGAGGGCTCAAAGGTACATGGATTTCAATGGGATGATGAAGCTCAAGAAGTGTTTGACAAAGTGAAGGGTATTCTCTGTCAATTACCTACAGTATGCCCTCCCAACCAAGAGGATGACTTCTATATTGCTATGACGGTAGTTACGGTGGCCATTGGGGTAGTATTGTTACAAAATGTGGGAAGAAATTACAAGCCGGTTTACTTTGAGAGCATGGTAATAAGCCCGGGAGAGTCTACGTATATGGAAGCAGAGCAGTGGATGACGGCTTTAGACTCTGCCTGCAGGAAGTTCAAAGTGTATTTGATCGTTCGTAAGTTTTATGTATTGACGGCTAGTACTCTTTTGCCTAAAGTGGTGCTTCACTTGAAGCCAGGGAAGCGGATCATGAAGTAGGTGATAGAGCTCCAGGAGTTTGAGTTTAAGTTCAAGGTCGACCATACTAGTCAATCTCATCTGGCAGATATTCTAGTCAACAAAGAGGTTGAGTTACCAATTTATCCAAGGGTGGTGCAAGAGGAGAATAAAGAAGAGCCAGACTTGGTAGGGGCCTTCACTATGTGGTTTGATGGAGCTTACAGGAGGGTAACACAAAAAGCAGGTGGAGGTGTTGTGATCCAAGATCCACACGGCATAATAATCTTTTCAAAAGCTTACGACTTGGAAGATGTTCATACCAACAATGAGGCAGAGTATCTTACTTTACATTTGGGTTTGAAGCGGTGCATTGAGTTTGACATATCAAGGTTGATAGTAAGAGGTGATGCTATGTTGGTTATCAAGCAACTTTTGAGCCAATGGTAGGTAAAGAGGAACTCTCTCAAGAATTGGTTCTTTTCTATAAAGAAGCTGTTAAATTTTTTTGAAGAGGTGCAGTTCAAACACGCTAGAAGGGAACAAAACCAAGAGACGGGTTGGCTGGCTACTAGCAGTCATGTGCAAACTTAGGTGTCGAGTTTGTATGTGGCACCGGCTACTTATGCAGGTAGGGAGACTTTAAGGGAATTGATGTCTTCTTGAGTACATGCCAATGTTCAGAAGCGCTGTCAAAGCTACAAAAGAGAAGGATTGTTCAAAAATCTTGAAATTTTACTCTAGAGGGAGAAGATTTGATGACGCACGGTTGAGATGGAGTGATGCGCGGAGTCCTTTACAAAGAGGAGATTGGTGTGGTATTGGAGTAGTGCCACGAGAAGATCAGACATCAAGGCAAGTATCACGTCATGTTTTGTATTTTGAGAGGTGGGTTTTGATGGCCTTCTGTTGTGTGAGATGTGCACTATTGGTGCAAAACATGCCATCAATGCCAAGTAATGGGTGAAAGATGACTGGTAGCCGAGCAGCAAGGGGCTATCATAGCACAGGATGCTTTTGAAAAGTGAGGTTTAGATTCTACTGGTCCATTGCCCAAGTCAGCCATTGATAAGAAGTATATTGTGGTGGCCATAGATTATCTCACCACATGGGTTGAGACTAAAGCGGTAAAAAAGGTAAATGCTCATACGGTTGCTCAATTTGTTTTTGATTGCATATTTTGCCATTTTGGAGTGCCTTGGATGCTCATATCTAATCGAGGACAAGGGTTCACAAGTAAGTTGATGCATGCACTACTGGAGAAACTGGGTATTCAACACAGGTTTTCATCTCTGTACCATCCACAGTGCAATGGTTTGGTTGAAAGTGCCGATGGACAGATAGTCAGGATGCTAACTAAGTACATTTACAAGCAGGTTGAAGAGTGGGAGGCTAATCTTGACAAATTTTTATGGGCATACAGGATTTCTTACAAAGTGGCTACCAAATTTACTCCTTATGAGTTGGTCTATGGCAAAGAAGCAGTGTTTCCTGTGGACGTGCAGTTAGGAGCGCTCAAAGGTTTGTGTGGCGGGTTGATAAAACTCATCAGAATGTTTTGAAGGATAAGATTACGAGTCTTGAAGCTTTGAAGATGGATCATGAAGCGGCAACAGATTTCTATGTGAAGCGGCGGGGAGAAGAGTGGCGAAGTTCAATCAACATTTGCCAGAAAAGCTAATTTGGTCATGAAATATGAGAGCTATCTTGACTTCACCTTTCAGAAGAAATTCAAGAGGAAGTAGGCAGGGCCTTATAAGGTCCACCATGCTTCTTCCAATGATACTTATGAATGGTTCACTGATGAGGATGAATGGTTGTTTTCTTAAGAACAGGGTGAATGGTGTGCCTCTCAAGCTTTATTTCAAAAGGGAGTTGGTACTAGTGGTGCATCAGGTTCTAATGGAGGGGGTTGGGAAACCAACTTAAGCAGGCTTCTAATATGCTAAGAATAAAACTATGTACATACAGTTGAGTTTTTCTTTTTTCCTTTCCTCATGGTGTGCTCAGTTTTTACAGTTTGTAGTGGAATAACAATCTTTTATGGTTGAGCATGAATGCTCAACTACTAGGGGATGGGCAATGATGGTGCAGCCAAAGTTCATTGACCATTAAAAAATGGCATGGGTAGGTATGTGCAGGCTAGCAAATGCATGGCAGAGAGCAGGGGCAACTACAAATATTCTTGGCAGACAGGTAGCAGCAAATGTGTATGGCTGATGAGGTTTTATAGACCAAAGGGTCTCAAGGATGGGCCTGACAAAATGGCAGGTGAAAGAGGATTGCAGGGTTTTTGTTTTGGCTTGAGGATGTAGAGTTTGATTTGTTGAAGGAGCAGGTCTAGACGGATCGTCAAACAGAGCTACAGAGCCCAAGATAATTGAGCTTGAAGGTGCAATGCAGTGCATTGCATATCTGAGACGGACAGGGCAAATGGTGCCAGGAAGTTCGAGCCAATTTCCAAGGACAAATGTATAGTGCTTGATTTATGGAGCCTGGTGGTCTTTTCAGATTGGCAATCTCAGTCATGGATATCAAGATGTGGAGCTTCAAAGTTGTGTTGGGGGCCAGGAGTGTGACAGTTTGACTATTTGGGAGAGCAAGCCATCTAGAGGTTTTTAGAGCTCGACAAGGTTTGAGGAGGTAGTATGTGATGTATGGAGCTGACAAGAAGAGACTGCTTGTCAAACAGAGATATGGTTGCCAACTTATGGCTGATCAAAGTTTGGGGCAGTTTCCCAAGGAATGGTGGCAGATGAATTTTAGTGGTTTTTTCGACCTCAATTGATGGGCCCGGGAAAGCCCAAGTGTGGCAAGACTTTGGGGGTTTAAAGCCAAGAAAACAAGGTTTCAGCATGTCTTCCCGGCTTGATCATCAAGTTTGTGAGCCAGAATTGGTGGGCAATCGCAGTTGGGGCAAAAGAGAAGGTTGTTTTTTTTAATTTAAGGGGACTTGGGGAGGTTTCAAAGGACGGAGCCTTCACAAGCTACCATGTGGCGATGTAATGAACCCACATGTTGAACAAGGGATCCAAAGGGTAGTCTATAAGAGCTGGCTTGTGGCCCAATGGGTTAGTGCAAGATGGAGAACTTGTCTCTCCGCATGGCTATGGAGGTTGGCCTGCGGGTGCTGCAAGGCGGCCCTATGGGGCGGAGTTGGGCGCCCTTTTGTCCGTTGGCGGAGGTGATGGGCACACGATGGTGCTGCCAAGGTGGAGTTGGACAGTCATTAGAGGTTGGCGGCTCCCAGCTAATGCTGATGTGGCACCCCGTAGGTGTTTGATCCCGCACCCATTAAGGGCCCAGTTTTTGGAGCTAAAGCACCCCCCCCCCCCCCCCCCCCCCCCCCCACACACACACACACACACACACACACACTAGCGAGGTCGCTAGTGCTTGGGGCAGGGGGTGAGCCATATGCAGAGAAAGAGAGAGAGAGAGAGAGAGAGAGAGAGAGAGAGAGAGAGAGAGAGAGAGAGGTGCCCATGGGAGAAGTTCACATGGAGGTGGCTGAAATGGCCGGCCAAAGCTAGTCAAAGGCCCATTTGAGGGGCAGATCTAAAGCTAAAATGGTAAAAAATAAAATATATTTAAAAAAATGCCTAGGGGCACTAGCGACATCGCAAGTGCACCCCCTTTCAAGAGAGCAGGTGAAGTCTTCAAGTTCCCAAAAGGAAAAAAATCCCATGCAAACCTTCTAATGAGCAAAGGGACAAGTGTTCGATGCTCCCCAATTTACCAAATAAGGGTGAGGTCTCCTATAAATATCAAAAGATGCCCAGTTTTGGGGGCTTTTTGCATTGTGAAGGCCTGCATACTCGCAATGAGGAGTTGTTTTATGTCAAAGCTTGCCATTGGAGCTTTGGAATAGTTGTACTATCTCTCTGCTAAGTAATAATAAACCATCGCCCCACTTCTTTCTGTCATTTCTCCCCCTCCCCTTCCTTTTCTCTCGCTCGTTGTGTGCATGTTGGTGACTGCGGAGGTGTGTGCCCACGGATCATAGTGTGGTGTAAAGAGGGCAGAATCAGGGTGTTGTGTGAGTCGAAAAAGGTGAGTTGAGCCGTTGGGGTGCATCGGGCTGAATAGTGGTTTTGCAGAGCAGGAGAGTGTTTTTTTGTGTGCAAGGATTGTTCCATTAGTGCAAATTGGTCGATTTGAAGGTGTTATCTGAGAGGTTAGGGGTGATATGGATATCATGAGCTATAGGAAGGCATTGTGTGGTGTGTTGAGTGTATTCCCCATTCCACCTCTCCAATGATTTGATATATTTGTCATCTTGAAGGCGGGTGTACCTGCAGGAATCCCTCGTGGAACCCGGCTCCAAGCCATCGACAACATTCCATAAGCCTTTTTGTGAGAATCAGGGTTGCATAATTAAATTCCAATGAGCATAGTTATTCCCATTCAATTCGTCGCTGACGCTCGAGCACGGGGGGGGCATGATGAAGTTGCAAGATCTAGAACTCCTGGAAATCCTTCTTGCACTCCAAGGGTGGCCACACAAACCAAGCCTTAAAATCTCTAAGCCACTCCACTCGTCTGCTACTCCCAAGCTGCTCCGCATCCTCTGCAATCCAAGAGAACTCCAGTTTCTCGCCTCTACGTTCTCCCAAAGTGTCTCTTGTACACTTTGCTCACCAAGGGCCTCTTCCCAAAAATGGCTTTCCAAACCGCTCCCAAGCTCTATGGCCATTTCGCTCTTCAATGTAGGAGAGGCTCTCTGTTACAAGGTGGCGAGAAAGGGCGGTGTCGATTGTTGAATTGTAGCAAGAATTTTAAAACAATGGAGAAAGAAAGGGGTCACTGCGCTGCCACTTTCGTTGCATAGCCGCTATCTGCAGGATAGCGTTTCAAAACTCTATCCAATGGATAGTAGGCCTCCCTTACACCAGCGTCGCTACGTACAACAGTGTTTTAAAACGCAAGAGCAAAGAGGGAGGGGGTGAATGTTGTCGGTAGGAAGGGGGTTAGGGAAGAAGAGCCACCTCTGAGCAACATTTTAAAACACCGAAAGAGGAGAGGCTGCTAGGGAATATGATGTAGCTAGTAGATAATTGAGTAGTTTACTTAATGGAGAGAGATAATTTTCACACACAAGAGATTTTAGAGGGGAGAGAGAGAGAGAGAGAGAGCTAACACAATATACGTGGTTCACCCAATGTGGGCTACATCAGCGGGAAAGAAACCACTCAATGGCTTTAGTACTTCAAACAAGAAGTAGGTTACAAAGGGAATATACCCCTTAATAGATCTCCCACCTTGCTTAACCTCTTCAATCCATTTTTGTGTGTAAAAAAGGCCTCCTTTTATAGGAAAAAAGGGTTGCCCTCTCACATGAGAGGCAGCCGTGTGTAGCCACCTGTGTGTAGACAAGTCCGAGTTGGACTCTCCAATGCACCCATGCGTGGCCGCCCTTGAGAAGACAAGTTTGATTTGAAATCGGCCACCGAACATTGAATTCATCCACCGCCAAAGACTTCCGCCCATTGGCCATCGACCATTGACTACCAACCACCGGCCAACCGGCCAATTGACTCGCTATTTTTTGACCACTTTTTGGCCGCCTTCCGACCATACTCTCTCTCTCTCTCTCTCTCTCTCTCTCTCACACACACACACACACACACACACACACACACACACACAATCGAGGTCGAGCCCTTTTTACGCCAAGATTGTGTGTGTGTGTGTGTGTGTGTGTGTGTGTGTGTGTGTGTGTGTGTGTGTGTGTGTGTGTGTGTGTGTGTGTACCTTTACACACACATCTTAAAAGAGAAATGCTCAACTTCTCTGTCAAACTGCTTGATTGCTGCTTGATCTGTTGAACTTTCCTTGCAATGCCTCAATTTCCAAGCTACCCATTCCTGCATGAGTGTGTGTGTGAGTGCATTCCTACCTAACTCTACTCGTTTTGTCCTGCTTAATTTCAGCTTCAATTATGAGTTGCCTGCCATCCACACACAGCCACAATGCTTACAGTTTGTTGCTCACAAACTTGATTTTGTCTACAGACCAATGTTGAAGCGCTGCTTAATGCTCTGCTTTACTCGGTGTAAATTCTTGTTGCACATTTCATAAAGCTTCTAATGCCCCAAGGTCTGTTGCATTTTCTCAATTTGGTGCTGCCCAATTTTTCTTGCCTTCAAGCTTACGGCCTACCTAGCTTTCCTCTTGATTCTAATGTGCAGTTCAGTGCTTTGCTCAATTCTCAACTCGGTGCTCAACTTGATTCTAAGCTCCGTGCTCACCTCTACTTCCCAAGCTTTGAATCAAGCTACAAGGTCCAATTGCTCTACTCAATTATCAGCTCGGATACCATTTGTTGGGAGCGGAAGCGTATAGCCTCATGGATGGACTTGGAAATGGAGAGGGGAGTGTGCATGTGCAGACGAGAGTGAGAGAAGAAGAAGATAAGACATGAGTGCACACAAATGGAAAAAGCGTTGAGCTAGATGTTTTGGTGCCTTATATAAGCTCTTACATGTTCACATATACATGGTCGCCCAAGTTAAACTGAACCTAGCAATTATTAGCTTTAGCTGACAAGCAAGAAGATACGCTTATTAAGATGATAATAATCAGGATCTAGTCTGTTAGCCAACCCTGGGCTCTCGACAAACAAGGGGTTAGTGGTAGACGGTCCTTGGCAGTAAGAGCTGATTGAGCTCTCAACTACACCCTCACAAGGAGAACCCACCACTTTTGGAAGTAGCAAGTCGGACTTACCATATACATATGGTAGTGATGTGTGTGAACACACTTAGGATCATCGGGGCATTTTTTTTCTCACTAGGAGGTTTTTTCCCTCGTGCATTGTATATACGCCCATCGTTCTAGGGCTATCTATCTTTCCATTGCACACTAAGTAATCTACTCTTCATTGTGTGCCTTGAGCTTCCTTCGTCTTCTCCAAGCTATGTGTGTTTTCTTGCAACCCTAATTCCAATAATTGGTATCAGAGCAGGTTGCGTCCTTTGGGCTTAGTCGTCAGCGCTCCAACACATGCCTACTCACTTTCCTTGATTTTTGTGAGCTTTGGCGAGCGTTTGCAGGTCAACAAAATTTTTGGGATAGCTTGTTGAGCTTTGTCTACTCAAATTTTTGATTCGGGCTCATTTCGGCCTCCGTTTCCAGTACATGCAATACTGCACAGGCTATTTTGTCATTTTGCACAAAATTTTTGTCAATGTCGTTTTTTGCATAGCAGGTCTCTTATAGTCTTCTATGATTTGTGCTACTCAAGATGTTTGCCTGAGGACAGATTGGATAGGGACAATTACCCTATGTGGGCTTATATGATGCAACATGTTAGTGTGTCAAAGGGCGTTTGGAACATTGTGCGGGGCATTGATGTCCCATTGATGTATGTCCTGGTTCTGAGGATACAAGCAATGTTGAGGATGTTGCAAGTCTTGCTACATGGATTGTTGCTGTTAGAGTTGTTTTGCCTACAGCTGAGCAAGCTTGTTGGGACGTAAAAGATGCGCAAGCTCATGCATTGATTGTGTTTTCTGTGAATCACACTATTACTCCCCACCTTTGTTCAACGAAATCTACAAAACAGGCTTGGGACTTTCTAGGTGGTCTTTATGCAAGTCGCAATGAGGCTAAAATTGCATTGCTGCATAAAGAGATGGAGTCAAAGATTAGGCATGAGGAAGATGATATGGACACTTTCCTTGCTAGTGTCAAGAATATTAAGGAGCACCTTATTTTTGCAGGTGAAGTCATTTCAGATAGTTCCCTTGTGCACATTGTTGTTGATGCTTTGTCAGACTTTTGCTAGTACTTGGAGACTTATGACCCAAGGAATTCCCAAAGATGTCAAGTTTGATGCATTGTGCACATTGTTATTTTGCAAGAGCCACTTTCTAGAAAAAAACAGGACTAGACAGCGTCCAGTTGAACAGGCCTTTATTGCTGCTCAAAGAAAAGGTGGTAACAGGAATGTATCCACTTCTCATGGCTCTTTTGCACGTGGTAAAACACTTGTTCCTAATGTTTTCATTGGCAAAAATTCGTCTAGGAATTCTGGTGATAAGGATAAAAAGAAGATGTGTTGCCATTATTGTAAAGCTAATGATCACTTGATCAAGCAGTGTCTTAAGTTGAAGGCCAAAGAGGCTAAGAAGAAAGAGGGTGGTTCCACTGAAAATGCTAGTTCCACTACAAAAATGCAGCTATTGTTGAGTCTTCTGTGAATGAAAACTGTGATGCTGATGTTGATGCAGAATGGGCTTTTAGTGCAAATTGCACCTATAATCCTGTTGTCCATTATGCATGCATGTCAGTTGGTATAGATTCACATGTGTGGTATTTTGACAGTGGTGCTACAAAGCGCACTACCTCACATCGTGATTTGTTCACCTCTCTTGAATTTGTCTAATTATTCGGTTTCAGGGAGTTGGAAAGATTGTGCTTACTACAGCAAATGGTAGTTCTTTCGCACTTGTTGATGCACTTTATGTACCTCGGATCAAGAAGAATCTTTTATCTATATGTGCACTTGCTAGACTTGGTCTTGTAGTCAAATTTGTGGATGATAGATGTATAGTACATGATCTCACTTTCGATGATGAAATCATTGCATCTGGCATTTTATGTCTTGGGATGTATAAGCTCACTTTGTATGACAAGTGTGGGTAGAATTTTGCAAATACATTTGTGGATTCTAAGGCTATTTCAGATGCAAAACTTTGGCATGCACGTTTTGGACATCTAAATTTTTCCAGTTTGCTGCATTTGCAAAAATCTGATATGGTTGCTTCCTTTCCACCTCTTGAAGCACCAGTCAAACATGTTTGTGAAGGTTGTATTTTGGGTAAGATGCAGCGTTCAAGGTTTCCAAAGGATGGTTCAGTTAGGACCACATGCAGGTTGCAGCTTGTGCATAGTGATGTTTGTGGACCCATGCAAACTCCATCCTTGGGCAATTACCTTTACTTCATGACTTTCATTGATGATTACTCTAGGCATGCATGGGTATTTCCACTTAAAGCGAAGTTGGCAGTATTATGTGCTTCAAACAATTTTTGGCTATGGCTGAAAATGTCTCGAAATGTACTATGGGCACCCTCCGTTCTGATCGAGGGGAGAGTACATGTCTCATGAATTTAATGCATTTTTGGCTAGTCGTGGGATAAAACACGAATGTACAATGCCTTATACGCCTCAACAAAATGGTGTTGCTGAGAGGAAAAACAAGTCACTTACAAAAATGGCACGATGTATGGTCAAAATTCAAGCTTTGACGCATTTGTTTTGGCTTGAGGCCATCATGTGTGCCACTTATGTACTTAACAGGTGTCCTATGAAAGCTTTGCAATCTATTGCTCCATATGAATCATGGCATGATAGAAAGCCTTCTATTGAGCACATACGTGTTTTTTGGATGTTTGGCATATGCTTTGGTGCCACAAACATAGCGCAAAAAATTGGATGATAAGGCTGTCAAATGTATTTTTGTTAGTTAAGTGCTGAAAGCAATGGTTATAGGTTGTATCATCCGCAAAAAAAGCATATCTTGGTCTCACGGGATGTTGTGTTTGTGGAAGATTTGGTTCAGCCCTTGCTGCCATGTACTAGAGACAATATTGTTAGCTAACATGACATTTATGACACTTTGTTGCCTCTTTTTAGTGGTGGAAGTTCAAATGTAAGACTTTTGCTCCCACTTGTTGTATGACTACTGTGTGTTTTCTATGTGCATTGGTAGCTCATTTTGGTTGGGATGTACATCAATCCGACATTGTTACTACTTTCTTGAATGGTGACATATTTGAGGAAGTTTATGTAACGTAGCCTCGTGGTTTTGTCAAGAAAGGACAAGAGGATAAAGTGTGCAGATGTAAGAAAGATTTGTATGGGTTGAAGCAATCTCCTCGTGCTTGGTATGAGAAGGCTGACACTCATTTGGTCAAACGAGGCTTTCGTAACATCCCAATAGAAAGCACATTGTATGTAAAGCGTGAGGGTGATGTACTTCCCATTGTGGTTCTTCATGTGGATGATTTGCTGATCAATGGACCAAATGAGAGACATATTGCCAAATTCAAGGCTGATTTGAATGCTATTTTCAAGATGAAAGATTTGGGACTGTTGCATCATATCTTGGGTATACAGTTTAAGCAGTGTGATGGTGGTATTGCTTTGTGTCAAAAAAGTTACATAGAGACATTGCTATGTAAGTTTGGACTTGGGGGTTGCAAACCTATTGCCACTCCCATAGAAACAGGTTTGAAATTGAGTCTTCATGATGCTGGTGATCCTATAGATGTCACTCTTTACCAAACTGATGTTGGATGCCTCATTTATGTATGCAACACGAGGCCAGATATTTAGTTTGCAGTCTCACAGGCCAGCAAATTTACGCATATCCCAGGGTCTAAGCCTTGGTAGGCTGTCAAAAAGGATTTTCCGCTACTTGAGTGGCACTTTACATCTTGGCTTGTTTTATCCCAAGGGGGGATCATTGCCGCCATAATTGCTTGCTTTTTTGGACTGCGATTGGGCTGGTTATTTTGACACGTGAGTGTCCACAAGTGGTCTCTATTTCCTACTTGGTAGTTCATGTATATCATGGGTGAGCAAGAAGAAACCTAATGTGGCCACTTCTAGTTGTGAGGCTGAGTACAAGGCAGTCTTCACAGCTACGATTGAGTGTGTATGACTCAGACGCCTTATGGATGATTTGGGTGCTGGACAAGACATTACCAACGCTATCTACATTGACAATCAGAGCACATTGGCAGTTGCCAGGAAACCAATTTTTCATGCTCGCACAAAGCACATTGAGGTGCATTAACACCATGTCAGACGGTATGTGCCAGCTCTCATTCATCGCATCACTCCAGGGGGGATTTGGTTTACCATATGCATGTGGTAGTGATGTGCGTGAACACACTTAGGACCATCGGGGCATTTTTTTTCTCACTATGAGGGTTCTTCCCCCGTGCATTGTATATACGCCCATCATTCTAGGGTTATCTATCTTTCCATTGCATACTAAGTAAAACACTATGTTGTGTGCCTTGAGCTTCCTTCGTCTTCTCCAAGCTATGTGTGTTTTCTTGAAGCCCTAATTCCAAGAGCTAGTAGGGCTAAGCAACCCATGGCAGTAAGGGCTACAGGTGCTCTCAACTAAACCCTCACATGTAGAGCACCCCACTCAGTGCTGTCAAGTGCCTTGGCATCAACACATGTGCAGCCTTCAAACATCGTTACCCTATTGAGCAGACCAGTGCAAACAACATTACCCTTCCTTTTCTTAGTTTATGTCCACATCATTCTTCGCTTTTCCTATGAAAGTGCCACATCATTCAATTTAAGATGCCCTTCATTATCCTCTAATATAGTGTTTGGTGACTATTCATGTTTGACATAGCGTTAGTTAAAAAAATACCATTTTAGAGGCAACTTGGTCACTACAATAATGGGGTGCTTTTCTTTTCTTGTGACCTAGAACCCCAACCTTTCTCAATGTAGGACACTGAAGAATGTTGCAAATATACTTTACAAGGTAGAAGAACTATTTTGCTAGCAAAACTAGCACCAATGGAAGCTCAGGTTCCTTTGAAGAGTAAAATGTGGAGCTTGAGCATCCCTTTTCATTATGATGGTCCTGATAGAATTTCATATTCAAATACTTTGCATAAAGAAAGGCATGTGTAGAAGGGGAAGAGGATACAATCAAGCTAACATAGCAAAAGCACAATGAAGAAGGTCTTATGGCATCAATTTAGGAGAACGATAGGTCTACAACATCAAATCAAAACCAAAATGTGGTAAGTCTAGTATCACCTCAAACAGTTTTGAGTACACGGTTAGCCTTAAGGGCTAGAAGGAGGTTCCAATAAATCCTCTATGCATAAAGTATAAGAGACCAACAATTATGCTATGAAAACCAATAAACCCATTATATCCACCAAATCAATTAGCCAACGTGATGATGAAGGTAGCAAAGTATAAGCAAAAACCCAAGGAGGACCTTGATGGCCACGTGGCCTAGTTCCAAACCAGATGGAAGGCTAGTGGATACAATGAAATGTATGGGAAAGCATAAAATTAGCACAATTTGATGCTACATTAGAGAGGAGGATTTCCATTACCCGAGTGAAAAAAGTAGAATTTTGGGCGAAGACGACCAAAACTCCGATATTGCATCATAATAGAATAGGAAAAGACAATCACACAAAGCATGGTTGAGACACCCGGAGAGGTGAGAGACCGTGTTATTGCTACAAAAAAATTTACGAGTTAGTGAAGAGAGAAGATACATGACCCTTAAAAACAAAGATTTTCAAAGTCCATCTTTCTCTACAAGCAAAACTATTTTCAAGTAGTTCCATCATAAAATTGCTATTGCCAACAATCTTACTATGTGCGGACACAAAAGGTGGAAGATGAATTACTTTTAGAAGCTATCCATTCTTGAACAAGTGGACATTGCAAATACCAATAGACAACACAATTTTGATAGTGTTACATGGTTTTACTAGGACACATATAGAAAACACAAGTCGTAGATAAAAATTAAAGGTGCATTTTTTACTTAGAATGAAGCATCCATGTGCCTATCACCCAAGGAAGATATGTTCGACTTAAAAATGATATAATCTCCTCGTAAAATATTTACATTTATACAAAGTAATTCGGTGAATATTTCTATGCATGACAATATGAGAGAGACATAAAATTCAATCATCTTAACTATATCGTTGTATTTATGATGTCTGAAAACCTCAAAAGTAAATATCCATACTTCTCATTTTATGAGCTTAGAGTCAGAGTTTTGAACTCATAATACAGTAAAAAGCTTCAAAAAAACTTTATTTTTGTAGTCATTATAATTTGACAACTTTGACCACATCATTGCATTCGGAATGTCCCAAAACTTGAGAAACGATTGTCCATTTGTCTCATTTTGACACCTAGAGACGTGTTTCAAATCAAAAAAGGTCGTGAAACTGCTCGAAAGTGTCATGTGTTGATGTGGGACACTTTTGGGTAGTTTTGAGATGAAATTTCACAATTTTGGTCACATGGTTACCTTCGAAACTGACCAAAATCCTAGAACAATGATCCATATGCAATGGTATGATTTACCATTGCATATGGATAGTCCTGCATTGGCGTGGGACCCTTTCAGGCAATTTTGAGGCCTTTTTGGTGCGAAACTCCGTCTCCAAGTGTCAGATTGAGACATATGAGCATTCGTTTCTAGGGTTTTGAGGCATTTTGGACACAATGGTGTGGTTGATATTGTAAAATTCTATCAACTATAAAAATATCTATCTGTCTAAAGTTTTTTGAAGCTTTTAACTTTATAATAAGACATAGGAATATTTACTTTCAAGGTTTTTGAGACATCTCAAAGCAACGGGCATTTCTAGGATTTATGGACATTTCAAACTCAATGACAACTCAAAATTATCAATATTTCTCTCTCTCCAATAGTATTATGATAATGAAAACTCTATGATTTTACACAAAATACCTTGCGGCGAGGTTTTAGGCCAGGTCCATGTTTGTCTTGTAAAGTGTCAAAACAAAGTGTATTTACGTAATATAGCAATGAGATCAATAAAAATTGAAGTAAAACATTTTTAAAACATACTTTATTGCAAATTAGATTCTATATTAAATTTATTTATTGCAAATTTTACTCTCTAGAGAAATGACTTCCACGTCATTATGCTAGGATATCTCTTCAATGTCACTATGCACATTAGGTAGTTTTTACTTTCCCCAAAGCAAGCTAGATGATTGGGTTACATATCATGAACGTGTAACATTTCTTCAATGGTGGTATGAGCATAAAATAAAAGTGTGTTCTATACACCGTATCCTTTTGTACACATGTAGACAAGTCATGTTATTGAATCAAAATTTTCATTGATTAGACGTATGGCTCGCTCAGTATTTTATTTGCTCAAAAAAATTCGTTGGAGATTTGGTAAAACTCCTTAGAGAACAAGGCTATGAAATGGTATAACCCATTTGGTGCTGGCCACTTTACCAATTTTGATGCCTTGAAGGATGCCTTCCTCTCACTTTTTAGAAAAGAGAAGCCACCAAATAATGTCTTGAAGAAACTTTAAAAGATGAAGCATGGAGATGTGTTAGTAGAGGACTTTGCTCAACAATCCAAAGGGATGATGGGAAGGCTCGGGGGGTGCACCTTACAAAAACTCTATATCATGTGCGATCAGAGTCTAATAAAAGACCCCCTTTACACTTTTTTTTTAATGGAATAAAACTACCCCTTTTTCTTCATAAGCCTATAACTTTTTTTGAAAATTGGATTAAAATGCCGTTATGAAAGTGTAAATTTGTAGCCATTATGAACTATAATATCCCCTCTGGTTGAGCGCACGTGATATACCTACATACATACAAGGTGCATCTCCCATATGGGAAGGCTAGAGGGGTAGACAAACGTATAGTAGAAACCCTTTCTAGCTACTTTCTCAAAGGTTTGAGATAAAAAATCAAGGTAGTAGTAGCCCATATGGATTTGGCTAATGGGTTACAAACACTAGTCACTTCAGCAGGGAGATTGGAGAAGAGACTTGGTTGACAAGGGGGAAGAAGAAAGAGAGTTTTGAATCAAATTCAAAGATTAGTTCAAATTTAGGATTAGGGAGATTGGAGAAGAGACTTGGTTGACAAGGGGGAAGAAGAAAGAGAGTTTTGAATCAAATTCAAAGATTAGTTCAAATTTAGGATTAGAAACAAACACATATGAAGATTTTGATTTAGAATTAAAATCAAATATTAGTAAGAAGAAACAGAAGAAGCATAATTCACCTTCTCCTAAGAAGCAAAAGAAAGGGAAGTCTAAGAAGGCTAAGGGAGTTAAAGAGAGACGGTTGTTGAAACAACTTAAGGCCTTAGGATATCCTCCAACAAAGCCCAAAGACAAACCCTTATGTGACGTTTGTGAAAGAGAAGGACACCCAACTTCTTTTTGTTGGTACACCAAGATAGGGGCTAATCCTATGAATAGACAGAGTAAGGAAGTGGCTCATGCTACTTAGGTGTTTCTTGTTAATCAAAACAAGGGAAACCTCATATCTAATACAAATATGCCCAGACCATCTTGGCAATGTCATGGATCTACATTTAATCGAGCATTGATGAAATATGTAAGTAGTGCACCAAAGATGGCCACAAAGTAGGACCTAACTATGAGCTATGGTGCAAACATAGAGAGGAAAGGGGAATACTTTGTAACTAAATATGGTGGTCAAATGAGAAGTCCAAAGGTGAATCTTAAAACATCCTCAAAATCATTCACTCAAAGTAATGTGATATTTATAGATATGGATTAGGCACCTGTAATGACTACATCATAGATTGTGAAAAGTTGTCAAACAAAGGGAAAGGCCCCATATAGTGATTCAGTAATGTGTGTTGAAATTGATTGCTCAAATGACATTATACTTGAAGATGGTGGTCAAATTAGAAGTCCAAAGGTGAATCTTAAAACATCCTCAAAACCATTCACTCAAAGTAATGTGATATTGATAGATATGGATCAGCCACTTGTAATGACTGTAGCGCAGACTGTGAAAAGATGTCAAACAAAGGGGAAGGCCCCATATATTGATTCAGTAATGGGTATTGAAAGTGATTGCTCAAATTGCATTATACTAGAAGATGTTGAGGATCAAGATATCACAATTTTGTTATGGCTATGACAAGTTCTAAGAAGAAGGGTCTTATCCAATGGAAAGATCATTAGGAGATTAGACAAACATTTACTAACAAATTGAAGGATTTGACTCCAAACTTTATTGAAATAGATCAATTACAAGAAGATGTTTGGGACTATAAACCACAAGTACCAGTATCAAAAACTAAATCTAAGAACATATTGTTTGAAGGCTTGATGTATGCTTATGTTCAAATCCCATTGGATTAGCTATTGAATGTAGATTTCACAGAGCACATTTTTCAGAGATACAAGGGAGTTAAAGAAGATGGTAGTAAGGTAGCTTATTCTAGTCTAAAGAAATTCCACCAAGTGAAGTTGATTTCAAAGTGTCAGCAATATAAAGGAGTTTGTAGGTGAAATCTTTCTAGAACTCCTTCTTGATGGGAGATGAGGAGTTAATATTCTACCTACATCTATGCAATATAATTTGGGAGCCCCTAAGCTTACACTTGCTCCATTTCAAGTGAAAATGGTAGATTAGAGAAGATTCCAACCGATGGGAATCTTGAAAATCTAAATATTGTGGAAGCATCCTTCACTTTTAGAGTTAATTTAATGGTATTGAAGATGGAGCTTGATAATGACTCCTATCCTATGTTATTGGGTAGAGAACTGCTAAACAGAAGTAGAACTAGGGATCAAATGAGGTGTTGCCCAAACTAGACAAGAGGAAGCTTAGCATTTGAAGTGGAGGATCTCACAGAGGAGTAATTCTTGCTAGCTAATTCTTCCATTGAGCTTGACTTTGATATAGATGTTGTGACGGTTTGGATTGGGAGACAGAAAACTCAAAAACTATTTTTGACCATATATAGACAAGAATAATGATTTCTAAAGATGAATTCTCAGTTTTGGAAAAGAAGTAAGTCATGAACAAGAAGAGCAAAATCAAAGGAAGGAGAAAATGCTATCGTTGCAACTAAAGAAGCACCTAAGATGGTCAAAATAGAGAAGAGTGTGGATGTAAACTTTTTAAAGGCTTTGAAGAATCTGTTTATGGAATTCAAATGTGTTGGTTACAAGAAGCAGAGTACTTGAAGTGGAGGGGGGAACATAAAAAGCAGGATGCTAGCTCAAGTAGCCACAAGTGATCCTTGTATTATTCCTCATTTGCTTCCTTGCCTCTCTCTATGGGAAAGATGTTGTAAAAACCTTTAACTTGTAGATGACCTAATGTATGCATCTTTCCTTTCTTGTTTACTCCTTTGTATAGCTATAGAAATGTTTTTTTTTTTGGGAAGAGTGTTCGCTAATCATCGATAGCGTAGCGTTAAGCTATGGAGGATGGAGCCTTAGCTTAACCATGATGTTAGGGTTAGGGCCAGAGAGATGGAGATTGGAGTCAGGCTATTCCGAGTACAAGAGCATTAGGGTAGTGTATAGACATAAATGATTGGCTAGAGAGGTTGCACCCTCTTGCTATTGGACCATCTCATCATCTCATCTTTCCTAGGTGGCTAGAGGGCTTACCCATATGAACCACAAGTTGGGCTTAACCTAACAATCTCCCCCTTAAGCCAAACTTGGGGTTGTACAAAGATGTCATGTGTTTTAGTTCATGTGTTAATGTCATGGTGTACTCCTAGGCTAACATGATTCATCTACCTGATGCATCATGGTGGTTCAATTTGATTCATCACCATGGTTCAATGTCCCATGATACATCATAGTGGTTCTCAATTGGATTCATCACTATGGTTCACAAGGGAAACTTAGTAGGTTCAATAGTAGTCCTAGGTAGTATAAAATTTCATTCATTCATTCATGTGTGAAGAGATCGTCATGTGTGTCCTCTTCCAAAGTGTGTCCTCATCATGTGTGTCCTCTTCAAAAGTGTCATCATCTTATTGTTTGTTGTTGTTGTCATCGTCTTCTTCATCTTAATGTCTTTGACATTGACTTTGTCAATTTGACGTTGTTCTTCTTCATTGATGGTCGTTATCTTTGTCTTCATTTGATGTTGAATTGCTTGTCCTTTAGTGGAGGTGTTGGTCCGTTTTATCAAGGGTGTGGCCTGTATAGCTAATGGTGCAAAGCACACATACATTTCACTTACAATGCTTATGATGCTTGTGTGTGTGCTCATCATGTGTGTGCCAATGTGTGTCCTCATGAAAAACGTCTTACCTTGATATTGCAAGGCAATGTCTAATTCTCGTACATGTGTTGGCATAAAAATATCCTTATAGATAGATGTGTTTACATACATGTCATAACATATCTCATGTATAAGAGTCACATACATTGTGCTTGAAAATTTTATGCTTGGAGAATAACTACTTGCTATCATTATAAGAAAATTACACTTGATGTTGGGTCTTAAGCACAATACTCTCCGTGGGAAGGAGCTCTTGTAGTAGATAGCACTTGGTGCTCCTTGATATGAAGGGCTCTTTATGGAAGAAGGCCTTAAGCCAAAAAAACAATGAGATTACTTGAAGCTTTGATGGCTAAGAGCTTGTGGGAATGAAGGCTTCACATGCTGATGTTGCAGGCCCAGCTCGAGGCTTTCGTGTGTTGCTGAGAGCAAGCCCATGGGTTGAGAAGATAGGTAGTGGCAAGCTTAGGTGCTAGCAAATGAGGAGCTCTGTAATGGAAATGGCTTATGAACTTTGAGAATAGCCAAATTAAGAGAATTAGAGTAAGCATTTTTGCGAGATTACTTTGAGAACATAGAGGGTGAACTTAATTGATGGTAGCAACATAAACATAATTATTAATTAACTTGGCATGAACAATGCTTTTCCAAGAGAGAGAGTTAGAGAATATGACAATAGTTGAGGACCATATTTACTTGGATCCAATCCCCCTTCCAAAAGGTGTTTGTATTATAGATTCTCCCATCAAGAGAGACTTGGTACAATACAATCTTTGTGTTCCTTGTGACCTTGGTGATGCTATGAAGATGGAAAAGTCCATGCATCACGAGCATAACATAAACTTTGCAAAAAGCATTAACTATCCCAAGACTCGGTCCCAAGGCCTTAAACACCTTCGAAGGTTGAGAGAGCTAGCTGGGAATGAGGGTAGGGAAGAGGAAGAAGAATCATCCATAGGAGAAAGAAATAGTTCCTCACTTATCATCACTCTTCTTGCTAGCATACATAATAGCATAGTAATGAAGATGGAGAAGATGGCAAGCTTAAGCATTGAAGCATGGCTCTGGGTTGGATTTGCATTCCATAGCCAAGAGTGTTGGTGTAGGCTCTCCACTTCTCAACAAGCTTGGAGAAGGAGATGGAGCTCTTGCACTTTGCACTCCACACAATGAGAGAACGTGTGTGTGTGTGTGTGTGTGTGTGTGTGTGTGTGTGTGTGTGTGTGGGAGAGTATACCCCCTCTCATGCTTGGTCCACCTCTCTCTCTCTCTCTCTCTCTCTCTCTCTCTCTCTCTCTTGTATTATTTAATTATATCATTTGGACATGTGTCGTCTTTTTCCTCTTTGAGTGAAAGAACTTAATTATTTATTCTTATGCATCTAAATTCTCATTGGACCCCTTTAAAGCCTATCCAATACGATTCAAGCACATCATGAGGCCACATGTGGAGGATTTTGACATGTGTTTTTTATGCTTCTTAAGTCATTTGGTTTGAATTAAACACTTCAAGCACTTAGTCAATTAAGCATGGAAACCATGTATGCCTCTTGAGAGTTTATCTTTGAATTGAACACTTCAAGAACCTTAGTCATTTAAGCATAAAATCACCTCAAGCTTTGGGCAAGGTTCCCACAAACACTTAGCAAGCCGACAAGCACCTCATGCTTGGGTAAGATTCCCACCTCCAGGTCAACCCTAGCTTGCCTAAGGTCAAATGACTTTTTAACATTAACGTTTGGAGGTTTTTAATGAAGCTAACCCTAAGGTCTTTTAAGCTCCACTAGATGCATGTTGCTCTTTGATAGACTACTTTCTTTTGGATCCCTATTGAGATGTAACCATCTCTCCTCTTGGTCCCTTGCTGAGGTAAATCTAAAAGCACTTATTGCACATTTCTCTTTAGTAGATTGTCTCCTTTTGGACCCCTATTGAGATGCAAACATTTCTCCTTTTGGTCCCTTGTTGAGATAGGTCTAGAAGCACATATCTATATCCTAGCTCTTGTTCCCCTTTTATCTTTCCATATTAAATGATCAGTTTAATATGAGAAAATCATTTTGTAAAGCTAGATATTATGTTTTATGACAAGCTCTATAGGCGGCCAAGTATAGAGCTTAGCCTAATGACTGAGGTAGGTCAAAAGTTGGAACTTAATGATGAGGTCGACAGTGACTACCTTTGCAACAATCGGGCATTTTAGAGGTAATGGCTATGCAACGGTTGAAGGCTTCAAGAGCCGATATTTAGCACTTTGGCGATCGAGTAGCAAGCAGTGTGTGATGTGTATAACCAACACTAAAAGGGATGCAACCTGGAGGCAATAACAACGTAGTGGGGATGTGGAGCCTTGGCAGCATATGGGCCACTTGTGGCAAGTGATAATGCAACGGGAATGCCTTGTGTATCTTGCACATTACTATTCTGGAGCTTCTTGCGAGCACACCTGCCCCACGTCGTCCCTTCAAAAATTCAAAGAAGAATCCTTAAAATGGGGCCCTTCCACATGCTCAAATAGAAAAACAAAAAATACTCCTCCACATGGAGTCCACACACCTATTCTTAGTTGGGCGCGCACACACACACACACACCTAACTTTATGAAATTTCCTCCAACCTCGAGGATTATGCACAAAATTGAAAGCTAAAAACTATGAGAGCAATTGACTCTCAATACTCAAGCCAAAACGAGCATGGATGGAGGCAAATCAAAGCTTTTGATGAGCACTTGCTCCACACATAAATAATGCAATGTATGGCAATTACAAGAAAAATTACACTAAATGCAAAAAATAATTGAACTAAAAAATACTAAATGCAAAGGAATCAACTCTAAATGTGAGTTCCTCCTCTTCTAATCACCAAAGGGTAGTGGAGCATGCTCATGCCCAAGTGGTGATTGGCAGTGAGATTATTAAGAGATGAAACACAAATAGAGATTAATTGTTAGATAGGCCTAGGTATAGAACCATAGGCTTTGATACCACTTGTTGGGAAACATGTTCCCTAATCACCAATGGTGTAGCGTTAGGCTATGGAGGATGGAGCCTTAACTTAACCATGGTGTTAGGGTTAGGGTTAAAGAGATGGAAGTTAGGGTTAGGCTATGCCAAGTGCAAAAGCATTAGGGTAGAGTATAGACACAAATGATAGAACTCAAAAGTGCAATTGATTCATTAGAGAATATCCTTCTAAGTAGTTTTAGTGCTTTAAAATCATTGGCTAGAGAGGTTTCACACTCTTGCTATTGGACCATCGCATCATCTCAGCTTTCCTAGGTGGCTAGAGGGCTTTCCCTTATGAGCCACAAGTTGGGCTTACCCTAATATTTTTGCTTCTTTGCAATCTTATCCTATGCCACACTTGTCTGTAAAACCACTAGAATACTTTAAGCAAGCTATTAGCCTTTTGAGCTCCTCTACTATGCCTAGTGTGCTTAAAGACCTTGGTTCTTGCTTGGTAGTGGGACTTCTTCGTACCTTGAGTAAACCAGATTGAAAATATTTCATATTTCTTTATAAACCAAGGATTGTGATTGTAGATGATCGGCTGCACAAAAAAGAGAATACATTTAGCCACTTATGCAAAAGCGTTGAAGCAAATTAGGAGAATCATAATTCACAACTATTACCACGTTGTGTATGAAGTGCTTTGAGCTCCAAGCATTTGTCATAGCTCTCTTAAATCTGTCAAGCTTTTTCTTGAAGTTGGAGAGGTCATTCTCTCCCCAATACTTTTATCATAGTAAGAGAAGACTATATCCAATGCTTCTCACACTTCTCCCTTCTGACTTCTTGCTCTGTCTCAACTCCATGGTCCTTCACAACATTATGTAGGGCCTTCCATTGGTTATAATGGACATTGGATACACCCCTACCCAATTTCCCACGGAATCCTAGGAAGGTCCTGGCCTTCATCCCACCAATAGAAGCTTTCTTGGAAGCATTGTTTCCCCCAAATGACCTCTTGGGGTCTATCTCAATCACCACATCCCCCCCTTTAAGTCCAATATCAAACAAAACCTTTTCAATACTTTTAATGACAATTTCCTCGCTGATGGAAATTGCAATTTCCATGCAAACCCTATGTAAAGGTGCACAAACTTAATGATTCTACACAGTGCATGCAATGTGCATGTAATGGAAATGGCCTATGAACATTGAGAATAGCGGAATTAAGAGAACTATATTGAGTATTTTTATGAGACTACTTTGAGAACATAGAGAGTGAACTTAATTCGCGGTAGCAACATAACCATTATACTTAATTAACTTGGCATGAACAATACTTTTGCAAGAGAGAGAATCGGAGAACTTGACAACAGTTGAGGACCGGATTTATGTGGAGCCGGTCCCCCCTCCAATAGGCTTTTGTATTATAGATTCTCCCATAAAGAGAGACTTGGTACAATACAATCTTTGTGTTCCTTGGGACCTAGGTGATGCCATGAAGATGGAAAGCTTCATGCATCACGAGCATAACATAAACTTTGTTAATGTTGTGAGAGGGTGTATACCCCCAATCACACCCCTTGCTTGCCTTGGTTGACCCCTCCTTGTAGCTCAAGCTTGAAGCTCGTTGGACCCCTCTAAGCCTAGCCAATCACATGCACAATGCATTTCAAGCAACGTGGGTAGTCTTTGGACAAGAGTCCTCCTTTCCCCTTTGAGAGAGAGAGCTTGAAAATATTTGTTGAATTGAACTAGAATCTCATTGGACCCCTCTTTAGCCCAGATTTAAGCACACCATGTGGCTAAGCATAGGGAGATCCTGACATGTGTCCATGTGCCCCTTGAGAAAGGGGGTGCCCTTTGGGTGAGTGGGAGGTTAAGTCAAAGATTCCCCTAACTTTGGGGCTTTCCCCCTCCTCTGTAGGGTCTCTTTTTGGCTCAAGCCCCTCAAGCACATTATCCCCCCATGCATGGAAAACTTTTCGAGCACCTTACTCATCAAGCATGACAAGCACCTCAAGCACCTTAGTCAGCAAGCACGACAAGCACCTCAAGCTTGGGCCGAGTTCCCACCTCAAGAACAACCCTAGCTTGCGTAAGGTCTAAGGACTTTTAACACTAACCTTTGGAGTTCTTTAATGAAGCTAACCCTAAGGTCTTTTAAGCTCCATTAGATGCACGTTGCTCTTTGATAGACTATCTCCTTTTGGACCCCTATTGAAATGTAACCATCTCCCCCCTTGGTCCCCCGTTAAGATAAGTCTAGAAGCACTTATTGCACATTGCTCTTTGGTAGACTGCCTCCTTTTGGACCCCTAATGAAATGTAACCATTTCTCCTTTTGGTTCCGTGCTGAGATAGGTCGAGAAGCACATATCTATATCATAACTCTTGTTCCCCTTTTATCTTCCCATATTAAATGATGAGTTTAATATGAGAAAATCATTTGGTAAAGTTAGATATTATATTTTATGACAATGCACAAAGTGGACATTTGAGAAGGGAATATCTAAAACTGCTTAAAAGTTTTGATCTTTAGAGTGTTCATTTGGGGCTTGGTTCCAATCAGTAGGATCATCTCCTTTGTTGCACCCATGTAGTAGAAACAAGTGCTTTTGGCATTGACACCCTTTGACCATGTGCCATTCCACCTTGTACCTACCAAAACCCTCAACATCTAGCTCCTCCCCAACTTATTAAGCCTTGATTATTTCAAGGATACTAGTGTGATGGAACACCTTGACACAATAACATCCTCACAGACAACCTCAAAAGCACCCAACTCTGACTGACCACCAAAATTTTTACGGTTTTTTGCCTCTGGTATAAAGAACTCTGTTCATGAGGGTTACTAACACTCTCTCAAGTTTTAACCCCTTCACAATTTCACTTTCATTTAATTTAATCACAAAAATGGTCTTCCCATTCACTTCAATATGCTAAAGATCATAGAGTTTTATCATTACCTCTACAAAGTTCAAGTCAAAGAATAGATTGTTGAAACAATTAAATTTAAGGTCTCTTCTCTTACCAGGATATATGTCATTGATGTGAAAAGGCTCCTCAAGCATCTCAATGCAAAACCTCGCATA
Source organism: Adiantum capillus-veneris (assembly GCF_014529385.1). Lineage (NCBI taxonomy): Eukaryota > Viridiplantae > Streptophyta > Polypodiopsida > Polypodiales > Pteridaceae > Adiantum > Adiantum capillus-veneris. Next base: position 79,632,855 of record NC_140960.1, on the reverse strand, counting down.
GGCTATGATACCAATTGATAGCGTATGATGGTTAATCCAATGTAACATTCATGGTTAATACATGTGCTTAACAAGACTAATTGGATGCTACTACTTAATAGAGAGAGAGAGAGAGAGAGAGAGAGAGAGAGAGAGAGAGAGAGAGAGATAGTTGATGCAAAGTAGATACTAGTTTATTATGCTTTTTGGTTCATACATAGCACAAAGTAGATCTAAATAAGTTATTTGAGTTATTACACATGTAAGCACATTAAGTGGCTAATATTAGCTAAGCCATACACATCATGGTTGAGCTAACTTTTCACATCACCTTACACATAGGATTCCACATGGAATAAATCGCATGGCTAGGTAACATAGAGATACACGTGTAAAGGGGCTTTGCATAGATGTGAAGTGCAACAAGGCCCGCAACCCAACACTTTTTGGGCTAGAAGTGTTGGGCTACTTTTGTTTATTGGATGCTCATGACTAATGATTCAATATTTCACACACATAACCAAAATCTAACTATCCAAGAGAATCTAAGCTACATTCATGATACGATTTTGATGTGACAATCGACAAGAGCCCAATTAGTAATTTACTTCGCCAAAGAGAGAACGCAACACGATAGGGCCAAAGCACACTTCTTATCACACCCAACGCTTTGGTGAGAACATAGCATGATAGGGCCAAAGCACACTTCTTACCACACCCAACCCTAGTGATGGCTAGTAGTCATAGCCATTAGTCCACAACGCTTCTTTTATTTCAAAGGAATAAGACAACATTGAGCCAAGGCTTGTTGTTTAACACCAATGAATCAACAGCTAGACTCAAAGCTAAGAAAAGGTACTTGTGGTAGATATAACTTAGTGGGTGTATGGGGAAATCCCATAGCTTTGAGCCTTGAGGGCCAAGGTAGGAAGAGAGAACGCAACACGATAGGGCCAAAGCACACTTCTTATCGCACCCAACGCTTTGGCGAGAACATAGCATGATAGGGCCAAAGCACACTTCTTACCACACCCAGCAGTCATAGCCACTAGTCCGCAACGCTTCCTTTATTTCAAAGGAACAAGACAAAACTGAGCCAAGGCTTGTTGTTTAACACCAATGAATCAACAACTAGACTCAAAGCTAAGAAAAGGTACATGTGCTAGATATAACTTAGTGGGTATATGGGGAAATCCCATAGCTTTGAGCCTTGAGGGCCAAGGTAGGAAGTCCAGTCTTCAATGCACAAACGTATCCAATAACGAGCATTATTGATAACAGGCTCTTGAGCGACTACAACACTTCAGCAACTAAATGATTTTTTCCAAGGGGAAAGACTTTAGGGTTAAAGCCTCTTGTAGTGGCTCAAGGGCTGGGGCAATTTTTTTTTTGAAAGGCTTAGGCCTCGTTCAGACTGTCGGCCCAAGTCGCCCACCAAGAAAAATTAGTATGTCGTGGCATCCACGGATTGGTGAGCTCAGCTCAATCACTTTTTCGAACCCTCCTCGGAAGCGGGCGGCACTCTATCCTCGGACGCAAGGCTCCATGAGCATGAAAGCCATCGCGGCACTCCTCACGCTGATAGACAACCAAAAAGCGTTTGATCTCTTTGCTTCAAGTTTAACAGCCCTTGGCGTGTGATTTGAAGGTGGACGCCTCTTTGCAATTCATGAGCACCTTCTGTGCAATCTTAGCCAAGCCTTACTCTAATCGATTTGGGTATGCCTAATCATTGTACACCAATAAAGTGTAAAGTCCAAATTTTGGGTGTCATATACACCCAAAAAAAGTGACAATTTAAAACAGGAGCAAAAGTGGTAATTTTAAAATGGGATATTGAAGGTGGAAAAATGGCGGGTGAGGGCGATTCAATAAATGACAAATTGATGTGTTCACACGCGCCCATTTAAGTCCGCTTCCGATACTCCATTCTGCAAGTGACTCGATGATGGCGACCTTGGAAAACTGGTTTCTCTTCAGCTTTCTTTGTCCGCGTTCTATAATCAGCTTCCCCATTCAACGCTTCCATGCTTTCAGCTTCACTGGAGGAGAGGCTCCGACCATGGCGACCCACACTGCAGGTTTGCCTTTGCTCTCTTCTTCTTTCGTTCCTGTCTTTCCGCTGGCTTGGCTTTCCATCTTCGCACTGGAGCTCTTTCTTGACCTGCATTTTCGCCTCTTCATGTCTGCAATCCCTGCTGAACCATTTTTTCAAGGGCTGCATGTGAGAGTTCGCTTCCATTACGGTTCGTTCGATAGGGGATTATGTGCCAATATCACGTCTATTGCTCATGATGAAAGTGTAGCGTTGAACAAGTTGTTTGTGTGCGTAAGGTTTCTGCCTAGTTTAGAACTTTTAGAGTTTTCTGGCTATGAATTTCTGCATTCTAATTGATGCTTGCACTAGGCTCGAAAATGAAATTTTGGTAGGGTTGCTCAAGCACGGACATGTGGTGCATTGTGTACCTGATATGCATTGTGTGCATGCAGCTTGAAGGCATCTCAATCCCTTGTTCAAGGAATGGATTGCAATAGAGATGAGGCAGCTCGTTCCAGGAGTATTGCAGAAAAAAAGTTCATGCAGCAGGATTATGCAGGTGCTAGGAAGTTTGCATTGAAGGCACGGCAACTTTTTCCTGATCTTGAAGGATTGGTTCAGTTTGTAGCAGTAATGGAGGTCCATGCCACAGCACATGAGAAGCTCCAATGTGGGGAGATGGATTGGTACGGCATTATGCAGTCAGATCCCTCTGCAGATGAAGCTTCCCTAAGAAAGCAATACAGAAAGCTTGCTCTTATTTTGCATCCAGATAAGAACAAGTCGCTAGGAGCAGAAGCTGCGTTCAAATATATATCAGAAGCTTGGACCATCCTGTCTGATAAGATAAAAAAAGCAGCATATGACAACAAGAGACAGCCTCCTGCACCAAAACCTGCGCCACCCAAAAAACCTGGGGCTGCCCCTCAAAGCAAACAGACTGTGAAGCAGCCCCCACGAAAGAAACAGACTCAAAAAACTACTGCAACTACATGTCCGCCTCAACAGTCTTCCCACCATGTGTCCTCACCAGGAATGACCTTTTGGACCGCGTGTCCTGATTGCAAATTGCAGTATGAATACCATATAGTTTACAAACATAAGACCCTTTGTTGCCCCTTCTGTCTAAAACCCTTCTTTGCCAAAGAGCTAGCTGTTATCCTCAATGGGCAAGTACTTTGGCCCCCCCCACCAGAACAAAATGGAGTTGATGCAAATGCCACAGGCGGACTTTCTAGTGTCAATGGATACACGAGTGGGGCCAAGTTCAATGCATCGCCTGGAAATGTCTCTTTTTGTCAAGCAGGAAAAGCACAGGTTAATCCTGAAGCAAGGAAAGAGAATATTGTTGCAGAGAGCCCCTGCCCTTCCAAAGAACAGGAGAAGAAGAAAGAGATGGACCAGCCAAAGTGCAAGTTCAGTGGAGAAAGTGACTCTGATCCTCTTGTAGCCAGGCTGAACGCGGAAATGAGGCATAAGTTATCACCTGAAACATCATTAGAAGAAGGTTGTAATTTTGCTGATAATTCTTGCACACTGGACAATTCAAAGTCTTCAACTGCAGATGTATGCATCACACCTGGGCAAAAGGAAGGTGGCAGCATGGACATACCCTTCGTGGACCTTGAATCATATCCTGATGTTTCTCCATTAAAGAAGGCCAGGGTGGATTCTCAGGGTTCATTACAGGAGCAGGTTTTGAAAGGAATTTCAAAGACAAAGCTTTCTGAGACAGGCTGTAAAGAGGAAAACGGTGACCATTATGTAACACCTTGTTTGAAGGCAAAGACGACCATGGGGTCTTTGATTCAGGAATCTTCAATGGTAGAGAGTCACATGACAAGTACCCGAGATACAGAGATGGATTGCCTTGTTCCCGATTCTGATTTTTATGTCTTTGACAATGATCGTACTGAGCATCATTTTGCCAGTGGACAGGTTTGGGCTTGTTATGATGATGACGATGGGCTTCCTCGCTATTACACTCGAATTGTCAAGGTCATTTCGCAAAAGCCATTCAAGATCCAGTACACTTGGCTTGAGGCTCGCAGTTCTTCTGAGGAAGTCATGTCATGGCTAGATTCTGGGTTTTCTTATACGTGTGGGGAATTCAAACTTGGCAAGACTTTGACAGGAGATTCAGTATGCATGTTTTCTCACATAATGACATTTGAGAAGGGGCAGAAGGGAGGCCTTATGATTTATCCACGTAAAGGTGAGATTTGGGCTCTGTACAAGGACTGGGCCAGCTTGATTACTAAGGATGATAAGCATGGGTATGAGCTTGTTGAGGTACTCACAGATTTTTCAGATGAAACTGGGGTTCAAGTATGTCTGTTGGTTAGGGTGGAAGGTTTCAAGTCTGTCTATCGGCGGCTATCTGACATTGTATACAGGGTTCTTCCTAATGAGATGCGAAGGTTTTCTCATAACATACCAGTACATCAGCTCACTGCAGGAGAAGTTCCAGATTGTGTCAAAGGTTGTTTTGAGTTGGATCCTGCTTCAACACCAAGGAAATGATGCCCGCATTTATTCTTTAGTGCGATTTTGGGAAGAGTAAAAGAAGCTTGATACCTGGTAATGCTGCTGCCAATGTAGCGTAATGTTATATTCGAGCTGGATCCTATTTTAGCACCAAGGAAGGGATGTCCGCTTTCATTATTTGGTGCGTTTTTGGAAAGAGTTAATGAAGCTTGATAGCTATCTTAGGTCACTGCCTCTGTAATGTATGTATTTGTTGTTGGAGATCTACACAACCAGTAAGGTAGTTCTTACCATATTTGTACAGATCGAAGAACCGGTTGAAATGGTATTTTTGACAGCTATTAGGAGGTCCTTGTCTTGTCATATCTTTGCGACGTTACTGGTGATATAACTTGCTTACACTCGCCCGTCTTTGTTAGATCCATCAAAGTGGTCTTTCTAGTTGAAGTACCATAACTGCGTAGCATTGGATGCTTTACTTTTTGTGATTGGGGACTTGCATCTACACCTCAATCAGCAGTTTTTTGCTTCTGCTGCAGCTCACACCATGTTGAGTTTGAGCATTCGATGCAAGCCATTTTTGTGGAACCAGGGTTTCAACGACCACGCTGAAGCCCAAGTCTTCTCTTGATGGTGCTTAGCCAAGTGAGTATGAGATGGCATTCAAGATGCTAGACAGATAGAAACTATTGTTCATCTGCTTGGTAAGTTCTTGATGAGGAAAATATCAAGATCCAGAATGCAGACCATCATACGACTCCATAATCCGTGCTGGGGTGGGGAAGCATACATCGATGCTTGTTTGTATGAACACTACAAAAGCAGTAAATTCAGGAGCTTATCGTGAGGCAACCATTGCTTTATCAAACTTCTTGCTATACTTGTTCACTGCTTTGAGACCTGAATCTTGAAGGGAAAAAAAAAAGATCCTTGTTTATGTGGGCAGTTTGGTCCCCAATGCCCCTTTGTCCTATTCTGTTCCTGTGGCATTGGCTCCCTATTGGCTATGGGTGCTTGAAGCTTTTCTTGATGAGTCTAATATTATGCTCAAGTTTGTTTGACGATGTTCCTCGAAGTGTTGGTCAACTTTGCTGTGTTTTGATGCATAACAATGGGTTGTAGTTGGGGTAGGGTGTGTGTGTGTGTGTGTGTGTATATAGATAGAAATGAGATGAAATGTTATATTAACGTCTTCAGAAGGCCAGAATGACCTATGAGACCAGTAAGTTACAATGTGGTGGATCTGATATAAAGTCAGAGTAACAAAAATGACAAAATAAAATGCTATGGAATCCGAAACAGCTAGGTGTGATCTAAGCAACTAGGTGGGATAGCTAAATCACAGATTACAAAAGATCCAGCATCGGTCTTGCTGGTGGATCTCATCAATCTCCTCCATGGTCAATAGCCTGACAAAGAGAGAGAGAGAGAGAGAGAGAGAGTGGCAATGGGTGTTCTGAAACAGGAGGAAAGTCTTCAATTTTGTTCTGTTTGGCTTTATTGCTTGGAAGAATTTGGCAAGGGTGCAAATATTTGGAGTAATCGATGTTCTGGGAGAGGTGAGCATTCAGTCTCATGGTTGATTATGCTTGCTTCTAGTTGAGACTAGATTTAATTTCTGCCTGTTTTTTTATCTTCATTGGTCTTTAATTAACACCTATGGAAGCTTTCCAAGGTAAGTAACAGTCCAATGGCTCTATGTACTGTGTTATTTTCATGTGGTTCCAATGTAAATAACTCACCTACGAAGATTTTGTATTTTATAATTGGGAGGGATTGTATTGTTTGGGTACCCCTATTTACCATGGTACCCAGTACGTGAAATCTTTGAAATAGTGGGTTACATTTTTCCCACTTCAGGAGTGACCCAAACCCTAACCAAGACTTAATCACAGCTATGGCCTGGAGTGAGCCAAAGCATAGGAGGTATAGAGGTACAGATGGAGCCTTATATTTTCTCATATTCAACACAATTACCACATCCTCCCCTCCTTTAAACCAAATTGACCTAGCAATGAGCACAACATGCCTATGACCTTGTTAGAAATAAGCCCCATGCCAAACTCTAGGTCATAAGACTAATGAACCAAGGAATAGTGCTAAATACTACGACCTCGTGGTTGGCAACCCACTTGGAGTGTATGTAAAATCAGAGATTCACTCTGATCTAGATTGGAATAAAATTGTAGTGTCAAATAGAGCAGTGAAAAGCCCACAACTATGCCTCGAGTGCTAGCCTTGGAGCTTAGTGCAACTCCACCATGAGAACTCAATGAGCTAAACATGACATTATTTAAAGAGCATGCTCCAAAACCCCTTTGTGTGATGGTGGATAGTGCTAAGAAGCTAAAGAAAATGGGAGAGGACAATGATGAAATGCTACAACTTAAGCAAGTGTCTAGTAGCCCACCATGCTACAACTTAAGCAAGTGTCTAGTAGCCCACCATTGAATTCCACTTACTAGGGTGAATATGGATTCAATTTCCATTTAGTAAGAAAGGTTGACGAGGAACTAGACTCACTTCTTATGGCATGTCTCCTTCCCTTGGTAAGCTCTCGCTTGCAGCTCAATCTTTTTCTCTCTATGCATGTGCTGCTATGGCTTGCCGAGCTATGTGCGCTCACGATGGGTAGGCAACCAGTGCTAGTGTAGAGGTAGCCTGGTAGAGGCAGAGGCAACAGCAAGCGAGGGCTTGCGGGGGACCCAAAATATTTGGCAGTATCCTATGAAGTAATGAATTCCAAGAGAACCAAAGTTAAATCGTCTTTGACTGATACTTGACACTTTTCGTGTATCTGTACAAATACTCATACAGGAACTAAGAAGCACTTGATTAATGGACTTGAATTAGGGTAAAAGAGCCAGTTTAGAGACACTCAAGAAAAAAAAGTGTAATTTTGGGTGGGATTTTGCAAATTTGGTCAGATTTGAATTTTGAAATTTGCATGAGATTCCTCATGCAATGGCGGATTAGGTAATAGCAAGATTGATATTTATTTTTTATTTAATTTGGGAAGTCAATTAGAGAAAGTTCAAATGTTGAAGTCCTCTAGGGGTTAGAAACACCCAAGGCCCAGCAGTGGGACCGTTTTCAGCAAATCACAAGTTGACACATAAGCAAGATTCCTAGCATATTCTAAATTTTTGTCTCTAAATTGGGACGTGTGACATTTAAAAGGCACATGTGTTACAACTGGCTCCTTTACCCTAGACCTCGTAGGACGTGGATTTGAGCTTGACACAGGGTGCACATTGAAATTGATCAACGACCCAAATTACCTAATGAATATGGATTTGACCTTTTAGGACAACAATACAATCTCTCTCTCTCTCTCTCTCTCTCTCTCTCTCTCTCTCACACACACACACACACACACACACACACACACACACACACACACTCATGTCGAGTAGATATTTTGTTACCATACATATGTGGTAGTGATGTGTGCGAGCACCCTTAGGACCATCGGGTCCTTTTTCCCCTCACCAGGAGGTTTTCCCCCCCGTGCATTGTACATACACTGTCGTGCCACTCTGCTTCCACGATGGGAAAAAGAACAAAAAGATGTAGATTGAGTCTAATTGAAGTCTACATGTTTATTGAGCAGTGACCATGGCTAAATAACAAGAAAGTTAAATGATATGTATGCCAAATATGGTGTGATTGGCGATGCTTTAGTGTGAAGCTCACATGAAGTCGAGTTTTGGACTACACTAAATGCAGAATAAATCCGGCATGGTTTGGCTTGGGATGCTATTGGGTCCACTCACTGTGCTAAGCAATGCCTTGGTCGATGTGTATGCCAAGTGTGGTGTATTATGAAGGCTAAAGGCCGCCCAAGGGGAGTCGGCCGCCCATTACAAAGGAAAAAATGGCCACCCATTTAAAAACAATGGCCGCCCAAGGGGCCGGCCAAGGTTTAATGAGTGTAAAAAGGGCAAAGAAAATATGGCATGGCAAGCGGGGAACAGGGCGGCAGTAGCGAGCATGGAAAAAGAAGAGCTCGCATAGGGCTATGTGCGGAGCTCGGCCATGAAACAAAACCTGAACAGTAGGCCAAGGCGCCCTCATTGGGTGCTGCTTTCATTTAGTTTGGTGCAAATCCGCTGAAGTTGATTACCATGTCAGTGGAGGTCGTGCCACCCTGCACTAGCACTAGCGCTAGTGGTAGGGAAGGGCCAACTTCAACTATATTTAGAATTTGCATGCGGGGGGGGGGAGGGGGGGAGATTATAAAAAGGGGCAAAGTTCATTATTCAAGAAACTCTCTTAGAAATCAGAAATCAGAAGCTTCCATAGGTCTCTTATCTTCGTCATCTTAAGCTTGTGCCAAGCCGTCCATAGCTCTCTCTTGGGTATCGTTAAACTTAAGCCATAACCTCAAGCTTGCAACTCTCTATCCCTCTCCCTCGTGCCTAATCCAACAAAGCTCTCGAGTCCTATTTTAACTTAAGCGATAGCTTGAGCTCCAATGCGGACATAGTGGATAATCTCTCTCTGTCTCTCTCTCTCTCTCTCTCTCTCTCTCTCTCTCTACCACTCATGAAGACTCCCTCTCTTGCACAAAATCTTAACAATTGAAAGAAACGGAAGAGAGAGGACTGCTTAAAGTTTTTTTTTTTCCAACAAGACAAGAAGAGAGTTCTTCTCGGCCATTGAAGACAGAGGAGCACCACAGAGGAGAGCTCCCCATCATCATCAGCAAGATCATTGAAGTTTTTTTCCTACTAATCGGAGTGATAAATCGGGTTAATTCCTTGTAAGGAGCATAAACTCCTTAACCTTGATGTAATCCAAGTTATGATGTCGTTAACGGCCTGCTTTGATTATTGAGTAAGCTTTACTCGAGGTCTATTTATGCTCATGGTGATTGTTGAAGCTATATGTGTGTTGTTCTCTCTCTCACACATCCAAAGGCCCCGCGCCTTCGTGGCTCACCTTTCGAACACATATCCCCCGACAATGCCCATCATTCTAGGGCTAACTTATCTTTCATTTTTGCACTAAGCAATACGCTCTCTGTTGTGTGCCTTGAGCTTCTTCATCTTCTCCAAGTTGTGTGTGGTTCCTTGCAACCCTATTTCCAACAATTGGTATCAAAGCACGTTGAGTCCTCCCTGGCATAATCGTCAGTGTCGCCAGCACCCACCTGCTCACTTTCTCAGATTTGGGTGATCTTTGTTAAGCGGTAACAAGTTGATTAAAATATCCATTCGAGCTCATTTGGCCTATGTTTCTACTACTGCATGAAGTATTGCGTGTGCAATTTTGTCCTTTTGTGCAAAACTTTTGTCATTGAAAATTTCTATAGAACATGTCCCTTATAGTCTTCTTTGGGTTGTGCTATATAGCACATGTTAGTCTCGTTTTGTTTCTCCTCTTTTTGGGCAGTTTTCACATCAGGTGCTGACACTTGCCATGGCTGACAACAACACATATGTGTTCAAGATGTTTGCTACTGAGGATAAATTGGATGGGGACAACTACCCAATGTGATCTTATATGATGCAACATGTTCTTGTGTCAAAGGGTGTTTTGAATGTTGTGCATGGCATTGATGTACGTCCGGATTTTGTGGATACAGGAGCTATTGGAGGATGTTGCAGGTTTTGGTGGTAGGATTGTTGTTGCTAGAGCTATTTTGCCTACGACTGAGTAGTCTCGTCGAGATGTTTGAGATGCACAAGCTCATGCATTGATTGCATTATCTATGAAGTGCACCATTACTCCTCACATTTGTTCAGCTAAATCTGCAAAACAGGGTTGGGATATTCTGGCTGGTCTTTAAGCAAGTCGCAATGAGGCTATATTTGCATTGCTACGTAAAGAGCTGGAGTCAAAGATTTTGCATGACGAAGATGACATGTACACTTTTCTTGCTGGTATCAAGGATATTAATAAGCAACTATTTCTGCAAGCAAAGTCATTTTTGACAGTTTACTTGCGCAGACTGTTCTTGATGCATTGCCAAATTCTTACCAGATTTGACTAGCACTTGGAGACTTAGGACCCAAGGAAATCCTGATGTTGTCAATTTTGATGCATTATGCACATTGCTATTGCAAGAGTCACTTTCAAGAAAGAACAGGGCTAAACATCATGCAGTTGAAAAGGCTTTTAATGTTGCTCGAAGAAAAGGTGGTAACAACAATGTGACAGTCACTTATCATGGTTCTTCAACGAGTGGCAAATCACTTGTTCCTAGTACTTCTGTTGGTATCACCTCGTCTAGGAATTCTAGTGAAAAGGGCAAGAAGAAGATGCATTGCCATTATTGCAAAGATAATGATCACTTGACCAAGCAGTGTTCTGAATTGAAGGCAAAAGAGGCCAAGAAGAAAGAGACTGGTTCCACTACAAGTGCAGCTATTGTAGAATCTTTTGTGAAAGGAGATTGTGATGCCGATGTAGATGCAGAGTGGGCATTTAGTGTAGAATGCACTTATGATCCTTCTGTCCATGATGCATGCCAATTGCTGTAGATTCACATGTGTGGTACTTTGATACTGGTGCTACAAAGCACATTACCTCACATCGTGCCTTGTTTACCTCTCTCAAGTCCGTCCCTCATGGGAATACAATCACTTGTGCCATCAGTGCCTCTTATACGGTCCAAGGAGTTGGAAAGATTGTGCTGACTGCTGCAAATGGCAATTCTTTCACACATGTTGATGCACTTTATGTACTTGGGATAAAAAAGAACCTTTTGTCTATTTCTGTTGCAGTTGCTAGACTTGATTTTGTTGTCAAATTTGTGGGTGACAGATGTACAATTCATGATCTTAATTTTGGTGATGAAATTGTTGCATCTGTCATTTTGTGTCGTGGGTTGTATAAGCTCACTTTGTATGAAAAGTGCGGGCATAATTTTGCAAACAAAGTTGTGGATTCAAAGGCTGTTTCAATTGAAAAACTTTGGCATGCAAGTTTTGTGCATCTGAATTTTGCAGTTTGCTGCGTTTGCAAAAATCTAATATGGTTGCTTCTTTGCCGCCTCTTGAAGCACCTGTGAAGCATGTTTGTGAAGGTTGTATCTTGGGTAAGATGCAGCTTTCAAGTTTCCAAAGGATGGCTCAGTTAGGGATACAAGTAGATTGCAACTTGTGCATAATGATGTTTGTGGGCCTATGCAAAACTCTGTCCTTATGCAATTACCTATACTTCGTGATATTCATTGATGAATACTCCATACATGCATGGGGTGTATCCGCCTAAAGCTAAGTTTGAAGTGTTTATATGCTTCAAGAAATTTATGGCTATGGATGAAAGTGTCTCTAAATGTACTATGGGTACCCTCTGTTCAGATCAAAGGGAGGGGAGTATATGTCTCATGAGTTTAATGCATTTTTGGCTAGTCGTGGGATAAAAAACCAATGCACAGTGCCGTATACACCTCAAAAAAATGGTGTTGTTGAAAGGAAAAGCAGCTCACTTATGAAGATGGCATGATGTATGGTCAAGAGTCTAGCTTTTCCACATTCGTTTTGGCTTGAGGTCATTATTGTTCAACTTATGTACTTAATAGGTGTCCTACAAAATCTTTGTAGTCTATGACTCCTTATGAACCATGGCATGGTAAGAAGCCATCTATTGATCACATGCACGTTTTTGGTTATTTAGCTTATGCTATGATGCCACAAAAGCAATGCAAAAAATTGGATGATAACGTTGTTGATGCACATTCATGACATTAGTAGCTTATGGAGCATTTTGCACTATATGTGAAATATTTCTACAAGATTAATTGTGGGTCTACCAATCACCAATGGAGGTCATGGCTTGGTTTGGGTGCCGGTGCTTGTAGATAAGTTGAATAAATTGTGGGTTTACCAATCACCAATAGAGATCATGGCTTGGTTTGGGTGCTTGTAGATAAGTTGACTAAACTTTGTACGGTTTATTCAATCCACTTTTTCAATCTCTAAAGTTAACCAAGATAGTTATTCATAACATTGTTCATTCCTCACCAATGTTGCAAGGAATGGTGATCCTTGTTTAGCAGTCATTTTGGAGAACTATCTATAAACAGTGGCAAAACACAAGCTGAGTAATGCCAGCCATCCAGAGAGGATATGCAAATTACAATTGTTAATCGTGTGCTAAAGGATATGCTAAGCGTGTACGTTAGCACCAAGCAAATTGATTGGAAAGGTTCATGCCTATTTTCCCATTTTTCTAAGAAAAGTATGCAGAGGAACAAAATGTTAAAAGAGAGTGCAATCAGCACATGAGCTTGTGAATCTCTACCATTTCAGCATACTTGCTCACACTAATGGACAAAACAACTCTTGCAGAGAAACTGCTAGAGCTTACACCATTCGTAATGGACATTCTCAACTAACCATGTGTACGTTAGAGTTGGTCTCACATCATGACCTTGCATAATGTTTCATATTGCACAATGTATATATATCTATTGGTGGACCATTAGGTGCTTGCCACCTTAGCTTCGCTGCATTTTGCATGCCCCAATGTGACAGTAGTCTTAGGGCGTGTTTAGAGTATACAAAAGCAACACCCAACATTGGGCTCTTTCTAGTGTTCACAAAGGAAGTAGATTAGAATTTGATAACTTTGCTATCATGGAATACCCTATCAATGCCCCGCCTTTTGCATGAGTGAGGTTTGAGTGCTACAAATTGCACTCATGTGGCTTGGTTGCCTATTGCATAGTCTGAACGCCCTCTTATATATGCAATTTGTACTATAAACAATTTAGATGAGTCACAAAAGGGCTTTTGGCTAGTGAGAGATCTGAGGCAATGAAGAGAGGAAAAAGAATTTAAGAAGCTTTAGGAGTAGCCAACAAAAGGCAATATAGGGGTTGTTGAGGAGTAAAATGTACCTAGTGGTTGAGGTACACAACAAGGTTGGATTTGGTGCTAGAGCTAGGGTAGCAAGCATGTCTTGTAGAGATAATGGTTGCTTATGCTACCCCAAAAACATGGAAGTAGTGTGCCACACACACCAAGGCACTAGGGCTGTTCATAATAGTATGAAAATCCTACAACACCTCATGAGAGTAGTCGGATGGATTTCTTGGGTTAAATTTGGATCAATAATCTAAACCGTAACCTCCCTAGCCATAAATGCACAAGTTTTTGAGAGTTTCTCTTACATAGCTTCAATAAGTGATGGGAGGTGATTTGAAGGATTAGCCTCTTTGCCTCTCTTTTCTTGCAATTATGCTACAAAATCTACAGGTGTGGATACTTGGATGCACAAACTAAGGGTTCCCCACTGTGATAGTTTCATTACTTGGGCCATTGTGCCTATGAGAATGTAAACCAAAGGAACATAAGCCATAATGACATTGCATGCATCACATGGAACTGCTGCAACACCTTAGCGTGAAAGCTGTTGCAACACCTCAATATGGGATAGCTTCCAGGAGTATGTATTTCGTCCTTGAGGAGAGTGCTATCAAGACAGACATCCCTGAGGTTGACAAAGAGACTTTTCCCACCATCTACATGTTATGCTTGCAAAAAAGGCAAGATAAAAAAGTATGACAACCTTATGAGTGGTTGTATGGTAGATCCTAGGAATGACATTATGTCTTATCATACTATGGTTCTCTTTATAGCAATGGTTATTCTTTATGAATAGAATCAACGATGCACATTGTGTTAATATTTACCTATTGTGCTTTTTAACATGTGCATTGAGCCATTCAACTTATGAAGTATTTATGCTATGAGCATATTGACTCATTGTCACATGTTTATGTATCCTCTATCAACATGGCTATTATGGAGACTCTTCTTTTACATGCTTACAAAGTTTTTTTTTCGATTAAAGACACACTTGAGGAGGGATCCACTTGGGAGAACATTAGTTTAATTAAGAAATGTTTTTTTACTTTTGTTTTTGATGACAAAAACTCTTCTCGATAGGTGGAATAGTGTGAGGACAAAGGTCCTGTGTAGGGTCCTAGGCAATGGGCAATGATTCCATATGGTATAATGGTATGGGAACTTAATAGAAAGGGATATATAAGTAATGGATGGGTGGAGAATCTTATCCATAACCCAAGTCTTACACTAAGTTTCACAAATGGTAGCAACAGAGTACTAATCGGGTTCTTCCTAGCCACATCAAAATGCTTGGGCACTCTACATACATATTGTTTTTGAAACAAGGAGGTACTCATCTTATACCATCTCGCATGATCCGCATGCCAAGAATATCGTTTACTTCATCCAAATACTTCAAATCAAAGCTCTTATGAAACTTGGACTTCAAATCATCTACCTTAGACCTGTTCTTCTCATATCTTTCACATCCTCTTAAACTTTTAAGTTTCATCAACAATGTGGATCAGCACTCATGCATCTAGAATTTGCCTTTGAACTGACCCTTTGATGGTTTCTTAGCGTTTGTGGAGCTCATCATTTCTCTTTCCTCCCATGTAATTTTGACATTTTTAAAGCTTCATTTGGGCCTTCTTCCCATGGGTTTAGAATAGGGAGGAATACTTGAAATGAAAGTGTTGCTCTTGTAGTTGTTGAAGGCTTAAGCATGTGCCTAGTTCTGGAACCAAGCCTCATTTAGACCTTAACTTAATGAATATGCACTAGTAGGGAAAATTGGAATCCATGGTATAAATTTCACATGTAGCTCTACTCTAGTATAGTAGTGATGAATGTCTTCCACTTCATACCTATACCCTTGATAGCTTCTAAGCCTCTTGAATCCATAAATTTATTACATTGGTATTTCTTTTTTAGAAAACTTTATCCTTCACGGTTTGGTTGAATATTGTCTCTTGAGTTTTATACTTGTCCTTTTAGTCTTGAGCCCAATGGAAAGTTTCATAGGGCCTTTATTACCACTTTTTACCCTCTTGCTAAGAGAAGACGTACTCCTAGATTTTGATTAGATAATGTGGTACATCTGTGTGAGCTAGAATAATTAAAGAGTGTCCAATGCAAGCCTCAATTAATGTAGTATTGTAGGTGCTCATTGTCCTATAGTATGATTGCCAAGTTAAAAAATGATAGTAAGTCATGGGGTTGTGTTATTAATGTAGCGCCCCACCGTCCATGTTCTAGTATTTGGACTTTCATGCCTATGACACCGAGTATAAGTGACTTTAATAGCACTTGGTCATTTAAAAGTACAACAGAATCACCAAAACCACCCACTTTGGTTTTTGCTAACTCCAAAGAATGGCATAATCAGAGGAAAAGTTACAAAAATATTTGTTATAAAGAGCCAAAATTATTGCTTATTTTTTGCACTATTTGTTGTAAAAAATTATAGCCAAAATGAAAAATGACATTTTCTAAAGTCATTTTTCATTCATAACTTTGTTACACTACCAAAAGCACCAAAAACACCAAAATTAGAGTACCTTGGTGTTCTTAAACTATCCATACACCTCTATAAATTTGTAATAATTTGATATTTTTAATAAAGGGAGTTTTTAAATCTTCAAATCAATCTCACTTAAATGATATAATTGCACCTAGGACTTGTCTATACTTGGTATCATAATTCCACCATGCGAAAGTAGGGTTTTCAACTACCTAGGATAGAAAGTCTAGAGAGAATGGAAAGGTGTCACACCCCCCTTCCTAGAATGGGTCATAGACACCTCCACATGGCAAACATCAGCAATTTTCCCAGTTCTTTTAAACAATTGTTCTTAGGGTGGGGGGCGGGGCGGGGAGAGAGAGAGAGAGAGAGAGAGAGAGAGAGAGAGAGAGACTTGCATAAGTATACACGATCGTGTGTGTGTGTGTGTGTGTGTGTGTGTGTGTGTATGTGTGTGTCTGAGAGAGAGAGAGAGAAAAGAGAGAGAGAGAGAGAGAGAGAGAGAGAGAGAGAGTGTAGCTATTTTAACTTATATAATAAGACATAAATGAACTTTTACATTCAAAAGATAGCTGTCTTCAGAGAAAAGCAAAAATTAGTACAAAAACAACTCAATCTTCGAATTATCTTTGTACATGGCATATGAGAATGAAGCCTCATTCTAGCATATGTGATAGTTATCCAATAAAAAATTACTTCCCAAGTGGTAAGAGCAGGTATACTATCTGATAGACAATAGTTATAAGCCAAAAAAATTTCCAAAAAAGGATAGAGTCCTCATCTGCATTCAGCCAAACAAGAGAACATATTCGTTAGCTTTGATGTATATTACAAGTGTCAATGGACTATATCAGTTATTATCCATGTCCAACTTACAACTCTTTTTAACTTAAAATCATTGTCCAAAATGTTCATGTCTTTTAGTTCTTTTTAGTAAAAAATAGTTTATTTATCTCATTTAATGTCAGTAATTGTATGGTTTCTTTATAGCCCAAGTTTTGAAAGACCTTTAAATAGATATTCAACATATATATCATTTTGATCAAAAGGCCATTACCCCTTTTAATCCAAGTGTCCCATTTTAACCCATAGGTTAATCTTTTAGATATTGTTTTACCAATTTGTCAGCCCAAATTCCTAAGGAGTCTTACCACGCACCGAGCAAGTTTTTCCGAGCAAAGACAAAACCGAGCAAATATTAGTATGTATCTATAAGCATTTAGCTCAATTCTAGCTTTCTAAAATTTATTAATTTTCACGCCTTGACGTGTTGGTTTTTTGTATGGTGATGTTCATAATGCTCCATTGTCAAGTACATTGGTTTTTATTTTTCCTTTGCATCTATCTCTAATCATGCCTATAATATATGTATATATACATATGTCTGCACACACACACACATGTACACGTGTGTGTGTGTGTGTGTATCTAGAGAGAGAGAGAGCGAGAGAGAGAGAGAGAGAGAGAGAGAGAGAGAGAGAGAGAGAGAGAGAGAGTGAAGCTCTCAAGTGGTACAAACAATCCCAAGGGACCTTAAAGATTTATCCAACGAGTCTTCACCTCAAGACATTCTATTTAAAAAGAGTTGATTTAGAGCAATAAAGGGTAGCTAGGTTGAAGGCCAATCTCTCTTTAGCCATCAAAGCTGGAACAGTTTGAGAGAGAGAGAGAGAGAGAGAGAGAGAGGTCCAACTTGGCTATCCATGCAATAAACTTAGGGGGGGTTCTAACTACCTAGACCGTCATACCCTCAATCGAGGTGGCAAAAATCCATTGATTCAAAAGAAGACGCTCAGTTTTGCGACCCACTAGAGGGATGCCTTTCCCCTCGGAATGGAGGCAAGTTTGGTACTTTTTGGTGCAAAATACAAACAAGGGTTTGATCTCTAACCCTCACCTGTAGTTGCGAATCACATAACTACAAACTCGTATCTCATTTGTTGCTTCAAAAGATAACGTTTTCTTTTGTACCTAGACGTAACAACAATAGTCTAAATGCGAGGATATTGGAAAAAGGAATTTTGATGTTGGGGTGGTGTGGCATGTACAATATGAATGCACGCACTGAGTCATGCATGGGGTAGTGGGGAGATGGATTGTGCCCTGTAAGCTGCCTTGGTCACACAGTATAAATGCACACGTTGAGTCATGTCTATGAAGCTACATAGCTACTTCCCCCTAAAAGCAGGCCACATCCAATGGGTTTAGAAAATGTGCCCATAACTTTTGGAAATTGGAGAATCTTGTAGCCAGTAGTATGCCAAGGTAGGCCAAGATGGCGCAAGAAAAGTTGGGGTGGACGGGTATCTACATGTTAAAGGCAAGGAAAGTTGGGGTGGACGGGCATCTACTCGTGAACTTTGGTTACCCTTTCCACTTTCACAAGGTAGTAGTAAGAGTTCTCGAACTATGATATAATTTTTGCCCAAGTGCGACCCCAGTCTTACTGGGGTACCAGCTGGAGAAAACTCAAAAAATGGTGGTATTAATCTAAAATGGAAAAGGGAAGGGTCGAAGAGGCTGAGTGAGAAGGGGGGGAAGCAAGGCACGTGGGGACCATGCGTTGCTTCCCTTCTTCTTCTTCTCTAAACGTCGACAAGCTGAGCTTTGTGTGTGAGAGAGAGAAAGACACCTAGGATCGACGGAAATAGCTAGGACACACATCTCTCTCTCTCTCTCTCTCTCTCTCTCTCTCTCTCTCTCTCTCTCTCTCTCTCTCTCTCTCTCTCTCTCTCTCTCTCTCTCTCTCTCTCTCTCTCTCTCTCTCTCTCTCTCCCCCCCCCCCCCATCGTGTAAGTCATGCAGCTTGTGCAGCCGTCAACGTTCAGGGATTGGTCGAAGTGTTGTAGAAAGGCATCTAATCTCGATTATGGTGCAGTTGCGGAGGGAATGCCTATCATCCATTAGGGGTGTTGTGAGGGAAGAGAATTCATGTAGAGATCTCTCTCTCTCTCTCTCTCTCTCTCTCTCTCTCTCTCTCTCTCTCTCTCTCTCTCTCTCTCTCTCTCTCTCTCTCTCTCTCTCTCTCTCTCTCTCTCTCTGCCTGCCTGCCTACCTAAACTCTGTAAGCAACACCTCTCTCTGTCTCAGTTGCAACGAGCACACTACCCATTGAGAAGGATCTATGAGGGACTGCTCGGTGATCATTTCCCCACTATTGAGTCAGCTCTTAATAAAGTCATAACTCCCTCTAGCCATCCGCGCCAGCGCGGATGGCTAGAGAGAGTTTTTCCACGTTCAACTTGCATTTTGGAGGGTGAGAAAAGGTGGATTAAGATATTGGTATGCAGCTTCAAAGGGTGCAATGCATCTCCCTCTAGCCATCCACGCCGGCGTGGATAGCTAGAGAGAGGTTTGAAGGTTTCTGGTGCATTCTAGAGGGTGGGCGAAACTGGATGACGATATTGCTATGCAAAACCTCACCATGGGCGACCTCGCAAGGTGCAACCATGTCATCTTGCAGGATGTATCGCAGGCTATAATCCATGGGCAACCTCACACGGTGCAAGATATGCTTGCGTCTTTGTTTTCGCTACAAGCCTACAGGAAGTATCGCAAGCTATTAGCAGGATGGTGAGGGTTTTGTTGGATTGTGCCTGGAAAGGCTCTGTTGTTGCCATCAAGCAGTTCTTTGGAAGGTGTGTACCGTCTTAAAGGACTAGGACCCGAACTACAGGAGTCAGTGTTGCTCCAACTGCTAGGCCGTACCTCGAGCAAACAGCCTGAGGTAGAATCTGAACAGCGAAAAAAGGTAACATTTGGTAAAAACTGGGTGCAAATCATCAATACAACTGACCACACCAAACAACAAGATAAGTGTCACCGAGATCAAGATTGCACCCCAAGCAGTTCGTGTAGATTGTGTCGCTTGGACTGGTGCGGTAACTTGAGCAGCAAGGTCATGGTTTCCTGGGACGCCGGTTGCAGCAGAAGCATTATCATCCACAACAAGGGGCTGAGAGGGTGGCGCAAGAGCTATTCATCGCAACTTCTCTGTTTTCTGCAGGGTAATTTGCCGCATCCTCACCTGAATCTTAGTTCTCAAAAAAAAAATTCCCCAAAAACTAGGCAAACCTACGTATGCAAAACAACATAGGTAAATTGACAAAATTTGAAGGTTTTTACACCAAATTAGACTAATTTTTAAATATAAAATTTCATAATTTGCAGGTGGGATTACACTAAACCTAGGTTTTTTTCGAGCACTGTGTGACCTGATGGGGAACAACATCATCGTAGGCTACTGAGTAAATCTGTTCTAGCGAAACAACAAATGCTTCCATGATGATGTTGTTGGCTTTGCCTTCCAATAAGTTGACCAAGTTGGCATCACTTGTAGTGGCAGGGCGGGCTTGGGTGGATTTCACCGCAAGAGCAGGGTGATTTGAGAAAGGGTCCTTAGTGGAGGTGGCAATGCCCTGAGCTTCAGTGCCAAGAAACTGAGCGGAAGCATGCAAGGATGCGTCGGGCTTGGCTGCACCTACAGCAGGTGTTGCTTGGATGGATTTAACCACGGTGCCAAGGTTAGCAGCAAGAAATGGGCGGGCTCACTACATGCCCGTCGAGAGAACCATTACTAGGTTCTTTGCGAACAGCTACTGGTAGTGCGCAGGTGTTTGCATGGGTGGGGTTCTCACAGAAGTGGGAGGATCTTCTTGTGGCTGCCTCAATATGCTAGTATCACAATATCGTTAGCAACAATGTCGTTAGCAAGTAGAGAGGGTTGCAATGACAATGGAGCACTTGGCTCTGAGCCTAGTGCTCTATAGATTCCAGACTCATGCTCAAAAGAAACAACACTAAGAGGTACATTGAATATATATCAATGTATCAAGGGTTTCACACTAAATTTCTCTAGAACTAGTAGGCGTTTCAGCACTGTCACGAATCAACGCGGGCAAAAGAGATCAAAGAGAGTGTCCCAGAAGGGGGGAGGTTGTAACCATGATCAGTAAACACATAGATAGGTGAAAGGGAGAGGCCATGTGCGAGCACAAAGTTTTCCTCATTACATCAATCAAGACTATCAACCTTGGTGACTCTTTTATCAAATCACTGCATAACCCTACCCCCCCCCCCCCCCCCTCCTTGTCGATGATTGGTTATATATGATGGGTTGATGCAAACCTCAATATATACCATGATGTGGATTTTCTTAAAATAATTCCCACAATGCAATGATCAACCCCCCCCCCCCCCCCCCCCCCCCCCCCCCCCTTCGTCGATGACTGGTTATATATGATGGGTTGATCCAAACCTCAATATATACCATGATGTGGATTTTCTTAAAAGAATTCCCACATTGCAATAGAATTCTTCCAAAGTTCCCACCATGATCTATACAAAAACTTATTGTACATCAAATCACAATAACTTGAGTTAGAGAGAGGGAGAGTGAGACACAAAGAGAATTAAGAAGAAGAAGAAGAAGTGAAGAGAAGGCCAGGCTACTCTCTACTTAGTCTTGAGGTTTGTATTAGTGGCAAGAACGTTACTTTTTTTAGATAAGGCTCGTGGTTTAACCCTTGGGTAGAGGTCTAGGATTGAGTAACGTTTTCCTTTCTTGAAATCATCTCAAAATATTGTTTGACTTTGGGTTTTAAATAGCGTACATTGCCTTGTCTTGCTCGGTTTAGGGATTGTTCGGAAATTCTTGCTCGAGGTTTGGGATTCCTCATTCCTAAGTAGCATAAAGCATAAAGTAACGTAATTATCAGCTTGAGATATGTACCTTGCCAATTTGGTGAGGCTCTGATTTCACTAGCTTTACTAAATACCACGAAGCCATAAAGTGTTCTCAATACCAACTATAGATACCTTCCATTTTTTGAAAAAAACTCTCGGCTTTTGTCAAGACAAATCAACAATCTCATATTCATTTACGAATATCAACCTACCAGAATTTGTAAGTTTAATGAAAAAAACAATAAAAGAGCCCAAGTTAAGAAGATTAGTAAAGAGAAAAAACCCACATGTGTTACCAGTTCTATCAACGTCATGCGATATAACCACTATGCAGGATCCTTTGTAAATGTATCAATCCCAAAAGTGGCATGAGGGAGGACAAAACCCCTTTACACTACGCAATAGTATGCACAAATTTCCATGCGTTTGATACAGAGTCCCAACAGCCCCGACTCTAAGCCAGAAAAACGACAGTATCAAGTATAAGGTCCCCCACTTTTCATTCTCCAAGTATTGCCACATTTAAGTACCACTATACTGGTTGTGCATTGGTTACCAAAACATCCAAAATGAGTTACAGGCGCTTGTACAAGCTAACCAACCTTTTGTTTCACAAGAAACTAAGCCCCTTTACACTACGCAGTAGTATGCAGAAATTTCCATGTATCTAATATAGTGAAAAACAGCCCCTACACTAGGCCAGATAAACGACAGTATCATGTATAAGATCCCCCATTTTTCTGTCTGAATATTGCCATATTAAGCACCATTTGTATGGGTTATCAAAAAATGATTTATAGGCGTTGTACAAGCTAACAAAGCCAGAAACTAATTACCCTAAAATAGCCAAAAAACTAACAGCAATTAGTATGATCATCAAACAATTATGTACTACAAGCCATCTTCAATTGCCTAGTTATGCAGTTGCAGAAAAAATATATCAAAGGAAAAAACCAGGTACCGTCAGTTGGTAACTGCACGTTTTAGCAAAAAAACCATTAATGTATCTCATCAAGGTATCAAGGTGAGTACCGACCTGAGATGGTAGCTCAACAACTTCCATAGTTGCTTAGTATCAAAGAAGCCCTCATACCTCTCCTTGAAAAACACGCGTAGAGGAAAATAAACCCATAGACTAAGTGAGGGGCCAGAGCACCCTCACCTATATAGCACTTCCTGGCATGTTCAAAGTGAAGACGCCCACGATTAAGTACTTAGTAGCTATTGCCTCCCAAGCCGCCTCTATGGCCACTCATGCTTACATTCGGGGAGTTGAGAGGGAGAGAGACCCCATGTAGGGGGTATCACATGCATTGTAGTGTAGTTAAGTGAGATAAATAGAGTCAGTGGGCGTGAGGTTTAAGGTAATGAAAGCAACTACCTCAAAAAATCCCCCAAGGGGTGGGTTCCCATGTGGTGTATGGGAGGAGGAGGGTTACCCCCTTTTTTTTTTAAACCACACCAACCAATTCCTTTTTTCAAAAAAATATTTCCACAAGGGATCTGTGCATGAAAAAAATACATGTTTTTTTGTTCTATATATATAATCAAACTACTGTATAGGTAAACATGTGTGTGTGTGTGTGTGTGTGTACCCGCCCTGTCCCAAGCACCATACACAATGGGTCGATAGTAGGCCCATTGTGAATGAGCCTACTACCTAGTTAGAGAAATGAGGTTAAGTTGGTTGAAATGTAAGCCATGCCAATCGTTATGAGAAAGGGATTCTGTGATTTTGTGAATTATATCCTTTCTTTTGAAACAATTAAGGAAAAATTTATGTATAAGAATTTTAATATCTTCCCAAGCAAAGAAGCAATTGGAAGGAGTAAACTATAAGGTATAGGAGACTTATACACATACCAAGAGCAGCTTTATATGGACAATTACTGTTCTTTTTTAAGAATTCAATAGGTGGGATATCTAACAGGTCTCTTTTCCAAGAGAACTTTTGGTCATAGTCTCCTACACAAGGGTTATGTAGTTTAATAGAAAAGTTAAGGAATTGGACAGCAGCGACAAAAAAGCCAGATGGTGAAGTAAACCCATGTTTAAAGGTTGGTTCAATCTTTAAGCAATTGGGATAAACAAGATTAATCTCATCCAATAATAATATGTTGTTAAGGCTTAATAAATCATCCATATATCTGTAAGTATGATTAAAAAGTGGAAGTATATGATATTTACTTTTGTCACTTATGGTTTTTAGAAACCATTTGTATCCAAAGAAGGCTAAGTATAGATTACACATTACGGGTGAGCAGGAAAATCCCATAGGAATTCTCTGGCTCCTCTGTAGGGTTTGGGTAAGTTCCTATCTTCTTCTTGGGTCTAGCCATTGTGGCTCATGACAATCTTCCTTGTTGGTTTCTTTCTTAGTGGTCGTTTTGGTCTCCATAGTTTACCAGAATCAGAATTTGCTTCAGTGTCATTCATATATACGGGGTCGTCACTAGTCCCTATGTTGGTCTTTGAACTGGGGCCTGACTTTGCTACTTATTGCGATCTCTTCCTTCGTGTTTTCTCCTTCTTCTGATATTGGGCAATTGATGCCGTGTATCTTTCTTCAAGAATATAATTTTGTATTTGGAGCATCAATTGTGTGAGTACGTTTATTGTTACCACATTTGTACTTTGTGATGGCTCCTCGATAACCTCAATCAAGTTTAATGACGTGATCTTCGGTGCATTTGGATTATTCGGACATTGGGCAATCAAATGATCTATGCCACATCAATTACACATGAGTATCGGCATTGTAGAAGTGCTCGCTTGATTGGTTTGCATTAGTGTGGTGTTCTTGTGTAGCCTAATAGGACACTCGGCCACACGATGTGGACCTCCACACTCATAGCATTGAAGAGGTGGTCTCTTGGTAGTGTAATTGATATTTTGGCCTCTACTTGATAGACAGGTTTGACTTGTCCCCAATAGTCTTCCATGTAGTATTATGGACTTTCTTTAAGCGCATCATTCCCATAGGCAATATAAGGGTCTATATCTTCCTCACAGCCTTCCAAACAAGCAAAAGATGACTCACAACCCACTTGATTCACATAAGTAATTCTCCAATGTGGTGGTTACAGTCCTAGCACTGGAGGTGGTAAGGGTGTTGTTTGAACAACATTTTGGGCCCTAGGGACCATGTGTTGTGACGTTTGTTCGAGAGGTGGGGCCGGCATCAATGCAGGCACTCGAGGTGTGTCTGTCCATGCTAAGGTTGGTCTATTGGCCATCGCGCACTTAAATACTATGCAATCCTTAGCTTGATGACCATACCTCCCACAGGCATTGCAATTCCCATTGAATTTTACTCTAAAAGTAGAGCATTCACTGGTACTATGCGGACCATAGCATACTGAGCACCATTGTTGCTCCCTTCTTGGATACATATGATTGTTTTGCAGAGCACGATTGTCTCTAAGACTCTCTTGAATGGCCTTGGTGAGATCTGCTAAAGTCATCTCAAGTATCTTGGCTCCTTAGCAATAAGCTTTAGGGTCATTGGCTGATGCCCCAATGCTTGCGAGCTAGTAGACTTGGGCTCAACAGACACTCTTTCTCCTTGAATCATTAAATTATCCTCCAATTGGATCGCATTGGTGGTGACTGCTTCCCAAGTGGTGATACCTCTAATGACTATGCTATTGTAGATATCCTCATGTCGTAATCCCCTAATGAATCTATCAAGAAATTGGTTATTATTGAAGCGCTCATTTGGATTACAACGAGAATTCAAATGCTTCAAGCGACTAATAATTTCTCTCCCCAACTCTTCTTCCTCTCGTTGGGCTTTCTAGACCTGAGAGGCTACACCCCAAAGCACTCCCTCTCGTACGTATTCTTTCAAGAACACTCTCCTAAGAGTAGGGTAAATCGTATTTTCTTCCACCCTTAGGGTTCTATACCAATCCCCAGCCTTCCCACTTAAGGTTAGGCTTAAGGAATTACTCATATGCAGGTCATTGTGTTCTCCTAGAGAATAGCATATTTGTTCAAACACTGCGATATGCTTTCTCACATCCCTGTCTCCACTAAATTTTTGTGTGAGCTTGGCTATTCTGTACTGCTTACTTCTAGGCTCTCTATCAGGCGTGTTACACATAATCTCAGCAATAGATCGACCGATGATTTGAGCAAATGCTGCCAAATCTCTTAAATAAGCAGGTATAGTGGCCGCAGGTGTAGGCACTCCTGGAACTAAATGTGGGATGGGAGTTGGCCTTGCCATATGCGCGGCCCTCGGGTCCCATACCTCGAATGGTTGTGTACCACGTAGTGGTCCAAAGTTCATAGGTGTGGCCCTAGGCATAGCCGATGCCGAATACGACATGTTATTGCTAACTGGTATGGCCCCACTTGAATAAGAGCTCAGATAATGCCATTGTGAAGTGTGAGCCCTTGGCATAATTGGGGATGTGGGAGCTACGTGGGCATGAGGTGCGACAGGTACATAGGCTTGATGTACACTTGTAGGTATTGTTGGGGGCACTATGCTACTAGGTAGCGGTGCAATGCTAATAAACGAGGTCCAAGGTATACTTTTTGTACTCATCATCCGAGTAGGTATCGCAGCCGTAGTGTCTCCGAGAGACAGATGAGCTAGATTTGGAAAAGTAAAACTACTACTTGTGGGTTTAGATTGTACCAAAACTCCAGGCGACACAATATATAAAGGGTCCATTGGACTCACTGAAGGAGTTTCCATCTGTGATAGTGTCGATTGTCTGGTCTTGCCCGTATCCAAGAATCTCATAAGGCCCATTAAAGGAATGTTAATCCCTCGGTTTTGCCTCTCCATTGGATGATGCTATTGATGACATTGCAGACCATTTGTTGCTGCTCCTCTAGACTTGTGGCACTAGAAGTAGATTGTACCACTTCTAACCAACCTATATGGTATGTGTAACCCGTGTACAGGTCAGTTGAGGTTTCAGTTTGTAAGTCATATTCCCAATTTTTGTTGAGAAATAACCCTTCTAGGCCCGGCGTACTAGAGGTTTCCCTTGAGGTGGAAGCATTGTTGTTCCCCACAGTTTGACCCACATTGCCTACTAACTCAGGAGCATCGATTACTGGATTGATATGCCTGTTGTCTCAAGGGTCTTTCCCTTCATGGCTCGGTATTGTTCTAGAAAACTCTCCATTTTCCTCTCCCTAGCCGCTTGCATACAACACTCAACTTCTTGCACCTCCGCAAGACTCCTACCATCGGGTAGTAGAACTTTGGGGGGTCATTGCTTTGCAGGGTCTTCCATGAAAGTAGGGGGCAAGATATCGACGTGGACACTCTTGGGGAGCATAGGATCCCCGTGAGATACCAAAGGCGAATCTACCTCTCCCTCACCTTCGTTAACTTCACTAGCCGCAGGCTCAGAGCGAGTAGCTCTACTTCAGGTTTCTATAAAGTGACTAAACACACTAGATCTAGGCTGTGGGGCCCAGACAAGTACGTTTTTGTTTACTTGCTTGGGGTTTGGTGTAGGATGCCCTTCCATAATATTGTAGTCAGATGAAGAGTCACTAGCCGCTATGTTTGGGTCTTGGGTTGTACTACCTTGGGTCCCCGTCGAGGGCCCGGAACCTAAGGTATGTGGGTATTGAGAACCCGCGTAAGTCGAAGTGCTCGCTAGTTTCTCGACCTCTAGCATGTGCTTTTGGCACCCTACAAGCGTTGACGAATGCCCTCGAAGGTGAACCGCTTGATTTTTTGGGCGTTTTGCACCCCGTTTTCACTCGTTTTTTGATGTTTTTTAATGTCTTTTTACGATCGGTTTTTGGATCAAAGCGCGTGATAGCTCAAAACGAGTGTATCGCTCAGGGGATCATGGTGTGCTTTACAACACAATGTTCGGTCTTAGGCTTGGGGAATGTTCCCGATTCTGGTCCTTCCTTTTATTTTTTATTTTTTTAAATTTTATTTATTTTTTACTTTTTTTGGACAAGGTCGCCGCGGTCGCGCCACGTGCCACGCGCACACGCGCACACACACACCTAACCTACTTACTTACAACTACTAGAGCTACTATTACACACTGTTTAACACAGTACTACAACAACTAATCAATTAATAGATCTACTTACTGCACCTTACAAATTTAACATTATAGATTTAATACCTTAAATCTAACATCGTATGAACACAAAATAGTACATCGCAGCAAAAAAACTAACACCTTATTAACAGAAAACAGTACACTGCAGCAAAAACAAAGTTCACAAATCCTTCTCAACAACCACACACCTTCTTTCTCTACCTTTCCTACATCTCATATTGCACCACAAAGCAGCATAGAGTGCTATTCAAGCTTAGTGTAGGGCATCTCCCCGACATCGGTGCCAAAAATATGTGCATCTATTGCACGTGTCAAAGCAAGGGACTTGTCGTACACTATTTGCGAGCCACAAATGGCTGCAAGCACACAACCAGATTAATCTAGCAAGCTCAAGAGAGCAAGGGTGTGTCACTCACCACCCTACGCTCGCCTTCGTGGAAGATTCCTCGCCGTGAAGAAGAGGGAGCTACCGTCATGCCGTACTCAACCGCCTCGCCGTCGCTGTGCCGTCGCAATGCTCAATCACACACACACACACACACTCTCTCTCTCTCTCTCATGCATACACACACACACACACACACACACACACACAAGGAGATGAAGAAGAAGATGGAACTCTCTCTCTCTCACACACATACACACACACACACAAGCACACAAGGAGATGAAGAAGAAGATGGAGAATTGCACAAATGAGAGAATAAGTGATTTTTAGGTTTAGATGACTTTTATACGAGCTCGCCCATTCACACTTGGGCACCCATGCTTAGCCAACTAACCCTTGAATGTTCCAGTTAGAGTGCACCTCTCATCGCCGACGATCACTCTTACCCTTTTCATATTGAACCGACAAGCCCGGCCCATGACTACTAGAAGTGGACGCTAGTGGTTAACACTGTCTCGCTCTCCTATTTGATAACACTTTCAGTCATAGCCAAGCCAACCGACATGCACAATCTCTAACTTGACAATCAATAATTATAATACCTTATCACAAAACTTTCATATTAAACACCCTTGATTGTGACTCTCTCTCTCTCTCTCTCTCTCTCTCTCTCTGTGTGTGTGTGTGAGCTGTCGCCAGACCACCTGGCTCCGCTCATGCTCCGGCTTGCCTATTGTCCCATCACGTTCAAAGCTAGCAAGCATCCTTCTCTCTCTTGAGCTTCAAAGCCCACTTCGTCTCTTCGTGCTGCCTGGTGCTCGTGCATGGCGGTTGTGGGCGTATAGCACTTCCCAAAGTTGACATCTTGAACCCACACGTGTGTCCATGGAGCTCACCACACGTATGTGGCCAGCCAACAATGCCGCCTCTCCTGCCCAAAGTCCACGAAACGCACACCGACCTTCCATTTGTGTGTGATTGTACCCACGATGAATACTTTCCTCCGCATAACCTTCTCCCGAATTGTTTAAAACGGGCCCCACAGGCCGAGTGTTGACTCTGGAGCGTTCTTCAAAATTAGTCACACCATTGCCTCATCCGAAAGGTGGCAATGGAAACGTTAGTGAGCAATCACTCCCTTTCGTATGGGTCTGTGTGTAACACTTCGCCACGCCCACGAGCTGGCTATGGTGCCCTATGTATGTACAGAAAGAGCGGGAGGGTCCTTATGGCGGGCTCCTCTGGCCTCTCTACTCCACGAAGAAAACAGCTGCAGGACAAACAGCAAAAGCTACCTTCCTCAGCAGGTCCAACCACTCAGAAGCCTTCTGGCAAACCGACCAAGCTTCTCAGAACCTGGACAGAGGGCCGCAAAATTTCATCAACAAGCACAAGAGTCAATAAACCTCCACAGAAACCAGCACCCATTTCTATCTCAGCAGATGAAGACGATTCTGTAGACATTTTTGCGCTAGATGATGACGAAGAGGAAGATGAAGATGAAGACGCAGGTGAAGGCAAAGATTCAGGTGAAGACGAAGACGAAGGTGAAGACAAAGTTAAGGAAGAAGACTCTGGTATGGAGCACCACGACTTGTTGACTCAATCTGCTGTTCAAGCGATATCGATAGAATCCTGCACATCTGATTTGAACTGCCAGCACTTTAAAAGGTATTGCATTGCAGGGGATTTTTTTCTTTATTTTGCAGCGCTTAATTTTTGGCATGTGTAGCATGCTTGCAGTATTTTATAACAAGTTTCAAAAGGTTTTGGAATGTTTCAGATGACCCTTTTCCAAAGGATTTATGATGAACAATAAGCTAGGATTTTCTGTTTCAGGGTCTTCTGAAAATGCCATGCTTAGCTAGACATGAGTCAACAATGCAATAACCCTTATTGAGATTGAAATCTTGAGAATAAACATCATATTTGACTTCATACTCTTAAAGAGAGCACAACACATGTATGTCATAATAGCATCATCATTTTTATGACAAGTACGTGTCACGACTGACTAGTGACAAGGTGAAGCAGATGATGAAAGATGAATCTTAGATGATACGCGTCGATGACAATAGGACTTGCAAAACATCAAATCGAAAATGTGACCATAGGATGAAAATACAAAGGAATTCCAAACAGTGATTCAAAATGTGACTAGGTTTTGGTGCAACCTGCGTAATGATAGGAAGTCCCAAGGTTTCAACTTTTGAAAGGGGAGAAGTCTGTTGAAGGCATGTTGATCCCTGTGTTCTGTCTTTCTAACTCGACAATCCTATGGAGGACATCACAGACTTTCTGTTGTTGCTCATCTATGCTAGTAGCACCCGATGTGGATTGTAGAACATCTATCCAACCCACATGATAGGTGTGTCCTGTGTACCGATCAGTTAAAGCTTCTGCTTGTAGGTCATACTCCCAATTTTAGTTTAGGAATATCCCATCTAGGCCTGGCGTGCTTGAGGTTTCCCTTGAAGTGGAAGCATTATTGCTCCCCATAGCTTTCCCCTCCGTGACTGCTACCTTGGGAGCACTCGGTTGCTCGGCTGGCATGATCGTTGTCATAGGAGCCTTTGCTTTCAGGGCTCGACTTTGTTCTAGCCCTCGTAGGTTCTCAATTTCCCTCTCCCTTGTTGGTTGCATATAGCGTTCGATCTCTTGCACTTCGGCAAGACTCCTACCCTCGGGTAGTAAAACCTCAGAGGGAGATAGTCCTAAAGGGGGGGAGGCTGAAGAAACACGTGACAGAAACCAAAATTTCCACCTGAAAAGTTTCGGTTTTTGGAGTGTCTTCAAAGGTATTTCAGGTCAGCTAGAAGATGAACATGAACTTCGTCAGTTCCAATTTTCATCATACAAGGAAATATTTCATCATACTTTGTCAGCTCCAATTTTGAAGTTTGTGATGGTATAAGCGTCTACACAGCATACAGGCGTCAGCTTGCATGGAAAAGTAACTCTAGTACATAAATGAAACTTACAAAGATCAAATCACGGTGCTGTTGAGACTAGACTGTCCTTTTGCAGCTTTTTTCTCCTTTCCACTTGAACTGAAAATATTTATTGCTTAAGTAGGTGCTCAGGTTGCGTTCTTGAGAAAGCATTGGATCAGCCTCCAATTCTCAAAGATGCTGAAAGGTTTTTCCGTTGCCATGGTGTTAAAGCCCTAAAACTCACAAAAGGCAATGTGGTAAGGTGGTATTGCTTGGCATAACAAGTTGACTTCTCGTATGATAAGAAAACATCACCTACAAACCTAAGAGAAGTTTCTAATTATATATGCTTCATAATTGATCACTGCTTGTTATATCCTTGGTTAGTGGGAATGGAGATGCAAAGCAAAACTGGCTGTTCGAGGAACACCAACAAATCCTGTTGTGGGACTTTATGCAGAAGGCACACATGATGTTGTGGATATACCAGTTTGTCGAAGTACGCTGTTCCTCAATAGTAGTAGTTACGATTTGAATTTATGGGCTTGCTTGCTGTGAGAGGTTCATGTTTGCTAGCTTTAAAGGGAAAATGCATTCAGTTTTTGGCACCAGTTTTTTAAACTACTGAACTGCTATTGACCTTGGATTTTGAATCAGCCCATCATCCCAAAATCAATGCAGCAGTTGAATTATTGAAAGCAGGTTTGCCATGGCCAGAATTTTTATGGAGCTCATTAGACTGTCTTGCTGATTACTTCTGAACTTTTGACCTTGTCATAGGCATACAGGAACTTGGCATCCAGCCGTACGATGAGGACACAGGGAGAGGTGAACTTCGCTATGTTCAGGTTAGTTTGCCACCAAATTTGTATTGTTATTCTGACAACAGTCTTTTCAAAATGAACTTGGAACTTATTTTCAACATCTGCAGATGTCAGTAACCACTTACAATACAACGATACCAGTCAAAGAGCGCTATGCAAATGGTACCGACTTTATTGATGCTCGAATTTGTTTATTGAGTAGACACTAGTAGCAATGGCCATTTCAGTCTTCAACACACAAATGACTGGATTTTTTATTTCATGCCACATGTCCATATCCATCAAGGTTTCTTCTTACTATAGTACTGTATCTGACGATAACGAAAAATATGAACCTAACGTGAGAGTGCGCGTGTGTGGAATAGAGAGAGAAATGAAATGTTATATTAACGTCTTCAAAAGGCCAAAGTGATTTATGAGACCAGAAAGTTACAATGTGGTGGATCTGATACAAAGTCAGAGTAACAAGACGACAAAATGACAATAAAATACTATGGAATCCTAGACTGCTGAGTGTGGACTAAGCCGCTAAAACAGCTAGCTGGGATAACTAGATCACAGGAGATTCAGCATCGGTCGTTGGCGGATCTCATCAATCTCCTCCATGGTCAGTAGTGTGACCGGGCGTCGTGCATGTCGAGCCAAAGTGACCCGGATCCTCTGCTGTAGCCTCTGTCGATGTTGTGTAGTCCTCCGCAGTCGTGGGCGTCTGGATCTCCCCAGCTCAGTCGCTCGGTCGATTAGTATGCCTTTAGTATGCCTTTGGTTCTGCTGTGGTAGTAACTCCTCCGGGTGTCCAGTGGCAGCTGTAAAGAAGTCTGTGATCTGTCTCTAAGACTGGCTAGTCTTTCCTCTCATCAAGCTCTCTCTGTGTCTGCGTAGCTCGAGCAAAAACAAACCCAGGCATCTCTGATCCTCATACCGCATGACTCTAGAGAATGGTCCAAAGCCCTCTCTTTGAACAAGCAATGGAAGCGGCCTCGTATCTCGTAGTAGACGGGGCAGTGGCATGTGTAGTGCAACTCTGTCTCAGGCTCGATGTCACACAGGGGGCATGTCCTGGCCTATGCTCGTATTTCGCTGTTCCCAGTCTCGATCCGCAGCTGGTGTGAAGATGTGCGTATCTGGCCAATAGCACATCGTCCCATGAGACAAGTGTGTCCATGTATCTGGGCCTCGTCACAAAACCATCCTCCGTAAGCTGGAGGAGATGCTCTCTGTAGAAAGCCATCTTTGTGCCTAGCTCCTGTACTGGCTGTATCCATGTCCTCTTGGTGTCTAGCTGAGTCAAGTCCTGGCGAATGAGCCTGGTGATCTCGGATTGTGTAAGAGTCACAGAGGGCGCATCCAGTGAGTACTGGAAAGGAGGCAATCTGTCTATGCTGAACCCATGCGCTTGAAACCATGACGTCATCTCCCCATACCAGCATGCTGTATCTCCCTGCACGGCTAACTGTCGAGAGGACTCAAGTGCAAGGCGTGCATATGTGTCTCTGGGAAGTTCCCACATGCGGTGTATGAAGGAGACAGATCTGGTGAGCGCCTCAACCACCAATGGGAAGGCAGCTAGCTCTGCTCGTATAATAGCACGTGGTACTGAAGTCTTGGCCTTAATGAGCCGCGAGATCATAGAGACCAGAGGCTTCTCCATGTCCCCCCATCCATCACTGCGGCCTGTCCTCCCGTGATGGTCCAATGAAGGTCCCCAAATCTCAGTTCCATAGAGCAATACAGAGGCCACCAAAGTGTCAGAGCCAGAGCTTCGTCCGAGGCTCCTGAAACTGAACTTGTGAACACATCCTTTCCAATTTACCCAATGCTGCATGGGCTCTGTTCAATCTAGTCTCTGCTGCCCTCCTCAATGAAAATGCTGGTCCACTGAAAACCACTCCAAGGTAAGTGTAAGCATCTGTATACTCCACCTTCTCCTGTCCGTATGTGAAGGCGGGCGCTGACCTCCTGATCCACTGTGGGGTGGTATTAAAAACCATGACCTTGGGTTTACCAAGGTTGACGGACAAACCACTTTCTTGGGCAAACCTATGCAAAGCGTCCAGTTGACGTTGCATCCCCTCCGGAGAGTCAGAAATCAAAATAGTATCATCAGCATATAACAATAGTGGAATCCATGTCCCCGCTAGCTGTGCACCTCTATCACCATCTCTCTCAATGTAGTCGGAAACCTCATCTACATACATACCAAATAGAGTAGGAGAGAGCGGGCAGCCCTGCGTCACCCCAATAGTGGAGTAAACCGGTGTGGATAGACCCTTTGGGGTGCGTACATGCCCCACTACTGACCTATATAATGCCATGACCCCCCAAATGAGCTATGTGGGTACTCCCATCTGTTGTAATTTGTGCATCAATCTCGCTCTGGGCACTGTGTCAAATGCTTTACGGAAATCCACAAAGCTGCAATAGATCCGTCTCCCACGCGATCTGCCCTCCTCAATGATGGCTCTGAGTGTCAAGATATGGTCGAGAGTAGAAAAACCCCTCCTGAAACCTACCTGCCCGGCTACGCGCATCCCCTCTCTCTCTACCCATCTACTCAACTGTTGCTCAAGAATAGATGCGTACAACCGTGCCAATGTGTCCACTCATGATAGTGCGATAGTTCCCAGGCTCCATAGGGTCTCCCGACTTGAAGATAGGTACAATAGTAGATAGGCTCCAGGTATCAGGCAAGCCCTCACACATGGCACGGTTAAACATAACTGCTAGAAGCTCTGCCAGTAAATCTCTGGCATGCATGAAATGCTCAGCCACTAAGCTATCATGATCATATGCTTTCGGAGTCTTCATCCTGTCAATGGCCTTCCTCACCATCTTAGCGGTGAAAAAACCACGTGTGTGCGAGCAAGACAAAGAGATGACGACTTCTTGGGTGGATGTTCTTACAAAAACTCAGCAGAAGGCGGATGAAGCCGAGAAATGGATCGAGGTGGCCAAGAAAGGAAAAGGCAAGGAGATAACGTCCACATCCACACCCACTATCATTAATCAGACACTAGAGGAGGAGCAAAGAAGATGTGTGCGTGCTTTACATGTGAGAATTTGCGGTCTTAAAGACAAAGGCAATGTGGACGAAGAGGTAAAAGAACTCATGGCCTTGATGGGGGTTCATGATCCGACGCACACAAGAGCCTGGAGAGTGGGCAACATAAAGAAAAATGGAAGCAGTGGGGAAACCTCAAAAGAAAGGGCACTTATCCTCCGTTTTCCCTCCATGGAAGCGGAGAAGTCCTTGAAGAAAAGGCCAACTCTTAAAGAGATGGGCATTTTTCTCGGGGATGATCTTACTCTCTCGCAGATCGTTCATATGCAGGAAGTAATGCCGGAGATTAGAGCGGCAAGGGGGAAAGGCAAGATTGCCTTTTACCGAGATGGAAGAGTAGTAATACTGGAGCGACACTCCACATGACGGTGCGAGACTTATGGGACCACACTCAAACTGGCGGCCTAGAATTGTAATGGATCAATGCGTCTTGATGTGGGTGCTTTTGAGGATAGCTTTACTGGAAGAGACATCATCTTTTACTCTGAGACACACCAGGCCCTTGGGCAATCCATGCCTCACATCAGTGGATACAGATGGGAGACAGCTTACAGACAGGAGACACGCTCAGAGCACAGAGGAAGGGGCTCGGGGGGAGTGGCAGTGTTATTTAGAGAGGATTTGCAGCCATTGATACATATAGCCCGCAGGGATGAGCAGGCTAGGTACACGTGGGTGAGATTGAAAGTAGAGACAGACAGATATCTCTACATTGCTATTTGCTACTTTCCCCCGAGTATGTCGGTCTATGCATCACCCAGAGGACAGTCCCCCTTTTCTATTTTGGATGATGACATATGGGAGTTCTCTAGAGATGGTGACATTATCATTCTAGGGGATTTCAATGCTAGGACTGCCCATTACTAGACAATGTTTTATGATACTTCAGAGGAGATGCTGAGAGAGCTAGATGTTGTAGAGACGAGCCTGTCCAGACTATCACACGATGCGGAATATACTGAATATGGACGACACCTGATAGACATGGGCACCGCACATGGACTGGCCATCTTGAATGGCATACAGAGGTTTCCTGCTTCGGGAGGCTTTACATGCTTCCTACACAGACATGGAGCCAGCATAGTGGACTATGTCATGGCACAACCTAGCCTCATCTCTAGTATCCAGGACCTCACGGTTGGGCCCAGACCTGTTGGTGTGGCAGTGGATCATGCTCTTGTATCGCTGACCATTTCTTTTCAGTTTAGTGTAGCACACAAGCTACGGGCAGCAGCCCCTACTCGCTACACCTTCACGCGGGAGACAGACTCTGTATACAATATACTGACACAGACACCCCATGATGCAGCAGCAGAGGCATACCCACACACCCAGCCTGAGCAGAGACGCCGTTCAGGGAGCATGCCCCAGAATAGTTGGTATGATGAGGAATGCCGGGACACTAGTGCTAGACTTCAGAGGGAGGTGCTTTTGGAGAACATCACTCATAGGTAGTCACAGATTGACTTTCGATGCCTAGTGCGGTGGAAGAAGAGGGCATTTTTGGCTCGCCTAGACTAGGATCTATACCAGCTATTCTTGAGTCAGGACTCACGTGAGGAGTGGAGGCTCTTTCATGAGCACTCCCCCCCCCCCCCCCCCCCCTGCCATCACTTCTGCAGAGGCGTGGGGCCAATATGCATCATCTTTGTACACAGTTCCTGAGTAGAGAGAGAGAGAGAGAGAGAGAGAGAGAGAGAGAGAGAGAGAGAGAGAGAGAGAGAGAGAGAGAGAGAGAGAGAGAGAGAGAGAGAGAGAGAGAGAGAGAGAAATGAAATGAAATGTTATATTAACGTCTTCAAAAGGCCAAAATGGCCTATGAGACCAAAAAAGTTACAATTGGTGAATCTGATACCATGTCTGAGTACGGAAATTACAAAGGTACAAAGAACTAACACTAAGACGCTAAGGAGAAAGGAAATGGGGAGGGGGGTGTTTGTGGGTTCAGATGAAATTTCTCATTGGTCGCTGTCGGTCAGTACTCTGGTAGGGCATCTTGCATGTCGAGCTAGAGTGATCTGTATCTTTTGTTGCAGCCTTCGTCTGTAGTGGGAGACCCCCCGAGGTCGTGTATGTCTGGATCTGCCAAGTTCCGTGGCTCGATCAAGTAGTGTACCTCTAGTATGAGTAGGCTCTGAGATTTGTTGTAATGACTGCTCCGTTGGCTCTCCTGTGGCTGGTGTAAAGAAATCTGTGCTTCGTCTCTGAGACTGTCTTTCCTCTGATGTTCTCAGCAAGCTCTCCCTCAGGTTGCGCAGCTCTAGCAGGAACAATCCGAGACACCTCTGATCCTTGTATCTCATGACTCTAGAAAAAGGTCCAAAGCCTTCTCTGAACAAGCAGTGGAAGCGGCCGCGTATCTCATAGTATGCCGGGCAGTGACGTGTAGTGCAGCTCTGTCTCTGGCTCTAAGTTGCATAGGTGACATATCCTAGCTCCTGCCGACACCCCTCGAAATCGGCCAGTCTCGATTTGGAGCTGATGTGAGGATGTGCGTATCTGTCCAATAGCGCATCTTATCCCATGAGATAAGTGTGTGTCCATGTATGCAGGCCTAGTCACAAAGCCGTCCTCCGTGAGCTGGAGAAGATGCTCTCTGTAGAAGGCCATCTTCGTGCCCAACTCCTGTGTCGGCTATATCCATGTGCTCCTGGTATTTAGCTGAATCAGATCTTGACGTATGAGTCTGGTGATCTCTGTCCGTGAGAGAGACAGGGAGGGTGCATCTAGAGAGTATTGAAGCGGAGGTAATCTATCCATCTTGAGACCATGCGATCTGAAACCATGCTGTCATCTGTCCATACCAACATGTTGTATCGTCTTGTAGAGCTAGTTGTCGAGATGACTCCAAGGCAAGCCGAGCGTATCTGTTCCTGGGGAGATCCCATAGACCGTGCATAAAAGAAATTGATCTCGTCAACGCCTCCACCACGAGGGGGGGGGGGGGGGGGGGGCTAGCTTGGCTCGGATAATCTCATGTGGTACTGAGGCCTTAGCCCGAATCATCCGAGCGATCATAGAGACCAAAGGCCTCTCCATACATCTCCATCTATCTGTGTTGCCAGATCTCCCATGGTGGTCTACTGAGGGTCCCCATACCTGAACTCCATAGAGCATAGCTGGAGTCACTAGAGTGTCAAAAAGCCAAAGCTTTGTTCGCGGTTCCTGAAACTGAACCTGCGAACACATCCTCTCGAGTCCTCCCAAAGCTGCATATGCTCTCGTCAGTCTAGTCTCTGATGCTCTCCTTAGTGAAAACACCGGTCCACCGAAGACTACCCCAAGATAAGTATATGTTAGGTGCAGCGGAATGAATGTTGTTTTTCTCAAGATTAGTGATCTTTATTGCTCAAGGTTCCTTTTAGTTCTTAGGGAAAGAGAGAGCTTTCCGTCTTATGGAGAGTGCTATGATCACGAACAAAGTGAGTGGATATTGTGCGTGCAAGTGAATGAGACTGAGAGAAGGAGAGAGAAGAGATACGACACCCGAGAGGTTGTAAAACCCTCCTCCGAAGGCCCCACTCTCATCGGCGAGAGTGGTCTATTCTTTGATTGCACAAAGGTGTACAATGCGTATGCAATGGACTATGCAACTTGGTCTATGCCGATGACGACGACGGCGACGACGATGACGATGACGACGACGACGACGACGATGGCTGAAATCTGGGATCTTCTTGATGCTGAATTTCTGGGGCTGTCTCAAGGCTAAAAATGGACTGTTTTGGGCTGTGTTTTTATGGCTTAACTTGGGGGATCATCTACAACTGAATGGAGGAAATGTGCTAATGTTCTGCTGTTGTAAACCTGCGCTTTTATCACTGCTGAAAACTGATGATCAAAACGCTGATTGCTGGGACTGAAAACGTTGAGATCTGCTGCAGGTTGCTGGCGTTTTTGGATGAAAAACGCTGGCTGAAGGGCTGGCGTTTTTATGGCTGAAAACGCTGGACTTATGGGCTGCTTGGGCGACCATGCAAGGGAAGAGACGCGGGGGGACTTCTGTGGTAGGAATCGCCAATGCAAGGGATGGAGATGGCGAGGATGTACTGCGCGAGGGAGGTTCTACTGAGAAGTTACCTGTTGAGCGGGAAGCTCTTGCTGCCTCTTCTGCCATTTAGTGCTAACTTGGGTTTGCTTATATAGAAACTTAGCAAAATTGCCCTACTTACTATTGTAGGAAAGTCACTTAAAAATAATAAGTGAAAATCCCAATAAATAGAAAAATAGGCTAAATGCTTTGGAAAATTCCCCTAACTGATGCTAATGGATTCTGATGGGATTTCCGATGATCATGCTGTGTGCAACCGGAGGATATGCATCTATGCTAAGTGACTGGGCATGCACGGTCTACGAATAGACTTACAAAAGTGCCAGATCACTGCTAATCTAGACTTGACTGAACTGACTAAACCCTGCTGTGGTGTAGCTTGTCCACGGACACATAGGGTTGGGATGTGTCACGTGACAGTATATGCATCTGTGTACTCCATAGTCTCCTGGCCATACATAAATGTGGGTGCTGATCTCCTGACCCACTCTGGTGTGGTATTGAACACCATAGCCTTGGTTTTCCCCAGATTGACAGACAATCCACTGTCACAAGCAAATGTATGCAGAGCATCCAAGTGACGCTACATCCCCTCTGGTGAGTCAGAGATTAGCACAATATCATCAGCATATAGTAACAGCGGAATCCATGTCCCTGCTAGTTGAGCCCTCCTGTCCCCCTGACGCTCTACATAGTCCGAAAACTCATCCACATACATCCCAAAAAGAGTCGGGGATAGGGGGCATCCCTGCTTTACTCCAACATTGGAGAGGACCATGTCCGACATTCCCTCAGTGGTTTGTACCCGCCCCATCACTGTCCTGTATAGAGCCAGAATCCCCCAAATCAGCTCTATAGGCACACCCATGTCCTGTAATCTGCGTATGAGTCTGGCTCTCGGCACTCTGTCGAAAGCTTTACGGAAATCCACAAAGCAACAATAGATCCTCTTGCCATGGTGTCTACCCTCCTTAATATTAGCTCTGAGTGTAAGAATCTGGTCAAGAGTGGAGAAACCTCTCCTGAAACCTGCTTGCCCTGGTGCTCTTATGCCCTCTCGCTCTACCCATCTACTCAGCTCTTGTTCAAGAATGGATGCATACAACCTAGCTAATGTGTGCCCAACCATGATGATGTGATAATTCCCGGGAATCATGGGATCTCCTGACTTAAAAATAGGCACAATCGTGGACATACTCCAAGTCTCAGGGAAGCCTTCATACATGGCTCGATAAAACATCATAGCCAGGAGCTCTGTGAGCATATCCTTGGCATGGATGAAGTGCTCTGCTACTAGACCATCATGATCATGTGTTCTCCTTGTCTTCATCTTGTCAATAGCTTTCCTTACCCTCTCGGCAGTAAAGAAAGAACATGTCTCCGGGCATGTCTCTAATGGGTCCGGTAGAGGTGGTTGTCCTGGTGCTGTGTAGAGAGATGTGGCATATTCCCCCCATGTCTCGGTGGAGGTGATCGCTGGTGGTGGTGAATGTTCGTGGAATAGCCTCCATGCTTCGCCCGAGTCCTGACTTATAAATAACTGATACAGATCTTGCTCTAGCTGGGATAAATAAGCCCTTTTCTTTCGTCGCACTAGGCGGCGAAAGATAATCCGTGACTGTCTATGTGTGGTAATACCCATGAGCACTTCCCTTTGTAACTTGATCCTCATCTCTTTACACTCCTCATTATACCAACTGTTCTGGGGCATTTTTCCAGATCGTCTCCGTGTAGGCTGGTTGTGGGGGTATGCTTCGGATGCTGCATCATGGAGCGTCTCTGTTAGTATCTGAGTGAGTTCATCTAGTGGCCGTCCTGGTTCTTGGGTGCATAGCTTCCTGTATATCTCATCCATATACACAGAGTCCGTCTCCCTCATGAAGGTATACCGGATGTGTGTAGGGACCTCTCCTAATGGAGCTGTGCTGAACTGAAACGTCAGGGTGAAGGACAAGATAGCATGATCAACTGCTACTGCAACTGGCCTAGTGCCCACCATGAAATCTTGAAAGAATGGAATGAGACCTGGTTGGGCCATTACATAATCCACTGTGCTGGCACCATGTCGGTGTGGAAAGCAAGTAAAACCTCCAGCTGTCGAAAATCTTTGTAGGCCATTCAAAATGGCCAATCTATGTGCGGTTCCCATATCTATCAAGTATCTGCCATATTCCATGTATTCCTCATCTTGTGATAATCTGGATAGACCCATCTCTGTATCATCCAGCTCCCTAAGCATTTCCTCGGAAGTATCATAAAATATTGTCTGGTGGTGGGCAGTCCTAGCATTGAAATCCCCTATTATGATAATGTCACCATCCTTAGAAAACTCCCATATGTCATTATCCAAAATAGCAAAGGGAGATTGTCCCCTAGGTGATGCATATACTGACGTACTAGGAGGAAAGTAACAGATAGCAATGTAGAGGTCTCTGCCCGTCTCTGCCCTGAGCCTCACCCACATGTACCTAGCATGCTCATCCATGCGCGCTATATATATCAATGGCTGCAACTCCTCCCTAAATAAAACTGCCACTCCCCCTGAGCCTCGTCCTCGATGCTCCAATCTGGTCTCTTGTCTGCAGGCTGTCTCCCACCTAGATCCGCTCACCTGTGGCATGGATTGCCCAGGGGCTTGATGCGTCTCCGAGTAGAAGATGATGTCTCTCCCTGTAAAGCTATCCTCAAAGGCCCCTACATCAAGACCAAGTGAACCGTTACAATTCGAGGTTGCCATCTTTAGTGTGATCCCATGGGTCTCGCACTGTCATGCGAGACGTCGCCCCAATATCACCACCTTTCCATCTCTGTAAAAAGCAATCTTCCCCTTTTCCCTTGCTGCTCTAATTTCCGGCATTACTTCTTGCATATGAGCAATCTGCAAGAGGGTGAGGTCATCTCCAAGAAAGATGCTAGTCTTCTTTAGAGTCGGTCTCATCTTCAGGAAATCCTTCTTCGCTTCCATGGATGGGAAGCGGAGAATGAGTGCCCTTTCCTTCGAGGTTTCTGCGTTGCTTCCGCTTTTCTTTGTGCCCACTCTCCAGGCCCTCGTATGTGTCTGTTCGTTGACCCCCATCAGAGTCATGAGTTCTTTCACCTCTTCCTCCACATTATCTTGGTCTTTGAGGCCACATATCCTTACGTGTAAGGCCCGCACACGTCTCCTTTGCTCCTCTTCTAGTGTCAAGTTGATGATGGTTGGTGTGGGGGTGGGGGTTATTTCCTTGCCTTTCCCTTTCTTGACAATCTCGATCCATTTTTCGGCCTTTTCTGCTTTTTGTTGGGTCTTTGTGATGACATCTACCCACGAGGTCGTCATTTCTTTTTGTTGCTCCCCATCTTCTTTGATGGCCCGCACTTGTTCTTTAATCGTGTTAAGCTCTTCAATTACTGAGGGTTGAAGCTCTCCCTCTTCGAGGACATTCTGCGATCGCACCTCTGCAAGCTCTTTCTTGAGTAGTGCGATTTCCTCATCTTGAGCCTTCACGCGATCCTCGAGTGTATTTATTGTGTTTTCCTGTGTTGCCACGCGCGCGTCGAGTATGTTGATAGTACCCAGGAGGTGGCGGTTGATCCTGCTAATGGACTTGCTCAATTCTTCTTTGCATTTTTGGATGGCATCCTCCACCGGGTCATCTTTGCCACTCTGCTTCCTCATGGTCGGAAGGCCGTCCCAGAAGAGGTAGAAAGTCTCCCCGCGGCTAAGGTTTTTTTTTTTTCCTCTCTCTACACAGCTAAGTCTCTCTTTCTCTCTCTACGTGGCTAAGTCTCTTTTTTGTTTCCTCTCTCTACGCGGCTAAGTCTCTCTTTCTCTCTCTACGCTTCTCACCTCTCTCTCTCTCTCTACGCTTGAAAAAAATCCTCTTTCTCTCTCTACGCTTTTCAGTTTCTCTCTCTCTCTCTCTCTCTCTCTCTCTCTCTCTCTCTCTCTCTCTCTCTCTCTCTCTACGGAAGTTTCCCCCCTTCTTTCTCTCTCTACGCTAGGTTGGGGAGTTGGGGGGAGAGCGCGAGGGAGTGGGGGCAGGGGCTGGGGCAGCACAGCACGAGCGGGGGGCAGCGGGGGAGCGCGAGGGGCAGGGCAGCAGAGAGCGCGAGGGACAAGGGCGAGCGAGAGAGCGCAAGGGTGCGGGAGCAGCAGGGGAGCGTGAGGGGCAGGGGCGGGGGCGAGCAGGGAGCGCGAGGGACAGGGGCGAGCGAGAGAGTGCGAGGGTGCGGGAGCAGCAAGGGAGCGCGAGGGGCAGGGGCGGTAGGGCGCGCGGGGGGCAGGGGCAGTGGGGCAGCAGGGCGCGCGAGGGGCAGGAGCAGCAGAGAGAGAGAGAGAGAGAGAGAGAGAGAGAGAGAGAGAGAGAGAGAGAGAGAGAGAGAGAGAGAGAGAGAGAGAGAGAGAGAGGAATGAAATGAAATATTAACGTCTTCAAAAGGCCAAAGTGACCTATGAGACCAGAAAGTTACAATGTGGTGGATCTGATACAAAGTCAGAGTAACAAGATGACAAAATGACAGAATGATAAAATAAATTACTATGGAATCCTAAACTGCTAGGTGTGAGCTAAGCAGCTAGCTGGG
This sequence comes from Adiantum capillus-veneris, assembly GCF_014529385.1. NCBI lineage: Eukaryota > Viridiplantae > Streptophyta > Polypodiopsida > Polypodiales > Pteridaceae > Adiantum > Adiantum capillus-veneris. The sequence continues at coordinate 79,589,462 of NC_140960.1, read as the reverse complement.
ATAGCTAGATCACAAGAGATCCAGCATCGATCGTTGGCGGATCTCATCAATCTCCTCCATGGTCAGTAGTCTGACCGGGCGTCGTGCATGTCGAATCCTTTGATGCAGCCTCCGTCGATGTTGTGTACTCCTTCGTAGTCGTGGGCGTCTGGATCTCCCCAGCTCCATCGCTCGGTCGATCATTGTGTCTCTGGTGTGCGGCGAGAGATCACAAATGCAAGATATGGTGAAGAGGGGGCAATCAGCCCCCCATGACTACCATGAGCAGAAGACCCAATACACAATGACGAGATGATGGAAGTGGGTACTTCCTTGGCCCCATAAATAGGTGCCCAAGGGGAGGTAGGGCAATGCCTGGAAAAAATCCCCCACGACCCAACAAGAAAAGATATATGGAAATATATATGTGGATGCTCGGACAAGGTGGGTGGCCGGCCCCAAACTCGGCGGCTGGACCAGGTACAACCTAGGCTATGGGTGGCCTGCCCAGAGACATACTAGCCGTACAAGTATTCCCTAGACCTATGTGAAGCAGCAGAGTGGTGATAGTCTAACACCCCCTCTCAGCACCGAATACTGAACAAACCGCGTGAAGCCAAAGATATGAGGCAAATGATGAAGATGTTTGCTGCGATATCCACTAAAAGACAATACTCCGGCGAACTCCGCGAGCGTAGCAGCAGTTTGGGGTGTCCCGACCGCCAAGAGATCTCCATGGTAGAGTGCCATCACGAGTAGTGTAGCAAACTGTTATACTCCGTCGATAAAGGGTGAAGATATTGTGAGAAGGTCCCGATCTGAGTGTGAAAAAAACTCCTTGTGTCATGAGGACGTGGCAACTGCTAACCTTAGTTGTTGGTTTCTTTCGATGATCTGTATTTAATTTTTGGGACCCTCTTTTTGAAGTTGCAAATGGTTGGACATTGTATGGCCAGTGTGAAACGGCCGACGACTGAGAGTTTCACCCGCAGACGGGAAGGGCAGGTCGCCACATAATGGTCGGGCTAATCGGCACGGGAATCCGAGCAATAAAAGGGTGTCTAGGCTCAGTTCAAAGTCATTTAGGCCCCTCACTACACTTATAAGTTGGTGGGTACTAGGAATTAAACCAAAAGGAGCAAAGTGGACACATGGCAGTAGGAGAGCAACCTGCAGGTCAACACATGCTCCAAAAGGTCTCATCCAAGAGGGGGCGCCCAAAAATGAGACTGGAGGCTGATTTTTACAAGTACTCCTGTGTGTGTGTGAGTAGTGGGTGGAGGTGATCACAGCTTTAATGAAAAGATTGCCTCCTCCCTTGTCTCATGTAGCGCGATGATTTGCTCTTGCGCAACTCTCTCTCCCCTTTGCACATATGGTGTTGCCCCACTAGTTTGGCTTCTCAGATGACTATGTACAATTCTGGGGGTTTTATGCCTCTTTGCCAAGGCAAGAGCCTTGTGTACAGGAACCGGGTTAGTTAATTGCTAATCCCCTTCAGGTACGCAGAGTTCCATCGCGAAGGAAGGCAAAAACAAAGAGTTTTCTCGCGTGAAAACTCGTCCGATTTGCAAGGGAATTGTCCCATTGCGTGCGGGGGCGTCTCTGACACACACGTAGACGTGTTCGCTCCGCCCAAAAGATCCAAAACAGAAAATTACAGCCTGCTGTGTTTTTCTGCATGTTTCGGGTTTCGCACCTAAACTGCAGGACATTTCCGGGGGGCCTCGGGAAAGCCGTGCGATGCTTAAACAGGGCTTTGGGCACCTGACAGTGACAGAACAGGGAATTACAGCATGCTGAAATTGACCTGCAGCTCATTGGAAAGCTTCCATACCGCAAGGGAAAGTGTCCTTGATGTGTACTTTTGACCCACAGGGATTTTTGCGCCGTTATGTGGTGAAATTGGGTCAAACACCTGCAATTATAGCCATGGACAGGTTTGGACAGCTTGGTGAGGGTTAGGTGGAAGCGTTCGGATTGTTTATTTGCTAGGGGAGCCTCGGGAAAGCATTGGGTGCTTGTACAGGACAATGTAGAGAGATTTTCCGCTAGGAATCTCGTCTAATTCAAGGGGCAAGTGACCCTATAGGTGTGAGAGCTTGAGGGCTATCCACAGAAGTTATCAGCACGCAAATCGGAGCGCAAAACAGAGTGGAAGCGTTCGGATTGTTTATTTGCTAGGGGAGCCTCGGGAAAGCATTGGGTGCTTGTACAGGACAATTTAGAGAGATTTCCCACGAAGAATGTCGTCTGATTCAAGGGGCAAGTGACCCTATAGGTGCGAGAGCTTGAGGGCTATCCACAGAAGTTATCAGCACGCAAATCGGAGCGCAAAACAGAGAATTCAGCGTGCTGTAATTCCTCGCCAGGTTTTGTAAAGTGCTCTAAAGTGCGTGGAAAGTCATCCTGTACTTGGGAATTTGTCCGTGGAGAATTCTATTGTGGTTATGTTGCCGAAATTGGGTTAAGAGTAGAGGAATTTCAGCCCGATAAAAGTGGGATAACTTTTTTTTTTCCCAAGAAAAAGATCCTTCTATTAGTTAATGAAAATTGCCAATAGGGCTACGATCACCTCTGCAAGAGAGGGCTACAACAATCATGATGGGGAGATTCTCCCAATGAAAAAACATCATATGTATAATGAGGCTAAATCAAGAGATGGGAGGAGGAAAGAGCCACATAGGTGGACGGTAGTGCCATCTGAGCACACCCTGGACCATAGTGAAGAAAGGCCCAGGGCGCCAGAGTTGAAGGAAAGCCTCTCTGCGCTCCCGCATGCGGTCGGAGCTGCCCTGGAGTCGCTCGAACTGTCCTCTAAGAGTTTGGATCAGCTCTAGCCAAAGATCCCGAACAGTCTCTGTTGGTGGTACAGTGCGAGCCTCGAAGATGCGGAAGCAACGAGCCCGCCAGATGAACCAGAGTGTCAGGCCAGTGTTGAGCTCCCAACACTCCTCTCTCTCACTACACCACGCCTGTGGAGTAAACATAGTTACATGGGACAGCGGGTCGGGGTCGGGAACGGGGACGGGACGGCAAAAGTTAGGAAACGGTGACGGGGGTTGGAACGGCAAAAATAAAAGAAGAGTATTTTTGGCATTTTTTGACCTACACACATGCCATACACATAGAGTATCACTTTGATCACAAATTTACACTAAATAGACCAAAGGACATGAGTCATATAGACGCAAATGTGTTAATAAAACATCAAGAAATGAGGACCCAAAGGGTGGCTTTTATAGCCATTGTGGTGCTTCAAAGTTCAAACGTATGGCTATTGGAGAGGAACTAGCCACTAGAAATGATCAATTTTTCAAATTTTAAAAAAAGTCCCCTCCCATTCCCTCCCGTCCCCGGGACGTTTTGCCTGCGTTCCCCACTTGGGAGCCCATTTTCCGTCCATCCCCACCCGTCCTCGTCCCGGAACTGGGCGTCCCCCGTCCCTAGGGTCCGTCCCCTCCTTCCCGTGTAACTATGGGAGTAAGCTCTGTAGCAGGCTGGAGTGTAGGTCGACCCCCCTACATCACTATCATCCTGCTGGTGGAGGATAGCTCAAACTGAAGTGCCGGGCCCGTGAGAGTAGACCAAGCAACTGGCTCTGACTAAAGGAAGTTCCTGAGCAGCCTCTCTGCTTGGCTGATACAAGAACTCGAGAAGATCCAACAAGAAGTGATGTACCACATAGTAGCCAACAACACCTGGTTGGCCACTACAACTTTGCCTGCCAGAGAAAGTCGTGCGGAGCTCCAATGTAACAACTTTCTCCTGATAGACAGGAGGAGAGGAGTAATTTGCTGCTCTGGAGACAAGTCAAAACCAACTTGACAGCCCAAGTACCGAACTGTAGTCCTTGGGGGAATCCACCTGAAACCCTCACCTAGCATCTAATCAGGCGTAGAAGCACTACTAACCGAGAAAGCCACTTTCTTTATCCAGTTGATCAGTGCGCCAGATGCACAACAGAAAGTCTCAAGAGCTTGCTCACACCTGTGAAGGTTGGCCTCCTGGCCATCCAAGTACAAGGCTGGGTCGTCTGCAAACTCAGCATCCAGTAGCTCATCTCCCCGATGAGGGAGTGCTAAGCCACGTAAACCAACCTGTTGTGAAACCAAAAACCTGCTCATCGCCTCAGCATAGAACAGAAAGAGGAGGGGGGCAAGAGGGCAGCCCTGTCTGATTGAATGTGTGAGCATGAAACGATCACCTCTACCTCCTGACAGAAGTACGTGACTGTGTGCCCGTCTGTACAAAGCTGACACCCCTCTGATCCAAGCATTTGAGAAGCCCATCTTGTGTAGAGTGCCCTCCAAAAAGTCTCAATCAACTCTGTCGTAGGCCTTCTCAAAATCGAGAAGAAGAATCACCAGATCCTCACCACGGAGCCGCGCGAGGGCAGAAGCCTCACAAAAAGTAAAGATGTTGTCAAGGATACTATGCTCCTTGACAAAACCTGTCCGAGTCCCATGTATAATGCTCTCTAGAAGTGGCTGAATCCTCAAACTCAGAGCCTTGGCAAGAATTTTGTAGGCTGAGTTGAGGATTGTGATGGGGCGCCATTGTCGAATCTCATCCAAGGAGCCACCCTCCTTGGGAATGAGGTAGTTCAGGCCCTCACTCATGCTATCAGGCATCTCTCCTGTGTGAAGGATGTACTGAAAAGCACTACAAAGATCCGAGCCAAGCAAGTTCTGTACTCCAAGAAAAAGCTGGGAGTCAAGCCATCCTCACCTGGACAGCTACCAGGGGGGAGTACGCTCAGAGCCCCGTGTAGCTTCTCTAGCTGAAGAGGCAGCTCGAGCCTCTGGCGCATCTCCTCAGTCACAAGAGTAGGAATCTGTGCCCACACTTGCTCTCTGCATGCATCCTGACGCTCTGCAGACAGTAAATCACGGTAGAAGTCAGTGGCAACTGCACACATGTCCTCTGGCTCTGAAGCAACTGACCCGTCGGGCCTCCTCAAGTGACTGACCTTGGCATGCGTATGCCGAGGTCCCACTGCCTCAAAGAAAGCGCCTATCACTCTGTCACCCACCTGGGTCCATTGAGATATCTGTCGATGGAAAGCAAACTAATGGCGCCTCTCCTCTGTGTTGACAAGCTCCTGGCGAGCCTGCTGTAACTGCTCCTCCAACCAAGGACTGTTTGGATGCTCCTCCTGCATCCTCTGTAAGGAAGCAACGCCCCGTCGGAGACGCTGCTCCTCCTCTCTCGTTGCAACCAGGCGAGCCGAAGACTCCTGAAGAAAGAGTCGACTAAGCTGAGCAAGTCGTGAGGCCACTCTGTCAGCAGGAGAATCCTGCATGTCTACGCTCTCTGTCCAAAGAGCCTCCACTCACTCTCTAAGTGTTGAGTCAAGTAAGACCCTCTCTGGGATGCGAAGCATCGTGCCCCCACTCCTCTGCTTATCAGTCACTGTAAGGTTCATTGGAGCATGGTCCGAAAAGGAAGTCCCTGTCAGAATGCCAACTGTCCCACCCAAGTCACAGAAGTGGTCACTAGTGTAGAAGCGATCTATCTGAGGTAGATTCACTCCTCCCACTCTGCGATCCGATCGAGAGAAGGCCAGACTGTCTGGGGGCCTCACAAAACTATAATGCTGCCACACATCTGAAACCCGCAAAGTCAAACAGAACTTCTCCCAAGCTGCCAGCTCAACTCCATGCACAGTAGTATGGCTACCCCCAATCCTGTCAGAGGGTTCCTCCAACATGTTGAAGTCACCCCCTACACACCATTGCTCTGCCTGCGGTAGAGACTCAACAATCTGAGACCAAAACTCTGCACGTGCACTCGCCACATTGGGCGCATAGATGTTCAGGAAGCCCACGAGACAACCCTGAACCTGCATAGTGATCCACTGAGCCCTACCTGGCACAATAATCCCTCTACCCACAATGGCCTGCTGCAAAGAATCTGCAATAATCATACATACCCCGCCCTGGATGCCTCCAGGTCCAAATGCAGTGACCAAAAGTCTCAAAACGTCCACGCAAAAGCTGACCACAACGTCTAATGTGGCTCTCACACAGATGGTGTTGTTGTAGTATAAGAAGGTCAATCTCTCCTCCCACAAGGCATCGCTGAAGCTCCTGACGCAGTCGGCCCCTCTGACGCTGAAACTGGGGCCCATTTAATCCTTGTACATTCTATGAGACGATCCTCATGGGAGCGAGAGAGAACTGATGCTGCCACAACAGCTAACCCGTGCTATCTTTGAGGCAGGCTTGGATGGGGAGTAATCCGCATCCGAACGTCCTTGAGATAGGCGTGACTGCAGAGAGTGTCTAGCACAGGCCGAAGTAGACTGAGCCGTGCGTAAAGCAACCTCCTCTGTCCAAGAGTCCTCATGTATGTGTACATAGCATGGCGGGCTTTGCGTGTCAGTAAAAAAGTGGACCACAATGTGTCCATATCCTGCTGCGTCTGGAGGCGTCACAATAAACTTGGCCAATGGCCAAAGAGTCTGAAGCAAGTCTGTAACCCCTAGGTCTCCCATGTGGTGAGAGAACTCTAGGGCTCGTGTCTGAAGCCACTCCAAAACTGAGTCTATAGTCCACTCAGCCTAGTCCCTGCCGCATAGGGGAAAAGAGAAGCCAACCACTGAGTCCATGGCCTCTATCCCCCTAGCTGCAAGGAAAAGTATGAACTTTGAAGCAGGCAGCCTCAAGGTCTGGTGAGGGGTCGCCGAGAAAACGTGTAAAGTCATAGGAAAAGAAATCCCAACGGCGACAAATGTCGAAGCTCGTCAGACCTCGAGGAACTGTTGCAAAGGGAGACGTCTGCACCGGAAGGAGGGGGTCGCAAGAAAGGCTGTCCCTCTCTCGCTAAGCGACTCGTGGCAAAGGCGCTGCCAAGAGATCTCCTAGCAGTCGAGGAAGGCCTTGCCCCCTGGGACTGTTGCATGACTGGAGTGGGAGGAGGTGGGGGAGCAGGGGGAGAAGGGAGGGCGAGGGGGATCGGCAAAGGTGGGAGGGCGAGATGGAGAGGCAGAGGGAGGAGGAGGGGGGGAACTCGGGGGGGGGGGGGGGGGGGGGGGGGGGGGGGCTATCGAAGGTTAGGCTGAGGTGGAGGCTGTAAAGGGTCGAAACGGTTACTCGTGGGAACCCACTGCTTCTGGGCAAGAGCTTGAGGACCACTCTGCGTCACAAGACGGGCACCACGTGCTAATAGAAAAGAACAGACTGAACAGACTTTTAGCACTTCAATAACAACTGAACTGAGAGAGAGAGAGAGAGAGAGAGAGAGACAACACACGACACGGAGTGGCGGAATTCCGCCCCAGAGAGTATTGGCCCCAAACCTTGGCGCCCCTTTCTGTATTTCTTTATATTGCATCAACACAGTACAAGCCGGTACTCCAGACTCTGCACCTTCTCTAGGAAGCATGCCAGAGAACGAGCCCTAGCCTCATATTTAAAGGCCCTAGGCCCCAAAAGCAGTTTTACATGAAAAGCCTTCAAACTCAAAAGCTTCTGGTCCAAAAGCAATGCCAAAAAGCTGCCAGCGTAAATCAAGGAAATCCGTACAATAGTCAGCGCAAAATGTGAAAATCCGTACAACCTGCCACGTCATGAGTTTGTGTGTGTGTGCGGGTTCTGCTTCATTTTAATCCTTTATGTCACTTGGGGCCCCCTCGGACGGGGTCCCCATAAGTTGGTAGGACTTCTTCTTCTGTCACTTGTTCTTCTTAGGGTTTAGGCCCCTCGGCCGGCATCTGTAAGTTGGCCCCATTCTTAGGGCTTTGACACGTCAGCAGTTTGTGACACTCTTGAGTGCCAGGTTGGCGCGGTGGTCTCTGCCGACATCGACCACGAACCTGCTGCTAGCCCTCCTCCGCTTGAGCCCTAGGCTTGGAGGGTGGCTCTGCCTGTGCACTTTGTGGCTTTGCTTGCTGTTGCTGGCCAGCCCTTGAGGGCTGGGGCTGGGCGTGAGGAGTAGGTCGGGGTCTCCTCCGTGGACAGGCCTTCGCAAGATGGCCCATCTGTCGACAAATGAAACATTGATTCGGGAGGCCCGAATACTCCACGCTCTGTCTGAACCAACCCCCACTCACCCGAGGAAGTAGTATGACCTTCGGGAGAGTGTGGGTGTCCCTAACCAGAACTCTTATTGAGGGAATGCCGGCCGCCTTGGCAACTACTGAGGCTACCGTGTGAGGTGTCTCCAGGACAGTCCCAATCTCTGAGCCTATCCTGGACAAAAGTGGTAGGCATTCCCTCCTCAAACCGGGAAAGCGGACGGAGATGGGAAGGTCTGCCTCCTCTACTAGAACATCCGAAGTTGGGTCAAAACCGTGTCTCCACTGTCGAAAGTAGGCTCGAACTGCTCGGATGGGCAAGGGGCTCATCGCTATGACCTTGGACGCCATCTCGGAGGTCTCAAACTCTATGTGATAGTAGCCACGTCCGAGGAACTGAACGTCCAAGATCTTGCCCACCTCTGCAAGAAGGTGGGCCTAGAGAAGGTCACGCAGCTCTCTTCTGCTGGGTTTGGTGCCGAGAAACTTGCAAATGATGGAAGTCGCCTGCTGCAGGCGTTTCACCTTTGGGGCTAGGCTCGCTTGCTGTGTCGGAGTGAGAGCAAGTCGAATGGTGGGCTCAACGGGGTGGAGTGAGGGGACTTCATCAGAGTCCCTCTGTGGCGGAGCTTGAGCCTCCATCTATGTTTGCTATTGTGGCGGAGAAAAAAAAGTGGGACAGCTTGTAGAGGTTTACCGATTTTTCTCAAGTTTAATAAGAATAAAGAAATACCGAAAGGGGCGCTAGTCTTTGGGGCCTACAGGGTGTCGCTGTAGGGCTTGGTAGCGCTCTAGCTACCAAGTCGTGAAATGTCTTGAAGTGTTGAATTCTAGTCAAGGTTTATTTGCAAAGTTTCTGTGTGTCCTAAAGTCTAAAGTAAAGTTTCAAGTGTGAGCCAAAAGTCTACCGCCCTACGGGCCGGTTTCACCTTGTCGTGAAAGAATCCAATAGGCCTGCAAGTGTCCTGCCCAATAGGATCTGTGGTGTCTGTAGTCAAACTGTATGGAGAAAATGGAGAAGCATAGGAACCGTCATCAATATGCACGGAAGCCTGTCAATGCATGAACCTGCAACCCAATGTGGCCAGGTGGCTCCAGGAAGGCCAGATGTAGCAATCTGCACCGTAAACGTCCTCCGAAACAAGGAAAGCCAGAATAAGCAGTCTGCATTGTAGAAACTACCGTAAGCTGCTGCAGTCACCGGGAGACCGCACGGACCACCATCGGATGGTGTCCTGTCAGTAGGTAGGGTAATCCAAGATGAGAGGAAAGCCATACTAAATAGTCTGCACTGTGAAGGGCCTTTGAGAAGAGGTGTGGTCAGACCAAGCTGTCTGCGTCGTGATCTGAGTGTAAGCAACTCTGAAGGTAGCAATATATATGATCAAGAGTGTAGAAGAGCAGCTGCACTACCATCCAAGCCAAACTCCGGGTGTAGTCGTTTAATGCCTGATCTCCCGTGTCTCGCGGATAAACTCTCCAATAAATTCCAAAATACTGAAGTCCCACTCCAGTGTGTAGATCCAAGCAATGAACCTATCCAAGAAGAGATCCAAGATCCTCTCCCTAAGTCCATGTATATGCTCCTGTGTAAGCAAGTGATCTGACGTGTCGAGGTCAAGTGGTGAGTGTTTGTCCACCCAAGATGGTGGTGTCTTCTATGGGAATGTCGGAATCCCATATGCCATGAGCATGGTCATATCTCGTGTGAGCTCCCTTGATGAGTGCATAGGTGTGTCCATAGCAAACCACAAGTCAGCACCCCCTCTGGAGTGCGCAACCGCCGAAGATGCTGGTGCAAGTGCTCAGGTTTTTGCTGAAAACGCAGCACAAGGCAAAAACGCAGAAGTTGCTCAAAAACGCAGGGCTGATCTGATGCCGATTGCTGGGTTTCGTTGTAGGGAGGGGGCGCGAAGAGAGGGAGCAGCAGATCGCAGCAAGCAAAAAACACAGTCTGAACCAAAAACGCTGCTGATCTCAAAAAATGCTAGGCTGGATTTTAGCACTTCTAGCGATGAAAAGCTGTAAAAAGCTAGCGCTAGGGCTTCCAGAAGGAGATCGCAGATTTCTTCACGTGCTGGCGATTGATACCATGTGCGGGCGAGCAGCGGAGAGGGTGAGAGCCACGCGCACCGAAAACGTTGGAGAGAGAGAGAGAGAGAGAGAGAGAGAGAGAGAGAGAGAGAGAGAGAGAGAGAGAGAGAGAGAGAGAGAGAGAGAGAGAACGCTAGAAGCACAAATGCTCTCAATAACACAATGCCTGAATACATTACCCCAAGCACTCCTTTCATAGGATTTTGGGTTGAGGTAGGGCAAAAATGTGTAACTGGTGCAAAAAACATAAAAGCCCAAAAATGGCTAAGAATGTGTGTGCACCCAGCCAGAGGCTCAAAAATGACCGGCCGGACACGTGCTAAAGTGTCCGCTTGTGCAACCTACGTGGTGTGCAATGGGTGGCAGCATGGGACAATCATTAGCCGTACAAAATGGCGAAGCAACAGTGGTGTAACACAATACACGTGCCTGAACCATCCTTCTTGTGTACAATTAGATTAAGGGAACAAGAATGTAGCCCTTGTCCAACAATTTGGTGACTTGGGTGAAAAGGCCATCGTGCTGTGCTTTATAGTTTGTTAGGGAGTGAGGATCTGTGAATGTGAGGGACTCCATGATCTTCAGGTCTGGAGGGAGGCAACACATCAGGAGGAGGTTCTTCAAATCAATTGGGATATTGTTGTAAAAAGTGGAGAGTGTCATAGACTCATCAACATAATCAGGTTTGACATCGATCATTATGCAGAACAAGACTTTTACATTAATTTGGAAACAAAGCAAGCACATAGAGCTGGCACAGATTAATCCTTGAACTTAGCATCAAGTTTAAGTTGTTTGCTCTTATGGGTTAGAAGGCTTTCTTGATCACGGTAGTAGATTAGGGAATTATATTTTATCAAACGAAGGCATATCAAGCTAAGCATCACATTCAGCTACTTCCATGATGTGGAAGTCAATTGAACCTACAAATTTTTGAACATGTACTAGGAGAGAGGCCACAAGTGGTGTAGTAGAATAATTGGTGCCACTCGCCATACGAGCTTCAGGAGAGTTATTTTGCAATTCATCAATGCCAAGCTACTTGGCAAGCTGAGTGAAACTGATTTTGGGCAGATTTCGGAGAAAGAAGATGAGGGCTTCCTTGCCATGTCCCCAAGGTCTGCAAGGTTCGCTTGAAGGATCATGAACTGGTTTTCCCACCAAATTTGGAACCAAGCCTATAGTGACCCTAAGATGGAGTAGTGCTAGGTAGGGGACCGAGGAGGCGACGGTGGTAGTATCTCTAGAACTCTACCACGAAGAGTATCAAGGGGATTGTGAATAGCAAAGAGAAGAGGAGGATAAGAAGAATTCAGATAAGCAGGAAGATCCTACTAATCAATCCATTCATCTATCGGATTTTACTTTTTTCCTTGGCTTGTAAAGAAAAGTGTCAAGACCACATATTGGGCATGTGTGTCTATAATTGACAAGCCACTGGCGAGGCGGTAGAAGCACTGCAACCTTGAACTTGAAAGAGAGAACATCGCACTTGTAGTCGAGACATGAAGTGGTGGAGTGCAATTTCAGATGCTTTGGCCCCAAAGTTTGACACCCCTTTCGGTACTTTTTTTTTAATCAATAAAGTCACAGAGTACACCTGCTGGGGAGTCACTCTCTAATCGTGGAACTGTGAACTGATCTGCGAGAGCTCTGTTGAGGCACTACTTATGAAGTCTCTAGGCCCAAAACAAATTAATACAAAAACCTGGCACCCAAAAGCAATTCTGCTAAATACTGACACCTCATGGTCAAAAAACATGCCATCTCACCTCATTTGGCTGCCATGTCATCACCCAGAATTTCTGGCCTGGTTCACAAGATACTCCCCATGGACAGGCCACACCATGAGTATGTGTCGCTGCCATGTCAGCAAATCATCCCCTCTCTTTCCATTTTTAAAGGCATTAATTTTTGGACTGAGGGGCCCAATCCAATGTCTTGCTTTGACTTGTGCAATTTTCATGATTAGTGACCATGTAATCAACATATATGTTGAAGTTGTCTACACACCTGTTAGATGGTATTCATACATGCACTAATACTGCTTCAAATTTTTGAAAACCCATCTCAAAACTGCATGATATCAATTGCAATCCCATTTCAAATCTTCTCATTTCGAATCTTCAGGAGTGCCATGGTGATGGTGATGATGGTCTCTAGGCGCTAGGCTCTCTCATCTAGGCCCATTATTTGGCCATGGAGCAGTGGATGAAAAAATCTTTGGGAAGAAACCATGTTGCCTCTGTTGAATCATAGATTAGAGCATGTTTGGTTTAAGAAGCGCTTTTCGATACACCCTTCACACCCATAATTCTTGGTGCGCCTCTTTGCTGGTCTTGATTACTTTGTGGATCTCACATCTGATCATGGTGAAAGTGGGTAATGGGGAGAAAGAGGGCAGGGTGTGAGAGGTAAAGGGAGCACCAAGCCTAACCCTTTATGCTGTTTTCAGGGAAAGTCCAGGTTGTGTTGGTGTGGAATGACAGATCTGAGCAGTCCTCAACTGCAGCTCATTTGAAAGACTTGTCTGAGGTTGGAAAGATCCACAACTGTAGAGTTTACTTGTTTCCTGTAGCTCAGTGATAGTTCCTTGAATGTTGGTACATGGATCCATAATGTTGACTTCAGTAATTGAAGAATTAAACGCTGCAGTTTGTCCTCGCACTTCTCTTTTGCAGTTTTTATGGAATAAAGGTGGTGCAAAGAGTGAAAATCCAATGATTCATTCTGTTTGGGCTAACTTTCAGACTTCACGAACAAATGTAAGTGCTTTCTGTCTTTAAAGCTTGTGTAAGACTGGACGTTTCTGTTGGCTGCAAGTAGGTACAGACAGATGCAGTGATAAAGTGAGGCACAAGCTAATAATCTACCTGTGTCATGCAATTTAAACAAAGCATCGCCCCTTAATATCAGATGTGTAGTCTGAAAGTCAGCCATTGACGTAGTGGATACTGAAAAGTGATTATTGCAGATAATTTTTGGGGGACGATGGAGGCATTTGCTGGGTGACCAACAATGCTGGGAGCGCATTGGTGGTGTCGACATCTGCTTAACTCCTTCTAGCTTCTCACAGGCGAATCTTCAGGTTTTACTTTGTGTAGAGTTAACAGAAATATTTGCAATCTTTGATATTCTAATGTCGAGTCTAGCTCTTTGATGCTTAGTGAAGCCATTTACATGCATGTTTTATGCTTGCATATTTGGAAGCGCGCAAGCAGATAATCCTTACTGCCTGGTAAGATGCCTGCGTACTGTGCCTGTGTAACTTCTACTGATTCAGTTTGGCCATCTTCCATTTCAGCAACAAAAGATAATCCACCCACATTAGCTTATTACCAAGCTCTAGGAAGTTAGGAAATTGAATGAACTACAGAGTGAGACTAACTGGATAGGGAAGGCAGTCAGAATTCTTCCTTTTTTCAGCACTTAAAATTATTTTTTTGGGATGACAGTTCTGACTTTTCGGAGACTAGAAAAGTTTAGAGTGTATGTGTATATCTGTATTTTATGTGTCTGGGTATATGTGTTTTCCCATAAGAAACAGCCAAATAGCCTCGTGGCAGATTCTACTTTACACCTATTCCATGTTTATTCAAAGATGTCCCAGCTTTCATGATATCACTTGCTACTCATTTTTATTTTTTATGGAAGATAGTGATCTCAAGGAAATTCATGAGAAGGAAAGAGTTAATTGTTGTTTGCATTCGGATGCGAATGGTTCAAGAGAGGTGTTTCTTTCGTCCCCTCTTGTGATTCGTTTTACTAAACGATATTCATTGCGATTTGGCCCTTCAAATACGGCTGCCTGTGAGTGGTTTTTTGAATCACTCTAGCAATTGTGCCTGTCAGGAGAAGTCTTTTGCCAAGTGACCACACATTTCGTTTAGCTCTTTGAATCCTCATCTTGTTGTTCCTTGATCACATCATCCTTGATGGAATGAATTCTTTCTTGCAAGTTGCGAGCCAAAGGTCAGTTTGCACATGGTGGGGTAGAATCCTGTTCCAGTTGATGGAAAAATGTTGAGGAAGTTTGAAACAGGCCTTTGTAGAGGAGTGCAAAAAACGAAAAAAACAGCTTCATATGCTCTGATATGGAACATCTTTGCCTTGAATCCATAGGCAACTGTTTTAAAGTTTTGGATTGGTAGTTTACTCAATGAACATGTACAGTTCGAACGCATGGCTTTTATACACTTGGGTCTTGGACCTTGAACAATGGACATTGGACTTGGCTTTCTGTTGAGACATGTGCTCGCATGTACATTCCCAGAAATGCCTTGTGGGGTAGCTTTTTGCAGGGTCTGGTACCACATGTACTTACGTGGGAACGTCATCTATTCATAGGCTCACGAGCAAAGACTGCTCATACTGATGTGGCATTGCATAGCATATTTGTGCACTTGTGTTTCTTATTCTTGCTTGCTACTTTCTTGCATGAACGTAAATAGTTTTGGAAAATGGGGATGCCCGCTTGGAACCCGTGTGCATGCGATTTGGTGTCGACACATATTTGTGGCTTGTGAACTGAAATGGTATAGCCCCAGGGCTTTACGGGATGAGAAAATCATTGGAGTAGAGCCTTGGGTGACCAAAACGTCACTTAGAACACTAATAAATGTGTGTACACACACATTGTTTTTTATTTTTTTAAGCGGACTTTAATTGAAGAATTGAAAGTTTGACATGTTGAAAGTCTAGAAAGACAGAATTTTAAGAGATTTTACGAATTTGAGCTTCTACAGCACTTTTGGGGGCTGAAAACTTAAATATTGCAGCAATTTCTTGCATTTTGAAGCTTTCCATCGCCATATCCAGCCTTCAGGGGTCTCCTTTCATCAGCTTACACCACTTTTCTCACTGTATGTGGGCATTTTTTGTCAAAAAATCCATCAGCTTGCTGGGTTTTCTTTTTTTTTGAGTTTTTCTCTCATTTTCAGCCACCTCTCTCTCGTTTAGATTATGGGGAAGCTCGCTCTTCAACCTACGATTGCGGTGGATGACTACTATCGTAAAGAATTGCATTGAAGTTGTAGATTTCCATGGTTCAAGAAGTTTCATTTGGGCAGACTTTGTTCAATCTACTAGTGTAGCATTCTCTTGACACTCGACCTATGTGTCTATAGATTTTGGCTGGCTTGGTTGGGAGACAATTGCAAGCAAATGGAACAGAATGTGGGGAATTGGACTAGAGAGAAGGGACATAGAGCTTGGAGGATCCTTGACATTCACTCGTTTGCAATGGTAGTAACACATGTGAACACGTTTAGGATTTTTGGGGCCATTTTTTCCTCATTAGCAGGTTTTTTCGCCCATACGTTGTAGATATAGGCTAACTTATCTTTATACTTGCACACCAAGAAATACTACTGCCTCTTGTCTGCCCTTGAGGCTTGAGCTTCTCCTCCTCCTTGCTTTGTCTTTGCATTCTTGCAAGCCTAAATTCAACAGGGAAAAAGTGTAGTCCATTTTCTTTGACTACTGCTAGAAGCTATTGCTTGAGCTCAGCTAGGGGTGAAGAACCAGGGCAGTACTTCGTGCTTGCTCTTTACCTCCCTTCTTTTCTGGTGTTGATCTTTATTCTCCCCTTCTCTTGCCTGCTTTTGAAGATCCGCTACTCTGTAGGAAGCTATTTTTTCCCACAAGCAAAGTAGTGCCAGAGAAGGCCATAAGAAAAACCCTTGGCTGTACTTCTCCTCCATGACTGGTAGTGGCAAAAAGGTATTCTAGGGGGATCTATGCTTAAGATGCAAAAAATTACGTTTAGGGTAATTGTTTCATCATCATCATTGGAATGCTTTAGGGTTATTGTTTTATTAGCAGCACCTACTATGCGGCTTTCACCTAACACATTGCCTTAACTTCTTCTTCTCTTAATTATGTGGTGCAAACTCCTGAAGATGCCCCGGAAAGCAAATTGTACACTGTGAGCCCATGGTTGAGGTTAGTTAAGGCTGGATTGTCTGTGTCCATTTAAGTGTTTGTAGTATCATGTAGAGTACATAGCCCTGAAGTCTTAGGTGCCCTCTATGACCCTTGATATTGGTGATTCTCTGCCTGGTCATTTATATTCTCTAGCTAGCAAGGGCACTCTCACCTTCTTTGAAGAGGATTCAGATTTCACAATGATTTTTGTATGGCAGCGATTTGTTTATTTTTTATTTTTTGGGGCTTTTGGGGGGGGGGGGGGGGGGGGGGGGGGGGGTATTGAACTTTCGTGACTTTGAACATTTTGCTACATAATAACACCTCCTTCTCGCTTGCAAGAAATGAATGGCTGCTGCATCCAGCATTGTGATTTGTGAATAGATCTGAGGCAAAGCTTGTGAGGTTGTATGAAGTATTATCCACAGGAACATCTTGAATAATTCTATTTTTTTCCTCTCAAATGGCAGGCCTTTGAGTCTATGTTGCGCAAGATGCAAAAGTTTGTGAAGCCAAGAAAGGCAGTTGTTGAGCTATATGCTGGCTCAGGAATTATTGGTTTGTCTCTTGCAGCAACCTGTGAATGCAGGTGATTTGTTATGGGCAGCTATCCAGATTCTCATGTTAGAAAAGGATATATGAATGAAAGAAAATGAGTCTTGCATAATAGAAAGGTGTCTGCTATGGAGATAAGTCTATACCCTTGGTGACGCTAATTATCTGGTCTTTTTAGGGCTGTGAGGTGCGTGGAGGTTAACAAAGAAGCAAAGACATCCTTTGATCTCTCTCTTGCACGGCTCTCCAGTCCTAATAAGTCGAGCATCAGCTGGCATTGTGCAGATGTATCAGCGGTAACAAAAGTCTTCACATTTCATCTGCATGGTCAAAAAACTCTGCATTTGTACATCGCTAAGTGTTGAGAAACAAGCTAACTTTTGTAAACCCTCAACAGACTCCTATCAACTGGTTGAAAGGGTGCGACGTTGTTATTATGGACCCTCCTCGGAAGGGATTAGATCCACCGCTTATTGAGGCTCTTCGGACAGTGTCATCAAGGGGCAATGCAAAGACTACATCTCCATCACCCAAAGAACCATTAGAAAAGTAAAATTTCTCAATTTCCTGTAATTCACACACTCACGTGCACACACACATGCTTGTGCATGTTTGCGCACACTCACACATGCGTGCGTGCGCATACAAGCGCGCACGCGCATGCACACACCATGTTGCTCTCATGCATGCACACATGCAAACTTATGATGATCGACATCCTTTCGATGTGCATAAACATGAAGCACATCATTGTGACGTGCCTATTGGTTGCACAATTTTGGGATTTTCTCTTCCTGTTTTGCACCCCTTTGCCATATAATGTTAGCGTCATCCGGTGGTCCAAGTGGTTGTTTTTCTTCGTTTTATATTTATTGGCAACCTGGGCATTAGTATGCAGATCCATATGAGGAACATCCTCTAGCTACCCATTTTCAGCATACATAGCAACCAAGTAGTGCTTGCATCCTTGTTTGCAGGGCATTCTTTCATAAACTTAACCAGTTGCCAACAAGGGACACAATGATCAGCAAATGTGCCCATTTCAACCTGAAGCACTAGATTTGCGTATCCGGGGAGTTAATATGTGGCAAGGTAGGACGCTTTGTTGCAGTACCTTAAAGCATTCAGATTGTATGTCCATTGTTTGCTGAGACACTAGTAGGAACTGTTGGTTTGCCAATTTCTGCCATGGCATAAAGTAGTACTGGCAAATACATAGCAGGGCATCCTTCAACCTCCACCTCTTTGTTTTGCTCCGTTGCCTCTCACATTTTCTTCTACAGTCATATACTCTGACAAGGATCCATCAGAACCACTTGCTGTTAAAGTCATGCATCCCATGTGAACGTGCCAAGTTTTTAGCCTATGTATTTAGTTTATCTTATGTATTCGACATGGTTTATTGGGCTGGGTTGGGCACTGGGAAGTATATAAGGGCCTCTGGGGCTATCAATTTGCCATGTGGTCAGAGTTAATTGTAGCAATCTCAAGTTTGGTTTGTCAATCTCTTTCTATTCTCTCTCTCTCTCTCACTCTCATACCTTTCTCCTGCCGCAAGTGTGTCGCATCTATGTTTCCACATTGTGCTATTGTGACATAGTATCAGACATCTTCGGCTCGCGATCCTGCATGGCGACGATGGTGGGAAGACGAACAGGAGGGGATCTTGTGAGAACGAGTGCATGAGCGTGATCTGCTCGCTATTGCTTGAGGAAGAGAAGATTGGCTTCGATTTCCTTGAGGACACATCGGGGGTTTTGAGATTGCCGCCCTCGTTTTTTTAAAACATTGTCCAGATTGCGCTTATAATTAACGCTGCTTCAAGGCTTTTTACATCGCTACCCTTCCATGCTGTCTACTACAGGCAACACTGCGTTCCTTGCTATTACCTGCGCAGTGCAATTTGACTTTGAAGAGCTTGGGTCAGGTGGTTACATGTCTAGAGGAGGCCAGCTAGCTAGCTAGCCAGGGCGATGGGGCAGAGGGCTGCTGGAGCAGGTAGAGAGTGCAAGTGATGTGATCAGCATGGGCATCACCTGTATGCTGTGAAAAATTCAGCCAGCATGCAAACCCCTCTCTGAATTGCTCGCCATTGACAGCCCTGCTGAAATGGTTCCCATGTGCAGAGCTCCGGAGGACTTCCGTGTTCGAGATGCTTGGATGGCTGACCGATTCGATTTTGTCAAGGATCGATCAGGAGTAGTTTACTCCATCTTCCTTGTGCTACCGATGCAGAGGGGTTGATGTTTCTTGAATACCCCTGTCACATGCTTTTGCCAGATTCCGGCACGTGAGAGGTATAGGGCAAACTATTGCTCCAACCTGAGTTTCTTGAGCACATTGTGTTGGTGATTTTTGGGATAGATAACTAGCTTGGCAACCCATCTTGCTGAGTATCTTGGGCGATTATTATTTGTTCATGAGCTGATTGTGGATGGCCTGGACGTGATGTATTCATGGTTCTGGCTATCAGATTTCTGGGACCAAAATGTGTTCTCTATGCGAGTAACAAGGAAACGATATGTGTTTTATGTTTGAGGATAAAGGAAACAAGATGTGTTCACTTTTCGTGAAAGTGGCTCTTGGTTTGGGAGGTGTCCATCCGACTCCACAAGCCTTGATTTATCAGCCGCTGGAAACATCAATGGCAGACCTTGAATTAAACTCTCTCTCTGCTGGAGTATGATGACTCGGGAGTCTTCCTTCCTTTTATGCACTTGAATTAAACAACCTTTCTCTTGCATGGAGGCACGAGTTTGCAGTTTTGCACCTACAACATGTGAAGTCACCTATCCATGGAATTTCTGTTTCATCTAGAGGAATATGCTAAGCCTTTGGGATTGCCTCAACTATCTCTTGTCTCAAGCTCAAGCCACTCGGCATTGCACTTGATTTTTCAAATTGAGGTTCCTTAGGCAAGGCATAAAACTAAAGCCAGCCACCCAAGGGCCATACCAACTACTAGGGGACCCCAAGCTACATGTAGGCTGTCAGTTGCAGCGGAAGTGTTTAAGGATTTAGCTCCGATCTAGTACTCTGCACAAACACAAGGTTACTTCACTTAAAAGAACTCAATTGAACTGAATGAGAGAGAGAGAGAGAGAGAGAGATGAAATGAAATGAAATGTTATATTAACGTCTTCAAAAGGCGAAAGTGACCTATGAGACCAGAAAGTTACAATGAGGTGGATCTGATACAAAGTCAGAGTAACAAGATGACAAAATGACAAAATAAAATACTATGGAATCCTAGACTGCTGGGTGTGGACTAAGCATCGGTCGCTGGCGGATCTCATCAATCTCCTCCCTGGTAAGTAGTCTGACCGGGCGTCGTGCATGTCGAGCCAAAGTGACCCGAATCCTCTGATGCAGCCTCTGTCGATGTTGTGTAGTCCTCTGCAGTCGTGGGTGTCTGGATCTCCCCAGCTCAGTCGCTCGATCAGTATGCCTCTAGTGTAAAGCGACGAGTTCTGCTGTGGTTGTAACTCCTCCGGGTGTCCAGTGGCAGCTCTAAAGAAGTCTGTGATCTGTCTCTGAGACAGGCTAGTCTTTCCTCTCATCAAGCTCTCTCTGTGTCTGCGCAGCTCGAGCAAAAACAAACCCAGGTAGGCATCTCTGATCCTCGTACCGCATGACTGTAGAGAATGGTCCAAAGCCCTCTCTGAACAAGCAATGGAAGCGGCCTTGTATCTCGTAGTAGACGGGGCAGTGGCATGTGTAGTGCAACTGTCTTAGGCTCGTGTCACACAGGGGGCATGTCTTGGCCTCTGCTGGTATTCCGTTGGACAGGCCTCTGCTGGTATTCCGTTCTCTCTCCCAGTCTTGATACGCAGCCGGTGTGAAGATGTGCATATCTGGCCAATAGCACATCGTATCCGTTGAGACAGGTGAGTGTCCATGTATCTGGGCCTTGTCACAAAACCATCCTCCGTAAGCTAAAGGAGATGCTCTCTGTAGAAAGCCATCTTTGTGCCTAGCTCTTGTACTGGCTGTATCCATGTCCTCTTGGTGTCTAGCTGAGTCAAGTCCTAGCGAATGAGCCTGGTGATCTCGGATTGTGTAAGAGTCACAGAGGGCGCATCCAGTGAGTACTCGAAAGGAGGCAATCTGTCTATGCTGAACCCATGCGCCTGAAACCATGACGTCATCTCCCCATACCAGCATGCTGTATCTCCCTGCACGGCTAACTGTCGAGAGGACTCAAGTGCAAGGCGTGCATATCTGTCTCTGGGAAGTTCCCACATGCGGTGTATGAAGGAGACAGATCTGGTGAGCGCCTCAACCACCAATGGGAAGGCAGCTAGCTCTGCTCGTATCATAGCACGTGGTACTGAAGTCTTGGCCTTAATGAGCCGCGAGATCATAGAGACCAGAGGCTTCTCCATGTCCCCCCATCCATCACTGCGGCTTGTCCTCCCGTGATGGTCCAGTGAAGGTCCCCAAATCTCAGCTCCATAGAGCAATACAGAGGCCACCAAAGTGTCAAAGAGCCAGAGCTTCGTCCGAGGCTCCTGAAAGTGAACCTGTGAACACATCCTTTCCAATTTACCCAATGCTGCCTGAGCTCTGGTCAATCTAGTCTCTGCTGCCCTCCTCAATGAAAATGTTGGCCCACTAAAAACCACTCCAAGGTAAGTGTAAGCATCTGTATACTCCACCTTCTCCTTGCTGTATGTGAAGGCGGGCGTTGACCTCCTGATCCACTGTGGGGTGGTATTAAATACCATGACCTTGGTTTTCCCAAGGTTGACGGACAAACCACTTTCTTGGGCAAACCTATGCAAAGCATCCAGTTGACGTTGCATCCCCTCCGGAGAGTCAGAGATCAAAACAATATCATCAGCATATAACAATAGTGGAATCCATGTCCCGGCCAGCTGTGCACCTCTATCACCATCTCCCTCAATGTATTCAGAAACCTCATCTACATACATAGCAAATAGAGTAGGAGAGAGCGGGCAGCCCTGCTTCACCCCAATAGTGGAGTAAACCGGTGTGGATAGACCCTTTGGGGTGCGTACATACCCCACTACTGACCTGTATAATGTCATGACCCCCCAAATGAGCTTTGTGGGTACTCCCATTTGTTGTAATCTGCGCATCAATCTCGCTCTGGGCACTATGTCAAATGCTTTACGGAAATCCACAAAGCTGCACAGAGAGAGAGAGAGAGAGAGAGAGAGAGAGAGAGAGAGAGAGAGAGAGAGAGAGAGAGAGAGAGAGAGAGAGAGAGAGAGAGTGAGTGAGAAATGAAATGAAATGTTATATTAATGTCTTCAAAAGGCCACAATGACCTATGAGACCCGAAAGTTACAAAGTGGTGGATCTGATACAGAGTCAGAGTAGCAAAATAACCTAACAACAGCAAAACAAAGATATATACTATGTGGTCCTAAGTTGGTCGATGTGAGCCAGGCAAAACACTAAGCAGAGTAATGGGCGGCTTGTTGGGATAGCTGAATCACAAGAGATCTAGCATCGGTCGTTGGCGAATCTCATCAATTTCCTCCATGGTTAGAAGTCTGACCGGGCGTCGTGTATGCCTGGCTAGTGTGCTCTGAATTTTCTGTCGTAGCCTTCGTCGATGCTGTGTAGTTCTTTGCAGTCGCGAGCGCCTGGATTTCCCCAGTTCAATTGCTTGGTCAATCAATGTGCCTCTGGTGTGAGACGGGGGGAGCTCTGCTGAGAGAGAGAGAGAGAGAGAGAGAGAGAGAGAGAGAGAGAGAGAGAGAGAGATATGAAATAAAATGAAATGAAATGATATATTAACGTTTTCAAAAGGCCAAAATGACCTATGAGACCAAGCCGTTACAACATAGTGAATCTGATACCATGTCCGGAATAAAAAAGAACTGAAACAAAAGAGAGCATGTTGGGTCCCAACCACAGTCAAGGGCCCCCTTGCTCTACTGCCAAAGCAAGTACTTGCTTTATTACTTGTGCAAATGATGATACAATGATGATAAATGCTGAGATGTTGAGATGATAATGGGTAGTCGATCCTAGTGACACTGACTCTACAAAGGATGGTCACAAGCTGCACCGGCTACCAACAAGCCACTACGTACTAGCAAGCTCCCCACTGCTGTAGCTCTGTGTGCAACTAGCCACTGGAACAAAGTGACTCCCAGTTATAAGTTTACCAACTTATGGGACCCGATCCGATGGGGCCCAAGTGCCTAGGAACATAACATTAAAATAAAGCAGGACCTACACACACACACAAAGTATTACTTGCAGACGTGGCAGTTGTACTGACGCCCCACAATATGGCTGACATGCTAACGTGGTAAGCTGTACGTAATTTCCTCATATTTTACTGGCTGCGTTTGGGAGGCTAGATGCTTTTAAAACTTGAACTTTTCATTGTAATTGCGTTTAGAGGCCAAGGGCCTTTAAATATGAGCCAAGGGCTCATTATCTGGCAGGCTCCCGCGTAGAGGTGCAGAGGATGGAGTACCGGCATTGTACCGAGATCAAGCAATATAAAGAAATACCGGAAGGGGCGCCAAGGTTTGGGGCCAGTGCTCTCTCGAGATCAAACTTCGCCACTCCTCGTCTCGTGTGCCATGCGTCTCTTTTAGTTCAATTGTTATTTGAAGTGCTAAAAATTTTTCAGTATGTTCTCTTCGTGGTGCTTGTCCGGTCGGCGGTTACAGTGGTATCAAAGCTTCATGTGTATGCTTTTCCAGAAAGCATATTGGTCCTACCAAAGAGCAAACATAGCAAGTTGGCGCTTCAAAGTTTTATCGAAAATATTATCAAAGAATCTTCGCGTTCTGACCTCAGACCTATAGCCACTCCTACCCTTACTCCATCGTGCATTGGGCACGCTCCCGTCTTCATCACTCTGTCTTACGAGGCATAAGCCATTTTTTTTCTCAGAAGGAGTGCCATGCAGTGGTGGAAATCTATAGCTACCAAGCCGCACACTCCAAGGACTTGGCAAGCTTTCAAGAAAATTTTTGGTCAAAGTTACATGCCTTTAGACATCTTTCTTTGGAGTGCAATCTATGGTAGAGTGGGGTATCCTGAAATGCTTGCCACGAAAACCCTAGCAGATTACAACTTGAAATTTCTCGACATCTCTCAACATCTCGAGCTAATAACCTTGGAGGTCCAGTGTGATTGCTACGTCTTGGGACTGCACTGTCTGTCGAGGCATGTTAAGAGCTTATGGGCCATCCTGCGGTCGGCTACAACCTTTTGGAAGAAACCTAACCCAACTTTTGGTGCAGGTCTCAGAATGGAAAGCCAGTCGTCGTTTTGAGTTGATGTCGAAAATCCTTTTTTCAAGTTTTCTAAATGTGTTCGAGAATTTGTTTGGTGATCTTGTTTGGAAATGGATGGTATCTGTTTTAAACCTGTATTGGTGCCGATTTGAATTGTTTGACTCTGGTTTTAATACTGGTTTCAATGATTGGTGATTTACTCCCGAGAGGAGTACTGAAGAAAACTGATGTTTGAGAATGCTTGCACATACTCATGGCTTGGACCCTCGTGATTATTTGCAAGGGGAGTATTGAATGTTTGAAAAGTGTTGTTTTTAGTCATGGCCCGAGACCCTTTTTTAAAAAGTGTCCGGCGGCCCACTTAATAAGTGGACAACGACTAGTTAACAAAGGCAACAAAAACAAGGTGCCCCCTTTTGTTAGCTATTTCTGGCACCATTGACCTCTCCCCCTCTTTTTTGGCGTGGGAAACAAGCCAAGGAGCATCTCCCTCATTAGGCGCCCCTACACCTGTATTCTTTCCAAGCCGACCCTCCTCTATTCTTGCTGGCTCCTGTGCCTATAAAAGCATCTTCTAGTGCTGTAGTTTAGAGAGGTTGCTGGAGGAAAAGCAAGGCGTTGAAGGAATCTACTTGCTGCTGCAGATTTCAGCCTCCAAGTTGATGCTGCCACCGATTCCTATGGCTGTCACAAGTGCACCAAATGTCCCCAGGACCAAGTAGGTGAGTTCCATCGTGGAGAAGTGCTGTTGGAGTTTGTTTCCATCGTGACAAGCTGCAGCCCATAAGCGTTGTAGATGGGGCTGATTTACAAAAAGGAACCCCCAGAGCACACCTCTTCTATGTGTAAGATTGGAAGAGAGGGTTCTCTGTATAGAGATCCACATATTTGAAGTTTTAGAACAAACATATGAGATGGGAAAATCTTTTGTCTCTGTCATTTTCAGATTGTTTACGTAGAGAGGAAGAAGAATGTGGTTGCAGATGCTTTATATCACAAACCGCAAATTTCAGCAATCACTACTATTTTTGATCATGAGTTGGATGACATGTGACAACATTATGCTATGGATTCCGATTCCCAAAGCGTTTATGACAACTTACAAGATGGTGAGGCTGTTGTAGGATATGCTGTGAAAGAATGATTTTTTTATGAAGACAGCTTTTAGGATGGTGAGGCTGTTCTAGGATATGCTCTTAAAGAGGGATTTTTTATGAAGAAAACTAAGTTGTGTGTCACAGGACAACTTAGACAAAAAGTGCTGATTGAATGTCATAATCCACCTTTTACAAGGCATCGTGGGATTGAGGCTACATTAAAAGCAATACATACTTACTTCTTTTGGTCTCAACTTAAGGCAAATGTTGACACTTTTGTGCGTACATGCTTGGTATGCCAAAAAGTGAAGTATAATAGACATAAAACACCAGGATTACTAATATCTTATCTGATTACATCATGGACCAATGACAGAGTATTGCTATGGAATTTATTTTTTATCTTTGGAAGACATAGGGTGGGCATGATGGCTTGGATTCCTAAAGGTTCTTGTTCATTCCACCTCTATTTCTCGAATCAATCCAATTTTCTTGCACAACACTATTCTTGATGGAGTTCAAGGTCTCCCTAAGGCTTTGAACTTTAAAATTGAGAGTGATGGCCCTTTTGACCAGAGAGTTTTTGCGTACTGGTATTACAAACTGAGATTGATTTACCTATCTAGAGTCATGGAGTTGGGTTCTTTTTCTTATAAATTATTTTAGAGTTATAATATAAGGATCTTATTTAAGCTCTTGTATCTTGTCTGTTTGAAACAAACACTCGGAGAGGATCTCTCGGCTACACGGACCGCCTATAGACATGCATCGGACAAACTACCGGACCGTAGCCACCATCCGACGGCACCCCCGTGCTGAGGCCAGATGTAAGACCAAGCATCCCATACCACCCAGCCTTCGAGGTGACCTCACGCACTCCTAGCCTCACGGGCTAACCATTGTTACTTAGCCAGTAGTAGTCGATAACTACTAATGAGGCTTTGGTCTCTCCTTTATAATAGTAGCCGGCCACACTGGCCCGGTTCACACTACGTCCGCCCGGACACCGGACTCCCATCCGATGGTGTCTTAGACCGGATCCTCTCTCTTGTGAGTGGGGCATAACATACTTCCCTCCTTAAGAACCAATGATGTCTTCATCAATGAAGTGGGGATACCGAGCTTTCAAAGCTCTCACTAATTCCCAAGTAGCAAACCTTTGAGATTGACCCTTCTATTTGATTAAGTACTCATTATTAGCTTTTTAACACGAATGACGGGTATGATGATCTAGAACAGCCTCTGCTTCTCGAGGAATAAACTTAGTTTGTATATCTTGCCATACATTTTCCTCGATAGGCACAACAATGTCGGCTTTGCCTAATTTTTCTTTAAGGCGGCTAACATAGATGTACACTAACATCCGGAGGAAGAGCAAGTTTATTGGCAACTTGGCCAATTTTCTTTGTGATCAAGAACGGACCACAATATCTAACTGAAAGCTTACAATGCTTTCCAGTTTGCATAGTTTTGGAATCCTTGGGTATCTTTAGATAGACCCATTGTCCCACCTCTAGAGTCCTCTGAGATCTCTTTTGATTAGCATAAGTCGTAACTCGATCACGAGCAGTCCTTATACTATCCTTAGCCAATTCAAGCATTTCTTGCATTTCATACAAGAAATCACGAGCTTGGCGATCCTTGACTTTCTCTAAGCCAATAGCAATAGGGGATTTAGGCTCAAATCCATACATCAGCATGAATGGGCTAAATCCAATAGCAGAATGGGGTAACCCATCTGGCCTCCGGCCTGTGAGATCACCGTGATCACAGACATAGTGCAAGGAGAGATGGTCTATCCATGTAACAAAAGTAGAGCCATATAAATAGTGCCGCCATTTCCTCAAGGTGTGGACTATGGCGTAAAGCTCTTCTTCATAAGTTGGGTAACGCATCTTAGCGTCAGAAAGTTTCTTACTTTCAAATGCAACAGGATGTCCATCCTGATACAACGCTGCACCAATTGCGTAATCACTAGCATCCGTTTTGACTACAAAAGGCTTGCTAGGATCCACAATATGTAATATTGGCGCAATAGTCACCGAGTGCTTCAGTGTCCTGAAGCCTTCATCGAGACGCTCATTCCAGATAATAGGGGGATTATCTTTACGATGATGAACCGAAGTCTTCGGTCCTTTCATCCCTCCTTTTAAAAGTTGCGTAAGTGGAGCAGCAACTTTAGAACAATCCTTGATAAATTTGCGAAAGAATCGTGTGAAGTTTAGAAAGGACAGGACTTGGCGCACATTCTTCAGAATGGGCCAATTTCGCACTTCATTAAACTTTTCAGGGTCAACAATTGCGAGTAATAATATGACCCAAATATTAAAGCTCTTTCTTAAAGAATTTACACTTAGAAGCCTTAGCATAAAGCTTTAATTCTTAGTACATCGAGAACAACGTGTATATGCGCCAAATGCTCAGATAAACTTCGGTTGTAAATCAGGATGTCATCGAGAAATACAACAGGCAAGACCAAAAATTCATAGTGACCACAACGCGTATGGAAACCTGTTTTAGAATATTTTCCAGTTTGATTCGTATTTGATGATAGCCTGATGGCAGGTGTCTTCGTAAAATACAATGCTCCGCGGAGTCAATCTATCAGATTGTCCATACGTGGGAGCGGATACTTTTCTTGACAGTGAGCTTATTCAACCCCTTGTAATCCACGCAGAAGCGCATCGTGTTATCCTTCTTTCGAGAAAGTAACACTGGCACTCCCCACGGGGATTTACTTGGCCAAACAAAACCCCTATCGAGATAATCTTTCAGTTGCCACTGAATATCGTCCTCTTCAGTTTTACTAAACCTATAGGATTGCTTTGAAAGAGGCTGACTACTAGCCACCAATTCAATGGCATGATCTACTCCTCTTGAGGGCGGTAAGCCAAGAGGTAGATCATCGGGAAAAACATCCTTGAAATCAGTCAGAATCCCGAAGTTCAACTGAAGAATATGAAACATTTTTACGAAATTCAGTGATTGAAGTACCAAGTACTAATGAATCAAACCAAGGAGATCGTAAAAGTCTACATCAAAAGACTTTGTATTCTTAAACACTTCCAAAGCAGTAACAATTGGTATTGCAAAACCATTATTTAGAGAAATCTAATTATAAAGTGAAAGAGATACATGAGGCATGTCTTGCTCAACAAAAATAAGAGAGTGATGTACATAGCATTTATACAACGTGTCTTGTTTATCATATAACCATGGAATTCTTAAAATAAGATCTGCTGTAACCGGCCTGTTAACTTCAAAAAGGGAGGTAGACTTTACTTCAAACCGTGATTTAGCTTTCACCCATTATTAGTCGTCTATTCTACCTGTGCTATAATGACACAAGAGAGGGGAATGGGATACAGATGCATTCTAGCATCTGTATGCGAGTCAAACACCAGATTGGCCCCTAAATAGGCGCCCCTTTCGGTATTTCTTTATTCTTTAAAAGAGGGAATAAAAGTTGTGGTTCCCTACAAGCTGCCCAGCACAACCTTGGCTGAATTTCAACTGTTCTGGCCCGATTTCGGCAGCATAACTGTACTAGGACCCTTCACAGTCAGTATTCCCACGCATTGGATGACTTTCCCGACGCATACGGACACTTCGCAAAACCTGGCGAGAATCTGCAGCACGCTGAATTCTCTGTTTTCTGCCCCGAAAATGCGCCAAATCACCTGTACAACTGTCCCCTCGCGTCCCCGAACCTCCTGGGGGTATTAGGGTCCGTTTAGGGCCGAAACCCTAAACCTGCAAAAATACACAGCAGGTTGTAATTCACTGTTTCGGGCTCCGTTTTGCGTGCCGGTCGCATCCGTAGCAAGTCCTCGAGCTCCCGCACCTGTAGGGCTACTTGCCCTTTGAATCGGACGGGATTTCGCACGTGAAACCTCTCCGAATTCACCTGTACCTGTGAGGGATTATCCGCTAGCTAATTCAGTACCTGTGCAAGAGGCTCTTGCCTCGGCAATCGCGCATGAACCCACATAACTGTACATTGATCAAATGAAAAGCCCACTAGAGGGGCATAACCATAAAGAATAGGGGAGAGAGAGAGCAGTGAGAGGTGTGCAAGTCATGACATCCTGCACCTCACTGTACATAGAGGGTAAGCCAACACTCCATTGAAGCTCTCCCACCTGTGACAGCACTCAAAAACGAGCTCACAGCTGAAAATCACGTTTTTGCCTTCTTTTTAAGTAGTAAACTGGCCTCAGAGTGCCAAGTGTCACTCATTTGTGCATTTTCCCGCTTTAGACCCTCGGGTCTAAAAATATCTAACCTGCAGCCTCCGTTGACTTGGCCACAGAGTAACCAAATGATCCCCATGTCAAACTGCACGTAATGACGCGAAGACATTTTGCCGTCCAAAAATAGCAGTCCCTAAAATTTAGGAGTTTCTGCCATTACATTCTTCTAGGTCATCTGAGCCTCTTTGTACACTGCAGCCACACCCAGAACTGAAATGTAGCCACAAGGTAAAACAAACAAAATTCTCCAAAGAAAGAGAAAATAAACAAAAATGGAATTGCCACTCTCTGGTGACATCTGCTCTGTCCAGGCACATGATGTGGAAATCCAGGTTCTCTTTGTAATCGGCGAGCTCGAGTGTGAAATCTGGAACCATCTGATTTCATACGTCCATATCCTCGCCATGGGCTATCTTCGGGCTGTACTCATGGTCACTGTCTGTAGATGTAGTTTTTGTACCAATTTTGCATCCACTAAATTGTGTGAGCTTCCATTATCAAGGAGTACAACGACGTCGTGACCATTGATCTTCCCAAGAAAATGGAGAAGATCGTGCTTGTCAAACATTTTGGTGCTAAAAGTACACTTGGTGCATGAACTATGCGCTAATTGATGGATTTCAACTTGAATAACATCAGAGTTACCTGAGATATCGTGAATCTGAGCCGAAGGGCGACCTTGCGGTTTCTTGGTATTCTTCTAGGGGCAATCTTTGATTTGGTGGCCCATCTAGTCACATCCGAAGCAAGCCCCCTTTTTCGCTACATCAACAATCATAGTTTTTCCATACTTCAACCACGCGTTAGACGCACACGGGTAGGAAGTACGGAATAAGTATGGATCAGACTACCTAGAAATTCCACACGTCATTTAGCCTACTGCATAGGATGCTTAAAAGCCTACATAATTCACCACCATGTTTAATACTTTATACACAAACATAAAACCATAGAAACTTTAGAAATTAGAATTTAGAGACTAGCTTGTTAATCAATCTGCACAGTGCACACGTTACATCAATCAGTCAATGACCATCATGATTCATGACTAGACAAGTTTGATTGGCTAAGTCCCAAAGCCATTTAGACAAAGATCAAAAAGTGGAACGATGGAGCCTCAAAGTAATGAGGTACGGAATCACTTTTTGTACGCTTCTGTACTCAAACGAGTACGGCTAGGCATCCACACACGTACGAAAAAAATTATGTCAGCAATAGCAGCATTCCTGGCTTTCTTCTTCTCCTAAGAAGGTCTCGACGGCAATTTGGACATTTGTTGGAATTGAGGTCGCTTCCTCGAAGTGCCCTCGCCGAGTTGCTGATCTGAACTTCCTTTTTTCTCATAATTCGCTCCATTTATCAAATGGAATGTTCTGGCCTCTGCCACAACATCCTCAACATGAGTCGGGGCTTTATCTTTGATCAAGGCCTAACGATAGTCTCCGTGCAAACCTAGCAGATACATGTGCACAACATGCGTGAAATTCACCTTGCAAAAGGTGAGCGCTTCTTTGAAAGCTGTTGTATATTTATCAAAAGACAGAGTTTTCATCAAAAGACTCTGCAATTTTGCATAAGCTTTGAAAGGATTCATCTTTGCGAAATCCTTCTTGAATTTCACACAGAAGTCAACCCACGTCTTAGGCTTCTGTGTCATGTCGCGCCACCAGGTAAGCGCCTTACTGCACAGATAGAGAGGAATTGTTTGAATCCTTTGTTCATCATGCTCCCCATGGAGATCAAAATACGTGGTCCATTGATTGAGCCAATTATTTCCGTCCAACTCCGTACACCCTCCCCCCCCCCCCCTCTCGAAATTGGTGATTTTGTACATAATTGTGGCAGTAGGACCACTCTGTGAGCGCTTAAAAGCAGCAATCTGCGTCCGCAATTGTTGGAGATGGGTATCGTTTTCGGAAATACACAGAGTCGTCCGGCAAGACAGGCTTTAAAACCCTTGCACGGCCCCTGAGAGAGAGGACAAGCGAAAATTTGTTTGAACATTCGTTTTCGAGAGCGGATATATGCTGGTCGAGGCTCTGGAAACTACCTGTGATCCATGTGTATAGACCATGCGTGAATGGAATTTGAATATTACCTAGCTCTTCTTCATGTTCTGCATCCAAGCTCGAAGAATCCACGGTGAAATCTGGTTAAGAATGTAACAAACTTGGACACCCCAAGTCAAAAATCTGGCACGCCAATGTGAGAATCACTCAATAAACTTAATCACAATTTAACGAGAGACGACATGGCCCGACGTAGTTCCATGCCTAGAGGTATTGGCCCCAAAGTCTAGCACCCCTCTCGATATTTGTTTTTATAATTATGCTTGATCATGTACAAAGTCAACGGTTCTTCTGTGCTCAATGCTCCCAACAAAACTGAGGGAAGAGTGCCCCTAGGTACATATTTCTAGGCTCTAGGCCTTCTCAAAAGCAATTACATGAAAAACATTAGTCTCAAAAGCGTCTGGCCCAAAAGCTAGCTCTCCAAAACTGCGAGCGCAAATCGCAGGTTTCCATATAGCTTGCCACGTCAGCCAGCCAACACATTTTGCAGGCATCTGTACAGCAAGCCGCGTCAGCAATCCCATGCGATTTTTTTCTCTCTTTTTCTTTTGTCTGTGTCCCCTCGGTCCCATCGGACGGGACCCCATAGGTTGGGAACAACTTATAAATTAGTCACTTTATCTATCTGGTCATGCCACGTCATCATTTTGTGGCATGCCTCCCTCTTGAAAGAATTGTAATCGCCCTCGATTACACGTGCTAAATCAAACACAAGCCATAAACTAGTTCAGTAGACACTAACTCTGATTACCGACACACTAGACAACACAAATCAAGCAGTTGCACAAAGACGACGGTCACTGAACATTCAAATCACATCCATAAAGTCCCATCAAGATATCAGACCATGATCTATCAGCAACGTGTTTAGCAATCGCATCTAGATCTATTCCAGATCTCACTAATGTCCGGATTGACTTATTCTTATTGCTATCATGTCCATCTCATATGGAATCTCAAGATCGAAATGCTACGATCATTTCGTCTTTCAAACATGCACTCAAACACGACTCACATGAGAGATTCATTTCGGGAATTCCCATGTCGAAGTACTTCTTTCATAAAGTCATACAACAGAAAACTGTCAGCCTATCAGTATCCCTGAAATCCAAAGGAAAATCAATGACTTTATTCCATTTGGGTAATGTGCGACAAAGGAGAGGAGTAACTCCCCTCTTATACAGTCCCGTTTGCACGAGATTTAACCTTGCTGATCTGCGGGATCTCTCGGAATGGTCGGAGCTAGACCGAAAGCCTCAAGGCAAAGTTCCAATATCCGAGGAGTATCTGCTATGTCCTCCTCCTACATCCATTTCACATCCAATGCCGGATGGTTCTTGAATTTCACTAAGAACCGTCGTATCCCTTTATCTTTCACTTTCCTTTCCCATTGAGCCGGTATTTGTTCTAGAACGAGTATCTCCTCGCTCTCTTCTACTTCAAGCTGCTTCTCAGGCTCCCTGTCGATTGGCACCTCACCCTTGAAAGGTTTCAATAGACTCACATGAAAAGCATTGTGAATCTTCCAAGTATCTGGCAACTTCAGTTTGAAGGATACATCATTTATCTTTTCTTGAATCTAGAAAGGGCCATAGTATCGCATACTTAGCTTTAACAAAAGCCGCTCCTTTCCCTTTCGTTTCCTCAGGCGTGCCTTCTCAAACCGTAAGAGCACCCAATCGTCTTCCTTCAGCTGCAAGTCCCATTGATGTTTATCGGCTGCCTTCTTATGCCGTGCTTGAGACTTCTCAAGAGCCTCGGGCACCTTGGCAAAAGCAGTGTCCAAATCTCTCGTGTACTGATCCGCTTCAAAAATCTTATCTTTGGTGCTTTTTGAGTCTTGGCTAGTAAAAGTAACGCTCAACACCCTCGGTGGCCCGAAAAAGGTGGACAATGGCATTCTGTCAATACGTTTTCCCTCAAAGGCTGTGTAACATTTTTTGCATCAAATAGCCGTCCCGTACGGAATAGCCTGCAACTAACTCTCCACTCTGTATTCAGTGAAAGATATCTACAAAATCAAGATCGGTGGCGTACTGATCATTCATATCTTCGAAGCTTCGATGATGTATCTCAGAAATTGCTAGAATCAAGGGCTTGCGAGACAACGCATCTGCCACTAAATTCTTTTGTCCTTGAACATGGACTATTTGGAAATGAAACTGTGAGAGAATGTTAGCCTATCTCATTTGCTTTCCCGAAAGCTTCTTCTGCGATAAGAAGTTGCGTAAACTGTGATGGTCTGCGAAGACAGTAAAATCAGTTCCGAGAAGAAAATGTCGCCATTGTGTAAGAGCATGGATAATTGCCAACAACTCTTTCTCGTAAATCCGTGCAACCAATTCAGGGCTTGAAAACATCCTGCTCTCGTAAGCAATGACATGGCCTTCTTGCATCAAGACTGCTCCCAAACTACGACCGCACGCATCACAGTAAACTTCAAATGGCTTTCTCAAGTCCGACAAGGCGAAAAGTGGTCTTGTTGTCAACTTTTCCTTGAGAGTCTGAAAGGTTGCAATCTTTGTCAGTTCCCAAGTAAAGGGAACTCCTTTTTGAGTCAGCATACACAAAGGAGAAGTTATCTCTAAAAATTTCTGAATAAACCGCCTATAACATGAGCACTACATGAACATTCTTGAAATTAGGCCAATCACGAATGGTCTCAATTTTGGCCAAGTCCATTTTTACCCCTTCTGTTGAGACGATGTGTCCCAAGAACAAGTGTATCTCAGGCAAGAAAACTCGCTCTTTTTCGCATTTATAACCAACTTATGCTTCCGCGGTGCCTGGAAAACGTACAACATGTGATGTCTGTGTTCTGCCTTATTCTTGAAGAAGACGATGATGTCGTCAAAGAAAGTGCCCACAAACGATCGGTAGTCTCTGATGGTTGAATGTTGTTGGAGCATTTTTGAGGCCAAATGGCATCACCAATTATTCGTACAAACCAATTATTCTCATTCTTCAAATGGCCTCTGCTTGTGGCCCCATTTTCTCGGGCGTAATTCCAAGTCGAGCCGCCAATTCGAGAAAAATAAAGTTGGCCTTGGCTCCTTTATCAAAGAAGATTAGGGCTTCTTTGTCGCGCACTTTGCCCCATGTGCGACAAAGTTCAGTACTTTCGTCCATGTGATCAGGGTGGGTCCTCATGCAATCTGGTACTAGTCCTACTTTCGTCTTTCTTTTTCTCCCGCGCTCTTCGGCTGCTCTGGAACTCTGCGGCCTATCTTCCGCCTGTTTTCTGGGTGCCTTTTTGGGGCACCGTGTTGACACATGTCCATGTTCTCCATATTCAAAGCACTTCCGTGTGTTGATATCGTCAACTCGCTGTTCGTCAGTCAGTCGAGGGCATGAATCTTTTTTTTCCTAAAATTTCCCTCTTCTTCAACTACCATCGTTCAAATTATGTCCGGTCTTGTCATCAAAGGTTGATCAGTTGGATACGTAAGAGTACCCGAATGCATAGCAAATCCTTGCTTAGCATGTCCCATCAGTTGTTGTATGGACTCGGACTTGTGCAGTAAGAAATAATCTCGTATCTCTTTGGTTAGACCACATCAAAATCGCTTTATCTGCTCCTTAAAATTGATCTTTTCAAAAGAAGAGGCCGGTAGGAAAGTATCCCAAAATCTCTGGCAATGAGTATCCAAAGTATCACCCTTGGTCGTTTGAAGATGATTCCAAGCGGTAACCACAACACGTTCGTACTCCCGAGTGAGCCAAGAGGAAGCAAAAAGTCGTTTGAACTGCAGCCACTTTGTCGGTGCTTCCTTTCACCACCAAGTCTTGGCATTTCCTTTCAAATAGGATGCCACCCTTGGGACCTTGGAGTGCTCTGAATAGCGCCATCGTGAATAAGCTATGTCAAACTATTGAATAACGGCGAGGGCTTTGTGGGTATCTCAGAAGCCTGAAAAAGTATCAAACTTTAGTGCTTGTCCACCCTCCTTAAAATCTTTGGTTTTCTTACTCATCTTTGAGAAACTCATATTGGTTGGCTCTGTAAAAATGCTTCCTCTTAGAATAAAACATTGGTTCATCGAAGTTTGAACTAACCTCCTCCAAGCTATCTAGATATTTCCGAGATCTTATGGGGATCTTTTTTTCTTGGCCTTCTTGTTCTTTTCGTGTCTTTGGATCTTTCTTCGTTTCTTGCCCTTTCTGTCCTCATCACTGGAATCGGAAGAAGAAGGGCCGTCGAAACTATTAGAAGAGGATGAGGACAAACTGGACACACCCTCGAAGCGTACACGCTTCTTTGTTTTTCGTGCATTTGCAAAAGTAGACTTGTAGCCAGGGTAGTCTACTGATCGACTGTGTTCCTTTGAATGCTTCTTGGTCTTCAGGAGTCGGTTGACTCGTCTGTCGACTACGTCGTCAAGTTCATCTTCAAGGTACATCCGCAGAACAAGAGCTCTCTTCAAAGCTGACTTCAAAGGTGAATCGATGGTCGTACGCCATCGAGAATGCATCTCGTCAATCGGATGCCTGGTCAAAAAATTTGCGTATTGAGGATCTTCAAAATAGTGGAGCATCTGTCGAGCACATGCATCAACCTACTGTTGACGCTGCATCTCCATTCTTTCATCGTCTGTGGGCCGGGGTGGCTCGTACTCTTCTTCTGAATCTCCAAAAGGTAGCAGTCCACCGTTTGAATCTTCAATGTTTTCTCCCAATCCGGAGTTGTCAAGTGGGTTGTTGTGATCCTTGCGGGATTCGTCAATTAAATCCATGTGTGTCGTGGTAGAAGGGATCGGATTCTCATTAAAAGGAAAATCGAATGTGCTCTTACACCACTGTAACAGACTTAAACACCCCAAGTCGGAAATCTAGCACGACACACAAAGAATCACTTAATAAACTTAATCACAATTTAATAAACTTAATCACAATTTAATGAGGGACGACACGCCTAGAGGTATTGGCCCCAAAGTCTAGTGCCCCTTTCAGTATTTGTTTTTATATTAATACTTGATTAAATACAAAGTCAGAGGTTCTCTCTGCGCACCCCTTCAACTAGTATCAGTTTCATGGCAATCGCGGGGAGCACGTAGTCGTCGAGAGCTCTGAGGTGATAGCTTGCTCGCTCTCGGGGGTGAAGAGATTAAGAAAGCTTTGAGGCTTTGTGAGAACGCATCGGGAGCCTGTGAGCTCAGCTGAGAGTGATATATGCTCTTGTGGAAGTTCAAAAGACAATGTGGAAGATAGTGTGTAGGTGAAGGTACTACCCTAAAAACTGTCTATGCGCAGCAGCACTGTTTTGCAAATTGTTTTTCTCCTTGTAGATTGCTAATCTAAAAAATTTGTCCACCTTACCCCTCCGTTTTGATGTGTTTTACAACTTTGCAAAATAACTTTTTGCAAATTTCTCACCGTTTTGCTCATATTCAGCTCAAACTGACTGTATGCAGGAAATTTCAGGTTTTTTGTTTCGCGTTGTGAGAGCATGATGCCCTTTTAAAAGTATGACAGGTGCGCAAAGTTAGGTGCATAAATTTAAAGTTGAAGATGCAATTTAAGCTTGGGCAAAGCTTGAGGTTTTTTGGTAGATTTGGGTAACGAAGCACAGAGGCGTTTCCACACCCTCATAGTGGTCTCTTCAGAGATGCGGTTTTTTTAGCACACTCGTGTGGAGGCAGAGTCTTCCGCATTGGCACTACAGGTGGAGCTTCTCTTCATAGGCTTTGACATATAAATCGTCTCCGAAGTCATCTATTTAGCATGCATTTTTGTTGACCGACATAGACATGCTTGTGCTCTTCTTTGATGTATGATCTTTGCGGTTTTTGAGGGACTTTGTTCTCTAATCTTTGTGCATAGCCTCGTTGCATTCTCTCAACTATTTTCTTGTAAATACTAGTAGTTTAGCTAGTAGGACCCACTTATCGGCACATTCACCTTTAAGTGGGAGGTTGTTCGGGTGAAGGCTACATGTGCATTGTCTTAGGACGGACATCTATTGTCTGCTGCCCAGTGAACTCATTGACACACTTACCTTATTCTTTATATACATAAAGCAATAAGGAGTGTTGTTTTGCGGCCAATCTGCTCCACCCCACTGTGCTCTCTCTCTCTCTCTCTCTCTCTCTCTCTCTCTCTCTCTCTCTCTCTCTCTCTCTCTCTCTCTCTCTGTGTGTGTGTGTGTGTGTGTGTGTGTGTGTGTGTGTGTGTGTGTGCATGCACGCGCGCACGTGCAAACGCACCGCATTCGCGCACTGGAGCTTTGGGTCCTTGTAGTAAAACTGCCTTTTCTTCTGACGTGAATGGAGCTTTGGGTCATGTAGTTACTGCCGATTATTCTATTCTTCCTTTTGATTTCTTGAAGAGATATTAAATATAGGTTCCCTTCCTCGAATGACTCATGCCTTCTCAAAGCCATAGAGAAAGGAATCTCTAGTTTCGTAGTAAAGTTTGAGGAGTCTTTAGGAGTTCAAGGTGTTTTTACTCATTGGACGTCTGTAGTCCTCAAGAAAGCTTCTTTCAAATTAGCATCTTGCTTCAGGAACATTTCTTCAGGAAGGAATAGCTTATTTACTTCTGATCGTTATGCTCTTAGGAAATTTCATTGTGATTTTTTAATCTCTTACGTAGATAAGTGCTCTAATAACTTTATTGTTACATGCAAAAAGTTCTATTTAGAATTCTTGTTAGGTAAAGTAAACTCTCGAACTTACATTGGTTGTGATCTTTCAATACAAGAGGTTATTTTGAAGCATCAAGACTTTTGTAAGTCTTTTGGTTTCCTGTGCTAGCTTAAAATACCATTTTTGTTTACTGTTTGGAAGTTCCACAAATTTCCTATAAACCTAGATTTATAGCTGCTTCTTGTAACACCTCTCTAACATAGGTTTTGTAAATGGCTTAGTTATTGTTTCAAAGCCATTTTACCTGGCATAAATGAACTTTGAAAATTCTTTTAAAGGAAGCAGATGTACCTACTAATTCAAGTTGGATTTTAAATAATTCAATAGGTATAATTCTTGTTATAAGTTTTTGAACTCTTCAAGAAGCATTAAGGAGAAATCTTCTCCTTCATGTCCCCAAACTTTTGACTTCAAAACACTGTATACGAAGCTGAATTTGGAGGACCTTAAATTCAAGGTCAAGTCTCTTATTTCAAAAAAATTCGCATTGAAGTTTCAAAAGGATAGATATAAGGCATTGCTAGTAGAAAAGTTAGCCTTGAATTTTGACTTTTAATGGTTAACAAGTAAGAAGGTAGATGTAGACAAAGAAAGAAAGAGATTCACAAGGAATGTAGATAATTTTGACATCATATCTTGGCTATATTTTCTTTAGAATAGTTTGTATATAACTGTCGGTGACACTCTTTTCAAGCAGATAATTGGTGGATATGGGCACCAATTGTGTTGTTTTTCAAATTTTCTTGCTAATTTCTATCTTTTTACTCATGAATTTGATTTTATGGACCGTCTTGTCGTTGCCAACACTTGCCCAATATTTTTGCACAAGTTATGAAATGTAAGACGCTTTGTAGATGATCTTTTTGTTCATGACGTTCCTTCTCTTCAAGATTTTATGTACTTGGATTGAGATATGTATGTGGAGGAATTTATCCTAAGAAATTTTGTGAACTTAATTGTACCACAAATAGTGATTGTTGTGCCTTTTTAGACCTTAAGATTTATATCACAAATCAGGTGTGCTAGATTTGCTAAAATGTTATGTTTCATACCACATATCTTTGTGGGACAGATATCTGGCTTTGATGGAGTTCGCCTATAACAAAACTGTCCATACATCGACAGGGAAGCCTGCTGAAGGTGGCAAGAAAGTTCTGCCTATCTTGTGCACCAAAAATAAGATTTTTGAGGCAGATTGCTTTGGAGGATCTTAATTTCTCATTTTCCAAGATAAAGGAGGCTTCGTAGAAGTCTCTAGAAGAACACAAAAAGGCAGCTGATAAACGTCGCAGAGACATGCAACTTAAAAAGAATGATTGGGTGCTATTCAAGTTTAAGTAAGCTCGCCTCAGAAAGAAAAAGGGGAAAGAGAGATTTTCCCAAAGCTGAGTATGCAAAACTATGGTCCTTTCCAAATTTGTGAGCAAATCAAATTTGTGAGCACATAACACAAATCAGCCCTAAAAGTGGGGTGCCCTTCTTTTATAAGCCAAGGGATTGGATAATTGAAAGGCCAAAGGTCGGACAATTGAAAGCCAAGGGTCGGGGGCACGGAAAGGGCTAAGCTAGTACCTATTTAAAGACCTCTTGGGGGTATTTGTAACCATGATCAATTTTGGGGCGATCTCTCTCTTTGAGCATTTGTGAAGACGACCAAGACTTTGAGCTTTCTTGAAGACGACGAAGGCTTCAACACTTGAGATTGTATTAGCCATCTTTTGCACTACAAAAGAAATACCCTTCGGGGACGCTCGTCTTGATGGCCAACGCTTCTAGGGAACTCTCTCTCTCTCTCTCTCTCTCTCTCTCTCTCTCTCTCTCTCTCTCTCTCTCTCTCTCTCTCTAGGGTTTAGAGGCTTGGCGTCTATGCCATGAGCAATCTCCCCCACCAGTGATTACTTCTACAGAGATATGGGGGCAGTATGCAGCATCTGTATACACTATACTTGGACAGCCACCACTACTAGATCGACCACAGCCATGTCCGGCTACAACCCCCTTTTTACCACTGAGATGGTAAAGAAGGCCATTGACAGGATGAAGACCAGACGGGCACAGGATCATGAGGGTCTGGTAGCAGAGCACATTATACATGCGGGGGACTTGTTGGCGGAGATGCTTGCACGGTTATTCAACTGTGTCATGTGTGAGGGAGTTCTTGAGTCTTGGAGATTATCTACTATTGTACCTATCTTCAAGACAGGAGACCCCACAGTGCCGGGGAATTACCGTACTATCATGGTTGGACACCCATTGGCATGGTTGTATGCATCCATCCTTGACATAGGCTGAGCAGTTGGGCAGAGATTATGGCCATACGGGCATATGGACAGGCTGGTTTCAGGAGGGGTTTCTCCACACTGGATCATGTCTTTACACTTAGAGCTATCATTGAGGATGGTCGAGCACATGGTAGACGGATATATTGCAGCTTTGTGGACTTCCGCAAAGCTTTTGACATAGTACCGAGGGCCAGATTGATGCGCCGACTAATGGAATTGGGGGTACCCACAGAGCTGATATGGGGGATTATGGCATTGTACAGTTCAGTGATGGGTCATGTATGCACATCAGAGGGGATATCTGACATAGTTCACTCCACTATTGGAGTGAAACAGGGATGCCCATTGTCCTCTACTTTATTTGGTATGTATGTTGATGAGGTCTCTGATTATATTGACAGAGGAGTAGATAGAGGTGCTCAGCTTGCAGGGACATGATCCCTCTTTTATCAGACTCACCAAAGGGTATGCAGAGACATTTGGACACATTGCGTAGTTTTGCTGGGGATAGTGGATTGTCTGTCAACCTTGGTAAAACCAAGGTAATGGTATTTAATACCAGGCCATAGTGGGTTAGGAGATCAGCACCTACATTCACATATGGTCATGATAGTATGGAGTACACTGATGCATACACATATCTTGGGGTGGTCTATAGTGGACTGAGGTTCACACTGAAAGTGGCAGCAGACACTAGATTGACTCGTGCCTATGCGGCCCTAGGCGGTTTAGAGAGGATTTGTTCGCAAGTTCAGTTCCAGGAACCTCGAACAAAGCTTTGGCTCTTCGACACTTTGGTCGCTTCAGTTATGCACTACGGGGTTCAGGTTTGGGGACTGGCTGTTGACAGTGCTGGATGGAGTATTATGGAGAGGCCCTTGGTATCTATGATTTCTAGGCTAATTAGAGCCAAGGCCTCAGTTCCACATGACATCATACGAGCGGAGCTGGCTGCCCCACCTATGGAGGTTGAGGCACTTACCAGATGAGTATCATTTGTACACAACTTATGGGACACCACTAGGGACAGATATACTAGGCTTGCTCTTGAGTCATCCAGACAGCTGGCATTACAGGGAGATACATCATGTTGGTATGCACAGATGAGCTCATGGTTTCAGCATGGACAGGCTGCCCCCTTTCCAGTATTCTCTTGATGCACCATCTTTGGCTCTTACACGTATGGAGATTACTAGACTCATTCTGTAGGATCTTATCCAGCTTGATAGCAGGACATGGATAGAGCCATCATGGGAGTTTGGTACGAAGAGGGCTTTCTATAGAGAGCATCTTCTCCATCTCATGACAGACGGTTTTGTCACACGGCCCAGCTACATGGACACACATCTATCTCATGGGTTACGATGTGCCATAGGCCAGATTCGCACAGCTTCACACCAGCTTGGGATTGAGACAAGTAGATTCAGAGGCATACCAGCAGACCATGCAGAGCCAGAGACAGAGTTTCACTACATATGTCACTGCACAGTCTAATTTGAGATACGGGGACGCTTTCATTGTTTATTCAGAGATGGTTTTGACTCGTTAGATAGAGTCATCAGATATCAGGATCAGAGATGTCTCGGATTATTTCTACTTGAGATACAGAGACATAGAGACTCTCTATTGAGAGGGCATAGACAGAGACAGTCCCAAAGACGCATCTTAGATTTCTTCAGTACGAGTACCATAGAGGCAGAGGGGACACCACCATCACAGAGCTAGGTTCCCACCCATACACACACCAGCGGTACTCTCATTGACCGAGCTATAGAGTTGGGGAGATCGAGACGACCGCGACTGAGGAGGGGAGCCACGCAGCACCGGAGGAGATTGCGGCAGAGGATCCACAGGATTCTAGCACGACACCCAGAGTGTCGATAAGGATAGGCTTCATGCTACTGCTATATCGTATCATGGTGACACTTATCCCCACTTTGTACCTTTGTGGCATGATACCATTGCTCAGCTTACCAACCACCCATAGGAGTCAGCAGCACTCCTATCTCAGTTTTTAGTTTGTAGTTTTCTTTGTTTGTACCCAGACTTGGTACTAGACTCATCATTGTAATCAGTTTGGTCTCATAGGTCATTTTGGCCTTTTGTAGACGTTAATATATCATTTCATTTCTCTCTCTCTGGTTTTGGACACTTGGGTTTAGACGCTTGACTCTCTCTCTCTCTCTCTCTCTCTCTCTCTCTCTCTCTCTCTCTCTCTCTCTCTCCACACCATGGGTTTGGATCCTTCTCTCACTGTTTTTAGGGTTTCGCCACTAACTGTTTGCTTATTTTTAGGGTTTGAAATTGTATTTTTCATGTTTTTAGGGTTTCATCACTGTTTCTTTCTTTTTTTTAAGGATTTTGTCACTGATTTTTACTGTTCTTCAAGGTTTCGTCATTGATTTTCTCTGTTTTTTAGGGTTTTGTTAGTGTTTCTTGCTGTTATTTAGAGTTCTCTTGTGTTCTTTTGCTGTTTTAGACTCTCTCTCTCTCTCTCTCTCTCTCTCTCTCTCTCATATGGAAAGCATCGGAGAAGTGCCAATGGCTTCCTCCACGTTAAAAAAGACCTCCTTCATGCGGACGGGGAAGAGGATGTCGACAATAGAGAAGGAACTGAGAGAATTGAGAAATGAAGTGGAAGAGTGGAGGAAGGAGAGGAGCACTTTTCTTCAAAGATGGACCGAAGAAAGAGTTGACATGCATAGGATGATCACTTTGCTCGAGGAGAAAGTGGTCATCCAAGATTCCATCATCCGAAATCTACAAGGTGAGCTTCTTGAAGCCAAAAGTGGGCGTCTTGAAGAAGGGGAATTTCAGCCTTCCATGATGGAGAGTTGAACACAATCAAAGAACAAGTGCAGGTCATCAAGGAGGAGGAAAAGAAGTCATCTTGGGTCGAGGTCATCACCAAGATACAAAAGGAAGTGGAGGCGGGCGAGAAGTGGATCGAGGTCGCCAAGAAAGGGAAAGGTTTAGAGGCTTCTTCTACACCTACCATCATTAATATGGCCTTCGAAGAAGAGCAAAGAAGGTGGCTACATGCCTTACATGTGAGGGTCACCAGTCTAAAAGGATGTCAACAATGTTGAAAAAGAGGTCAAAAGCCTCATGTCCATGATGGGGATGGAGAAGCCTTTACACTCAAAGACATGGAGGGTGGGGAAGAGGAGTGAAGGCCCGGGAGAGTCCTCAAAGCAGAGAGCACTCATACTACGTTTCCCCTCCTTGGAGGAGGAGTTCTTGAAGAAAAGGCCCAACCCTCAAGAAGACGGGTTTTTTTCTCGGTGATGATATCACTCTCTTGCAGCTGGCTCACATCATAGAGATGATGCCAGAGATAACAAGAGCAAGGAAGAAGGGAAAGATTGCCTTCTACAGAGATGGTCGGGTGGTGATTGTAGAGCGACGCTCTACATGACGGTGTGAGACCAATGGGACCATATTGAAGATGGCAACATGGAATTCTAATGGATCGTATAGGTTGGATGTGGGCGCGTTTGAGAATAGCTTTCGGGAGAGGGACATTATATTCTTCTCAAAGACTCATCAGGCCCCTAGACAGATGATGCCACATGTGACGCATATCTATGGGAGACAGCTTGCCGGACTGACACAAGATTCGAGCATGGGAGCAGAGGATCAGGGGGAGTAGCAGTATTATTTAGAGAGGAGCTACAACCACATTGTACGAAGAGATGATCATGCTAGATACATGTAGGTGAGGCTGAGGGCCGATATAGGCCGATTTTTATACATTGCCATATGCTTTCCCCCCAGTACATCAATCTATACTGGGCCTGGAGGCGAGTCACCTTTGTCTATCCTAGACAATGACATATGGGAGTTTTCCAAGGATGGTGACATCATCCTCCTAGGGGACTTCAATGCCTGGACGGGCAATGCTCATATAGTCTTCTATGACACATCAGAAAGAAATGGTGGGTGTGTACTGAAGAGAAAAAAGAGTCTAAAGCTGCCTCACTAAAAGAAATGTGAATGAAAAAAACACTCATACATGTTCGCTATTTCTGCTGTCACAAGGAAACGTGTTCCACAATGGGTTCTCTTGTGACAGCAGAAACAGGGAATATTCCCTAGAAAAGGGAATGTCCGGAATGGGTTCCTCCACTCCCGGCCACCCTTCGCCACATCCCCTGTGGCTATGCCAATCATCGTTCTGCAGCATGGGAGCAGCGGGTTCCAAGGATGGCAAGAATTCTGTTATGACTTTGTGTCCCACCTTTGTCTGGTGGCTCCACCCGCTATGATTAGCACCCTTATAATTTACCTAAGAACCTAGAATTTTCAAGGTTACCTTTACAGTAGTAACTTTTTTCTCCCTCTGGTACAATTAGCAGAGATACTACTTATTTATCAGGTTTAAGTT
Organism: Adiantum capillus-veneris; assembly: GCF_014529385.1. Lineage (NCBI taxonomy): Eukaryota > Viridiplantae > Streptophyta > Polypodiopsida > Polypodiales > Pteridaceae > Adiantum > Adiantum capillus-veneris. The sequence continues at coordinate 79,544,922 of NC_140960.1, read as the reverse complement.
ACAACTCTGGAGGTTAACCTTGCAGGGTATCTTTTTATATTCAATGCGCTAGACACAATCATAGACGTGGAGTAGTGCTCATGAATAATGTCTTGGACTTCTAGTGATTAGTATTGTGTTTCCTTGTTGAAAGCAGAGCTGAGAAACGACCTTGGATTCTTCGAGCCCAGCAAGTTGGTATTGAAGCTGCAAGAGAGGTGACTGATGGGGAGTCAAGGTGGCCAGACACCTTGATTTACATCAGCTGTGGGTGGGAAGCATTCAAACGGGTAAGATGTAGTAGATGGCTAACTAAAAATATGTGATTGGCCCTTTGTGGTGTTATGGATCTGATGTTTTATTCACTTGACACTGGCAGGACTGTACAGATCTTGTCGAGGGCGGAGCTTGGCACCTCTTTGCTGGGCATGCATTCAATTTCTTTCCAGGAACAGACAGGCAAGGTTTCACGTGTCTTCTGTTTACACACTTTAGTCTATTTGGCCTGCAATTGTTGTCTGACAGTCCTACAAATTGTATGCAGCATTGAAATACTCGCTGTTTTCAAGCGTGGTAAGCGAAAGAAAACCAAGAAAAAGAGCACCTCATCAAGTAGAGCGGGATTAGAAAAGAAAAAGAGAAAGCAGCTAGCCAAAAGGGTAGCTATCAGTCAAGGCTCCTAAACGTACAGACTCTTGTGTACAATCATCAATGACCAACATGTGGATGAAGAAGAGCTTGTATTCTCTCTGAGGATGAGAAGATTGAAGGCATAATACTGCAGTGGTGAAAGAAAGGTAACCAAGTTCAAAATTCAAGCAGAGAAAAATTGAGGGCTCATTTGGCATGTATGCATGCATGCATGTCTTTTATGTTTGAAATCTGAAACCTCGCCGTTTCTCAGCCAGGGGTGGAAACGTTCTCTGAAAACCGAGAAACTCCAAAACTCTTGTGGTGATTATGGTGCTGCAGATGGCATGAAAGACCCGGTGTGTGGCAGCTCTCTATAGCCATTGGATCCATCTAGTAGAGATACTAGGCACAGATTCAGCTCCTTTCAAAGAAGGGAGCGCACTATTATGTTGTTTTTATGGCTTCATTTGGGCTTTCTTATGGTGTATCAGAAGGACTCAGCTGTCTTTGCAGCATGCTCTTTGCACAGGATTATATAGACTATGTTGGTGTATGGTACGAGGATTGGAAATAGCAGTGTATCGAAAGCATTATAATCATTGCTGTACAACTTTAGTAAAATGAATTGTTTGTGAAGGATGACAAAGTCTAGAGACTATAGATGGACGGGTAAATTGTGCTTGTTGGATGACCAAATTCACATCATTAAATTCGTGAGTTCTGGAACTCCAGGTGGCTTGTTTTCTGATATCTTTGCCGGATGCGAGTGCGTGGAACTTCAGGGCCAGTTGGCTCAGAAACTCCGTTTCCAAAGTTCTCCATCTCTTGTTTCCTTTGTGCTGTTCCTTCAAAAACTTGCAAAGGTTGCACACAAAATATAACTATAAAATGTGGTTTCTAAACCGTTTCATTGAAGAGAGGAAGCCGTTTCTGTTTTAGAGAGCCTTGCCACTCTTGCTCCCATTGTTTCCCATTCCATGTGACTATGGATGACAGATATACCCCTTCAAAATATTTGTATACCACCATATGTCTGTCACTAGATTGGATGCCTAGTGAGTGGCTTTATAGAACATCATCAGTTAGTATCAGATGTTGCTCTGGTCTTTAACTCAGAGTAACCCAACTATGTGTCACTACTGTTAGCTTGTCTCTTATTTCCTAGCTAGTCTTGATCTCGTGGGGTAAATGTGCACTTCAGAGGTTTTCTCTTCTTGTTTAGTCAATGGGCCACAATCCTTCCATGTTTAACTGATGAGCCATCTCTCTTGGTGTGTTGGAACAGTGTAGCAAAATTGAGCAATCCTCTGTTTTTTTCTTATGAGTACTTGGGTGGGCCTCTTGGTTGTGAGATAGACTTTGTAGATGAAGTTTAAGAAAGTTTGTTAATATGCAAAGAACGTACAGGTTTAGTAAAACATGGATAAAGCCTGTTGATTAGCGCCACTTTGCAAGTTATCGATGGCAAAACCGTTTTTATGCAGGTCACAGCGAGAGTGAGTTGACAGTTGTTTTCCTACCTCTGTAAAGAGGGACATTTGAGTAGTCTGTCTCACACACTCTTTCTCATCCTTTTATGTAGACCATTGTGACTTTTCACCTTGATTAAATTAGTGCAGCCTGGCTTGCAAGCGAAGCTTGACACCTGCGATAGGAAGAGCCTTACTTTCTCCATTATGTGGACCTCTAGATGCCAAATGTTCACCTTGTTTTGCATGTACACTAGTCTCTTTGCCTGATGGTTTCATTTTGAAGTGGCTATAAGACATCTTAACTAGCCGCTTTTGGAAGAGTGAGGGTGCGCCCACCGTTCTCTTCTGTATAACCTGATAAGAACATGTGTACACTTTGAGAGGCTTTTGTAGAACGTGATGAATTCATGGTTTTGTGTTGGTTAGGAACAAGAAGTCTGTTCGAGTTTGATAGTTGTTGCGAGCGGAAGCTTGGAATGCTTATGGTGGAGTATAACAAGTGTTATTATTAAGTGTGCTTCAGAAGCATTATTTTGCTCTAGAGGTAAGTTTAACTTCGGGATTGTCATGTTGGAGATACATCAAGTTGAGCATGCTTTGTTTGATCTTGACAACTTAGGTTCTTCTCCTTACAGTTCATAGTGCAAAAGAACTATAAGGAGAAGAAACATCAAAGGAAAGGTAAACACGCTCCAAGTATGCTAGACAATCTTTTTGAACAGAGTGTACAAAGTTCAGAATTTCCGTTAGTCATGAGGCTTTTCATTTTCTACACTATTACTTATCCTTGAAATTTTTTTCATTTTTTCAGAAATGGTAGAGACCTAGTTTCTTCATGATTACAAGGAGTGTTAGGAGTGATGGCATGAGATCTGAATAAGCAACAACTTCTCATGAAATTGCAAGCGAGATGACAGAAAAAAAGATGTAGCCTATGGAAGGTTACTAAGAGATGCATCTAAGGTTAGTTTTACCAGTGAAAATGATTGCTAGAGATATTTTTTGCTTGCTTGAACGATTTAAGGTTTAAGATGTACCATGGAAGAAATGAGAGTATGTTTTTTCCTGTATTAAGCTTGCTCTTAACTTGATAATTTTTGTTATACATTTAAGATCTATTGATATGTAAAGTGTTTATTTGAAAGAAGTTGCCATATTTCAGCGCAATTTCAAGAATGGATGTACGCATTAACATCTTCAAAGTGCATAGCAAGAAGTCCACAAGATTCACCCTAGCATTGCTTGTATGCTAGTTTCTTATTTTGAAGCTAACCTCGTTTGAGGTGTACACTGATTGTAGTACTTGGTGACCCCTTGTAGTTGCTTGTCCACCCACTCAACATTGTACATGCGTACCAAGACATGCAGGGTCCCGCTCCACATGTTTCATTGTTGAAGGCCACAATTTATGTCAGGACTCCTCCCCCTTATCAAGGGGTTTGGTCCTTGCAAATTTGATTGAAAGGCTCCAAAATAAGGTGGGAAAACATCTCGTGGTCTCTCTCTCTTTCTCTCTCTCTCTCTCTCAACTTCATATGGTTAAAGTCTCTTTTTTATTAGTCCATTAATATCCAATTTTGGAGAGCTATAATTTACCAATGTGGACACTTACGCTATACGGAGCATCCATTGAACGGATGGTCAAATACTAAGGATTTCGGAGTGGTTTTTGCTCTTGGAAAAAATTGTTCATGGGCTTGTGTCAGCCCCTCACAATATCTTTGTTGCTATATGTTAAAGCATGCATTTCATGATGATTGTGTGCATAATTATTGCCTCTTCATTGATGGCAAAAATATGTTTGTGGTGAGTCACTTTAGTGAGAGTGACTTTTGTGTGAATAACCTCTAGTGAAGGTTAATGCAAATCTATTTTAATTTTACAAAATAAATTTTTGGGCTTTTTTTTTCTTTTCACTACAGTCAGATTGGAAGCTATTTCTAGGATGCACCTTTAGATGCTACACGTGTGCTACCATGCTACTGACCCACCAAGAACATATGCAAGAAGGTTGCTCGTCCTCGTGACTAATTGACACCACCTTGTCAAGTGGGATCTACGGTCCACCATCTTCGAACGATGTGGACCGTCCATTTATTCTCAAGAATAAAAAGATTCCTGCTAATTGAGCCCCTGCGATCGAACCCACCACATACACAACCGGAGGCCATCACTCCCATTAAGCTATCGCGTGCCACTTGAAATGGAGGTGTGAACATAGACTCATATAGCAAAAATGACGAGGTAGGGATCACATGGTGTTCACTTGGAGATCACTTTCGGATGGATGGGGTCACACTGCAATCACTTTGGGATAGTTGGGGTCACATTGTAATCACTTGGTAATGGGTGGGGTCACAAGGTGATCACATGTTGATTGGGATTCACACGGGAATCACTTGGCGGTCACTTGATGTTCACATCAAAACTACTTGGGGTTCACTTTAATTGTGATCACATGGTGATCACTTGAGGATTAAACCGCCATCGGACGGTGCAAAGGCGATCCCGCCACCCCCAATCAATAGGGACCGTAGATCCCACTTGACAGAGGTGGTGTCAATTAGTCACGAGGGTCGCTCGTGATTACGTGATGCCAAGTGCCAAGATTGGCAAGATTTTCGAGGTGGGAGAGGGTGCCAAGCGCTCGCCAGTTGAGTCCGCAAGCTATGTGCACTGTTGTAGTTGAACAAAAATTGGTCACCAGCAACCACAAGCTTCAGCCGTAGTGCCACCAAGAGCAAGTGTTGTTGAATTGCTAATTGGCCAAAAGATTGTCACCTTTGACATTGTTAGTTGTAGCTACTTCTCAGCTTGTGATAGCAACTCTAAAAATGCCACTTGTAGGTAGATGGTGTTGCTCTTTGCGTGTTGCAATTGCTTGGACTGTCACACTTGTTGAGCTTGAGTCCGCTACTATACACACAATGGCGAGTTTTTTCTGGTTGTTGATGACCTTTCGGGTGTTTTTTTATCAATCCCTCTTGGTAGCCCATGGGTGGATGATGGAGGTGGAGCCTTTGGGCTCCCTCTACCTTGTGCACTTCGCCCAATTGGGTTGCTCCAATTTCACATGCAAGCAAACATGCGAGCTGCCAAGGTTGCCTCTTGATTAAAATTGGGCTTGTCTCACAAGCTTTCCTACATACTTAAATGAATCTTGTACCATGAGTAGAAGACAAAAAAGAATAACCATGCAAAATGGGAAATAATGAGATGCAAATTGCAATTAATTACAAGTGCAACCCTAATGGATACTAGTGCTCAATAAAAGAGCATATTAAGAGATCAAGTCCAAAAGATTACTACACGCATTGCTCAATTAGAGGCTTAATTAGATAATGAAGGATTAGGGAGAGATAATTAGAAGAATATGATGATTGCACCCTAACCAAAGCTTTGAGACCACTTGTTGGATCAAGGTGGGTGCATTCATGGCATGTGTGTGTGTGTGTGTGTGTGTGTGTGTGTGTGCGTGTACTTGGAGAGAGAGAGAGAGAGAGAGAGAGAGAGAGAGAGAGAGACTCAATGTAACTCAAAATGATAACTCTATTATGCTTGAGCTTGAACACTTAAAATGAGTGTGTAGAATGCCTCTTATACAAGCATACAATAGATGACCTCATGGGTGACTTCATCAAATAATGCATCATCCACTGTGTCAGCAGTCCTAGGTGGAAAGTGACCACATGCTACCACATGGGATACACATGCCCAATGCCATGTAGGCATCCTAGTAGACTAGAGGAGATTCGCACGAAGAAGCATAAGCGTAGGCCAAAGCCCATAAATCCCAACACTTTCGACCCAAGTGCAATCATCACACATGGACTTATATACAGATCTCTCTCACCACATCAAAGATCCTCTTAATCTTCACATCCCCAAGCTAATCCAACCATCTCAAATCAAAGTCGATAACATTGTGCTCAAAGAACTCGAAAGACTTAACAAAGACGCAAAATGGGAATTTTTGGGCCCTTTTCCTCCTGCATTTCAACACACATCACATCATCCAATCTCTCAATATTGTCTCCATTCGAAAATAACTGGACCAAATCAAAAGAGATCCCAATTTTACAATATCCGAAATTCTATGCCTTCAAGAGACAAGGCAAAAGACACCATTCAACCCACTGTCATCAAAATTCAACCACATACACCATTACAACACCTTTGGGATGTCAAATCTATTTCAAAACCCACATAAACATACAGTCCACAGAGACATTATCAGAGCAAGGAATCCGAATCATTCAAGCTTTCTTATCCATCCAAGAACAACTTGATTTGCATATCATCTACGTCTATAAGTCACCAAAAGCTCCTCCAAATACCTTATAGCACTCCTTGACAATATGTCGCAAACAACCCACCACACAAGAACAAGCGTTATCATCGGTGACTTCAACATACACATTGAACCCACATACACACATTATCATCGGTGACTTCAACATACAGATTGAACCCACATATACACAATACTCTCGCTTGCAAGAACAGTTGCTATCACACGGATACAGACAACAAATTCATGATATCACCACCGTTATAATTCAAAGCTAGACCACATTTGGCTTAAGAACCCTCCATCATGCTCAATAGTAGGCACAAGGTTTTGTTTTTGGTTAGCCATTGCTCCAGATACCTCTTGCTTCCAAAATAATCTCTCCTCCCCCCCACCCCCACCCCCCACCCCCACCCCCCAAAATAGCAAGCACACTATTTAGACACACCTCTTGCTCCCAAAGTTTTCTCTTGTCCCTCCCCCCCTTCACCCCTCCCCACAATTCACACCATGCTATCATTCTTATCCACTCTGGATACCTAGCCATAAATGTAATGAATGTATATGGACTCTGCTAGTATACAACAATTTGAATTGCGTCCATTTATCTCTCTCTTTCCTTTAACAATGGGTAGGCCTCGTGATTTTATCACTTGTTCCCCGATAGTTTGGATTCTCCTTGTAGTTTAAGATTTTTTTCACTTCCAAAAATCTTCTAGTCTGAACTTGGGTTGTTTTATGTTCCTTCAAGCAGATACACTATAATCTTCTTACATATAAAAGGGTTTTGGCATGTGCCAAAGGAGTGAAGCCTTAGTGATGCCTCCCTTTTTGCTAATGAAAAAGGAGAGGTTAATTTTTTTTTAAAAATGCACAAGTTTTTTACTATTTTATTGTTGGATAGAACTGGGATATCCGAAGAGGCATGAATTTGGGGGCTGCACAGTTGTACCGATGGCTCTCTTGTACAGTGGTGAACCTTGATGCCGACATGGACTTGAAAAACGGACTGTTTTAGCAGAGCCAAAGCAACAACACCGGCATAGCAAGGTAGTGAAGGTCGGCACAAGGACAGTTTATGTCAATAAGACGGCGTTTGTGGGCTCTGTGCAGGCGCCTCGAGAGGACAAGGTGCTGGAGGAAGGTGAGGAGAGGATGACAAGCGAGGTGACATGGCTGGCAATGATCTGTGTAGGCACATATCAGCACGTATTCTGTTGGACAGCATGGAGGTGGTGAGTTGGGAGGAGGTAATGGCCCCCCGGCGAGCGGCCTTAGAAGGCACCGGCCGTGGGAGGTAAAGAGGCAGCAATTACGTGCCGAAAAAAGAGAGAGAGAAAGAGAGAGAGAGAGAGAATCCTTGCTCGAGCGACCACAATCGAATCTCTATTGATATCCTCCATAGCCGCCAGCAGAAAAGAGAAGATGTGGAGGGAGGAGGGGGGGGGGGGGAGAGTAAAGACAGGAGAAGATCCCTCCTTCACTCACCTCCTGCATCCAGCTAGTGTGGCATCCAACCTGGCAACGGACAGAGAGAGAGAGAGAGAGAGAGAGAGAAATGAAATGTTATATTATCGTCTTCAAAAAGGCCTAAGTGACCTATGAGACAAGAAAGCTACAATGTGGTGAATCTGATACAAAGTCTAACAAAATAAGAATACTATTGAATCCTAAGCTGCTAGATGTGAACCAAGCAACTAGCTGGGTTAGCTAAATCACAGCAGATCCAACATCGGTCGCTGGCGGATCTCATCAATCTCGTCCAGGGTCAGTAGTCTGGCCGGGCGTCGTGATTCGAATCCTCTGATGCAGCCTCCATCGATATTGTGTAGTCCTCCACAGTCGTGGTTTTTCGGTCGATGAGCGTGCCTCTAGTGCAAGGCGAATGTGAGCTCTATTGTGGTAGTAGCTCCTCCAGTGTCCAGTGTCTGCTCTAAAGAAGTTTGCATTTTGTCTCTAAGACTAGCTAGCTTCTGCTCTTATCAGGCTCTCTTTGTGTTTGCACAACTCAAGCAAGAACAAACCCAGGCATCTCTGGTCCTCGTACCCCATGACTCTAGAGAGTGGTCCAAAGCCCGCTCTAAACTAGCAGTGGAAACGGCCTCATATCTCATAGTAGACTAGGCAGTGGCATGTGTAGTGCAACTCTGTCTCAAGCTCTATGTGACACAAGGGGCATGCCCTAGCCTCTGCTGGTACTCCGTTGTATCTCCCAGTCTCAACCCGTAGCTGGTGTGAAGATGTGCATATCTTGTCAATAGCACATCGTATCCCATGAGCCAAGTGGGTATCCATATATCTGGTCTCATCACAAAATCGTCCTCCATAAGCTGGAGAAGATGCTCTCTGTAGAAGGCCATCTTCGTGTTCAACTCCTATGTTGGTTGTATTTATGTCCTCTTGCTGTCTAGCTGAGTCACGTCCTGGCACATGAACCTGATGACCTCGGACTATGTAAGAGTCAAAGAGGGTGCATCCAGTGAGTGCTGGAAGGGGTGGCAATGTGTCCATGCTGAACCCATGCGCTTGAAACCATGATGTCATCTCCCCATACCAACATGATGTATCTCCCTGTATGGCTAACTGTCGAGAGGACTCAAGCGGACACACACACACAAAGAGAGAGAGAGAGAGAGAGAGAGAGAGAGAAGAATTTTTTAAAACAAAATGAGAAATTTATGACAAAATATTGAGGGAATCTTGGGAGTTTCCCCTCTAATTCGTGACTATTCCCAAAATACCCCTCAAATTCAAAACTTCCCAAAATTCTCCCAATATTTTGTCATAAACGTCCTGGTTGTGAGATTGGATTTCAATGTAGCTTTTCATAAGAAACTGATTGTCTATCAATACAAGATGCTAAAACTAGAATATGAGTTGGTTATGTAGGCTTTGGAGATGAATTGCTTCATTATTTTTGGACATAATTACACTTTTTTGCGGGGTAATTTGTGAGATTACATGCTAAGCACTCAAAAACAAGTCTCAATTATCCAAAAAAATAAAGTTTGGAACAATCCAACAAATTAGATACAAGGGTATTTTGGGAATTTCCACAAACTAAAGGGGTCTTTTGGTAATGTTCTCAACAAAAGGTGAAATGAGAGAAAATGAATATTTTCTTCTTTCTCATCTCGTGCGAGATATGAGCTTTTTAAATCTCAATCCAAGAGTCTTGAACTCAGTTTTACATAGGGAGAAGAAACCTAGAAGTTTTAACATGATAGCCTGTAGAAACAATCCCAAGAGAACGTACATGAGAAAGACGATAAAATCATGGCTACTTATAAATGTTGTGGACAAAAAATAGGTGAAAATAAACGAGATTTAACTGTAGTATTTAATTTTGGACATTTCGAACTCAATACCAAACTTCAAGGACAAGAAAACACTACACCTTAAACCCTGAACTCGATACCAAACATCAAGGATAAGAAAACGCTACACCTTAAACCCTGAACTTACACAAAAAAAGAATATGAGCAAATTGCTCATTCTTGGTGTAAGCTATAGCTAAAAACTACGCACAACTCGAAAATACATCCATGATTTGCAGAAAACCGCAAATCATCGTTGAAGTTGTTCCCAGAGTGCGTGGAGTTCGATAGACAGTGTACACCGGAAAAAAAATCAAGATTTCTGTGGGTTTTGACAACAAGCTCCATCCATTGTTTCCAGAATTGATGCCTTCATAAATTTCCAAATCTCCAACAATTCTAGTGACAACAAATAGAAGGGGGCACCCAGCACACCTTGTTCATGTATGAAAATGAGCCACCTCTTTAAGCCTCGTATAATTAAATATAAAAGAACAGTGATATGCATACAATGTTGGTAGGTGGACCAAAAACAGAAGAGCTGAGCAAAACTGGTGTTTGATCCTTCAAGAATGAATTGAGCCACTTTACAATATCACCCTCAACATTGCAAGGGAGTTCTGAGTGCTAAAAATTCCACAATGAAATTTTTATTAACTGCAACCTCGAACAATGCTCATCTGTGTACTACCTAGAATGATCTCTGGCTTTTTGACGAGAAAATTGACTTGGCCTCACAGATGTAACTCCCGATAATCTGAGACAGATGGAAAGCTCCCTACTTGACTCCGCAAATATTTATAAATGTCTCAAGCACAGAAACATCTAAGCACTGCTTATGATCTCATGAATAGCGTCGCTCACATACTGGTCTTCAGACCTAACGGCAAGCTTCATTGCCACCTGCTTCTGTGGATCAATTCCAAAGGAAAGCCGCACAAGAACACTAAGGTCACCGATGAATTTACCTGCCAACAGACAGGTATGCGATCTGGCATTGGCGGGAACAACTTCCGTACCCTGCACGGAGAAACATTTATCCACAAAAAACCCCATTCGTTGCACACATGCAAGCAAATAGTAGCCGAATGTATCACCTCACAAGGTTGCAAACCAAGAATTTCTGTAACAGCCTGCACTGCTTCATTCAAACTGTCTTTCACACCAAGGCCATACTCGTCTACGCGCTCAAACTCATCAGTGAGACCCTCCCATGCATTCTTGAAGTTCGGAACAGCCTTCTTCAAGAAGTAATCTGAGGGGACAACCTGGAAAGAGAATTATAAAACAAGCAATCATGAGTAGATGACTCCATAGGAGAAGCTAATGAGGAACATGGCCAGTACTTTTGAATACCTCCAAGTCTTCTAATTGGTAATCATCTTCCACTCCCTCATCTTCTACCTCTCCTGTGTCTTTGTCCACCTATTTCACCATGAATAAGCGCATTAGGTACTGAGATTCAAAAACATATCCAAGCAATACTCCATTATTGGGAAATACCTCTTTCACTATGAATCGCATGGTGTTCGCAAACTTCCCAACAGAGTACACTCCTTCAGGTTTTTCAAATGCTACAAAAGCCTGACCGGGGGAGTTGTATGGAAGTGATGGAAGAGGTTTGGAAACCACTCCTGTAAACTCATCACCCTCCACGTTTTCTACCAAAATACTGACCTATTGGCACAGCAAACATTTTACATATACCTTCATAAGGTCAGAAAATAACTCACAAATTGTGAGACAGCAAAGGAAAAAAAAAAAAAAAAAGCATCGAAAGTACAACATTGTCATCAAGGTTATGTCCAAAAAACAACCAATGTTTTCAAAAGATTAATCTTTTTGGGAAAAAAACAAAATCAAGAGGCGCACACAAACTTATAATGCATAGAAGTCCATCTCAAACTACTAATCCTAAATAACAAAAGAAAAGCAGCAACGAATGACAGAAGCGCACATCTTGTCAACACAAAGACAACACACGACAGGACGACAAAACTGCATTGACATGAAGAACAATTTGCAAAGAGTTTAAACATACATTCTGGAGCAGCTGCTCTGGTATTGTATTTGTGCAGTTAAACTGAAAAACAATATGGCCTGGATATATGTGTTTGACCACATTCACTTCATACTCGGTTTCTTCTGTCAGTTCGACAGGGGTTGATGACTGCAGTTGTCAAAGAATTCCATCATACACAGCTTGTATATTCTATCAGAGAGGCAACAAGTATACTCTTTACTCTTACCTTGAAAAGTTTGCCAAAGCTAGAAAATTCTGAAATAGAGCTTAGTAGTTTCTCATAAGCGTCAACCGACTTGACACCAGAAAGAGCATTCCCGTTTGGAGCAGCAGGCAAGGCTGCATCTTTGGCAGGTTTCTTGGGACCTGGGGCCTTCTTCTCTGCAAAAGGTTGAGATTTGACATCCCTTGGAACTTTGTTGATGTCAAAAGGTACTTCACCTGCCTCCTGCTCACCAACGTTTGAGAAGAAAATAAGTGATGAGTAAATGAATAAATAGTTGATGCTAAAGACTGCAAGATAAAAGGACGGAAAACAATAACATACATAAGTTTGCAAGCTGGCCTCCAAATTCGTCAGGGGAACATCCAAGTTTCCAAACACAAACTTATCGGCACTAAAAGTTGGATCTTCAGGACGGCTACCTTCTTCCAAAGCGCTCAAGTAGAGTGTAGCCCTATCCCTTACCTATTTGCATAGTAAAAGGAAGATTACAAGCTCCCATTATTACTTGTAAAGACCAAAAAACTCACCATTTCATAAGGCCAACAATATGTCAGTAATGCAGCGTACAAACCTCATCATCGTTGTCAGAAAGGCATCGTCTCAACAGCACCAAGATACGGGGCTACAAGTTCAAGTATAGAACTTGCTTAATATGTGAACGGAAAAAAACAGCACATTATTAGACTGCATCATTCATTTTAATCATAAAAATACCTTCAAAGACTCGACAAATGCACCGTACTTTGCCAAAGCACTGACAGCACTTGCTCTTACAGTTGCATTTTCTAATATAACACGATTATGTATGTAACGAATGTATTTGCTGGGGTCTAGGGTCTTCGGTCCCTCGTTGCCAAGAAAATGTAAGATCTGAAAATCCAAAGACTACATTTAGCCGACCAAAAGCTTCTATCTTTAATGTTTCACCTATTAAGCTGTCGCGTTGCAAGAATCGTTCATAAAGGATTATCATGATACCTGTGTTGAAAGATATGAGAATTCACAATCTTCGATGAACTCACATAGGTGAGACAACCCACTATCCTTCGCATCAGGAATTTCTCGGATGAGAATCAATATGGAATCCACAATGGCTTTCTTATACTCAAAGCCTCCCTCTTCTCTGAGAATGTTGCTAAGAAAATTCATTCTACATAAGAATAAACTTCCATTAGTAAAACCTTATACTACAAACAATAATTTACAATATACTCATCAGTTAAGTAAAACGGTGTGCATATCTGGTGCATATAAACAACTGAGAACAAACAAATCTTCTAAGGGTTTCATGGGGCCATGCTCACTGTCAACCCTTGTGCATGACCCACATGTTCTATATCCATCAGGAAATAATCCACTCCTCAAATTGTCACTCTTTGAAGCACAGCGATATCACTCTACACACCCACTAGAACTTGATGTGATGGTAAACGAAAAGGCTAAAAGATGGCCTGAGTCCTAGAAATGTGTGCATGCGTGTGTGTATGTGCCTACACGTGTGAACTGAGCCCCTCCTTGTCGGCCACCCTCGAGCAGTTGGCATTCAAGTCTTCCTCCCCCTCACCCCCCCACCTTTTTTCCTATTCTCAGATACAAACAGAAGGAAAACCCGAATGATGCAACATGAAAATAATAGAATTACAAACATAGAGCCAATGGCCGCGCTCCCGTCTTCATCGCCATGTCTTTGAACGAAGATCGACATCGGATCCACAAAATTTCAGATCTTGAGTACCAAGATCTACTTGCCTCCTATGCGGCTATGAAAGGAGTTGGAGAAAGGATCCCTAACCCTCTTCTGCATTGGCATTCGCAGCAGGTAGCGTGCATCCACTCTCGTCGACATGGAACCATTGGAAATAATACCTCTGAGCACCCTTACCTTTCAGCTTCACCCAAAATGTTTTCACAACAGGACCATTCGAGTGGTAGTCTTGCAAACTCAGCATGAAGGCTGGTATTCTGCGATAGCAATAAGGCTACCTAGTAACTCGGTTGGTCAGTGGTTACATCGCAGCAGTACCTACATCCGCGGTATCCACAAGTTTGGAGGAGTTTTCATCGGTTTATGCATCCACAAGCATCAGAAGCATTCAGCATCATAAGTATAGATAGAAGTGCGGCAGTTGTGCCTCACCTTTAACAGGGGAGGATGTCACAAACTGCTGACGTGTAAACCCTAAAGAATGTAGCCAACTTGCAGATGCTGGCTGAGGGGCCTAAACCCTTAAAAGAACAAGTAACAGAAGAAGAAGTCCTACCAACTTATGGGGACCCCGTCCGATGGGGCCTCAAGTGACATAAAGGAAATAAAGCAGGACCCACACATGCACACCAAAAATTGCGTAGCTGCTGATGACGTGGCAGATTTTCGAAAATCACAATGGCTGATGACGTAGCATGTTGTACGGATTTCTGCGTTTTGTGTTGGCTGATGACGTGGCAGGCTGTACGGATTTTCGTGATTTACGCTAGCAGCTTTTTGGCATTGCTTTTGGACCAGAAGCTTTTGAGTTGTAAAGGCTTTTCACTCTAATTGCTTTTTAGGCCAAGGGCCTTCAAATATGAGGTTAGGGCTCATTCTCTGGCATGCTTCCCGGAGAAGGTGCAGAGTCTGGAGTACCAACTTGTATTGTGTTGATGCAATATAAAGAAATACCAAAACGGGCGCCAAGGTTTGGCGCCAATACTCTCTGGGATGGAATTCCGCCACTCAGTGTCGCGTGTCGTCTCTCTCTCTCAGTTCAGTTGTTATTAAAGTGCTAAAAGTCTGTTCAGTCTGTTCTTTTATATTGGCACGTGATGCCCGTCTTGTGACAGTGGTATCAGAGCATCAAGCGTGTGCTTTTTTGAAAGCATACCGATCCTACAAAAGAGCGGATAGAGCTATTGGAATTTTATTTGAGGTATCTTCGGCGCCCAACACCGGCAACACCGGACTTATTAGTCACTCCCACCCTTACTTCATCGCGCATCGAGCGCGCTCCCGTCTTCACCGCTCATGTCTTACAGGGCATAAGCCATTAAGATCACTTGCAAGAGAAGGATCCAAGATTTGTTTCGAGATACTGTTTTTCTCAGAGACAGTACCATGCAGATGTTGATAGCTACCAAGCAGCATACTCCAAGTACTTGGCAAGCTTTCAAGAAAAATTTTGC
Organism: Adiantum capillus-veneris; assembly: GCF_014529385.1. Classification (NCBI taxonomy): domain Eukaryota; kingdom Viridiplantae; phylum Streptophyta; class Polypodiopsida; order Polypodiales; family Pteridaceae; genus Adiantum; species Adiantum capillus-veneris. The sequence continues at coordinate 79,529,822 of NC_140960.1, read as the reverse complement.
CCAAAGTTGTATGGTTTCTGACATTTTCCTTCGGAGTGCAACTTCTGGCAAAGTGGGGTATCCTGAAATGCTTGCCATGGAAACCCTAGCAGATTATAACTTGAAATTTCTCGACATCTCTCAGTAGATGTCTTTTCACGAGCAGATGACCTTGGAGATTCGTGTTATTGCTATCTTGGGACTACCATCTCTACCAAAGAAACAGTCTGTCCAAGAGCTGATGGACCATGCTGTGCTCGGCTACGAGCTTACAGAATGAACCTAACCCTAATTTTTGGTGCAGGTTCCAGGATAAAAAGTCGGTCGACTTTTCGAGCTTGACTAATGTCGAGATTGCTTTTTAAGTTTGAAATCTGTTTAAGAACATGTTTGGTGATCCTGTTTGGAATTTGTTTGAAATAGATGATATCTGTTTTGAACCTGTCTTGGTGCCAATTTGAATTGTTTGACTCTGGTTTTAATACTAATTTCAATGTTTGGTGATTTTACTCCCGGGTGTAGTAGTGAGAAATGATGTTTGAGAATGCTTGTTCATACTCATGGCCTGGACCCTTGTGGTTATTTGCGAGGAGAGTATTGAATGATTGAAAAGTGTTGTTTTCTTTATACTCATGGCTCGGAGCCTTGTGGTTATTTACGGGGAGAGTATTGTTGTTGTGACTCCCGGCCCGGACCTGGATGGTTATGCGAGAGGAGTATTAAGAAGTCTGAGCAATGGTTACTCTCAACACCTCCAAACGACACAGGCTGCGGTCTGGGGGGCGTTTGGTTGTAAAAGGCCTCTCTACATCTCCTGGCCCGGACCTTTTTAGTTTATGCGGGAGGAGTGATGAGGGAGTCGTTGAATATCTCCCAACCCGAACCTTTTTAGTTTATGCGGGAGGAGTGATGAGGGAGTCGTTGAATATCTCCCGGCCCGGACCTTGTTAGGTTATGCTGGAGGAGTGTTCATCAGCGGCTTTATGTTTCTATGTATTGTAACATGCATATGTGAGCATTTGTGTTGCATTGTGATGTGCCAACCACTGAATATTCCTAATTGATGAGATTGCCTGGGTATGTTATTTTAGTGCATCACGACACCCGTGGAAGATCAGTACGGTCGGGGTGTGATGGCTAATTTTACTACACCAGAATATCGAGAGTTTCGATCTAGACGAAAGGAGAAGCCAACTCCTTGATCAAAAGAGCCCAAAGGAGAAGCTAACTCCTTGATCAAAAGAGCCGAAAGGAGAAGCTAACTCCTTAACAAAAAGAGCAAACTGATTGTCCCTCGGAAATTTTTGAGCTAACTTGAGTTGTTTTGCAGATATGCTGTAATCGCGGACGATTACTCTCTTTCAAGAAGGGGAGATGTCACAAACTGCTGACGTGTCAAAACCCTAAAGAATGGAGCCAAGGAGCATAAACCCTAAGAAGAAGTCGTCCTACCAACTTACGGGGACCTCGTCCGATGGGGCCCCAAATGACATAAAGAAAATAAAGCATGACCCACACACACGCACACACCAGAAATTACGTAGCTGCTGATGATGTGGCACATTTTTGAAAATCACAATGGCCAATGATGTGGCATGCTGTACGGATTTCCGCGTTTTGCGTTGGTTGATGACGTGGCAGGCTGTACTTATTTTCGTGATTTACGCTGGCAGCTTTTTGGCATTGCTTTTGGACCAGAAGCTTTTGAGTTTTGAAGGCTTTTCACTGTAATTGCTTTGTAGGCCAAGGGCCTTTAAATATGAGGTTAGGGCTCATTCTCTGGCATGCTTCCCGGAGAAGGTGCAGAGTCTGGAGTACCGGCTTGTATTGTGTTAATGCAATATAAAGAAATACCGAAAGGGGCGCCAAGGTTTGGGGCCAATACTCTCTGGAGTGGAATGTCGCCACTCCGTGTGGCGTGTCATCTCTCTCTCTCTCTCTCTCTCTCTCTCTCTCTCTCTCTCTCTCTCTCTCTCTCTCTCTCTCTCTCTCTCTCAGTTCAGTTGTTATTAATGTGCTAAAAGTCTGTTCAATCTGTTCTTTTATATTGGCATGTGGTGCCTGTCTTGTGACAGAGGATGTCACATATGCATTGCACTTGCGCCACGTGGACAAGCTTCTGCTACACTCTAGTGTCAGTCTTAGTTAGCATAGGACCTAGCCAGGCATTTTGTGAGCCTCTAGCACGACATGCAAGCCCAAGCCGGTCATAGTTGCATACCCTCACTTGCACAGTTAAGTCCCTTAAGCATATAGGCATATGAACAGCCACTCAAGTCATTTATTAATAAGTGACTTTGACATGACATTTATTAAAAGTAGGTAGAGCAAATGGCTAAAGACCTATAAAAGAAGCGCTTTGGGCACTAGAGAAGGCAAAGGAAGTAGTAGTACCCGCGGCAGCACCCCTTCTCAGTAGTACCCAGCAGATCTGGCATTTTTCAACCGTCAACGTCAACGTCTTCAACATACTTTCCTAGCCTTGTTGCAGTTGCGGTTGCAGTCAGCCTAGACATCCTCTTACCATACGAATTCCAGTGCCGACCACTACCCATATGCGGGTGAAACTACCGTTCACATTGGCCATACAATGTCCGACCGTTTGCTACTTCAAGAAGAGGGTCTCAAAAATAAAACAAAACCCATTGGAAAGAAACCAACAACTAAAGTTGGCAGTTGCCACGTCCTCATGACATAGTTAACAACTGCCACGTCCCTGTGACATACCCCCCTCTTGAAATCGCAAACGTCCTCAATTGCATACCATAAATACACGCCACTGATGATCTTGTGCTATTAACACTCTTTTATCATCGCATGTATCCGCAAGAAAGGTCGTAACACATAGATACAAATGACTTAATGAGACCTTCATACTTTTGTCATTTCCATCTATTACACTGATGTACATTTGATGTACTAACTCTATCATTACCTCTCCTTTGCACACGTTGGGTTGGGACATAAGTAGGCTGTAACCCAAAGGCTTCAAGGTAAAGCTGCAATACATTTGGTGACTCTGACAGTTCATGCTCTTCCATCCACTTTGCATCCATAGGCGGATAGTTCTTGAACTTCACCAAATAGAGTCTTGCAACTTGTCCTTTAATTTTTCTGTCCTTATGTGCCATAACTTGCTAAGGTACTAGGATCTCATCAAGTTCCTCAACTTGTGGCTGATCCTCATCTGGCATATCTTTTGGCACACCACCCACGAAGGGTCTTAGAAGACTCACGTGAAACGCATTATGAATCTTCCATGCATCAGGCAATTTCAGCCTGTAAGCCACATCGTTGATCTTGTCAAGCACTTGAAAAGGCCCATAGTAACGCATGTTGAGCTTAGGAAATAGCCGTTCCTTGCCCTTCATCTTCTTTAACCTTGCCTTTTCGAACCTTAACAAAACCCAATCACCAGGTGATAGTAGCAATTCACGACGATGATGATCAGCAGCCTTTTTCTGCTTTGCCTGAGTCTTCTCCAAGACAACTTTAATTTTCTTATACATCTCATCCATGTTCTCAACATATCGATCTACCTCAAAGATCTTGTCCTTTGTATGCAAAATGGGAGGAACCTATTTGCCGCCTTCAACAATCTCAAAAGGTGCCTTGCCTGTGGACGAATGCACCATATTGTTGTTCGCATACTAAAGCATAGGCAAATACTGTTCCCACTTGTCCTTATTATCTAACACATAACATTTCAGCAGATCTAAGACAGTAGAATTAGCCTCTTCTGACTGTCCATCAGTTTGTGGATGAAATGAAGACGAGAACTTGAGCATAGTGCCCATGTTCTCAAACAATCCTCTCCAGAACAAACTGGTCATGTGAGGATCACGATCACTGATAATCGATTGTTGCATATCATGGTACTTAAACATATTGTACATGAACAAGCCTGCCATCTGATCAGATTTTATCTTCTTCTTGACAGGGATAAAATGGGCCTGCTTGCTGAACCTGCACATAATGGTCCATATACCATCATTCCCTGCTGGTGTTCTTGGAAGATCAAAGATAAAGTCCATGGCAATGCTTTCCCATGGCTTATCCGGAATCGACAGTGGTTGTAACAACCCTGGTGCCTTTTGCCTGTCAAACTTGACTTTTTGGCAAACTATGTATGCTCGCACAAAGACATTCACATCTCTCCTCAAGGTAGGCCAATAGAAGAATGTCTCTACCGCTTTAACTGTCGCATCAATGCCACGATGCCTTGCATACGATAGACTAATCTATCTGTGTCATCTTGCCTGTATCTCTTGGCTCCAATCCTTCGGTGTCCACCAAAAATAGAATCCGTGCCAACACCACCAAACCGCATCTCGGTGTGGCTCTCAATGTGAATGAGCTGGGAGTGGCCTACTATCCGCGTTGAGGGATAAGTCTGTTGTAAGGTTACCAAGGGTGAGTGTAAGCAACACTGAAGGTAGCAATCCAAATGCTCAAGAGTGTAGAAGAGCAACTGCATTACCATCCAAGCCAGGCTCCGGGAGACTCCGGATGCCTGATCTACCGCATCTCACGGGTAAACTCTCCAAGAGAGTCCAAAGCACTGAAGCCCCGCTCCGATCTGTAGATCCAAGCAAAGAACCTCTCCAGGAAGGGATACAAGATCCTCTCCCTAAGTCCATGTAGATGCTCCTGTGTAAGCAAGAGATCTGACGCCATGAGAATGGCCATATCTCGTGTGATCTCCTCTGATGAGTGCATAGCTGTCCAGCGATTTTCAGCATGCTCGTAGGCTCCCAACAAGGTCCGGAGCAGTGCAAAGGGTCCGGGGAGGGTGGTGAATCAAAGTCACAACCCCAAGTGGCTGAAAACACAGAAAACAGCATGTGAACCTGGCTGTAAACAGTGTACAATGGAGAGGATGTGCCCCGACAAGGCACCGGATGCTAAGCCGGTGGGGCAAAAGCAAGATCCATGATGGGCCAAGGCTAGCACTGCCCCCCTCTGCTGAAAACGCTGCCATGCTGTCCAAAAACACAGATCTAGCTGAAAAACGAAAGTGATAGGGGGCAATTCCGGCGATGAAGAGCTTGGGGATGGCCAGCACTGGCTGCAGATCTGGTGATCGCCATGTTGATAGCAGAAAACGCAGGTTGAGAAGGTGACTCTCCGCGATGAAAACTCTCCAAATTTCATCGCTTGCTTGGCTTTTGCAAAACGCTGGCAGATTTTTGCTCCATTTGAGGAAAAGCTTGCTTTTGAAGAAAATGCTGGCTGGTCTCATCTTCTTCTTGGGGGGAGAACCTTTGTAGGTGATAAAGCGCTGGTCCCATGGAGAGCCTAAAGGCTCTTATACCATGTGAGAGTGCGCGTGTGCGGAAGCGTGAGAGAGAGAGAGAGAGAGAGAGAGAGAGAGAGAGAGAGAGAGAGAACAACACCAAAATGCTGGAGTAGGGAAGAGGGGGCGATCAACCCCCCATGACTACCAGAGCATGAGAACCTCAATACAACAGATGATGATCTGTCAGACCATGACTGTGGGTGCCCCCATATATAGGTGCCCAAGGGGAGGTAGGGCAACACAGGAATATGCCCCCACGACCCAGCATGATATAGGAAATATATGTGGGCGCCCGGACAATGCAAAGAAAATGCATATGCAAAGGGTGGCCAACCCAGAGGCACACTAGCCGTACATGCATGCCCTAGACTTGTGAAGCAGCAGAGTGGCTAACACTGGATTCAATGGAAAGTCGAGTCATAAGCCCCACTAAACTTCATCTCTACTCGCAAGTACTTTTCCAAGAGGTATTCGAGCTCCACAAAGGGATTCTAGATTTGCACTTAAAGAAACCAGGGGGATAGGAGCCCCTCTTTTGAAGGGGTTCTTCCACAAAAGCACCCAAAAGGGATTCGCTTTGGATGAGAGAAGCTTTTACTCAACAAAATCAACCAAAGAGGGGTTGCTTATAGCGTGTAATGCAGGGCTAGCTCACGGGGTGTACAGAGTAATTTAGGCAATTTACATACCACAAAAAGGTCGCCCGGATGATGACACAACTATATAGAGGGGTCACATGGGATGTAGGAGGATAGCAGGACAAGTAGCCACAAATACAAGAAGATGATGCCACAGAATTGTCTCCAAACACCAGAAATTACAATCAGGTGTAAAATTTGCGGCTGCGGAGGACCGCACCAGAGCGGCAACAGCACCCGGAAATAAGGAGGGGTGGACACATTTACAAATGTGTTTTAGACATTATTGATCAAAAGTGAAACTCCCAAGGAAGATCAACAATTTACCAAATCAGCAAGCTTTGGTGAGTCGAGTGTCAACGAGCGCTACCTCAAGCACCCTGACTCAGAAGGTTGGGGAATGAGGGGGAGAGGAGTACAAGTGCTAGTTAATTGTCTCAAAAATGTGCTGAGTAGAATTTGGTCGGTTCCAACTTTCAAGTTACCAAGTCAAATCATCACGAATGTCTCATTGATGACAAGGAGGTATTCTTCCTGCTCATAGGATGGAAAGAGCATGACCATCAATGGCCTACATGTTTCCCCTTACAGCCAGAAGAGTGATCCCCCTAAAACTAAACCCATTGCAAAAGGCATGCATAGGGCGGTATTATTGCGTATTGGGAGATATGAGCAATGTCTTGTAACTAAGTATATACAGGTAAAAAGAAACACCTTGTGGGGGAAATACCTTTTTACATTTATGTATGTAATTGTGGGGAAAATACCTTTTCACATTTATGTATGTAGATGCAAGGAGAAACTTAATTTTTAAGATTTTCATTTTTTGAACCTTTAGATAGCCCAAGAATCATCACCACTAAGTAAATTAGTCCTGGCATAAGCATTCAACAATACATCTCGCATAGCGTCTTTTCAGAATTTAAGACAGGCAATAAAACTGGACTTACAGAGTGCGATACTTTTGAGGAAACTTCAAACACAGAGATCTGATAGCCTCCACAACAACGATCTTAAATTCATCTGCTATGTCAGACATGAAGTTTGTGATTTGCTTCATCAGCCGGTCAACACTTGATTCATTCCCTGTTTTCAGAAGCGTGGTAATTGCAAGGGTAGCAATGCTTCTATTTTGATCTGAAATCAGACTTTCCATATCAATGTTGCAATTGGTCACAGCCAGAGGATGCGTCATAGCAACCTGCACCGTAGAACATCTAAGCAAGTCGCAAAATCAAGTTTTAACAACTGCAACTTCGGTGACAACATAGCCAGCAAACATCTTGCCTTGTTTAGAGTTCTAACAGCAGCAAATCGCAAAACTGGTTTTGATGAGCTCAAGAAGAGCTGAAGAACCGTGATTGCAGGAGTCAATTCCCTGCTAGTCACACCATTCAACTCTGTGATGGCACGTGCAGCCTCCAAAATGACCATGTCGTTTTTATGGCGCAAGCAGCCTTCCAGAAAATCATAAAATGGACGGTCTCCAGTTTGAGTGGAGGACGCAGTCTCACGTATGACCTTCCATTTGTAAGTACGATCATGTAAGCTTGCAGCCAACCAAGATATAATTTGACCAGCAATTGAAAATTTAAATTGTCCAGTCCATACCTGACTTGTGTATCTCACAAGGAGGCATTGAGCAAGAGGAGACCGAACAGAGCCACGCGTCAGGCTTGTAACAAGCTTGCTAACAGCCAACCGATCATTTTGTCGTATCTGGACATAACGAGGGTATTGCATTAACACAGGCATGCCAAGATCACACAAATTACCGTTAATGGGTAGCAATCGCATCATCAAGTTTATTTTCAACCAACCTGATGAAGTAAAGCAAGGGCATGAAACTGCACCAAAGCAGCCCTTGATTGAACTGCTTCTTGCACCTCATTACTCCATCGTTTCACAATTTCAGCATTGGTCTTTCAAAGATCAGAAAGCATCAGAATATTGGCAAGGAAATACATTGCACATCTCACCAGCAGTTTGTCCATACCTGTAAGAGATGAATGCCACTGACAAGAGCAGCACTTGCTACCACAACATTCTTGTCGACTAGTGCTTGTTTTATATAACGCTCTATTTGGCCTAACAGTGCTCCATCAGTGATTCTGCAAAGCACTCGAATGGCATTTGCACGGTATAGATCTGTCTTGCTGTTCATGTCTTTCATCAAGGAGCTGGTCACAATTATCACCTGAATGAATAGGACTGTCATTACACCTATAAATACATATGCTCGACTGCAAATAACTAGCGTCTAATCTTTCCAGGGACACCCGCAATCTATCTGTAAAAAGCATATACTAAATCTCAGAAGGCACTTCAATACAAAATGCCACCTCATCAGCAGACGGTGATAACTCCTTGATCATTAAGTAAACCATTCTACGTAGAGAGACATCCTTGGATTGGAAGAGCTTGGTAACTGAAAAGAAGACCTCGGTAGCTTCCACCTATGTCGTGAAAACAATAAACATCAACACAAAATATGAAGTCAGTTTTAGCTCCAGCTTAAGTTTTTACAACAGCCACCATATCATAGTAAAGAGAACCAAGATCCAAAAACCAGAACCAGAGCTCAAAGTCAAAGCACACCACTCTTACGACAAATCATTCATACCAACATTCTCAAGTGTCTGCACCTTTCTTCTGATCTAAAGTGTGTGAAATAACGACTTCTTCATTCATACTTGATTTATCAGTACCATGCATGAAACTGCGAGCAATTCAAACACTAACAAGGTACACAAATTATCTAGAGTTGGAAGCCCAACATCCACTGCTACTGACATAGTACAAACTCGTGCATAGACCCTGAACCACACACACACACACACACAAAAAAAACGTATGTATATTGCGTGCTTTAGCCCCATGCCAGTTAAGTTATAATGAAAAGGTGTGGCCCTTAAGGGAGTTCAAAGCAACAATATACACAAAGAATAAGGGAGAACACCTTTGTAAAAATCTCTCCTTGATTGAGCAAATACAGAAGCTTAGTGATGACCTACAAAAACCACAATGTAGCAATAGCCTGATTAATAAAAATACTTCTCTCCAGATCCAGGCACACTTGCTTTGAAAACAAAAACCTGAGCACATCGCCGTGCATCGACATGGGGATCATTGAAAACCCGGGCTTCTTGCAAAACTGCCCCCTTTTCAATGCCAAGATAAGGAGAATACTCCTCTGCAAGAAAAAAAGCTGCATTAAAACGTGTGCAGCATTCCACTTAGCTAGTACAAAGGATCGACTCCTTTGAATCGAAGATCTATCAGATCTGAGCTTTAAAGGGTAAAGGACAAGTTGAACGCAAGCACAAAATGCAAGCCATGGGCACGCAATTCTTCGTTCTTCGTCTCAAGCAGAGAGCTCACCTTCGTCGTCTCTATCATCCTCCTTCTTCATAGTGGGTTGCACGAGCGCCATATCAGCGACAAAGTAGCAGCAGTAGTGTGGCAGGAGGAGAGAGAGAGCACAAATATGAGATCTGGTTAGGCTATTACTTCTACGTTTGTTGCTAGAGGTTTTAGTTGGTCGGATTAAATTAACCCTCTTTAGAAGCATTAAAAAATTTGAGATCTTGCTAATGAGGAAGAGCTTCAAGAGGACCAAAAGTGGTCAAGCCCGATACTTAAAATAACATTCTTTCGGTCGTCGCTATCTTCAAGGAGTTGCACTTTGTTACTAGCGAGGTTTTCTCATTTCCCAAATATTATAATTAAAAAAACTTATTTTCTACTACAAAATTGTCATGCAATAAATATTTCCACTCATAATGAAGCCATAACCTTATGTAGAGAGAGAGAGAGAGAGAGAGAGAGAGAGAGAGCAGAAGAAGTGAGGGAGCTACATCGCAAAAATTGTAAGACCAAGGGAACCGACGAGCTACTCTCCTCCCAACCTGGTCCTGTGATCGCTATTTGTAGGAGACTCCTCAACGTGGCACTGATCCCTATGCTTAGGACCATGTCCCACTAGCTACTCTAGACATGACATTACTCCTCCCTTCAAAGAGAGTTTTCATCCTCGAAAACATCAATGAATATTCTTTTCTTAAAAGCACCATTGTCTTACCAACTAATGGTCTAGTTATCTGGTCATAGCAAAGGTTGAATACTTATAAGCTGTAAAACTATCCTATAACTCAAAAGACATTGTCCCTTTGGCCAAAAGGGATCTCTGATCGGATCTCAGATTAATAGAAAGAGTCTACATCAAACAAGGTGACCTAACTAAGCAAAACTTTTTGCTAATGAATCGACATCTTTACTCCTATAGAATCAATATGCATACTGCTCAACAACACTTTGTAGTTGAGAAGCGAAATGTGACCCTTCATCTGTCAAGCTAACACAAATTGCACACTCTTAGTGTAAAGCAAATAACTTATATATTAACAAAAAGACTTTAGAAAAAATGGCACAAATAAATAGCTTATATTTAATTTGCGGGTGCTATATTTAGGACGATGAGTCAAAATATGGCCAAAACATGGAAGGCATCATATAGCTTTGACGACTCTAATGATGAACTGGCTCCGATCGTGATCCTACTCTGTGGCCCTAAGGAAATGGCAATCTCTTCAATCAACAAAACTGCAAACTCTCTCGCCTAGCTCATTTGAAATGTATAGCAAAATGGAAAACCTTTAGAGCCCTTTGCCTTCCTTATAGGCTCAGTATCTGAAACTAGAAGCATCCAATGCAACTCTTTCTAATCGGCATCGTAGAACAAAGCTTCTGCAACTGTGTCTTTCAATGGCTTTCGATGCAAATGAGTACTTGTATCCGTGTTGTTAAGACGCAATCTATGACAAAAGCCTCAAAACTTGTGGAACTCGTCTAGCTTAAGGATAATCTCATCTAGAGAAGAATTGTGCATGTAACCATTGGCCTTCCAATTCTAGTATGCCTCATTATTGATGTTTGTAAAGGCTGTATTTTAAGTAAGATGCAGTGTTCTAAGTTTCCAAAGGATGGTTCAGTTAGAGCCACATGCAGGTTGCAACTTGTGCATAATGATGTTTGTGGGCCCATGCAAACTCCGTCTTTGGGCAAATACCTTTACTTCGTGACTTTTATTCATGATTACTCCAGGCATGCATGGGTGTATCCATTGAAGGCAAAGTCCAAAGTATTTATGTGCCTCAAACAATTTCTGGCTATGGCTGGAAATGTCTCGAAATGTATTGTGGACACCCTCCGTTCCAATCAAGGGGGGAGTATATGTCTCTCATGAATTTAATGCATTTCTAGCTAGTCGTGGGATAAAACACCAATGTACAGTGCCTTATACGCTTCAGCAAAATGGTGTTACTGAGAGGAAAAACATGTCACTTACGGAAATGGCACGATGTATGGTCAAAAGTCAAGCTTTGCTACATTCGTTTTGGCATGAAGCCATCATGTGTGCCACTTGTGTACTAAACATGTGTCCTACGAAAGCTTTGCAGTCTATGACTCCATATGAAGCATGGCATGATAGAAAGCTTTCTATAAAGCACATGTGTATTTTTGGTCATTTGGCATATGCTTTGGTTCCACAAACACAACGCAAAAAATTGGATGATAAGGTTGTCAAATGTATTTTTGTTGGTTATAGTGTTAAAAGCAAAGGTTATAGGTTGTATCATCCACATACAAAGCGTATTCTGGTTTCACAGGATGTTGTGTTTGTGGAAGATTCTTTTCAGCCCTTGTTGTCATGTAGTAGAGACAGTAATGTAAGCTCACATGACATTTATGACACTTTGTTGCCTCTTTTCAGTGGTGGAAATTCGAATGTAAATTCCACTGAGGCAATTACAGCCTATGGGGGTTTCTGAAAATGTTACAGATCAGTCTATTATTGATGCAGATGTACATGATGTACTTGACGAGGAAAGGGATGAGAATGAGCAGGCTAGAGGTATGCCTAAATGGCTGGTGCATACTTTGTGTGACAATAAATTGGAGGCACCTTTATCTAGTCGTACTCATTCAGGTTCTCACCATGCATCTTATGCATCAGATTGTTATGCTTTGGCTGTGTCTAGCTTACATGATGTTGAGGAACCTCTGTCTTTTTGATGAAGCATAGAATTCAAAAAATTGGATGGTTGCCATGCAATCAAAATATGATGGACATTATAAAAAATGACACATGGACTTTATGTGATTTGCCTCCTGGCAAAAAGGCCATTGGTACGAAGTGGGTTTACAAGTTGAAAGGCAAGCTAGATGGTGAGATTGATCGCCATAAGGCTCGACTTGTTGCAAAAGGTTATGCTAAAAAAAAACATAGATTATGAAGAGACTTTTGCTCCAATTTGTCGTATGACTACTGTGCGTTTTCTATGTGCATTAGCAGCTATTTGGTTGGGATGTACATCAATCAGACATTGTTACTGCTTTCTTGAATGGTGACATATTTGAGGAAGTTTATGTAATGCAGCCTCACGGTTTTATCAAGAAAGGACAAGAGGATAAAGTGTGCAAATGTAACAAAGCTTTGTACATGTTGAAGCAATCTCCTTGTGCTTGGTATGAGAAGACTGACACTCATTTGGTCAAACGAGGCTTTTGTAACAGTCCAACAGAAAGCACATTTTATGTAAAGCGTGAGGGTGATGTACTTCTCATTGTGATTCTTTATGTGGATGATTTTTTGATGTCATAAAATCTAAAATCTAACCAACCCAATTTATTTTCTCATATTAAATTGATCATTTAATGTGGGATAATAAATGGGAACAAGGATTAGAATATAGACATGTGCTTATGGATCTATGTCAACATGGGGCCAAGGTTAAAGGAGTCCAAATGAGAGATGGTATGTTAAAGAGCAATGCTACTTATGGAGCTTAAAGACCTTAGGGTTAGTTTCATTAAAGACCTTCAAAAGTTAGTGTTAAAAAGTCCTTTGACCTTAGGCAAGCTAGGGTTGATCTTGAGGTGGGAACCCTACCCAAGCATGAGGTGTTTGTCGGCTTGCTAGCTAAAGTGCTTAAAATGTTTGTGGGAACCTTGCCCAAAGCTTGAGGTGATTTTTTATGCTTAAAACGACTAAGTGTTCAATTCAAATACAAATTCTCAAGAGGCATCAACGGTTTCCATGCTTGATTGACTAAGTGCTTGAAGTATTCAATTCAAACCAAAAAACTTAAGAAGCATAAAAGAAACATGTTCAAATGATCCTCCGCATGTGGCCCTGATGATGTGCTTGAATCCTATTGGATAGGTTTTAAAGAGGTATAACGAGAATTTAGATGCATAAAAATAAATAATAAAGTTATTTCTCTCAAAGAGGGAAAAGAGGACACATATCCAAATGAAATAATTAAGTAATAAGAGAGAGAGAGAGAGAGAGAGAGAGAGAGAGAGGTGTGGACCAAGCATAAGAGGGGGGTATACTCTCCCACACACACACACACACACACACACACACATTCTCTCATTGTGTGGAGTGCAAAGTGCAAGAGCTCCATCTCCTTTTCCAAGCTTTTTGAAAAGTGGAGAGCCTACACCAACACTCTTGGCTATGGAATGCAAATCCAACCAAGATCCATGCTTCAAACTTAAGCTTGCCGTCTTCTTCATCTTCATTACTATGCTATTATGGTATGCTAACAAGAAGAGTGATGATAAGTGAGGAACTATTTCTTTTTCCTATGGATGATTCTTCTTCCTCATCCCTACCAGGAAGCGCATCGCCTAACAAGCCTCCTTATCGAGTTTCCCAAGCTGCAAGAGGAGATCATGAGGCAAGTACAAGAATTGGTAGACAAAGGAATGGTGAGGCCTAACTCCTCTCCCTTTTGTTCTCTAGTCCTTTTCGTGTAAAAGAAAGATGGTACTTATTATATGTGTGTTGATTATTGAGCACTAAACCATATCACTATCAAAAACAGATTTCCCGTGCCTTGGGTAGAAGATATGTTTGATAAGCTACAAGGATCTACCTACTTCAGTAGGATTGACCTTAAAAGTGGCTATCATCAAATAAGGATTGGATGAAGATATCCTAAAGACCGTGTTTTGTACAACGTTTGGTCTTTATGAATATCTAGTCATGCCTTTTGGCTCGACCAATGCACCTGCCACATTCAATCGTTTGATGGAGAAAATATTTAGACCCTACCGCAAGTTCACTGGAGTGTTCTTTGATGATATCATCGTCTACTCAAAGTCCTTGGAGGAACACAAGCAACATCTCCAAGTGTTTTTTCAAGCATTGAGGTAGAACAAGCTTTTTCTCAACCAAAAGAAAATCGAGTTTTTCCTTCAAGAGATTCAATACTTAGGTCATATTATTTCTCAAGATGGTATCTGTATGGATCCATCAAAGTTAGAGGTAATAAAAGCATGGCCTAATCCAAGGAATCTACATGAACTAAGAAGCTTTATTGGTATGTGTGCATACTATAGATGCTTCATAGCAAAATTTTCTCAAATAGCAGGACAGTTACATGACTTAACAAAGAAGAACATTAAGTATTCATGGACTGCTAAGGAGAAAAAGAAGCTTATCTCTCAACTAGTCCTCATGCTTTCGGATCTCTCAAAGCCATTTGAGGTCCAATGTGATGCTTGTGGTGATTGCCTTGGAGTAGTCTTGCTTCAAGAAGGGCATGCCATAGCATATGAGATGTGAAGGCTCAATACGGATGAACGAGTCTTGGGCATTTTTGAGAAAGAGCTTTTAGCTATTCTACATGCCCTAGACACATGGAAGCACTATTTATTGGGGACTCCATTCATTTTACAAACAGACCACCAAAGTCTCAAGTATTTCATGACGCAAACCAAGCTTTCCGGCAAACAATTGAGGTGGGCAAATTTTATTTCACAATTTTATTTTCATATTGCTCACATTGTTGGTAAGCACGCCGATGCATTTTCACGACGACCAAAAGACAATGCGGTGTCTATAGCAACTCACAATGATCTATCTTCTATGATAGATGAGTATGCTACTGACCCTAAATTTAAAGATGTAATGTCAGCCCTTGCTTCGGGGAAGAAAGAGAAACCATTCACCTTGCAGGATGGTTATCTTCTCCATGGCAATAGGCTATGTGTTACCCACTCCCTTCATGAGAAATTCATGTATGAATCCCATGCTCCTCCCTATGCGGGGCATAGAGGCATTCAACCTACTCTTCGAGGAGTAGAGACATACTTCTATTTGCCTATCATGAAAGTGGACATACAAGAGTATGTTTCAAAATGTGTGGTATGCCAAAAGACTAAGCATGATAAGGGAAGAAACATGGATTACTCCAGCCATTGCCAATCCCTAATTCACCATGGGAGAGTATATCCATGGATTTTATCTTTGGATTACCCAAGTCTATCCATGGGAATACGGGAATATGGACAATAGTCAACAGGTGTAGCAAGTAAGCACACTTTATTCTTGTCAAAAAGACTATTAAAACACACCACATTGCAACCATCTTCATATCTCAGATTTTCAAACACCATGGATGACCAGTAATTTATGGAAAGGTTTCTTTGAAAATCTGGGTACAAGATTGAACTTCTCTTCGGCCTATCACCCACAAACGGATAGCCAAAGTGAGATAGCCAATCTTACAACACTCGATCTACTAAAGACTCATGTTACAGAAGTAGATCAACGCTCGAATGGGAGAAGTACTTACCCCTTATAGAGTATGCGTACAATAATAATGCCCATACTACTATAGAAAAAGCACCTTTTGAGATCATAGAGGGAAGACCTAAAAGTCCCTTGGTACTTAAAGTACATGGGAAGATCTTCACTGTGCTGCTGACGAGTATAGCCGTGACCTACAAGAATCATTTCAAAAGGTTAAGGAGGCTATATCCATCTCTCAACAAAAGCAAAAGGCCATTGCTAAGACAAGCACAAAAGGGCCTTAACATTCAAAGAAAATGATTGGGTCTTACTTAAGTTTCCAAGGCTCGATTGAGGCAAACGACGGGCAAAAATCCTATGGGCCATCAAAAGTATTATGCTAAATTAGCAAAAGGATACTATGGTCCTTTTCAAATTTTGAAGCCAATCAATGACATGGCTTATCAACTCACGTTGCCCAACCATTGGCTCATACACTATGCTTTTCATGTGAGCCTACTTAAGCCCTACAAAGGAGAGCCACCAAGAGAACCAATTATTGAAGACCCTCCAGAAATCGAAGACCAAGAAGAGGTGCTACAACCCGAAGCTATCCTTTGGCATGAAGACAAGGTACTACGGCATGGTAAGATTATCCGACGGTATCTTATTAAGTTTAAAAACTATCCTTTTGAAGATGCTAGATGGATGCAAGGATACAGCTTAAGGATAGTATGAACCTTGTCAATGCTTACAAATGCTACACTAGAGTAAGCAAATGTAAATGATTTCTAAATGAACAATGTTTTTGTCTTATAAGATTAATCCTTTTTTGTGCATAAATTTAAATAGTATGCATGCTTAGAATCATGTTTGTGATGACGACATCACTCAAACACCAAGTAGAATTTGTCACTCTACTTTGGGAATATGATATGGACTAAAGAGCAGATATTCTTGCGGCAGCTACGTCTCCCAAGCACCTTATGGACTAGTCATCCATTCTTGAATGATGTCACAGGGTGAAAAGGGATCCTCTACCCGCTAAGAAACGTAGACTAATGACTAAGACTTTATCTCTCCTACCTCATAGTCGAGGACGGCTATGATTTCAAGAGAGAGGTAATGTCATAAAATCTAATATCTAACCAACCCAAACTATTTTCTCATATTAAACTGATTATTTAATGTGGGAGAATAAACGGGAACAAGGGTTAGAATATAGACATGTGCTTATGGATCTATCTCAACACGGGGCGAAGGTTAAAGGGGTCCAAATGAGAGATGGTATGTTAAAGAGCAATGCTACCTAATGGAGCTTAAAGACTTTAGGGTTAGTTTCATTAAAGACCTCCAAAAGTTAGTGTTAAAAAGTCCTTTGACCTTAAGCAAGCTAGGGCTGACCTTGAGGTGGGAACCCTACCTAAGCATGAGGTACTCGTCGGCTTGCTAACTAAAGTGCTTAAAATGTTTGTGGGAACCTTGCCCAAAGCTTGAGGTGATTTTTATGCTTAAAATGACTAAGGTTCTTGAAGTGTTCAATTCAAAGACAAACTCTCAAGAGGCATCAACAGTTTCCATGCTTGATTGACCAAGTGCTTGAAGTATTCAATTCAAACCAAATAACTTAAGAAGCATAAAAGACATGTTCAAATGATCTTCCACATGTGCCCCTCATGATGTGCTTGAATCCTATTGGATAGGTTTTAAAGAGGTCCAATGAGAATTTAGATGCATAAAAATATATAATTAACAAAGAGAAAAAAGAAGACACATCTCCAAATGAAATAATTAAATAATACGAGAGAGAGAGAGAGAGAGAGAGAGAGAGAGATAGTGTTAACCCTCACGGCTCACGGACACCCTATCACCTACGACGGACGTGTATTATGTATTTGGTAGAGTCAGGTACCGAGCTTGTCGGACCAATAGGAAAAGGGTAAGAGTGATCGCCGATGAGAGGCGCACTCTAACCGGGACATTCAAGGGATTAGTTGGCTAAGCATGGGCGCCCAAGTGTGAATGGGGTGAGCTCATATAAAAGCCAACTAAACCTAAAATTCACTCATTCTCTCATTTGTGCAATAGAAGAGTGCTCTTGCTCCATCTCCATCTCCATCTTCTTCTTCTTCACCTCCTTGTGTGTGTGTGTATGTGTGAGAGAGAGAGAGAGTGCGATCGAGCATTGCTGCGGCACGACGGCGGTGAAGTGGTTGAGCGTGACGTAGTGACGTCTCCTTCTTCTTCGCGGCGAGGAATCCTCCACGGCAGGAGCATAGAGGGGTGAGTGACACACCATTGCCTTCTTTTGACCTTACTAGTTAAGCTAGTTGTGTGCTTGGAGCCGTCTATGGCTCGCACACAGTGTTAGGCAAGGCCCTTGCTTCGACAGTGCGGCAAGGAGCGCACATTTTTGGCGCCGCTGTCGGGGAATCGCCCTGCACTAAGCCCAAGAGGCACTTTGTGCTTCTCCTATGAGTTGTTTGTAGTAGGAAAGAAGAGGAAGAGGAAGAGGAATGAGTTGTTTTTCTGCAAGTTGTTAATTTCTGTATTGTTTGCAAGTTCTGTGATTTCTGCATAATGTTGTGTTTTCTGTTTGCATACAGTCTTTGCACAATTAGTAGTCGTTAGCTTGTTTGCAGTGAATAAATAAGTAGGAAGGCAGTTAGCAATTTCTGCTTGCACACAGTCTGTACACAGTTTTCTGTCAAGGTTTGCCTGCACACAGTCTTTGCACAGTAAGGTAGTGAGAGAGGAAGTAGGTGGATAGTTAGCTCATTGTCAGCAAGCAGTTAACAGATTAGTTAGTGGTTAGCAGCACTGTTAGGAAGTAGATACGGTAGTGAGCTGTCTCTGAGCTGTTGACTAGGAGGTTAGGTAGGTGACAGTGTGTGTGGTCAAGAAAGGGTCACCAAAACCGCGCGTAGTCGTCGCCCAAAAATTTAAAAATAAAAATAAAAAAACCGAAAATATTTAAGCGTGAGTGACTAGGCGGCTACACTAAAATTTTGATCGGGATTAGACTCACTCTTATATATATACCCTACCCCCTCAAGAGGGAATGAGAGCATGTGGGGCAAGTCCTCCACTCTCCTCCCTTCTCTTCCCACTTGCACCCTTAGACTTTCTAATTTGGGCCTAGTTCCCTACTAGAAATTGACGGTTTTAGGGATTCCGAGGGCATAAAGTGACCAAACAGAGGGCTGTAAAGCATGGCACGTCCCTCTGACCGAGACGCTCGTTTTGAGCTATCATACGTTCAAAAAAAAAGGACTAAAAAATTAAAAAATTAAGAAAAGACTTGGGTTGCAAAACACCCAAAAATACTAGGTGAGCAGCCTTCACGGGCACTCACTGACACTTCTAGGGGATCCAAGTCATATGAACCTACGCTCTGGACGAGTGTTAGAGCACGAGCATATTGGTAGTGCCTCCATTTACGCGGGCACCCATTATTCCTCCACCCTAGGTTCTGGACCTTCGGCCGGGACTCAAGGTAGCGCGACCCAAGATCCTCATATCGCGTCTAGTGATTCTTCCTCTGACTACGAAGTCATGGAGGGGTATCCTACACCAAACCCTGATAGTTCAAGTCAAGACATGCATGCCATGGGCCCACGGCCCGGGTCCAGCGTGTTTAGCCGCTTAAAAGAGACCCTTAGTAGAGCTACTTGCTCCGAACATGCGGTTAATGAAATAAATGAAGGGAGTGGGGAAGTAAATTCGTCATTCATGCCTAAAATAGACCCTATGCTTCTTGAGAGTGTGCATGTGAATGTTCCATCCACTGCACCTCCTGATCCTTTAGGACTATCTCCCTCTGAGGTTTTACTACCCGATGGTAGGAGTCTTGCCGAAGTACAAGAGATCGAACGCTATATGCAAGCAACAAGGGAGAGGGAAATTGAGAACCTACGAAGGCTAGAACAAAGTCGAGCCCTGAAAGCAAAGGCTCCTATGACAACAATCATGCCAGCCAAGCAACCGAGTACTCCCAAGGTAGCAGTCATGGAGGGGCAAGCGATGGGGAGCAATAATGCTTCCACTTCGAGGGAAACCTCCAGCACGCCAGGCCTAGATGGGATATTCCTAAACAAAAATTGGGAGTATGACCTACAAGCAGAAGCTTTAACTGATCAGTACACATGACACACCTATCATGTGGGTTGGTTAGATGTTCTACAATCCACATCGGGTGCTACTAGCATAGATGAGCAACAACAGAAAGTCTGTGATGTCCTCCATAGGATTGTCGAGTTAGAAAGATAGAACACAGGGATCAACATGCCTTCAACAGGCCTAATGAGATTCTTGGATACGGGAAAGGCCAACCAACCAACCCTGTCACAAATGGAGACTCCCTCGGTGAGCCCCATTGATCCTCCATATGTTGTTTCGCCAGGAGCCTCAGTACAATCTGAGCCCACAAGTGGCAGCTTTACCTTCCCAGATCTAGCTCATCTTTCTCTTAATGACACTACGACTACCATGCATATCCCAGTGGTGAGCATGACAAGAAGTACACCATGGAGTTCATTTGTTAACACTGCGCCGATGCCTAGTAGCACAGTGCCCCCAACTATACCTACATGTATGTATCAATCATGTGCACCTGTCGTACCTCAGTCTCATGTAGCTCCTACACCTCCAATTATTCCAAGAGCTTACAATCCACAATGGAATTATCCAAGCTCTTATACAAGTGGAGCCATGCCATTTAATAATAACATGCCATATCAGGCACCCCCTATGCCTAGGGCCACGCCTGTAAACTTTGGACCACCGTCTGGTACACCACCATACGAAATTTGGGACCCAAGAGCCGCGCGTATGCCAAGGCCAAGGCCAACTCCCATCTCACATGTGGTTCCAAGAGCACATACACCCATTATACTTGCTCAAATAGGAGATTTGGCAGCATTTGCTCAAACTATCGGTCGCTCTATTGCGGAAAACATGCGTAGTGCACCTGATAGAGAGCCTAGGAGCAAGGCAGTTCAAGTAGCTAAGCTCACACAGAAATTCAATGGAGAGGGAGATGCTAGAAAGCATATGGAAGTCTTTGAACATGTGTGCGATTCCTTGGAAGAGCACAATGAGCTACATAAGTGTAAGGCTTTGAGTTTGACCCTAAGCGGAAAGGTTGGAGATTGGTATAGAACCTTAAGAGTAGAAGAGAAAACGATCTACTCTACTCTTAGGAGATTGTTCTTAAAAGAATACATACGAGAGGGAGTACTTTGGGGTGTAGCCTCTCAGCTTCAGAAAGCCCAACGAGAAGAAGGTGAATCCGTGAGAGACTTCATTAGTCGCCTAAAGAATTTGAATTCTCGATGCAATCCAAACGAGCGATTCAACAACAACCAATTGCTCGATAGATTCATTAGGGGACTACGACATGAAAGTATCTATAATGGACTAGCCATTAGAGGTATCACTACTTGGGAAGCAGTCACCATGAATGCAATCCAATTGGAGGATAATTTAATAATTGCAGGAGAAAGAGTGTCTGCCGAGCCGAAGTCTAGTAGCTCGCAAGCATCAGGGCATGAGCCAATGAAGATAAAGCCAATCGTGAAAGAGCAAACAATATCTGAGATGACTTTGGCAGATCTCACCAAGGCCATCCAAGAAAGCCTTAGGGGTAATCGTGCTCCACAAAACACTCATATGCATCCAAGAAGGGAGCAACAATGGTGCTCAATTTGCTTGGGCCTACATACTACGAGTGAATGCCCTACTTTCAGAGTAAAGTTTAACGGGACTTGTAACGCGTGTGGTAGGTATGGCCATCAAGCGAAGGATTGCCTAATGCTTAAACGCATCATGGAAAATAGACCGCCTATAGCTTGGGCAGACTCACCTCGAGTTCCTGCATTGATGCCTACCCCACCCATGGAGCAACAATTGCCATTACAGCACATGGTCCCTAGAACCCAAAATGTGGTCCAAACCACGCCGTTGCCACCTCCAGTGCTAGGACCGCAACCCCCTCATCCAAGAGTTACACCTATGAACCAAATAGGTTGCGAGTCATCTAGTACTTATGTAGATTGCGAAGAGGACATAGACCCTAGTATCACCTATGGAGTCGACATGCATGAGGAGTGTCCCATGTACTATATGGAAGACCATTGGGGACAACTCAAACCGGTATATCAAGCTACTGCGCTAGCAGCAAGAGGCCAAAATATTAATAGTTTTGCCAGGAGACCACCTCTTCAGTGCTACGAATGTGGTGGACCACATCGAGTAGCTGAGTGCCTCATTAGAATGCAAAAGAATGCTGCACTAATGCAAACAAGTCAAGGGAATGCATTGGCAATGCCAATACTCACTTGTAATCGTTGTGGCATAGATCATTTGATCGCACAGTGTCCTAACAATCCAAACGCACTGAAAATCACACCATTGAACATAATAGAGATTGTTGATGGGACACCACCAACTATAAACATAGCACCAGT
Organism: Adiantum capillus-veneris; assembly: GCF_014529385.1. Taxonomy (NCBI): domain Eukaryota; kingdom Viridiplantae; phylum Streptophyta; class Polypodiopsida; order Polypodiales; family Pteridaceae; genus Adiantum; species Adiantum capillus-veneris. The sequence continues at coordinate 79,507,853 of NC_140960.1, read as the reverse complement.
GAATGCACTCACACGGTCGATGCTCCAAAAGCAAAATTACATCCTCGAAGAGAGAGATGCTGCATCCATTGGTCGAGCGAGAAAGAAGAAAACACGAAGAAAGAAATCCCTTAATGCTTCTAGCTCAAAACCTAGTTCAAAGACTAACATAGGGACAGGAGAGGATCCCGTGTATATGAATGACCCTGAGGATGACTCAGATTCGATAGAGACCACAGAGACCAAAACTGTTACTACAAAGGAAAAAGCCAGTGAGGAGGATCACGAAAGGGAATTACGACGAACACCAAAAGAGTATTCAAAGTTAAACCACCCAGTTGCGAACCCCCAAGATAAGCCACGAGAGACAAAAAATGAGGATTGCAAGAGAAAGATTGGAACCTATCCAAACCCAACAGTGGAAATTGAACGAGTCCAACAATTGAGGGGTTTGGTGGAAGAAACTCAACGAACATTAGAACCTGAACCCAAACATATCCAGATGTCGGACACAGTGTTTCCCACACAAGTTCAACCTCACAAGAACTACAGGCCGTTAGCTATACCCAGTATCATTCGGGAAGAGAGTGAGGGTAGGACATCTGAAAGTGGACACACACCTTTCCTACTAGAGAGAATGTTTGGTGAGGGAATGCCCGACCCCCTTGAGGAAGTGGAGATTCCATCTTCACCATTCTCTTGTCAGGGTCCTACGTCCCACAAGATGCCATTAAATGTTGACAAATTGATGGATTTCATGTCTTCAGAAGTTAGAACCACCATCATGTCCAAACTATATAAAGACCCCGAGCTAGTCTCAACTCTTCGAGCCTTCCTCAATGGAGAATTACAGGCCGGATTACCACAGTTTGCACATATGAACAAACCTGACTCGGTAATGAATGATGAGGAACATTTAGCACCACCATCTGACCTAGCGGGACATGAATCTGTAATTGAGGTACCCATTAACAAGTTGGGGCAATACTTTGAAGGTGATGAATCTAATGCTACTCTACCAATCACTACTAAAGGATTAACTGTAAAGGGGGTCCTTGACGGTGGTGCGGGAGTCAGCATGGTGACAAAGAGTTGTTGGGAGTCTATGGAGCGACCTCACCTTGAAGCCACAAGCGTCGTGGTAAAAATGGCTAATGGATCTATTGTTACGCCTATTGGAATGCTAAAGGATCTCAGAATCAAGGTCTTGGGACACAAGGTAAGGCAGACTTTCATTGTTATGGATTTTTCCAAGCATCCTATGTCATTTGAGATGATCTTAGGGCGTCCATTCATGAGGGAAGCAAAAATGGTGCATGACTGGTCCAAAAACCACGTCTACTTACAGTTCCAAGACTCTGTCATTCGAGTTGATCTTTTAAGTGGTCGAACGCATCCTCTAGGAAATAAATTCATCATTGATAATCGATCAGACACAACAATTCACTCAGCTCCATTACAGTATTGTTACATGTGTAACAAAGACACTGATATTGGGGAGAACTCTCCTTATATGGATATCCTACCCTGAATGGCTGAGTCAGACAATGTCGATTGGGTACACCTAGCGGCAACTATAGATACATGGGGAACTAGAGGAACAACCTGGGTAACACCAGATGGGGAAGAGATACCACACATTGCACCAGTAAACATGTTAGGTGTAGCGCATGTAACATCCGATGATAAGAAAGAGGCACACCTACCTGAGAGTGAAACTGATGATTCCTCAAAGGCTTCAGGCCAATACACATCAGAAACGGAATCTCAGGGAGAAATGGATTCAGAACCTGAGGAAACATCGAGTGAGCCAAGTATAGAAACTGAACACTCAAGGCCTAGTACGACCATCTATGGTAATTTATATGAGAGTGAAGAAGATACAAGCGAAGACCTATCAAGCGAGTCGAGTTCAAATATTTACCAAAATCAAAACCTTAACAAGAAACAAAGGTCATATAAGAGACGACGATATCGAGCAAATGTGAGAGCTAGGATAAACAAGGAAAGATCTACTGCATAATGGCTTAACTATCTAGGGGCATGTGATGCTCATCGAAAGCTAGTAGACAATTGGGGTGAACATCTCCAGAGTGTCATGTGGTGCAGCCCGCGACCCATTGACCTCGCTCAATTAGAGGTTACAAAGCCGAAATTGAGTCGAACTATAAGAAGACGTCAAAACCGAGAGTTGCACAACAACAAAAGGAGGCAGAACTAAAAGAAAAGTCTCCGTCAGGACAAGAGCCTACTGACTTACATACGGCTCTTGAACATTTTAGATCTTATACCACGGGGGAGTGAAAGGTTGTGTATGCCAAAGCCCAACGAATACCTACCAATGGAAGCAGTGGAGTCTATGATGGTCCAGCGGTAGTTAAAGAGATAGAATTAGCAGAACCAGGTGAGGAGTCTAAACCAGTCTTTATTGCTCAAGACCTTGCCGAAACTGAAGAGGCTGTACTTAAGGAGCTCCTCAAGGAATACAAGGATATCTTTGCTTGGACATATCATGACATGAAGGGCGTTCCACCTTCTGTGGTGCAACATACAATTCCCATGATCAACACTGCTAAACCCGTCCAGCAACGACCCTATCCAATGAATCCTAAGTACGCCAAAATTGTACAAGAGGAGATTGAAAAACTTATCCAATGTGGATTCATATACCCTATTGAGCACTCAAAATGGATTTCTCCAATAGTCATTGTGCCAAAAAAGAATGGGAAACTAAGAGTGTGCGTGGACCTAAAGAAAGTTAATGCAGCTACTAGGAGAGATCATTATCCCTTGCCATATTCAGAACATGTGCTTGAAAGAGTTGCGGGCAAGGAAGCTTATAGCTTTTTAGATGGGTACTCTGGTTACAATCAAATCACAATTGCATTAGAGGACCAAGCTAAAACTGCTTTTATCATAGAGTTTGGAGTGTTTGCATTTCGTGTTATGGCTTTTGGCTTAACGAATGCCCTTGCTACATTCCAACGATTAATAAACACTGCGTTTTAAGAATTTCTAAGGGAGTTTTGTGAAGCTTTCCTAGACGACCTTTGTGTTTATTCTTCTTGGGAGAAGCATTTGTTATATCTACAAAAAATATTTGAAAGGTGCAGATTTTATCGCATCTCATTGAACCCTTTCAAATGCCAATTTGGGTTAAGCATGGAGTCATTCTAGGGCATATAGTGTCCAAGAACGGGATATCCACAGATGAGAGTAAGATTAAAGCCATTGCCGATTTGCCACCACCTACTAACTATAAAGGAGTTCAAAGATTTATGGGCCATGTTGGTTATTATCGAAGGTTTATTTTAAACTTTGTCGAGATAGCGCGTCCATTGTACAAGCTTCTTATCGAGTTTCACTGGACGGAAGAATGTCATCAATCTTATGAGTTATTAAATAAGGCCCTAACAAGTGCTCCAATCTTGCAAACACCTGATTGGAATGTACCTTTTCATGTGCATATTGATGCATCAAATTTTTCTATTGGGTGTGTTCTAACTCAACCAAGAGAACATAAATTGGACTACCCTATTAGCTTTGCAAGTCGCCAATTAAATGATGCCGAGATGAACTACACTACTATAGAGCGCGAAGGTCTAGCTATGATTTACGCAGTAAAGAAATTTCACTATTACCTTCTTGCTACCAAGTTTGTGTTTTATGTGGATCATCAAGCATTGCTATATTTGGTAAACAAGCCGTGTTCCACATGTCGAATTACACGATGGTTGTTAATTCTTCTTGAGTTTGACTTCATCGTTGTTGTGAGGCCTGGGAGGAAACATGTCATGGTGGATCATTTATCTCGTATCCCTAATGGCGAAGCTCCTACGGGGGTTGATGATGAATTGCTTGATACTCCTTTGTTCATTGTTGAGACAATGCCTGAATAGAGTGAAAAGATTGTTAACTTCTTAGTTAATGGTTTTCCACCCAAAGAACTTCGAAAAGATATAGCTCGAAAATTAATCAAGGAATGCGAGCCCTATTGCTTACTGGTTGGAACTCTCTATAAGAGAGGAAAAGATGATGTTCTTAGACGTTGTGCCCGCGAGGATGAGTATTTATATATTCTACAAGAGGCACACATGGGCGTAGCTGGTGGTCACTTTTCAGGAAACTTGACTGCTCGAAAGATCTTACAGTCAGGCTATTGGTGGCCCACTCTGTTTAAGGATGCATCACTTTTTGCAAAGGGATGTGATGAATGCCAACGCTTCAAGAAACCACAAAGAAGTGATAGGATGCCTCTACATCCCATCAAGGTAACCCAACCATTTGAAAAGTGGGGCTTAGACTTTGTAGGACCGATTAGTCCGGCTGCACGTAACACGCAATCACGATATATCATTGTGGCTACCGACTATGTAACCAAATGGGCTGAAGCAAAAGCAACACGGAAGGCGGATGCAAAAACAACAGCTAAGTTCCTCTTTGAGAACATTATCACACGATTTGGATGCCCCTTTGAACTTATGAGTGACAATGGAACTCATTTTATAAATGAAGTAATAAAAGAACTCACATCAAACTTCATGGTATCTCACCACAAGTCTACACCCTATTATCCCCAAACAAATGGCCAAGCTGAGAGTACCAACAAAACTCTCATCTCCATTTTGACAAAGACAGTCGAGGCTCATCGCACTGATTGGGACCTAAAGCTTACATCAGCTTTATGGGCTTATCGTACTGCGTATAAAGTTGCTATTAATTGCACACCATTTAAGATGGTGTATGGCCAGGAAGCAGTTATGCCATGGGAGTTTGTCATTCCTAGTTTTCGAGTAGCTTCTCAAGAAGGTTGGGATGGTAACCCCTTAGTGGAGCGATTATATATCCTGGAAAGGCTAGATGAAGAGAGGCAATTAGCTGTGCGAAATGCTCTAGTGGAGAAGGATAGGAGAAAGAAGTGGTTTGATAGCCATTTAAAGGATAAAGACATCAAGGTTGGTGATAAAGTTCTTATGTACGGGATACGTAATGAAAAGAAGAAATTGAAATACACTGGTAAGGGACCATATCGAGTGTGTGAAATTACCCCACAAGGTACCATTCGTGTGGAAACTCTAGATGGAGTTGAAACCATTGGATTCCTTAATGGGAGTAAATTCAAAAGATATTATGATCCTTTAAGCCAGGAAGAGTTGCAAGCCATCCATCAAAAGAAGGCTGCCAAGGAACAAGCAGAGCTTTAAAAAATCCAAGCAAGAGTTGAGGCTCGAGAACGACAACAACGTCTTAGACGCCAACGAGAGGCTAATCTGGGAATCACGCAAGCATTTTTCGAAGACACAGATGACGACTCATTAGAATCTGAGCCACCCCTACGATACCCAATTGAGCTAAATAGCCCCTATGGAAAAGTACTATACAATGCCTTATTAGATACGGGAGCTAAACACAATTTGTTATCCTATGGAGTTTGGTGTCAATTAGGGAAACTGACCCTATCCCCGAGTACGATGCAAGTCAAGGGCATTAATAAAAAGAAAACTGCTATTCTTGGAGTCCTTCAGACCCCTGTTGTCTATGACAATGGAAGCATAGTGCAGAGGTTTCTGGTCATGCCCGCGGGAGCTATGGAAGGCAACGTAAACCTGGGACGCACGTGGATGTTGGCAACCAAATGCACTATTGATTGGGATACTGGTAGTGTCACGACGCGACCACCGACTCTTACCCCTATCATTCAAGCAAAGTCACCTACGTTGCAAACTCTAGCAAAGTTGAAGGATAGCCAACATTCACAAGCCAAGGTGGTTAACTCGTCTTTGCCGGCTACCCATGAACCTAGCACTTCAACACTTGTAGTTGCAGCAAGCAATAATATTGCAAGTACTCAACCTGCACGACCTAAGAGTACATACCAATGGGTCCCCAAGGCCTTACTTCCAACTACCTCAACCCTCCCATCCATTCCAAGAAAAAATTTCCCCAGAAAACCAAGAGCGCACCCTAGGAGAGTCAAGACCAAATCACGATGGATTCCAAAACAACTATTAGAAGCCCAAGGCTACTATGATGGAAATGAGCAAATTTGGGTACCTAAACGTAAAATGTGTCCTTCCCTATCGACAACAAACCCATATGAGTCAAACAGTGTAACGCTAAAGCCAATGGCAGACCGTGGGAAGGGAAAGATCACAGAATGCTACACACCTAGTCCAGAGCTAGTTTGGGCTCCAAGGCAAAACCAATTTATTCCACCTAGCTCAGGAAGAGGGGAGTTCCATGAAGCTTCTAGCTCCTCATGTAATACATCCATAGAGGTAAAAGCTTCTACACATCCTCCATCTATAGTAGTGGACCTCCATGAAACTACAAAAGAATCCACACCTCCCAGTGTTCAAGAATCACCTGATGAACCACTTCAAGTTCGATCCTGGGAGAGTACCTTACCACCCTTGCAACTTGACGAGGCACCTAGGGTAATAGAAAACTACTGGCAAGAATCCTCACCTATTACCGACTGGAACAATTGGTTTCAAAGGGTGACGACATCATTTCAAACGGTATGATCTACCCAAGGAAGGGGGGAGTGTTTGTGGACATCCATCATTCACTTGCTTCCCTCTCAACCTTTCTCCATGACCTCTTAATCTCCAATATTAGGGAATGTATATATAAAGCCTTATACTCACAAAAACAAGATAAAAAAGTAAAAGAGCAAGAGCCATAACACAAATCATAAAAACAAATTATGCACAAGAACACGACCCTTGTAATATTTGCACTCTAACCATCATCTATTTGCGTGTACAGATATGGCTAGTATGCTAGAGTCATCCACTCCTGCCTTGGGTGAGAGGTACCCTCGTTACTTTTCACAAATATTTCACATGGTCTTTCCAGTGCTTGCATGTGAATGGGATTTGATAGGTACGCTAGCATGTGAGAGGAATTTTGAGGAGTTAGAATGGCTGATACGTTTTTTGACCACGTCTGATCCATACTTAGTAGAGAGCGTTTCTCCCATTGCACAAGCCTACCCTTTTGACCAAGATGACTATAGGCGTCTAGTGACCTTCTTAGTAAACATGGGCACCTATGATGAAGAAGAAAATTTACGCGACTACACGGATGGCACATATGGTCTCATGGATGATGACTTTGTTTATCTCGACGACGAGGATAGGGGTTTAGCCTTAGGGTTTCCCCCCAACCTCTACAATATCCTATTCCCTTGACTCTCTAGGGGGAGTGCAAATAATTAGGTTAGGGTTCCTTATGTTTTTTGTTGTGTTCAATAAATGTTGGTACCTTTTTCCACTAATGTGCCTCTTGGAGGTATTCCTTTTGTTTCCTAGTGTGTACAGGAGCGTGTTGCTATTGATAGGATTTGGACCTTCATGGAATCTTTATCTCGACTCACTCTTCAAATCAAGCGCGACCATCGACACAAACAGGTGTTTCTTGTCCATTAGCATTGCCCCTTATCTTTTTTGCATCTATGATTGTCTGCTTTAATTGTGATTGGTAGCCTAATATTCACCGCATTTGCTTAGTATCAAACATTTAATTCAATGTAATTTTATGTCATAATCACTTGTCTAGGTTTAAAAATCAAGCAGTCCGACTAAGCTAGTTTGACCAAGTTAGGTGTTAGAAATCTTCTCTTAATACCATGGGGAATGCCTTCCTAATAATCAATGGTTACTTAGGTTCTTAATCCGATTTAGGCAGCATTGTGTGAAATGTACTAGGGCTTTCTAGTGGGCTTGACCCTATTGACCTTTAGCTTAAGTATCATAAAGGGAGTTAACTAGTGTGATGAGCCTGGGGAGGTGTATCAATGTTATATGACCCCCCAAAGTTACAAAATTAAAATGCTGAAAATGAACAAACAAAAAATCAAAGTGCCACACTGTAAAATCTTAAGCTGGAAGAGAAATCTCAACTTGATTTGGTACTTCACTCACATGTATTGCCTATGGTACTAGAGCACTAGAGGTTCCCAGTGTGGGCGCTTTTCCTTGAAAAGCAAAAAACCCAAGGCATACAAAATAAGCACACACATCAAATTGAATCAATGTGAAAAGACTTTGGGGGGTCAAAGAAAAAGTAATCAGTCAGGCGATGATTTCATGAGAAATTCCTTTTATGGTAGATTAACTACAAGGTCTTTTAGATATAGCCTCTAGTCAGCCCTCGAACATGAATACTTGGCTCTCGCGATTAAACAACTTAATTGACCACAGAAAATTAAGAAGCTTACCCATGGTATTAATATTCGATCTCTAGTGCCTTTCGACTGTCAAATTAGCAACCCCAAACTTGTTTAATTTTTTACCTTTACATGTGTTTATGCATTTGATTACATTGCAATTTAATGTTCATTGCTGACAAATTGTTTGAAATTCTTTTACCAATCAATTTGTCTACCTAAAATTGCATATGCGTTTTACTCACTTATGAGAATGCAATTATTGTGCCAATGTTGTTTGATTTTGCAGTGACTGAAGAAAGCTAAGGACATTCATCTCAAATGCTCTTCCACCTCGACGATCGAGCTTCAACTCAATAGCTTCTGAGGACGGAATCTACATCAAGAAGGGGGGCATGTTAACCCTCACGGCTCATGGACACCCCATCACCTACGACGGACGTGTATTACGTATTTGGTAGAGTCAGGTACCGGGCTTGTCGGACCAATAGGAAAAGGGTAAGAGTGATCGCCGATGAGAGGCGCACTCTAACCGGGACATTCAAGGGATTAGTTGGCTAAGCATGGGCGCCCAAGTGTGAATGGGGTGAGCTCATATAAAAGCCAACTAAACCTAAAATTCACTCATTCTCTCATTTGTGCAATAGAAGAGTGCTCTTGCTCCATCTCCATCTCCATCTTCTTCTTCTTCACCTCCTTGTGTGTGTGTGTATGTGTGTGTGTGTGTGTGTGTGTGTGTGTGTGTGAGAGAGAGAGAGAGAGAGAGAGAGAGAGAGAGAGAGAGAGTGCGATCGAGCATTGCGGCGGCACGACGGCGGTGAAGCGGTTGAGCGCGACGTAGTGACGTCTCCTTCTTCTTCGCGGTGAGGAATCCTCCACGGCAGGAGCATAGAGCGGTGAGTGACACACCATTGCCCTCTTTTGAGCTTACTAGTTAAGCTAGTTGTGTGCTTAGAGCCGTCTATGGCTCGCACACAGTGTTAGGCAAGGCCCTTGCTTCGACAGTGCGGCAAGGAGCGCACAGATAGAGGGAGAGAGAGAGGTGTGGACCAAGCATGAGAGGGGGGTATACTCTCCCACACACACACACACACACACACACACACACACACACACACACACACACATTCTATCATTGAGTGGAGCGCAAAGTGCAAGAGCTCCATCTCCTTCTCCAAGCTTGTTGAGAAGTGGAGAGCCTACACCAACACTCTTGGCTATGGAATGCAAATCCAACCAAGAGCCATGCTTCAATGCTTAAGCTTGCCATCTTCTTCATCTTCATTACTATGCTATGCTAAGCAAGAAGAGTGATGATAAGTGAGGAACTATTTCTTTTTCCTATGGATGATTCTTCTTCCTCTTTCCTATCCTCATTCCCCACTAGCTCTCTCCACCTTTGAAGGTGTTTGAGGCCTTGGGATAGTTAATGCTTTTTGCAAAGTTTATGGTATGCTTGTGATACATGAAGCTTTCCATCTTCATTGCATCACCTAGGTCACAAGGAACACAAAGATTGTATTGTATCAAGTCTCTCTTGATGGGAGAATCATAATACAAACGCATTTTGAGGGGGGACCAGCTCCAAGTAAATCCGGTCCTCAACTATTGTCATGTTCTCTAATAATCTCTCTTGCAAAAGTATTGTTCATGCCAAGTTAACTAAGTACTATGTTTATGTTGCTACCATCAATTAAGTTCACCCTCTATGTTTTCAAAGTAATCTCACAAAAATGCTCACTCGAGTTCTCTTAATTCCGTTATTCTCAAAGTTCGTAGGCCATTTCCATCACAATTGATCACGGGACCAAATGAGAGACATATTGTTGAATTTAAGGCTGATTTGAATGCTACTTTCAAGATGAAAGATTTGCGACTGCTGCATCATATTACTTGGGTATACAGGTTAAGCAGTGTGATGGTGGTATTGCCTTGTGTCATAAAAGTTACATAGAGACATTGCTATCTAAGTTTGGACTTGAGGATTGCAAACCTATTACCGCTCCCATGGAAACATGTTTGAAATTGAGTCTTCATGATGCTGGTAATCCTGCAGATGTCACTCTTTACTAAATTGCTGTTGGATTGCTCGTTTATGTATGCAACACAAGGCCGAATATTCAATTTGAAGTCTCATACGTCAACAAATTTTTGCATACCCCAGGGTCTAAGCGTTGATAGGCTGTCAAGAGGATCTTTTGCTACTTGAGTGGCACTTTACATATTGGCTTGTTTTATCCCAAGAGGGGATCATTGCCGCCAAACTTACATGCTTTTTCGCACTTAGATTGGGCTTATTGTTTTGATACGCGAGTGTCCACAAGTGGTTTTTCTTTCATGCTTGGCAGTTCATGTATATCATGGTTGAGCAAGAAGCAACCTACTGTGGCCACTTCTAGTTGTGAGGCTGAGTATATGGCAGTCTTCATGGCCATGATTGAGTGTGTATGACTCAGACGCCTTATGGCTAATTTGGGTGTGGGACAAGACACTGCCAACCTTTGAGCTAGGGTATTCTCAAATGTTGAGATACCTTCGGTGATAAAGGTATCTGGAGTTCCCATTTACGGTACCCTCACCATAGGACATGTATCTTGGCAGTTTTTTGTGCTTTTGAAGTCGAGTTCGCAGTCACACGACATTGGTTTTCCACAGTTGATGCCCAGTGGTTCTTTTTTGAATAGTTTATGTGTTTTTTGAGTTGAGTTATGACTCCTCATACAAAGGAGATTCTGTTGGATTTTTCCCGTGAGTTCATTCTATGCGTTTGTTGCACTTCTAGTTGTTCTTACACAGTGATTGTACTACATTTTGGTTTGAGTTTTTGCTCCTATTCTAGGGGAAACTCTTCCAAAATTGTCCAAGGCAATTCTCCATAAAGTTTCTGGCTACATTCTCTTAGTCATGGTGAGTGCGAGTAGTGCTTCTGAAAGAGAAGAGTACTACATCAAAACGTTTGATGGCTGGAGCTTTGTCATTTGGCAGAAACGTATGCAAGATTTTTGGATCAACAAAGGCTTAATAGCACCCTTGCGTGCAAGAAGAGAGAATTTGTACACTAATGATGAGTGGGATGACTTGAATGAGCGTGCTATGGTGACCAATTGCCTTCACTTTGGTGAATCCATTTACTTTATCGTAATGAATAAGATCAACGCCAAACATTTGTGGGGTGCTCTATGTCAAAGGCTTGGGATGGCAACAATGCCTCAGAACAAGGTTTTCTTGATGAAGAAATTGATTCCCATGAACATGAAAGAAGACAGTAATGTTAGTTCTCATTTGAACAAGTTCAACAACATGTTTTCACAGCTTACTTCAAAAGGTCTCAATTTTGACGATGAAATGAAGGCCATTTTCTTGCTATGTTCGCTACCATTGTCTTGGATACTTTCAACATAGCCATAAGTAATTATGTACCCAATGGCAAGCTAGATTTCAGCAGTGTTGCTGGTGCATTTCTCACTGAGAAGATTCAACGTCAATCTCTTGATGCGAGTAGGCATGGTGATGCATATGTGACTAGTGGCAATTGTGAGACAAGCAAAAGCAGCATGGTCATAGCCGCGATCATTCACAAGATCGCAGGCAAGGTTGTAGCAAGAGTCATGGTAAAGACATGCAAAATGTAGAGTGTTACTACTGCCATAAAAAGGGACACTTGAAGAAAGATTGCCACACAATGTAGCGTGATAAGGGCAAAGAGAAAGCAAAGTCTGACAAACCTAAAAGTAGCGTGAAAATTGAAGAGCTTAATGTGCTTGAGTCTCCAACCATTGAAAAAGTTTTTGGAGTGTCAAATGATGTGTTGAATTTCACATTGAATTTGAAGTCCTGATGCATTGTTAGCTCATGATGAGTGTTATGCGCAAAATTTGATTGTGGGCTCACGTGCTAGCTTTCATGTGACTCCTCACAAAGAGTGGTTTTCTACATACACTAGCACGTATGGAAGGGTGAAGCTAGGCAATTCTTACAAGCTTGATATATGCGGTGTGGACATCGTCATGTTTTCTATGCGTAATGGCACTGAGTTTATGCTGCATAATGACAGACACGTACCCAAATTGACAAAGAGTTTGATATCATTTGGACAGCTGGATGATTTGGGTTAAACCACCATATTTGCTCATGGTTCTTGGATTATCAAGAAGGGAAATCTGGTCATGCTTAAAGGCTAGAAGTCTGGCTCATTGTACTCACTTTATGTCTCTTCTATGAAAGAGAATTCTATTTGTGTAGCCTAGAGCTGTCGTCTACAAAGTTGTGGCATAGCCGGCTAGGACATATGAGTCAAAAGGGAATGAAGCTATTACAGCGTTTTGGTTATATTTCTGTGCTAGATTACTCTAACTTCTCTTTATGTGAGCAGTATATAGATGGCAAACAAACTAGGTTGACATCAACGCCTTTGGACAAGGAGTTAGGGAGTCCTCTAGATCTCATTCATACCGACTTGTGCGGACCTATGCCAGTCAAGTCTCTAGGGAAAGCATTATACTTCCTAACATTCATAAATGACTCTACTAGAAAGGTGTGGGTTTATCTCTTGACGCAAAAAAGTGACGTCTTTAGTGTCTTTCAGAAGTTCTTAGCATTGGTAGAGAACCAATCGAGTAGAAAGCTTAAAGCTTTGCGCAGTGACAATGGATGCGAGTACATCTCCTTCAAGTTCAACGACTTTTCCAGTAAAAGAGGCATTAGAAGACAATTAACCATGCCTTACACACTTGCCCAAAACAGTGTGGCTGAAAATGAATAGAACCATTTAGGAACAGGTCACTTCTATATTGTCTACGACCAACTTACCTCAATATTTTGGGGAGAAGCTATTACGACGGCTGCTTACTTGATCAATCGGTCACCTAGTACACCACTAAAGTACAAGGTTCAACAGGAGATGTGGACGGACAAAGAGCCAAATTATGACAAATTACTTGTATTTGGGTGTGAGACGTTCTCACTTGTGTCAAAAGTGTAATAAAGAGAATCATAGCGAGCAAGTCTTGCGAAAAAGGATAGAGACAAAGGAGGTGGGGGGTTGGGTGGTAGAACAACAACAATTTTACACCAAACACGTTTCTCTTAGATTTAGCTTATCAGTGGTGAAAAACTCTGGTGGAGGGGGGAATATAAATAGGGGGGCAAGGTTCAAAAAATTGTACATAGTACTGCCATCAAGGTAGGATATGGCTAATTTAACGAAGAGTTACTCCAAATTTTATGGCAGGTACTCCATAAAGAGGGGGGAACTCTTAGGGATGTACAGAAAAGGGGGCTCTTAAAGAGTGTACCAAAATTGGAGGCTGGTTTAAAGTTTAAAGGAGTTGTACAAAAAAGGAGGAGGCTAGATGAGGTACCAAAATTGGAGGCTGGTTTAAAGTTTAAAGGAGTTGTACAAAAAAGGAGGAGGCTAGATGAGGTACCAAAATTGGAGGCTGGTTTAAAGTTTAAAGGAGTTGTACAAAAAAGGAGGAGGCTAGATGAGGTACCAAAATTGGAGGTTGGTTTAAAGTTTAATGGAGTTGTACAAAAAAGGAGGAGGCTAGATGAGGTTTTTGTAAAGTACCATGGTTACTAAGGGGAGAAATACATGAGGGGTAAGGTTTTTGGCAAAGGAGGAGTGTAAGACCTTCGGGGAGAGAGAGTGGGGGGGGGGAGAATTTTTTAGGTAAGACTGGGTTTCTCCGAGAGAAGAGAGCCTAGGTTTGGTGCATCAAGCCAACACACAACTCATTTTGGAAGGTGTGCAAGCTCAGGATTAGCCTTGAGAAGTTTAGAGAGAGGTTTGTTAATGGTATGGGAGAGGTTCAGAGTGCGAGTAAGGGGTGAAAATGGAATTTTTTATAATGGTGGGTGGTGATTTGGTTTTGCGGCATTATGTAAAAGAGAAGGTCTAGAGTTGTAAGAGACAAACCGGAAGCAGGCTTCCAAGAGAGAGGGTGAGTAACCTTTTGCCCGTAGTCTAGCAAAGAAGAGGTTTTGGATAGCAATAAAACCCTCAAGGGACCTCTCTCGAATGATGTACCTTTTGAGTTCTTGGAGAATGAAGGAAATCTTTTGGTGTGTCGGATGCCAGTACTGCCAAGGGATATAATTGTATGCATTGAGACTCTTTTGATGACAATTAGAATCAAGAATCCCATGGGTGGCAAAAGAGGTTCCTTTGAAAAAATGGATATCTAAAATAACTGCCTCTTGAACGGAGATGAGGGAAGAGATCTTTATATGCTGTTGGAGGGGGTGTTGCTCGACCCCTTGGGGATCCTTGCTGTATGGTTTTTGTTGACTTTGGCTTCACCAGAGATTCATTTGCTAATTTGTCGCTCTAGAAGCACCCGTGGTTGTGTTTACATACCTTCGATGATTTGTGGTGGTCTACCACCATAGGACTTGGTTGTTGATGGTCTAGGAAAGCCGCTCGTGAAGTTTGGTGGCAAACGGGCTTGCGGTTTGGCCGCAAGAGCAATTTGACGCTTTGTGTGTCTGATGTCGTTTCTGAAGTTTAGTGCCGCTTCGCGTCACTTTTTGGTCATGCGGGTCACATAGACTTGTCGAGCATGTCGAGATGCTCCTACCCATGAATTTTGGTAGCATTCGGTCGCCGTTTCGCCGATTTCCCATTTGGTGGCCTCTTGCGGGTTGTGCATGATTTTGAAGAAGCTTGCCCAAGCTAGCAGCAGAGCCATCCCAAATACCAAAAGCATCATCAAATCTTTTAAAGTAGAGAAGAGAGGGAGAGGCAAGGAGGTTCATGCTTTCTTCCGGGGAGCAAAGAAAGAGGCATGCATACACCACGGCAAAGTTGGAGCCCATTGTCGTTCCTTTGATTTGGTGCCAACACTCTCCTTTAAAAGAAAGATAGTGATGGTTGAGGATCATGGAGGCTAGGGATAGGATAAAGTGGACTTTGGTAGCGGGAAAGATGTCCTTGATGGTGCTTATGAGAGCCAAAAGACCCTCAAGTATGGGAATGCTTGGATACAAGGATTCCACATCAAAAGTGAATAAAATTATGTGGGGAGGAAACTTGGTGGTGGCTAAGTCAAAGATAAGGGAGTGGGAGTCTCGGAGATGTTGGGTTTTAGATAAGAGGATGGGGTAGAGTTGTGTATGGAGCCATTTAGAAGCATTTTCCAATATATATCCTTTGTAAGAGCAAATAGGGCAACCAACAAGGGTGGGTTTGTGGATTTTAGGTAGGAGAAAAAAAGGGCATGGTTTTAGGTTTGGGTTTGCCAAGGGAGTAGGAGAGGATGAAGATTTGCTCATTGTAGGGAAGAAGGGGGTAATTTGATACAATGGAGGCAAGGAGGGAAGAAACAAATGGTAAGGGGGGAGAAGATACTATGGAGTACGTGAGTGGGCCCGATAGTTGGCAAAGTGCTTCATTATCATACCATGCCCTTGAGAGGATTACCGGTCCAAGGTTTTTATCGGCCGGTTTGATAATGAGGTTGAAGTCATTTTTTAAAGAGCATATGGCTTTAAGCAAAAAAGGTTTGGAGTGGAAGGAGGGGTAAGAGAGAGAAGGGGTTTAAGGAATGTGAAAATTTGTTTGAAGGCGAGGTTGAGAGAAGTAGAAGAAGAGGGGGGATTCCAAGAGGGATTGGGGATGGATAAAGAGAGAGGAGATGTATTTTTAAAGAAAAGTTTTAGTTGAAGTGACCTTTTAAGGTTAGAGAAGGCTTCTAGGATTAGATTTGGTGGAGGTGGAGGTGGAGGAGAGGGAGGGATATAGTTGAGGCCAAGACTAAGAAGTTTCTTTTCGGTAGAGGAGAGGGGCGATTGGAGAGATTGTGTGAAGAGAGGTTGGTGATGTTACCATATACGTGTGGTAGTGATGTGTGTGAACACACTAGGACTGACGGGGCATTTTTCCCCCTCTTTAGGAGGCTTTTTCCCCTGTGCATTGTATATACGCCCATCACTCTAGGGCTATCTATCTTTCCATTTGCACACTAAGTAATACACTCTCTATTGTGCGCCTTGAGCTTCCTTCGTCTTCTCCAAACTGTGTGTGTTTCTCTGCAACCCTAATTCCAACAATTGGTATCAGAGCAGGTTGCATCCTCCCGGGCTTAGTGGCCAACAGCTCCGGCACACGCCTGCTCACTTTCTTCGATTTCTGTGAGCTTTGGCGAGCGTTTGCAGGTCTGCTCAGATTTCTGATTAAGGCTCATTTCGGCCTCCGTTTCCACTACAGGCAGTACTGTACATGCTATTTTGTCATTTTGTGCAGAATTTTTGTCAGTGCTGTTTTTTGCATAACAAGTGCCTTACAGTCTTTTATGGTTTGTGCTATATAGCACATGTTGTTCTCGCTTCGTTTCTCCTCTTTTCGGGCAGTTTTTGCATTAGGTGCAACATTTACCATGGCTGACAACAACAACACATATGTGTTCAAGATGTTTGTTGTTGAGGACAGGTTGGATGGGGACAGTTACCCTATGTGGGCTTACATAATGCAACATGTTCTTGTGTCAAAGGGCGTCTGGAATATTGTGCAGGGCATTGATGTACGTCCTGGTTCTGAGGATGCAGGCGGTGTTGAGGATGTTGCAGGTCTTGCTGCTATTAGAGTTGTTATGCCTACGACAGAACAATCTCGTTGGGATGTAAAGGATGCGCAGGCTCATGCATTCATTGCGTCGTTTGTGAAGCGCACCATTGTTCCTCACATTCGTTCACAACAAAATCTACAAAACAGGCTTGGGATATATTGGCTAGTCTTTATGCAAGTCGCAATGAGGCTAAAATTGCTTTGCTGTGTAAAGAGTCGGAGTCGAAGATTATGCATGAGGAAGATGATATCGACACTTTCCTTGTTGGTGTCAAGGATATCAATGAGCAGCTTATTTCTGTAGGTGAAGTCATTTCAGACAGTTCCCTTGTACAGATTGTTCTTGATGCCTTACCAAATTCTTATCAGACTTTTGCTAGTACTTGGAGACTTATGACCCAAGGAAATCCTGAAGTTGTCAAGTTTGATGCATTATGCACATTGCTGTTGGAAGAGTCACTTTCTAGAAAAAACACGACTAGACAGCGTGCAATTGAACATGCTTTTATTGCTTCTCAAAGAAAGGGTGGTAACAATAATGCAGCCACTTCTTATGGTTCTGCTACGAGTGGCAAAACTTATGTTCCTAATGCTTCTGCTGGCAGCAATTCGTCTGGAAATTCTGGTGATAAGGCAAAAAGAAGATGTGTTGCCATTATTGTAAAGCTAATGATCACTTGATCAAGCAGTGTCCTAAGTTGAAGGCCAAAGAGGCTAAGAAGAAAGAGGGTGGTTCCACTACAAATGCAGCCATTGTTCTTATGTGGATAGAGACAGTGATGCTGATGTTGATGCACGATGGGCTTTTAGCGCAGAGTGCACTTACAATCCTGATGTCCATGATGCATGCTTGTCAGTTGCTGCAAATTCATATGTGTGATATTTCGACAGTGATGCTACAAAGCACATTACCTTACATCGTGAATTTTTCACCTCTCTCGAGTCTGTCCCTCATGGGAATTCAGTCACTTGTGCCAACAATGCCTCTTATCCGGTTCAGGGAGTTGGAAAGATTGTGCTTACTACTGCAAATGGCAGTTCTTTCACACTTGTTGATGCACTTTATGTACCTGGGATCAAGAAGAATCTTTTTGTCTATAGTTGCACTTGCTAGACTTGGACTTGTAGTCAAATTTGTGGATGACAGATGTATAGTTCATAATCTCAGTTTTGGTGATGAAATTGTTGCATCTAGGCTTTTGTGCCATGGGATGTATAATCTCACTTTGTATGACAAGTGTGGAAATTTTTTTGCAAATGCAGTTGCAGATTCAAGGGCTATTTCAGATGCAAAACTTTCGCATGCACGTTTTGGTCATCTGAATTTTGCTAGTTTGTTGCGTCTGCAGAAATCTGATATGGTTGCTTCTTTGCCACCTCTTGAAGCACCTGTCAAACATGTTTGTGAAGGCTGTATTTTGGGTAAATGCAGTGTTCTAAGTTTCCAAAGGATGGTTTAGTTAGGGTCACATGCAAGTTGCAGCTTGTGCATAGTGATGTTTGTGGGCCCATGCAAACTCCGTCCTTGGGCAATTACCTGTACTTCGTGACTTTCATTGATGATTACTCCAGGCATGCATGGGTATTTTCTCTTAAAGCAAAGTCTGACGTTTTTATGTGCTTCAAACAAATTTTGGCTATGGTTGAAAATGTCTCGAAATGTACTATGGGCACCCTCCATTCCAATCGAGGGGGGGAGTATATGTCTCATGAATTTAATGCATTTCTGGCTAGTCATGGGATAAAACACCAATGTACAGTGCCTTATACGCCTCAGCAAAATGGTGTTGCTGAGAGAAAAAATAGGTGACTTACGGTAATGGCACGATGTATGGTCAAAAGTCAAGCTTTGCCACATTCTTTTTGGCTTGAGGCCATCATGTGTGCCACTTATATACTTAACAGGTGTCCTATGAAAGCTTTGCAGACTATTACTCCATATGAAGCATGGCATGATAGAAAGCCTTTTATTGAGCACATGCGTGTTTTTTGTTGTTTGGCATATGCTTTGGTGCCACAAACACAACGCAAAAAATTGGGTGATAAGGCTGTCAAATGTATTTTTGTTGGTTATAGTGCTGAAAGCAAAGGTTACAGGTTGTATCATCCGCAAAATAGCGTATTCTGGTTTCACGGGATGTAGTGTTTGTGGAAGATTTTGTTCAGCCCTTGTTGTTATGTACTAGAGACAGTAATGTAAGCTCACAGGACATTTATGACACTTTCTTGCCTCTTTTTAGTGGTGGAAATACGAATGTAAATTCCAATGAGGCAAATGTACAACCTATGGGGGTTTCCAAAAATGTAACAGATTAGCCTATTATTGATGCAGATGTACATGATGTACTTCATGAGGAAAGTCCTGAAAATGAGTAGGCTAGAGGTATGCCAAAATGGCTGGTGCACACTTTGCGTGACAGTAAATTGAATGCACCTTTGTCTAGTCGTACTTGTTCAAGCTCTCACCATGCATCTTATGCATTAGATTGTTATGCTTTGGTTGTGTCTAGCTTACATGATGTTGAGGAGCCTCTGTCTTTTGATGAAGCACATAATTCAAAAAATTGGATGGTTGCCATGCAATCAGAATATGATGCACTTATAGAAAATGACACATGGAATTTATGTGATTTACCTCCTGGCAAAAAGGCCATTGGTACGAAGTGGGTTTACAAGTTGAAACGCAAGCCGGATGGTGAGATCAATCGCCATAAGGCTCGACTTGTTGCAAAGGGTTATGCACAATAAAAATGCATAGATTATGAAGAGACTTTTGCTCCCACTTGTCGTATGACTATTGTGCATTTTCTATGTGCATTGGCAGCTCATTTTGGTTGGGATGTACATCAATCAGACATTGTTACTGCTTTCTTGAATGGTGACATATTTGAGGAAGTTTATGTAACACAACCTCGCGGTTTTGTCAAGAAAGGACAAGAGGACAAGTCTGCAAATGTAAGAAGGCTTTGTATGTGTTGAAGCAATCTCCTCGTGCTTGGTATGAGAAAGCTGACACTCATTTGGTCAAACAAGGTTTTTGTAACAGTCCAACAGAAAGCACATTGTATGTAAAGCATGAGGGTGATGTACTTCTCATCGTGGTTCTTTATGTCAATGATTTGCTGATCACTAGACCAAATGAGAGACATATTGCCGAATTTAAGGCTGATTTGAATGCTACTTTCAAGATGAAAGATTTGGGGCTGTTGCATCATTACTTGGGTATACAATTTAAGCAGTGTGATGGTGGTATTGCCTTGTGACAGAAAAGTTACAGAGACATTGCTATGTAAGTTTGGACTTGAGGATTGCAAACCTATTGCCACTCCCATGGAAACACGTTTGAAGTTGAGTCTACATGATGTTGGTGATCTTGTTGATGTCACTATTTACCAAACTGTTGTTAGTTGCCTCATTTACGTATGCAACACGAGGGTGGATATTCAGTTTGCAGTCTCACAGGTCAGTAGATTTATGCATAGCCCAGGGTCTAAGCATTGGCAGGCTGTCAAGAGGATTTTTCGCTACCTTAGTGGCACTTTACATCTTGGCTTGTTTTATCCCAAGGGGGGATCATTGCCGCCAAACTTACATGCTTTTTCGGACTTAGATTGGGCTGGTTGTTTTGACACGAGTGTGTCCACTAGTGGTTTTTTGTTTCATGCTTGGAAGTTCATGTATATCATGTTTGAGCAAGAAGCAACCTACTGTGGACACTTCTAGTTGTGAGGCTGAGTACAGGGCAGTCTTCACAGCTACGATTGAGTGTGTATGGCTGACACGCCTTATGGCTGATTTGGGTGTTGGATAGGACACTACCAACACTACCTACATTGATAGTCATAGCGCATTGGCAGTTGCGAGGAACCCAGTTTTTCATGCTTGCACAAAGCACATTGAGGTGCATTACCACTATGTCAGGGAGAGGCTCTCAATAGGAGAGATCAGCTTGGCTTATGTGCCAACACAGGACAACCTTGCAGATCTTTTCACAAAGGCATTGTCTCGTGAGAAGCTCGAAGCTTTCCACAAAGCTTTGGGCTTGCTCCCCTTTGTGGACTAATCATGTCCTCAGGGCATGGCACTTCCCTTTACTCATGTGCCAGCTCTCGTTCACCGCATCACTCCAGGGGGGATTTGTTACCATGTACATGTGGTAGTGATGTGTGTGAAAACTTAGGACCGCCGGGGCATTTTTTCCCCTCTTTAGGAGGTTTTTTTCCCCGTGCATCGTATATACGCCCATCACTCTAGGGCTATCTATCTTTCCATTGCACACTAAGTAATACACTCTCTATTGTGTGCCTCGAGCTTCCTTCGTCTTCTCCAAGTTGTGCTGTGTGTGTTTCTCTGCAACCCTAATTCCAACAGGTGACTTTGTGTTCGATAGAAAAGGTAGAGAGATTTTTTAAGACCAAAATTTTGAAGAGGTAAGGGTTGGTGAGAAAAAAGCCAATACTTACAACGCTTTTTACCAAACGGGGAGGGGTGGGGTAGGAGAGGAAAAGTACATGGAGGAGGGGTCCAAATGTGAGAAAAGAGAGAAGGTTGAGAGAAGAGCAAGTGGACCCAAGTTGTAGGGT
Organism: Adiantum capillus-veneris; assembly: GCF_014529385.1. Classification (NCBI taxonomy): domain Eukaryota; kingdom Viridiplantae; phylum Streptophyta; class Polypodiopsida; order Polypodiales; family Pteridaceae; genus Adiantum; species Adiantum capillus-veneris. Next base: position 79,486,555 of record NC_140960.1, on the reverse strand, counting down.
GCTCCTTCCCTAATTCAACCTCCTCCATTGCAAGTTTTTTGAGCTCTTGGGTAACCTATATTTGGGGTGAAGTGGTTTAGATTGAGGTATGCGGAAGGAGCTAGGAGAAGGAGACAAAAGAGGATAATTGGGGGTTTGGAGAAGAGAGGGTAGACAAGAAGGGTTAATAGAGGAGGGATTAGTAGAGGAGGGGGAGGAGGAGGGGAATTTTGGAGAGGGGGAGGGGTGAGTGGTAAAAGAGGGAGAGATACAAGAGGGGGAGTTTGGGCGAGGGTAGGATAAAGGGGGAGAGTTTTTGGGTTTTTTTAAAAGGTTGATGATAAACTTCTTCATGGGAGTTTTTGGACAAGGAAGGGGAATTTTTGAAGCCATGTATAGTGCCCATCATAGGTGGAGGGAGTTTTTTGTGGGTAAATTGTTGAGGAGCCTTATTAACATGCTTCTTTGGGGGGGGGGTGTGGGGTGGGCGGGGTGAGAGAAATTTTTTTATTTGGGTAGTGACTTCGTGGTAAACGAATTCTCCCACCGTTTCTTCCTTAGGTAGAGATTCTACCTCCTCTAGGAGGGAGACTTGGGACCTTTTTCTAGCATTGTGAGCTGCTAAGTTCAAGGAAGAGGCTAAATGGTTTTGAAGGATCTCATTTTGTAAGAGAGCATCAAACTCATTAAGAGAAGCTTGCTTCCATAAGAGTAATTGGCTAGCCCAAGCCGATGGTTGTACTCTAGGAAAGGAGATGGGTGCAAACTTTTAGTGAGCTCCAAAAGCCTTTCTTCCACAATGTTGTGGTAGTCATCAAAGCTCTTTTGGAGGTTCTTTACAAGTAAGGTTTGAGCTTGAATGTACACTTTGGTGCCATCTAGTTGAAATTGGATATTGAGGGTTTCTAGCTTAGCGCTTAAGAGTGCTTGTGCATGAGAGTCTTCCAAGGTAAGACATGGAGGCTTCATTCAAAGACTGTGCAGAGCTCTTTGGTTGGCATGAAGGTTTTGTAGGTGGGAAAGGCGAGATTTGCCCTTATTGAGCTTAAGATTGAGAGCCCTAAATTCTTCCAAGGAGAGGGATACAATTTTATGGAACTCCAAAGGTTTTTCTATGGTGGGAGAAATGGGAAGAGACATAATAGAAGAGGAAGGGGTCAAGTTTGAGGCGCTCGTGGAGAGAGAGCCAAAAGAAAAGGGGAAAGTAAGGGAGGGATTGGCGAGGATTCCACTTTGGAGGGAATTGGAAAGGATGCCGCCAAGATTAGAGAAGGAAGAGTTTGCCATGCCGTGTTGAGGTGAAAAGGTGGGGATGCCCTTGACTATGTTAACGGTAGAAGGGATGGAGAGTTGGTCCAAATCCTCAATGGGTAGGTTTGCAGTGAGACCCAAGATTTCTTCCGGGCTAAACAAGGTTTTCTTCGAGGGTGTAGTGGCAAGGGTAGAGGCTTGCATTGGCGTGGTTAAGGTTGACAAGGGTGGGTTGATGAGGCTAGCTGCAGAAACAAATCCGGGAAAGGTATACGTGCATCGAGAGAGGTATTAAGGGCTTGGGTAGCCATAGGGGAAGGGAAGGCGGAAGAAGATGATTGGAGGTTAGGATGGTTGGTAGAGTTAGTTCCCAAATTAGTGGAGGAAAGACATGCGGACGAGGTTCCGAAAACTCCTTCTATCCCCATGGTGGTGGGAATAGGGGATAAGATAGTGGGAGAGGGTGGGGGAGAGGTCTCCATAAACTTGCACCCTAGTTATGGGTGGGAGATCGAAGTGCCCGGGTGGGAACACGACCTGGCTTAAGTGGTAAGGGTGCTCAAGAAGTGTTGGGATGCCTATTACTGGATACGGGAATCTTTGTAGAAGAGACGGGATGCACATCTGACGGTGCTGTGAAGACTGCGCGGGGCGTGGGATGACAATGCGAGAAACCAGTGCTGTCGCCTTTTGATCCGTGCTGTCTAGTCACCCGGTCAGTGTCACTGTGGAGCAGTTCGAGACAATAGTAGCTGTGCCGTGGCGGTGAGTAGCACGAGAACCCGCAGCTGTGCCAAGGAGGTGAGTAGTATGAGAACCCGCAGCTCGAGAACCTACGGCTGCGCCGTGGTGGTAGGGTAGAAGCGGTGCCAAGAACCTTAACTGCACCTAGGATAGTACCTGCACTATGGCGGTGGAGCTGTAGGGATGTCGAGAAGCCAAAAGCAAGACGTTGAGAACTAAGGCTGTTGAAGTCACCGGTCGTGAGAAGCTGTTGAAGTCGTCGGTCGTGAGAGGCGTGTGATTACCTTACAGAGAAGTCCGGAAGGTGTCGAGGAGGATGCGACCACCACATAGAGGGCCGGCTCATGAGAGGTATGCACTGCCTCTGCAGTGACATCAAGGAGATGACATCGCGGGGCTCGGGATTATAGGTAGTAACTTGCCACCAATGTCGAGGTTAATTTTGAAGATAGAAAAGGACACAGTAAGGTAGGTGCGAGCTTTGTAGGAGATTTGCGAGCAGAGGCAATAGGGGAACTGTGGGAGATTTGCGAGCAGAGGCTATGGGGGAGAAGGTGCGCAGAGTGAAGGGGGGAATGGTGGAGAAAGTGGAGGAAGTGGAGGAGCTGGACCGAAAAAGGTTTTGTTGGATATGGTGCGAGGTGACGAATATGACGTAAATGGAGAATAGGTGGGTTAAGGTGAGCAGCTTGTTAAGGTGGGTTATGGTGAGCACCTCGTTGAGGTGAGCAACTTGGAGCGCGAGTAACCCGCTGTGGTGAGAGTAGCTTCGGAGCATAGGACGAGCAGGGAGAGTTTCGAGCAAAGGGGAGAACTCAAGGTTTACTTGAAAACATTTTTTGAACATTGGTGAAGTAGCAGAGCTTTAAGCAGTCAGAGCCATCCTAAATACCCAAAACCTAGGGAAAGACTTATTTAGAAAGATAAAGGACTTCCATTGAGATGGGTTCCCGCCGGTGCAGGGAGGAAGGGGGAGGGGGGGGGGGGGGGGGGGGGGGGGGGGCGAAACAAAGGGGAGGATAAGAGAAGTAAGGAATTGATAAAATGCAAGTGCTACGCTGGACATCATAGAGGGATTATTGAAGTTCCTCTAAGACAAAATTGTAATAAAGAGAATCATAGCAAGCGAATCTTGCAAAAAAGGATAGAGACAAAGGAGGTGGGGGGTGGGGTGGTAGAACAACAACAGTTTTACACCAAGTGCATTTCGCTTAGATTTAGCTCATGAGTGGTGAAAAAGTTTGGTGGAGGGGGGGAATATAAATAGGGGGAAGGGTTCAGAAAACTGCACAGAGTACTACCATCAAGGTAGGATGTGGCTAATTTAAAGAAGAGTTACTCCAAATTCTATGGCAGGTACTCCTTAAAGAGGGGGAACTCTTAGGGGATGTACAAAAAAGGGGGCTATTAAGAGTGTACCAAAATTGGAGGCTGGTTTAAAGTTTAAAGGAGTTGTACAAAAAAGGAGGAGGCTAGATGAGATACCAAAATTGGAGGCTGGTTTAAAGTTCAATGGAGTTGTACAAAAAAGGAGGAGGCTAGATGAGGTTTTTGTAAAGTACCATGGTTACTAAGGGGAGAAATACATGAGGAGTAAGGTTTTTGGCAAAGGAGGAGTGTAAGACCTTCCGGGAGAGAGAGGAGGGAGGGGGGAGGGGGGGAGAATTTTTTAGGTAAGACTGGGTTTCTCCAAGAGAAGAGAGCCATTAAGCCAACACACGATTGGTTTTGGAAGGTGTGCAAGCTTAGGATTAGCCTTGAGAAGTTTAGAGAGAGGTTTGTTAACGGTGGGAGAGGTTCAGTGTGCAGGTAAGGGGTGAAAAGGGAATTTTTACAGTGGTGGGTGGTGATTTGGTTTTTTGGCTTTTATGTGAAAGAGAAGGTCTAGAGTTGTAAGAGAAAAACCGGAAGCAGGCTTCCAAGAGAGAGGGTGGGTAACCTTTTGCCCTTAGTCCTACCTAAAATCCACAAGCCCACCCTTGTTGGTCGCCCTATTTGCTCCTACAAAGGATATATTTTGGAAAATGCTTCTAAATGGCTCCATACACAACTCTACCCCATCCTCTTATCTAAAACCCAACACCTCCAAGACTCCCACTCCCTTATCTTTGACCTAGCCACCACCAAGTTTCCTCCCCACATATTTTTATTCACTTTTGATGTGGAAATTCTGTATCCAAGCATTCCCATACTTGAGGGTCTTTTGGCTCTCAAAAGCACCATCAAGGACATCTTTCCCGCTCCCAAAGTCCACTTTATCCTATCCCTAGCCTCCGTGATCCTCAACCATCACTCTTTCTTTTAAAGGAGAGTGTCAGCACCAAATCAAAGGAGCGGCAATGGGCTCCAACTTTGCCGTGGTCTATGCATGCCTCTTCCTTTGCTCCCTGGAAGAAAGCATGAACCTCTGTGCCTCTCCCTCTCTTCTTTACTTTAAAAGATTCGTAGACGATGCTTTTGGTATTTGGGATGGCCCTTCTGCTAGCTTGGGCAAGCTTTTTCAAAATTATGGACACCCTCTCCAACAACATATAAAGATCTCTTCCCTCATCTCCGTTCAAGAGGGAGTTATTTTGGATATCTATTTTTTCAAAGGAACCTCTTTTGCCACCCATGGGATTCTTGATTCTAATTGTCATCAAAAGAGTCTCAGCACATACAATTATATCCCTTGGCAGTCCTAGCATCCGACACACCAAGAGATTTCCTTCATTCTCCAAGAACCCAAAAGGTACATCATTCGAGAGAGCTCCCTTGAGGGTTTTATCGCTATCCAAAACCTCTTCTTTGCTATACTAAGGGCAAAAGGTTACCCACCATTAAGGCGGTTACGCCGCTAGCGGCAGCTAAATAGCGAGAACTCAACCAACAACAGAATTTGTCAGATGAGGACGAAGCTTGACCCGCAGGCGCATGGAAACAACTAGGTGGGTGTCAAATCACCTACTCGACCTTCTAATGACAATCACTACTAAGGAAATCAAATCTAAGTTCTAAAATACGCAAGTGACTGAAATCCTTACTATGAACGAATGCTATACGAAACAGGATTTAGAATCATTGAATCGATCTCAAACTCAAGGGGAAGTCTATGCACTAGGTAAGAACAACACCCTAAAGACTTGAACTGCAAAATCAACCTATAACCACTCCGTGCTGTAAACGCGTATGAAGACAGGCCGAAAAATACAGGTGACCGAAACTTGACCCCGATGGTACTAATGTGTAGCTCTACTCGTTGTGGTTCTATAGATATGCTGCACGCTCTATTCCGACACACGAGTTGGAAGAAAACTCACACCGAAGCTCGTAGGAGCTTACCACACATAGAAGCCGATAGCGCGCACTCTTGGTATCAGTGCGTAGCTCTCGCCGTTGCTAACACAATGGCGGTGTCGCTTCTCCAATGGCAGCTCCGTAGCTCGCGTAGCAAGTAGATAAGACTCCCTCTCTCTCTCACTCTCTCTCAGACACATTCACGGCGCTCAAAAACTCACTTGATTAATAATCTGAAAAATCCCCTTAGGTTACAAAAACTTTGGCTTATATACCTCAGCCTTGGAGGTGAGAACATCTCTAACTAATTACATCAGCAAGTGAAATTACTTCGGGATTACAAGCTGGAAACTCAATTGAGTCCCGTTACTTAATGAATGACTCAATTCAAAATCAATGTCGGAAAGACATTTATTACAATCAATGGTTACAAAAGTGATGAGTGTGAGCAAAAATGTGGGTGTGATCCTCTGCTGGCTCAACACTCTCCCCCTCCGCGTTCATGTCGTCCCTGACATGACTTTTATGCTTGGTCAATAAAGTTCTGTCGTCTTGAGCATCTGCAAATGTGATTCGTATCGTAGGTTGCCGATGGTCAAGGTTGGGCCGAATATTTTACTCTCGTGGGTGAAAAAGCCGGTGTAGAAAGCTTCTTCGAATGTTTGCATGTGGAAGCTAGGCAAAAACATAATCCTCCGGTATAGGAGGTGCAACACTTTTGGAGAAGGCTGCAATGAAAGATCATACATCATATCAGTCACTGTGTCGGCCGTCGATAGTAGACTCGAGGTCGTGGCTTTATCTGGCGCGAACACTTCAATGCAAGCTAAGAGAGTCCTGCAAATTTTCTTGAGCATCTGACACGAAAGGTCAGGAGAGCCAGTAAAGAGCTTGATGGTGCCCGTTAGGGTTTTCACCATGTAGGCTTTACCTATTCTCTCTCCTGCCTTTGGTCCTGGCATCCTGGGGTAATTAAGCCAATTTGGCTTCTTTTCTGCAATCCTGCCATGCTCTTTCCAGCTTCTGACTCTTGGCACTGGGCAGAAGGTTGCATCCTCCCGAATCTCCTTTGGTGCCTCTACCAAGTAGATGAGGTAGGCTGGGTATTTGTTCAGCCAACCTTTCCTCCATCTAGGCTACGAATCTACAATCTTCTTTGATTGTTCCTCTTTTGTGATGTCGCCTTCGTAAAGAGCGACATACTGCTCCTCCTCTATTCTCTTTTTCGTTTTTATCACTTCAAACTTCATCAAAGGGAAAGGCAGGCTGGGTTGCATCCACTCTTCATGGAGCACTTTTGTGTCTAATCCCTGAAGTCTAATGGAGATTAGGAGTCTCCTCTCCCATTCCATTTCCGCCTTGCCACTCTCCTCTGTTGACTTTGCTATTTGGTCATGGAGCCTTTGTTCTTCTTCTTCAGAGATTCCTGAAGTCGAGGCCACCTCGTGAACTGGGGCTGGATCTTCAATTGTGGTTGCCTCTCCAGTTTCTGGTAGCTCTATGGCTGCTCCACCTGATTCTTCTTTTGGTGTCTCTGTCTCTCTTCTTTGTTGCTCTTGTAGATCTTGGAGCTGTTTGCGGAGGGTCTCGTTCTCTATTCTTAGTGTTTGATTTTCTAAAGTGAGCCTCTCCTCTGCTGCCAATGATCCCTCCGCAATGTGCAACCTTTGCACTTGCTCTAATCTTAGCTCTCTTTGTAAGCTTCGGACCTGGTCTTCCAGAGCTGGTACAAGAGCTCTCTCTTGTTCGGTTCCTGCTCTGCTAGCTCTAGGGGTAGTCCTGAGTCTAGTGATTGTTCTTTCTTGGAGCGCGACTCTTTCCATTAGCTCAATGAGCTCATCTTTAGCCGCCTCCAAGTCGTCTTCCATCCGCTCCCTTGCTTCCTGTGCACTTGTTACTTCTCTTGAAGCCTCGGCTAGCTGGAGTATCAAGCCGTCTCTCTTGTTTTTCGCATCGTAGAGTGATGCTTTATGACTTTCAGATTCAGTCATAGCATCCTCTAATTTCCTCTGCAACTTGGCTTCCCTTTGTTTGGCTGTCCCAATCTCCACTTCCTTTGCCTTGGATCTTTCTTTGATCTTGTTGAGCAGCTCATGCACCATGTGCATGTCTTTCATCTTCATCTGTCAACTCTAAATCTTTTTCGGCCACCACCTCCACTGGCTTCGGCTCTTCTAGTACGTTCTGCTCGTGCAGTTTTTCATCACTTTCTTTTGTACTCTTTGTATTTTCCTCTGTCCCTCTCCGATCATTTCGTTTTTGTAGGGTGATCCCATAAACTGCCTCAAGGGCCTCTCCTTCAGTGTACCCTATCGCTACCAGATCCTCATAATCGTTTTTCTTTTGCTGAATTGGATCTATCTCCTTTTCCTTGGTCCCGGCCTCCGGCTTTTTCATAGTCCATCTCTACTGTGGTCTCTTCCACAATGATTTCCGTCTTCTTCGGGCTGGGTACATCAGTAAAGGAGGACTGATTGTCCTCAGTCATCTTGGCTTTCCCTTTGTTTGCTTGCCCGTCTTTCTCTTGAGGTTCAGTAGACTCATCTACTTTCTTCTTCCCCTTGTCATCCTTTTTCAGCTCAGCTTTTAAAAGCTGTACTTCCTCTTCAGTGTATGGCTCAACAGGTTGCTGCTCCAGTATAGCCTCTGACTCCTCATAAGCTCTAATATATTGATCATATTGATCAACATGTGGCCTGGCTGAGCTAGTTCCGACTTTAGTGGGGTCTGGCACCCACTTTTCTTCAAAGTCCCCCTTTAGAGCTCTTTCCGCTCTAAACTGCTCCACCAGCCTTTCCATTCTTGCCGCTTTCTGACTTTTGGTTTGCTTGGGAGCAACCTTCTTCTTTGCTTTCTTCATAAGCGGCTCATCCACATTCTCTTCAGGTTCTAAAACTATTTCTAGTTTCCTGCGTGCTCTTGTGGACGTCCTCTTGGATACTTCAGGCTGTTCTTCCTCCTCATCGGCTTCTCTAAGCCACTCATTCTGGGAGGGAACCTTTGGCCATTGATCTCTGGCTCCAATAGCTTCATAAGCTATTCTTGTCAGAACTTCAGCTCCTCCTATATACTTTGGCTTCTCGTTGTGCATGGCAATTACTTGCTCGTGGATGTGTTGAGCGTAATTCACCTCTTTTGGCATATTGCTCTTCAATGCCCATGTGATGGTAGTTGCAATGGCATGGGACGGTGTCGTATACTTTTGCGGTCTTTTACTGCAAATATGGAGAAATTGGTTGTACAGTCGGCAAAGGGTTGCCGCTCTTTGGTCTGCCATATCTCCATAAGTTGCATTCTGTTTCTTCGACCCATAAACCTCTATAGCCTCCCTTCTTTCCCTGATAGAGCTCCCTTTGTTGTTCAACTTCAATGCATCTGCAATGAGCTGTGGAGTGATCTGTACCTCTACTTTCTCTCCATCTATTGCTGTCAATGTGGCTTTCCCATCCTTCTGAATGGAGGTTGCCAACTCATACACTCTTCTTGTATCTACACCTGATGGTCTCGAGGTGAAGAATCTGTGCAAGTCTGCCCTTTCCAGGTACCTGCTGATGTTCTCTGACCTGCTATAATCCACCAATTCTTGTGGGATCATCGGTATATCCACCGCTTGCCCTTGAGGATCTCTGAAAGTCCCCTGGTAGATCTTTATTCCCTCTTGTTCCAGTACTGCTTCCTCCACCCAAGTTTTGGTTGGCTTGAGGGTTTCTGCTGGAATGTCAAAGGGTTCCGCTTCTGCAAGAGCATCTTTGATTGTCGGTCTTTTTCTCTTTGTTGCCGATAACTTGGCGGAATCCATGGATCCTGTAACTCCAATTTCAGAAGTTAGCGTCTTTTTAGTACTGAAAGCCGAAATGAAGCTTTTAACTATTCAAATGACTTGAAAATTGAAACATGAGCTATTCAGGGCCTAAGGATGCAGGGTAGGTGAAAAAATATGCAAACTGGGCTCAAAATCATGCTGGAGACATCATACGCGTATGATGTCTTTTGTGTCAAAATGACTTCATATTGGTTGTGCTTGTAGCTGATAGTGTATACATGAGTATCATATGCTTGGATTTGAGTTTGGATCCCATTTGGTCAAGTTTTGGCCAGTTTAGTCCAGATCAGGCTCTTGGCAAAATTTTGAAAGGGAATTGGATTTTATGATCCAAATTGGATAAAACTTGGTGGTTCACTTTCAAATGGCATGTAGATCACTTCTGTTTGGTGGTTGAAGCCCTGAAGTGCCAAAATCACATAGTGAGACATCATACGCGTATGATGTCTTTTAGTGTATTTTTGGACCAAATTTCTCTATGAGCTTGGATATGGCTTTAGATAGGCTTATTCAGTGGATTTATGAATTTTGGATAGATTTTGGGTTAAAAATGGCTCTGGAGACATCATACGCGTATGATGTCTTTTTCATCAATTTTTCATGGGATTGGTTCTGTGGACTCCCCATGTACTAGTGAAGGACTGTCCCTACTCAAATCTTGGTTTGGACTTGAGTATGTTGGATTTGGGCTAAAATAGGCTTTGGATGAAGGATTTTCCCTCAATTGGGCTAATGGGGTGATCCACTTGACCAAATGGTTCCAAACTTCATATGTAGCATGTATTAGATATATATAATGGATGTATGATGACAAATGAGCAATTTTGGCTCTATAAGTGCAAATAGACATCATACGCGTATGATGTCTTTTGTGTCAAAATGGTGCTTTTTGGTTCCAGATAGCTTGTAGATGTGTTAATCAACAATCCTACAAAGTTTCATTGAGTTTGGAGTTATTTTGACAAAATTAGGACCAAAAATCAATTTTATGGCCTACTTTGCGTCTTTTTGGTTTTCCTTGGGTTTTCTAGCTCCAATTCTCATGATACTTGGTTCATAGGATGTGATTAACATGTGGAATGAGGCTATGCACTCAAATGTTGAAATGGATGTGAAAATCATGCTGTGAGACATCATACGCGTATGATGTCTTTTCTTGAAATGTTGGTCTTTTTTTGCAAAGAATGCTTTGTGCTAGTGCCCTAAGCCCTGCTAACTAGTTTTCAACTTAAAAAGTCATCAGTTTAGATAAAAAGCCCTCTTATAGGCATTTCAATCTCCGAAGTCGTCTTTTTGTCTTGGAGTTGAATTTCTTCAACTTTTTTTCTCGAGAGTTGCATTTCCAGCTCATTGGATATGTTGTGAAGCCATCTGTTTGGTTGAACTTGACTTTGGCTTCCCGTTCTCCATCTTTCTCCAATTGGTTGCCCGAAAGCGTCTTTTTCACCATCGGTAAGTGAATCAGCTTTCTTTTGGGTTTTGCTTGCAAACATAAGTCATCCATGTATATTTGAGGCTGCTTGTGAAGTTTCATGTCATTTGGTCGTCAATTTTAGCCGTTATGCCAAAATGACGCTTTGTGTGTCCGCAGCCGTGTCCGCAGCCGAATCGGTTGTTCCAACCTACTTTCGATGATCGAACCCCGGAGATACTCCATGGTTGCATTGCCCTCGATGTTGTTAAGCTTCCTGAGAAGTTTTGTGTCGTTTCGACAACTTTTTTCTGTTTGCCTCTTGCAGGCTCTGTCGACCTAGGGTTTTTCAAGTCATTCTTTCTCGAGCTTTGAGTGTTAGAAACCCATCTTCTATGCTAGGGTAACCCACCTCTAAGTTCTTGCAAGGTTTGGTTAGGCGGTTGTGCCCCTACCTAGCGTTCTTTCCCATTTCCCGTTTGCTCTTGTTTCTTGGTTTTGGTCAGTTTTCGCGACAAAAGTTAACGATAAGCATCAAAAGCTTATGGCAACGAGTCTACCTCTCATGTCTGGTGTCCTCTGAGCTCTCGTAGCAGTCGTAGAAGGCGGTAGAAGGTCGGATGCTCCTATGTGCTCTTTGCTCTCTCCAAGAAGGTAATAGTGGAAATGAGCTTGATAGTGAAGTGAAAAATACTTAACTTCGGGCTTCCCGGATCACTTGTTACCAAATTTGACATGTGCTCCTATTTCGTCGTGAAATGCACTTTAGGATTTGAAATTTCTCAATTTGGACTCCGTTTGACCTGTTTCTGAGAAATCTGTCCACTTTGCCAAAATTCTGTCATTTCGGGCTTTCCGCAACTTTTTCAGAATTTTACAATGGGTTGCCCTTGTCATTAGGACCATCACCGTCTATTCTTTTCTTTTTTCCGATCTCATTTCACCTGCTTTTTTATTTTTCTTTTACTTTTATCAAGAAAATCATAAAAAATAAAAGAAAATAGCAAATTGAAGCCAAAAAATTCCAAACATACACAATAAATAGCTGGTAACCCTGTGTATATGAATATACACTTATTTGTGATTTTTAGACTTGGATTACCACTTTTTTTTCACTGTTTTGCTCCAAAAACACTCTTATTTAGTGATATTTACACGTCTAGAGACCCAAATTCATCATTTGATCTCTTCTTGTTGCAAAACAAGGTATATAAGGGCATAAATATTATCAATATCCGCAATCAAACATAAAAATTACAAAATCATGTAAGACACTGCCCTTGTAATATAATTTTTGTTTTTCTTTGTTTTTTGGCGCATGTAGCTGCTTTGTAACTCCTGTATACCTGTATACCTCCCCCCCTCCTAGTCTGAGTCCTCCCGGATGACTATGAAGTGTCTGTGGGCGAAGCATTGTAGTTGTTTTGGTCGTAAGTTCCCAATGCAATTGCAGAGTGATGATACAACAGTCTTTCCAATAAAGCTGCTCTTTGTTTGATTGAAGGATTGGTGGTCGGGTTTTGGGTTGGTGATACTTCGGTAGTAGAATCAGTAGATGGATTCTTCTTTACCTTGTTGTTCTTTTGCACAATCCAAATCTGCTTCCGCTTCGCTTGTGCTTGCCACAAACTCTTTGCGACCCAAACCTGCTTTGTTCTTTGTGTTGATTTCCTCGCCTTGAAATACCTAGGAGTTTCCGTTGATTGTACTGAAGGGAGTTCCTGTTTACAAATCTTTGGGATCCAAATTTGCTTGCTATAGCTTTGTGCCGTCATGAACTTCTTTGGAATCCAGATCTGTTTCACTGTCCTTGATTGTCTGGAATCACTCTGTTGTCTGGTATTGAAGACTCTGTTTTCCACCTTTGTGTTCTCTGGCACAACCTTTTTTGGTCTCCATACCAACTTTGACTCCGTTTTTTCCCAAGGTTGAGCTGTTATATTATTGCTTGTCTTCCTTATCCACTGTTGAGAATTCCTCGTCGAAGAGTAATCCGGTTGTATAGAAACTTTTGGTTGCCATTGCTTCTTCTTTTTCTCTGGTTGTTGTTTACCTTTGTCGTTGGATTCGTCCTTTGGAGTTGGCTCTGCTCCTTTGGTGAACTTAACTGATTGACTTTCACCTTCGTATTTGATAAGCACTGATTTAGAACTCCAGTCAATCATTGCATTGTATTGCTTCTGCCATGGTTGTCCTAGCAATAATGGATGTTGTGTAGCTTGGTCTTCAACCACGTAAAACATATGAGGATACACATATTGGTTAATCTGTATATGTAAAACTGTGCATCCGACAGTTTTGATTGAATTCTCAGAGTAACTCTTTAACTCTTGCTTGGCAGTTTGTAGTTTAGTGTCATTTGTCAATTGTCTATACAAACTGAGTGAAAGTAGGTTAGCTTGAGCTCCTGAATCCAATAGTGCTCTGGCTTTGATTTGGTTGGTTCCTACTTTGCATTCAATGATGGGTTCTTCTTTGTCATTATCCATTTCTGTTATACTGACTGCGTTTATTCGTATTGCTCCTTCATTGCGCTGTTTCTGACGCAGTAGTCTTCTTTTCTCCATTCTTTCCTTCGCCTCGGCTTGCGCTTCCTCCACAATCTTTTTCTTTTTCTGGACACGCAGCTTTTCTTGATGTATTTTGAGAAGCATGTCTTGGGTTAGCGGCAAAAGATACTTTTTCACTCTGCATCCACTAATCCAATTGGGCATTTCTTCTCCGTCTAATGTAGCAAGCTTGACGGCTCCACTTGGTGATAGATCTTTAATCACCAGAGGTCCCATCCCTCGCTTTTTAAGCTTCTTAGCATGCTGTTTCAGAGTGTAAACTAGGACATAGTCCCCAACCTTAAACTCTTTAGTCCGCACATGCTTATCAAAAAATTCTTTTGTCGCCTTTTTTGAGCGTAGATAGAAGCTACTGCTTTTAGGCGAAGCTCATCTAGCTTTTCCAGGTCATCTATTCTATCAGAGAGCTCGTGCCCTGTCCACTCTAGATCCTTAGCCACCCTTAAGGTTGAAATCAAGAATTCTATTGGTAAGATAGCATTTAGCCCAAAAACCATGTTATATGGGGTCGTTCCTATTGATGTTTTATATGCTACCCTATATGCCCATAATGTTGAATGCAACTTCTGGTCCCAGTCAGTTCTCGACTCAGATACAATCTTCGTAAGGACCGTGCATATGGTTTTGTTTGTTGCTCAGCTTGTCCGTTTGCTTGTGGATGATACGGGGCTGATTTCCTATGGATTACCATGAATTCATCTAGAAGGATCTCTATCACTTCATTTATAAAATGTGTGCCTCGATCACTCACAATTTCTATTGGCAATCCATATCGTACAAAGACGTATTCATATAGAAATTGTGCGTGGTTCCTGGCATCTGCTTTTTGAGTTGCCTTTGCTTTGACCCACTTTGTTAGATAGTCTGTAGCCACAATGATGTATTGTGCATGAGTCTTATATGCAGGAGGTGAAATGGGTCCGACATAATCAATCCCCCATTTTGCAAAAGCTCTTGCCCCCATCATTGGTCTAAGCGGCATATCATCTCTTTTAAGTGGTACTTTGGTCCGCTGACAGTCATCGCACCGTTTAACGTATTCCTCAGCGTCCATATGTAATGTTGGCCACTATATTCCTGCGGCTAAGACAAGTTTTGCTGTCTTATCACCTGAGAAATGGCCTCCACCTACTCCTCCATGAGCTTGCTCTAGGATTATCACATACTCAGACTCTGATGCGCAAATCCTAAGCTGGTTGTCTTTACATCTCTTATAGAGTTGATCTCCTATTAAAGCGTAATCTCTAGCTTCTGTCTCTACAGATTTCTGATGAGCTTTTGACGTTCCTTCTGGAAAAGTTCTATTTGTGAGATATTCAACAATATACTGACTCCATTCCGGAGCGATCATTATCTGATATAATGTCGAATACTCTGCTGGCGGTTTTGATGAACATACAATACATACAGTGACATATTCATGTACGCTTTCTTTCATTCCTGGCTAATAGACTCCCAATTGTAACAAATTCCTATATGTGTTCCTTCTTGAACAATGAAATGCACATTCTTGAACATGTGCTTCGCGCAGATATATATTATATTCCTCAGGATTGATGCATAGTCGTAAAACATGATCATTTCCCAATTCATACAACCTTCCAACAACCAATTGAAGATTCTTGGATTGCTGAATAGCAATATGTTTCTGGTTGTATTCTCCTCTATCGAACTCTCCTCCATAGGTTAATAGGTTAACGACATTTTGAGACCACTTCGGTATCATTTCTATGTTGAACAAGTACGCGTCTGGCATGTCGTCATCTACTCCTATAGGGTCTTCTCCATTCGTCAATCGCGAAAGATGATCAGCTCTAAGATGTGTTTTTCCTTTCTTTACTACTACCGTGAAGTCGAATTCCAGTAAGATAATGAACCATCTCACTATTCTCCCCGTATTGCATGGTTTATTCACTAGGTAGAGCAAGGCTTGGTGATCCGTAAAAAACACAAACTTGTTGGCTAGAAGATAATGCCGAAATTTTTTCACAGCATATATCATTCCTAATCCCTCTCGCTCTGTTGTGGTGTAATTATTCTCTGCATTGTTGAGCTGTCGACTGGCGTAACAGATAGGAAAATCCATGTTTCCTTCTTCTGGCTGAGCCAGAATGCATCCTATTGCATATGCCGAAGCATCCATATGCACATGGAATATCTGCTCCATTTCTGGTGATTTCAAGACTGGAGCAGTAATGAGTGCCTCTTTCAATTTCTTGAACGATTCCTCACACTCCTCTGTCCATTCAAAGTTCACTATTAGCCTATAAAGTGGTTGGCCTATTATAGCGTACATGTAAATGAATCGTTTATAATATCCGCAATGTCCCATAAAGCTCTGTACTTGTTTCGCATTGGTTGGTCTAGGCATATCCACTATAACTTTTATCTTCTCTAAATCCGTGGATATTCCGTTTTGTGAGACAATATGTCCCAGAATTCTGCCCTGTCGGACCATAAACACACATTTCTCAGGATTGAGACAAATGCGATATGTCCTGCATTTCTCAAATACTCTTCTTAGGTGTTCTAGATGCTCATCTCTCAGAAGAGAATGTACACATATGTCATCCATGTATATTTCTAGAAACAACCTTAAGTATTCTTTGAAAGCATGCGTCATCAGCCTCTGGAAGGTTGCGGGAGCATTGGTTAGACCAAAAGGCATAACCCTATAAGCATAGATTCCCCACTCAGTTGCAAAAGCTGTTTTATGTTGATCTTCCAGTGCTATGGCTAGCTGGTTATATCCTGAAAAACCATCAAGAAAGGAGTCATGGAATCCCCCTATGTTCAGTGGTTGAAACCATGTCAATGCCGTACCTTCTAGAGTAAGACCAAATCCCTCGTATTGTGTATGGAAATCTGTTATCTGCTCAGCTCTTAAGACTTGCTTAAAGAGTGACACATGTGCATACGGATCTCCTGAACCACCATACTTCTTTGGCATACACTTCGCGACTTGAGATGGTCTCATACGTCTATGGTCTGCTACCAATCTCATTGCTCCTGTGTCCCGGCTAAAGCTTTCTCTAGCATCATGGACTTCATGGGTTACCCTTGTCGGTTCCCCTGCCCTGAATCTACTACTAGGAGGTAAATGTGATGGTTCCGCTTCGAACCTTGGACCTGGAGTGGTATATGTGGGGATTGGAACTGCACTACCTCGATTCGTATCCATTGACTCTCTGGAATGTAATGATCCCATTGGTCCGGGCTTCGAGTACTGAGGTTGACTGAAAGAGTCAGCAGCCTGAGTTCTTTGTCCTCCTGTCGTCATTGGGTTTTGCACTCCATTTGTTGGTGCTAGTCTTTGTGAGCTAGAAGTAACATAATACTGATGTAGTGCTCCCCCAAAGTATGTATATCCTTCTAATTCTTTCTTGCCCATTGTTGAGTATTGCCTCCCATACTTGTCGTAAGCAGCAATTTTCACTTCCGATCCCTCTGTGTAGGTAAAGACATAAAGTCTTTTTTGGTCTGTCAACTCTCCGGTGTAGGGTTCTTCACATCTATAATAGAGATCTTGCTCCCCATTATTATATTTGTATAGCCCCACATAG
Source organism: Adiantum capillus-veneris (assembly GCF_014529385.1). Taxonomy (NCBI): domain Eukaryota; kingdom Viridiplantae; phylum Streptophyta; class Polypodiopsida; order Polypodiales; family Pteridaceae; genus Adiantum; species Adiantum capillus-veneris. Next base: position 79,469,938 of record NC_140960.1, on the reverse strand, counting down.
ATGTTATCAGTGTTGATCCTTGTAGTTTCATTCTCTCTTCTTAACCTCGCATCAGGGAAGTTCATTATTGGTGCCTTCTCCTCAAGTTCTTCATCTACTTTGGCTTTGGTGCCCATCAATCCCCACTTGTCCACAATGTTAGGGTTTAGGACTACCAAGTACATGGTACCCTCGTCATCTAGATATCTATCTCCGCTATAGCTCACAGGCACTAAGTCCTTGAACTCACTAGGTCTATCTTCTATCTTTACACAATAGCGGTCCATTCCATCCTTGTAGATCTTGGCACCTTGCTCATTGTCGTACTGGTATTTTATGAACAATAGCTTCATTGTGACAGAAGGGTTTGATGATCTTGCTGCCATATTTTCTCTGTTGTTCAGGTTCAAGTGTTCCAAGTGTTCGGTGAAAATCTCGTAAGATCTCTCCGAAGAAGTATCAGAGACACTTCCTTCAAAGATCGGCTCTAATGGTTGCACCCAACTTTGGTTTACACTTCCCTTGGTTGATATGACACTTGCTGGTTCCCCTTGTTTTGGTTGGTTATTCTGGAGGTTCCTGCCCGATCTCAAATTCATCAATTCCCCTAAAGGACTTTAACTTTTCCGTCTCGGCAATTTGTTTTCCTCAAGTTTTTGTGGTCAGAATTGATCCAAACTAATTGATACTTTGTCAATTGTTTAATCTTGTCAGTTGGACAACTTCTGTTTCATCAAGTGAGAATTTTGTTGCAGTTATGCTGAAAAAGACATTATACGCGTATGATGTCTTTTTTCACAGATTTGGACTATTTTGGTTATGCTCACTCTCAGTAGCCCCCTTATGCTCTGTCCACTCACAAAATTTAGTTTGAACTCTGTTTGAGCAAGTTATGGCTAATTTAGGCTTTTCTTGGCAATTTTCCGCTTTTGACTTGTTTTTTTTTTGGGTCAATTGTGATCCAAATGGGATGAAACTTGAAATATAACCTCTAAACAGCTATTACAATGGATCTGTGTTGGCCCAGTATCAAAATATGTCCAAAATTAGGTCAAAGACATCATACGCGTATGATGTCTTTTTCATCAATTTGGGTCAGGACTTGATATTTTTGCTTTCTACAGTGTTTGTAACAATCTTGTCAGGTCAGATATCAAAAATAAGTAGTGGATGTGCTAAAAGACATTATACGCGTATGATGTCTTTTGTCCCAGATTTTGACTATTCTTGGTTTTAAGCCCTCTCCAATGTTTATAATTGAGTTTCAAGTGTTTTTGTCAGGTTTGAATGTAAAAACAAGATCTGAATCCAAAATTTCCTATTCTTTGCGTTTCTTGGACTCCGACTTGTCTTTTTGGGTTTCCTTGAGTGTTAATGCTCTTGTTTTAAGTTGAAATTAGGGTATAACTCCCCTTTTGAACACTCTGGTAAAGTCAAAATTTCTGTTTTGGTCTCTGTTTGGTCATTTAGACATCATACGCGTATGATGTCTAAAGTTGCAGATTTCCAGTTTTTTGGCACAGAATCCTTCCTAAAGCTTTCTCAAGTGCTCAGCAACTCCCAGATACACAGAAAATTTCTCTGACTTTTGTTTATTGCAAGTTTCACTACTAACTCGACGGTTTAGTGATCTAACATACAATCAACCATATCAAGCAAATACTCCAATGATTACTAGCTCTAGATCAGGATCAAATGAAGTCCTAACTAAGCTATTCCTAATCATAAAATGGGTTTGGTAATTGTGACTTTAAAGAGACCCACTGCCACTCACGGACTAGCAAATTCTTCTTCTATCAACAACTACTCAACACTAACAAAACAACAAACAAATCTAAGTTAAACTAAAAATACTGTCAACACGGAAGACCCAGGAATACCCCACTTCCTAGTATCTCTCGAGATCTTCGGAGTCCACCACTCCTAGATCTTTTCTAACTAAAGTATACAAAGTAGTTTATACGACTCACCTCGTAGGATTAGTCTAAGGTCACCTACTTAGGGCTCTCGTCCCCAGCAACGGCGTCAAAATGTTAAGGCGGTTACGCTGCTAGCGGAAGCTAAATAGCGAGAACTCAACCAACAACAGAATTTGTCAGACGAGGACGAAGCTTGACCCGCAGGCGCATGGAAACAACTAGGTGGGTGTCAAATCACCTACTCGACCTTCTAATGACAATCACTACTAAGGAAATCAAATCTAAGTTCTAAAATACGCAAGTGACTGAAATCCTTACTACGAACGAATGCTATACGAAACAGGATCTAGAATCATTGAATCGATCTCAAACTCAAGGGGAAGTCTATGCACTAGGTAAGAACAACACCCTAAAGACTTGAACTACAAAATCAACCTATAACCACTCCGTGCGGTAAACGCGTATGAAGACACGCCGAAAAATACAGGTGACCGAAACTTGACCCCGATGGTACTAATGTGTAGCTCTACTCGTTGTGGTTCTATAGATATGCTGCACGCTCTATTCCGACACACGAGTTGGAAGAAAACTCACACCGAAGCTCGTAGGAACTTACCACACATAGAAGCCGATAGCGCGCACTCTTGGTATCAGTGCGTAGCTCTCGCCGTTGCTAACACAATGGCGGTGTCGCTTCTCCAATGGCAGCTCCGTAGCTGGCGTAGCAAGTAGATAAGACTCCCTCTCTCTCTCACTCTCTCTCAGACACAGTCACGGCGCTCAAAAACTCACTTGATTAATAATCTGAAAAATCCCCTTAGGTTACAAAAACTTTGGCTTATATACCTTAGCCTTGGAGGTGAGAACATCTCTAACTAATTACATCAGCAAGTGAAATTACTTCGGGATTACAAGTTGGAAACTCAATTGAGTCCCGTTACTTAATGAATGACTCAATTCAAAATCAATGTCGGAAAGACATTTATTACAATCAATGGTTACAAAAGTGATGAGTGTGAGCAAAAATGTGGGTGTGATCCTCTGCTGGCTCAACACCCACCCTCTCTTTTGGAAGCGTGCTTCCGGTTTGTCTCTTACAACTCTAGACCTTCTCTTTTACATAAAAGCCGCAAAACCAAATCACCACCCACCATTGTAAAAATTCCATGTTCACCCCTTACCCGCACTCTGAACCTCTCCCACACCGTTAACAAACCTCTCTCTAAACTTCTCAAGGCTAATCCTGAGCTTGCACACCTTCCAAAACCAATCATGCGTTGGCTTAATGCACCAAACCTTGGCTCTCTTCTCTCAGAGAAACCCAATCTTACATAAAATCCCCCCCCCCCCCCCCCCCCCCCCCCACCACTCTCTTCCGCCGAAGCTCTTACAACTCCTTCTTTGTCAAAAACCTTACTACTCATGTATTTCACCCCTTAGTAACCATGGTACTTTACAAAAACCTCATCTAGTCTCCTCTTTTTTTGTACAACTCCATTGAACTCTAAACGAGCCTCCAATTTTGGTACCTCATCTAGCCTCCTCCTTTTTTGTACAACTCCTTTAAACTTTAAACCAACGTCCAATTTTGGTACACTCTTTAATAGCCCCCTTTTCTATACATCCCGTAAGAGTTTCCCCCTCTTTATGGAGTACCTACCATAGAATTTGGAGTAACTCTTCTTTAAATTAGCCACATCCTACCTTGATGGTAGTACTCTGTACAAATTTTTGAACCTTGCCCCCCTATTTATATTCCCCCCCTCCACAAAAGTTTTGTATTATTGATGAGTCAAATCTAAGCGAAATGCATTTGGTGTAAAACTATTTGTTGTTCTACCACCCCATCCCCCACCTGCTTTGACTCTATCCTTTTTCGCAAGACTCGCTCCCTATGATTCTCTTTATTACAATTTTTTGGCTAGTTTGGCAGTTTTTCCGGACGTTTCTGAGACTCAGACGGGAAGAGCCCTTTCTGAGATTGTGGCTAGTCTATTTGTGTATGCATTAGTCTTTGGAGGGTCAATAGCGTGAGGTTTTCTTTGAGCTAGGGTATTCTCAAATGTTGAGATACCTTCGGTGATACAGGTGTCTGGAGTTCCCCTTTTCGGTACCCTCACCATAGGACATGTATCTTGGTAGGGCAATTTTTTGTGCTTTTGACGTTGAGTTGGCAGTTACACAACATTGGTTTTGCACAGTTGATGCCCGATGGTTCTTTTCTGAGCAGTTTATGCGTTTTTTGAGTTGATTTTTGACTCCTTATACAAAGGAGACTCTGTTAGATTTTTCCCGTGAGTTCATTCTATGTGTTTGTTGCACTTCTAGTTGTTCTTACACAGTGATTGTACTACATTTTTTATTTGAGTTTTTGCTCCTATTCTAGGGGAAACTCTGCCAAAATTATCCCAGGCAATTCTCCATAAAGTTTTTGGCTACATTCTCTTAGTCATGGTGACTGCGAGTAGTGCTTCTGAAAGAGAAGAGTACTACATCAAAAAGTTTGATGGCTCAAACTTTGTCATTTGGCAGAAACGTATGCAAGATTTTTGGATCAACAAAGGCTTAATAGCACCCTTCCGTGCAAGAAGAGAGAATGCGTACACTAATGATGAGTGGGATGACCTGAATGAGCGTGCTATGGTCACCATTTCGCCTGCACCTTGGTGAATCCATTTACTTTACCGCTGTAATGGATAAGATCAATGCCAAAGATTTGTGGGATGCTCTATGCCAAAGGCTTGGGATGGCAACAACGCCTCGAACAAGCTTTTCTTGATGAAGAAATTGATGCCCATGAACATGAAAGAAGACAGTAATGCTAGTTCTTATTTGAACAAGTTCAACAACGTGTTTTTACAGCTTACTTCAAAAGGTTTCAATTTCGACGATGAAATGAAGGCCATTTTCTTGCTATGTTCGCTACCATCGTCTTGGATACTTTCAATACAACTATAAGTAATTCTGTACCTAATGGCAAGCTAGATTTTAGCAGTGTTACTGGTGTATTGCTCATTGAGGAGATTCAATGTTAATCTCTTTATGCGAGTGGGCATGGTGATGCATATGTGACTAGTGGCAATCGTGAGACAAGCAAAAGCAGCATGGTCATAGCCGCGGTCATTCACAGGATCGCAGGCAAGGTTGTAGCAAGAGTCGTGGTAAAGACATGCAAAATGTAGAGTGTTTCTACTGCCATAAAAAGGGACACTTGAAGAAAGATTGCCACACAATGTAGCGTGATAAGGGCAAAGAGAAAGCAAAGTCTGACAAACCTAAAAGTAGCATGAAAATTAAAGAGCTTAATGTGCTTGAGTCTCCAACCATTGAAAAAGTTTCTGGAGTGTCAAATGATGTGTTGAATTTCACATCAGATTTGAGTTTTGATGCATTGTTAGCTCATGATGAGTGTTATGCACAAAATTGGATTGTGGACTCAGGTGCTAGCTTTCATGTGACTCCTCACAAGGAGTGGTTTTCTACATACACTACCACACATGGCACACTGAAGCTAGGCAATTCTTACGAGCTTGATATATGCGGCGTGGGCAACGTCAAGTTTCCTATGCGTAATGGGACTGAGTTTATGCTGCATAATGTCAGACACGTACCCAAATTGACAAAGAGTTTGATGTCATTTGGATAGCTGGATGATTTGGGTTACACTACCATATTTGCTCTTGGTTCTTGGATTATCAAGAAGGGAAATCTGGTCATGCTTAAAGGCTAGAAGTCTGGCTCATTGTACTCACTTTATGTCTCTTCTGTGAAAGAGAATTCTATTTGTGTAGCCGAGAGTTGCCATCTACAGAGTTGTGGCATAGCAGGTTAGGACATATGAGTCAAAAGGGATTGAAAGTCTTGCAGTGTTCTGGTTATATTTTTGTGCTAGATTACTCTAACTTCTTTTTATGTGAGCATTATATATATGGCAAACAAACTAGGTTGACATCAACGCCTTTGGACAAGGAGTTAGGGAGTCCTCTAGATCTCATTCATAGCAACTTGTGTGGACCTATGCCAGTCAAATCTCTAGGGAAAGTGTTATACTTCCTAACATTCATAAATGACTCTACTAGAAAGTTGTGGGTTTATCTCTTGAAGCAGAAAAGTGTCATCTTCAGTATCTTTTAGAAGTTCTTAGCATTGGTAGAGAACCAATCGGGTAGAAAGCTTAAAGCTTTGCGTAGTGATAATGGATGCGAGTACATCTCCTCCGAGTTCAACGACTTTTCTTGTAAAAGAGGCATTAGAAGACAATTAACCATGCCTTACACACTTGCCCAAAATGGTGTGGCTGAGAATGTGGCTGAGAATGAATAGAACCATTTAGGAATGTGTCACTTCTATGTTGTCTACGGCCAACTTACCTCAAGAATTTTGGGGAGAAGCTGTTATGACGGCTACTTACTTGATCAATTGGTCACTTAGTACACCACCAAAGTACAAGGTTCAATAGGAGATGTGGACGGGCAAAGAGCCCAATTATGACAGATTACGTGTATTTGGGTGTGAGGCATTCTCACTTGTGTTAAAAGCGCTTAGACAAAAGCTGGACCCCAAATCACACAAGTGCATCTTCATTGGATATGGTGTAGATGGAGAGATGGGATATCGTCTCTGGCACCCAGAATCTAAGAAGGTCATACACATCTCACAGGTGATATTCAACGAGTCTAAGATGCATAAAGAGCCAGTGAAAGACATTGAGTATTGCAAAGTACGGTTTGCAGATATTTCCTCACTGTCAATTACACAAAATGTTGGACGTGCTAGTGATGCACCTTCCACTATTACATACACACGTGTTTCTCCAAAGAGAGTGGAATCCAACAGTCAGGCACTTTGGAGATCTATTTGTACATCTCATGCACCTGAGCGGTTTGAGCCGATATTTGACTACTTGCTAGTCACTGATTGCGGTGAACCCACTTGCTACAAAGAGGCCATTCAAATGGACGATAGTGTGAAGTGGGAGGAGGCTATGCAATCTGAGTATAACTCGATTTTAGCCAATGAAACTTGGGTAATGATAGAATTACCTACGGGTAAATAGGCATTGCCATGCAAATGGGTGTACAGAAGAAGTATATCACAGATGATCCCGAGCCTCAGTATTAATCAAGATTGGTTGCTAAAGGGTTCAAGCAAGTGAAATGCATGGATTTGAATGAAATCTTTTCTCTTGTGGTCAAGATGACTACATTGCATCTTGTGCTTGGTCTAGTAGCCATTGAGGACTTGGAATTGGTCCAAACGGATGTGAAGACAGTGTTTCTTCATGGGGATCTTGAAGAGGATGTTTACATGAAACAACTAGAGGGTTTTGCAATAAAGCCTGAGAAGCCAACAAGGGCAGAGCTGGTGTGTAGACTCAAGAAAGCAAGGCTTGAGGCAATGGTACATCAAGTTTGATAAGTACATTCAGTCCAGGGCTACGTAAGGAGCCAAGAGGATCATTGCTTGTACACAAAGAGGTTGAATGATGGTTCCCTCATCATTGTGATTTTGTATGTGATGACATGCTCATAGTCGGGAAGTCAAAAGATGAGATTGCACTTCTCAAGGATGCCTTAAGCAAGCAGTTTGCTATGAAAGATTTGGGTGATGCACATCACTTTCTTGGTATGCGTATCAAGAGAGATCGCAAACGTGGTATAATTGAACTTTTGCAGAAAGAGTATATACACAAGGTCTTGTAACATTTTAATATGCAAGGGGTGAAAGCATTGAGCACCCCAATGACAGCATACAAAAAACTTAGCAAGCATGATTGTCCCAAATCGGATGTTGAAAAGGCAGATATGGCAAATGTGTCGTATTCTTTGGCAGTTGGCAGTCTTATGTTTGCCATGGCTAGCACATGGCCAGACATTGCATATGCAGTGGAGTGGTCAGTAGGTTTATGGCAAATCCAGACAGAAAGCATTGGGAAGCACTGAACCACATCTTGAGATACATCAAGGGCTCAGCTATCAAGTGCTTATGCTTTGGGAACAATGATGCATCTATAGTTGGATACACTGATTCGAATTATGGAGGCTGTGTGGACACTAGGTGACCCACATCTGGCTACGTTTTTTTGCTCGCTGGAGTGGCAATTTCTTAGAGATCATGTACCCAGGATTGCACTTTGGCTTCCACCACTAAGGTAGAGTATGTTGCAATTTCTAGTTCCATTAAGGAAGCTGTGTGGTTATCTTGTCTAGTGGGATATTTTGGTATACACTAGACTAGACTCCAGTGCTACATTGTGACAGTCAGAGTGCGATTGCGTTAGCAAAGAACCCCGTGTTTCACTCCAAGTCGAAACACATAGAGGTTAGGTATCATGTGGTATGGGATATTTTGGCTAGCAAACGCATTGAGTTAGTCAAATTTCACACAAATGAAAACCCAAAGGATTCTCTAACCAAGAGCCTAGCCTCAGAGCGGTTTTCACATTGCCTAGAAATGATGGGCGTAGGGTGAAGCTATAGTCATACTTCACGGTTTTGTACATTTGTACATAGTAGCCCTTACATTATTTAGCCACTTAGGCCACGTTGGCCTTCAAGTGGGAGATTGTTGGGTTTCAGACCCGTGGTCGGGGGCACTCGCCCTCTTACATTATTTGTTCATATAGCAAATAAGGAGGAGAGAGTTATTGCTCTCTCATGCTCCACCAAAGACATGCTCTCCTTCTCTTGCATCCCTTCCCCCTTCTCTCCATTCCTTCCCTTGCACTCCACCTCCGCTCCATCATATCAAACATATCAAAGTTGTCTGTAACTTCTCTAGAATCACAACTACTAGTAGGTGATGTTATGGAAATGGCCTATGAACTTTGAGAATAGCGGAATTAGGAGAACTAAAGAGAGCCTTTTTTGTAAGACTACTTTGAGAACATAGAGGGTGAACTTATCTAACAGTAGCAACTTAATCATAATACTTAATTAACTTGGCATGAACAATACTTTTGCAAGAGAGAGAGTTTAGAGAACTTGACAACAGTTGAGGACTGGATTTATGTGGAACCGATCCCCCCTCCAATAGGCTTTTGTATTATAGACTCTCCCATCAAGAGACACTTGGTACAATAAAATCTTTGTGTTCCTTATGAGCCAGGTGATGCAATGAAGATGGAAAGCTTCATGCATCACAAGCATAACATAGACTTTGTAAAAAGTATTAACCATCCCCAGTCTCAGTCTTAAGGCCTCAAACACCTTCAAAGGTGGAGAGAGCTAGCGGGGAATGAGGGTAGGGAAGAGGAAGAAGAAACATTTATAAGAGAAAGAAATAGTTCCCCACTCTTCTTGCTAGTATACATAATAGCATAGTAATGAAGATGGAGAAGATGGCAAGCTTAAGCATTAAAGCATGGCTCTTGGTTGGATTTGCATTCCATAGCCAAGAGTGTGACTGCAATTGTCACAGATAATAACGCATCCAATTACAAGGCTGTAGGGAGGGATATCCAAGTTAAGTACCCATATTCTCAACTTCTCTACTAGCTTGGAGAAGGAGATGGAGCTCTTGCACTTGCAACTCACACAATGAGAGAGAGAGAGAGAGAGAGAGAGAGAGAGAGAGAGAGAGAGAGAGAGAGAGAGAGGGTGTGTGGGAGAGTATATCCTGCAAGCAGGCCCCCTCCTTGCTTGGGTCGACCCCCTCTTCTAGCTCAAGATGAAAGCTCCTTGGCCTTCCCAAGCCTAGCCAATCACAAGCATGGTGCATATCAAGCAACAAGGGCAGCCTTGGGACAAATGTCTCCCTTTCCCTTTGAGAGACAGGACTTGATAAATGCATAAAAAATTAATTAAATTAAGTAAATTATCATTGGATCCCTGGGGATGCCAACCAATAGGCTTTAGGAACACCATGAGGGCAACCTGGAGAGGAGGTTGACAAGTGTCCTAGATGCTTTCTTGGTACCAAGCTTACCTTGTGTAAGGGTGTGTGTGTTCTCTCTCTAGCTCCTACTTGAGGGTTCCCCCCCCCTTGTATGCATTGACTTTTGGAACACCTTACCCCTCAAGCACCTTAGTCATGGAGCACCTTAGCACCTTAGTCAGTAAGCACGACAAGCACCTCAAGCTTAGGCCGGCTTCCTAGCCAAGCACAACCCTAGCTTACCTAAGGTCAAAGTACTTTTAACACTAACCATTGGAGGTCTTTAATGAAGCTAACCCTAAGGTCTTTAAGCTCCATTAGCTAACCTTGCTCTTTGACATATCATCTCTCATTTGGATCCCTTTACTATTGGCCCCATGTTGAGATAGACCCGTAAGCACATGTCTATATTCTAACCCTTGTTCCCGTTTATTCTCCCACATTAAATGATCAGTTTATTATGAGAAAATCATTTGGGTTGGTTAGATATTAGATTTTATGATAGGTGATGGTGTTATGGTAACATTCACATACAAAAGACCATAAGAAATCTATAAAGTGATAATGTTATGTAATTTGACAAACAATGTAGACAAACAAAATTATGAAAAAGGTGCTATAAATCTCTTGTTCTATTTGTAGGGGAGCCTCCTCTTGTGGAGGCTTAATGTATGCCTTGTTGCCAGCATGTCTATGTGAAGATGCCCCCTCAACATGTGATTGGGAGTCATGGCAAGATTTCCCTTGGCTCTCCTCCCAATTCTTTACTTCTTTGGTGTCCTAGAAGTCCACATGTGTTCTATGCTTCTTGGAATCCACTTGCGTATTTTGCTTCTTGAAAGGAGGTTTCTTTACATCCTTTGAGGGTTGTGATTCTCCATCATCATAAGCTTTTCCCTTGACCTTCTTTGTTGAAGCACCACTCCCTTCACCCTCCGCTACTTTCTCTTTTGTTTTCAACCTTGAGTCTATTGATTAAAAGGAAGAGTTAGTATTTTTATGATCAACCATCATCTAACCAGAGAACAATACCTTTCTCTATATTGATCTCATTTGGCAAACACTTCCCTTCAAAATAATCGACGAACCAAAGGCAAAGGCTCCACCAATATTTCATTAAGTCCTTTGATTTGTTCTATGGTGTATAAACCGGTTTTCTTTCACTCACTTTGTGAACCCATGCTCATGGTACATCTTGCCACTTCAAGACCATTAGTCCATTACCTACAAGTCCATTACCTACAAGTCAAATGTCTCAAAGTCTTAGAGATTAAACAACGAGAGCTAATGAATTGTTTCTCCTAAGCAACATAAGAACTATTTTATATACTTGGTTAGCAATCGTCATGATGTACACTTTATGTGAGGTTGTTCTTTTGTTATCCCGCTAGCTTTCATTTTAAGCCATCTCTTCGAGTTTGAGCAAGAAACTCCTTCAACTGACAACTGTTGAGCCAGCAGAGGATCACACCCACATTTTTGCTCACACTCATCATTTTGTAACCATTGATTGTAATAAATGTCCTTCCGACATTAATTTTGATTTGAGCCATTCATTAAGTAACGGGACTCAATTGAGTTTCCAGCGTGTAATCCCGAAGTAATTTCACTTGCTGATGTAATTAGTTAGAGATGTTCTCACCTCCAAGGCTGAGGTATATAAGCCAAAGTTTTTGTAGCCTAAAGGGGGCAGATTATTAATCAAAGTGAGTTTTTGAGTGCCGTGACTGTGTCTGAGAGAGAGAGAGAGAGAGAGAGAGAGAGAGAGAGAGAGAGAGAGAGTGAGTGAGAGTCTTATCTACTTGCTATGCGAGCTACAGAGCCGCCATTGGAGAAGCGACACCGCCATTGTGTTAGCAACGGCGAGAGCTATGCACAGATACCAAGAGTGCGTGCTATCGGCTTCTATGTGTGGTAAGGTCCTACGAGCTTCGGTGTGAGTTTTCTTCCAACTCGTGTGTCGGAATGGAGCGTGCATCATATCTATAGAACCACAACGAGTAGAGCTACACATTAGTACCATCGGGGTCAAGTTTCGATCACACTAGTAATCATTGGAGTATTTGCTTGATATGGGTGATTGCATGTTAGATCACTAAACCGTCGAGTTAGTAGTGAAACTTGCAATAAACAAAAGTCAGAGAAATTTTCTGTGTATCTGGGAGTTGCTGAGCACTTGAGAAAGCTTTAGGAAGGATTCTGTGCCAAAAAACTGGAAATCTGCAACTTTAGACATCATACGCGTATGATGTCTAAATGACCAAACAGAGACCAAAACAGAAATTTTGACTTTACCAGAGTGTTCAAAAGGGGGGTTATACCCTAATTTCAACTTAAAACAAGAGCATTAACACTCAAAGAAACCCAAAAAGACAAGCCGGAGTCCAAGAAACGCAAAGAATAGGAAATTTTGGATTCAGATCTTGTTTTTACATTCAAACCTGACAAAAACACTTGAAACTCAATTATAAACATTGGGGAAGGTTTAAAACCAAGAATAGTCAAAATCTGGGACAAAAGACATCATACGCGTATAATGTCTTTTAGCACATCCACTGCTTATTTTGATATCTGACCTGACAAGATTGTTACAAACACTGTAGAAAGCATAAATATCAAGTCTTGACCCAAATTGATGAAAAAAACATCATACGCGTATTATGTCTTTGACCTAATTTTGGACATATTTTGATACTTTGCCAACACAGATCCATTGTAATAGCTGTCTAGAGGTTATATTTCAAGTTTCATCCCATTTGGATCACAATTGACCCAAAACAAGTCAAAAGCGAAAATTGCCAAGAAAAGCCTAAATTAGCCATAACTTGCTCAAACAGAGTTCAAACTGAATTTTGTGAGTGGACAGAGCATAAGGGGGCTACTGAGAGGGAGCATAACCAAAATAGTCCAAATCTGTGAAAAAAGACATCATACGCGTATAATGTCTTTTTCAGCATAACTGCAACAAAATTCTCACTTGATGAAACAGAAGTTGTCCAACTGACAAGATTAAACAATTGACCAAGTATCAATCAGTTTGGATCAATTCTGACCACAAAAACTTGGGAAAACAAATTGCCAAGACGGAAAAGTTAAAGTCCTTTAGGGGAATTGATGAATTTGAGATCGGGCAGGAATCTCCAGAATAACCAACCAAAACAAGGCGAACAAGCAAGTGTCATATTAACCGAGGGAAGTGTAAACCAAAGTTGGGTGCAACCATTAGAGCCGATCTTTGAAGGAAGTGTTTCTGATACTTCTTCGGAGAGATCTTACGAGATTTTCACCGAACACTTGGAACACTTGAACCTGAACAACAGAGAAAATATGGCAGCAGGATCATCAAACCCTTCCGCCACAATGAAGCTATTGTTCATAAACTACCAGTACGACAATGAGCAAGGTGCCAAGATCTACAAAGATGGAATGGACCGCTATTGTGTAAAGATAGAAGATAGACCTAGTGAGTTCAAGGACTTAGTGCCTGTGAGCTATAGCGGAGATAGATATCTAGATGACGAGGGTACCATGTACTTGGTAGTCCTAAACCCTAACATTGTGGACAAGTGGGGATTGATGGGCACCAAAGCCAAAGTAGATGAAGAACTTGAGGAGAAAGCATCAATAATGAACTTCCCGGATGCGAGGTTAAGAAGAGAGAATGAAACTACAAGGATCAACACTGATAACATCTATGTGGGGCTATACAAATATAATAATGGGGAGCAAGATCTCTATTATAGATGTGAAGAACCCTACACCGGAGAGTTGACAGACCAAAAAAGACTTTATGTCTTTACCTACACAGAGGGATCGGAAGTGAAAATTGCCGCTTACGACAAGTATGGGAGGCAATACTCAACAATGGGCAAGAAAGAATTAGAAGGATATACATACTTTGGGGGACCACTACATCAGTATTATGTTACTTCTAGCTCACAAAGACCAACACCAACAAATGGAGTGCAAAACCCAATGACAACAGGAGGACAAAGAACTCAGGCTGCTGACTCTTTCAGTCAACCTCAGTACTCGAAGCCCGGACCAATGGGATCATTACATTCCAGAGAGTCAATGGATACGAATCGAGGTAGTGCAGTTCCAATCCCCACGTATACCACTCCAGTTCCAAGGTTCGAAGCGGAACCATCACATTTACCTCCTAGTAGTAGACTCAGGGCAGGGGAACCGACAAGGGTAACCCATGAAGTCCATGACGCTAGAGAAAGCTTTAGCCGGGACACAGGAGCAATGAGATTGGTAGCAGACCATAGACGTATGAGACCATCTCAAGTAGCCAAGTGTATGCCAAAGAAGTATGGTGGTTCAGGAGATCCGTATGCACATGTGTCACTCTTTAAGCAAGTCTTAAGAGCTGAGCAGATAACAGATTTCCATACACAATACGAGAGATTTGGTCTTACTCTAGAAGGTACGGCATTGACATGGTTTTAACCACTGAACAGAGGGGGATTCCATGACATTGACCATTTGGTAAGAGAGTTTGCTGAGGAATTCTCAAAACGAGGGATTAAGCACAATACGGTCTCACAAATATATGCTTTTAAACAGAGAGAACACGAAAAAGTGAAGGAAGCTTCACTTCGCTTCAAACAATACATTGAGAGATGTCCAGTACGTGAACGACCACAAGATGACAGACTATCTGTTGTCTTTATTGAAGGATCGAGAAACGACACTCTCAAGAAGGACTTGCACTTGAAATCTTGTACAAGTTTCGAGCAAGTAACGAGAGAAGCATTGTACTTAGTGGATAACTGTACGGTTTATGGAGAGGTGTCAGCGGATACAGATTTTGCATCCAGTAGCTCTTCCTCCATAGCGAGCGAGACTACCACTAAAAAGAATGTTCAAACAACAACCATGCCAAATGTAGAGCAAATGATAGAAGATGCTCTAAAAAGGATGGCACCATACCAAAAACCATTGCCAAAACCACTGAAATGGTGTGCTATTGAACAAAAATGGACAAACCACCCAACCGAGGAGTGCTATTACAACAAGGGGTATGTAAGGGAGCGTCAGTATGCACCTCCTGCTCAATTAGAACCACCTCAGGTACATCCAGTACCTCGATACCCAACGGGAAATGTACCAGGACCTATGGGGATAGAAAGACCGCAACCGGTATTGGGACAACAACCACCTTTACCAGGAGCAAGACCAGTGGGCATTAGATATGCACCAACCTTAGAGAATCAGGAAGAACAAGCCTTAGTGCCTGTTCAAGCCTATTATGAAGAATCTGGTGCACACATGTCTCCAACTGTGTATTACCCACCAGAAGAACCCAAACAACCAGAACCATGGGGCATGATTGGGAATGTTGGAACACCAACAGTTACAAGTGCTTCTGATGAAGAGAGATACAATTTGGACGCAAGAACATTGATGTTCATAGCTCATGGAGGGTTAAGCAGGACAAAGACCATCCTATCCACAAAGGACGAATCAAGTGGGACCAAGACCAGCACTAGGACCCTGTTACAAGTGTGGAGGTGACCATCTGATGAATGTTTGTCCACATACGGAAATCATTAGAATTAACGCTTATTGCACTGAGTGTGGGGTTACTCACTTCATTGAGGATTGTTCAAAGAATCCAAACAAAGTGCAAAAGACGACATTGAATATGCTAGAAACTATTCCTACCAGCAGTGGGTCCGAAAATGAAACTCTGATACCAACGCAAGTTGTTACTAGAGCTCAAGCTAAGAAAACCACTAGAGAACCTGAGAATGGAAAGTTAGCGAATGAAATGGTTAGTCAAGGACCGCGGAGTCAGAGAAACACATGGAAAGCTAGAAAAGCACGCATGAAGTTGAGAAAAGAACGTGAAGACGCTATTCTAGCTGAGGAACTAAAGCGAACTAAAGATAGATTAGAATAACTTGAGAGTCAAAACGGGAAACGAGAGATGAGCCCGGAAAGAACGAAACAAAAGAGTATCAAAGAAACAACGAGCTTAAGCTCAGGGGGATCAGTGCTAGTCGACAAAGTACACGAACCATTGGACGCACTGATGAGAGCTTACGAAGCTAGGTTAAAGAACAACCAAACACAAGAACAGAGGTGGATGACATACCCAAACGCGGAATTGAAAAAGCAGAGACTTGAAATGTGCCAGAGAATGATCGAGACTGCACAAGCCTTATTAGAACCACCGAGAGAAACAATGAATTGTGGAACAGAAAACCCAATTCAGCACGAGACTATCATTTCACGGGTAGCTGAAAAGACTCCCAGTGCACAAAAGCCTGAAAATACACACAAGGATGACCGCATAGTATTGAACACAACCGATCAGGAGATAGAGAGTTTTCATCCAGTCATACAGAGGATTTACGGAAGAGATGAGGATTACAATGAATTTTGGAAACAAGTGAGAGAGGCAAACTTTGCAAACGAGCTAAGTTGCCAAGCTAATCAGACAAATTGGGAAAAGGACATTAGGAATCCTCCCATAGTGGAATTTGAGGCAGGATCTCAAGTGGACTTGGATCTGCAATCTTACTGGGGAGATGGGGGCTCTGTTAGAACAATGGAGAGCAAACCTCATTCACTGAATACCTTACCTTCATACTTAGGAGAGTATTAAGCAAAATCCGAGATTAGAGCACTTCCCTCACAAAGAATTTCATCAGAAAAAGTCATGGACTCGCAAGGATTGATAGAGATCTTGTCAACACCAGTGACATGCACTATCACTCTAGCTGAGCTTTTGAGGCTAAGACCACATATGTGGACCACTGTAGGAAAATGCTTGGAGAAATTTGGGATAAAAGATCCAACATCGAGACTGCAAGAGGGTATACAAGAGCTGAGCAAACCACAAAAGAACGCTAAGCCTGTACCCTTAAACAAGGTCGGAGAGTATTGCGAAGGTGAAGAGGGGAATACAACCTTACCAGTTGAATTTCAAGGCGTGAACACGATGGCAATACTAGACAGCGGAGCTGGGGTAGCCATTGCTACAAAAGAAATCTGGAAAAAATGGGGGAAACCAGCAATAAGGAAGACTAGGTTGAAACTCCAATTAGCAGATGGACACATGGAGAAACCTATGGGGATTGGAGAAAGTCGTAGTAACTTCTTGCGGCATTGAATACGAACATACTTTTGCTATTGTCGATTTTGGCAAGGAGAATAACTATGATATCATATTGGGAAGACCATTCATGAGACAGTTGAAAATGGTCCAGGATTGGGGCTACGATCACATATACCTGAGAAATATGGAAACCACTACACGTGTGAACCTGAGAGACCATAGCTACAAAGATGTGAACCGAACACCGGTAGAGGAGTTTGATTCAGCTACTTTGGCGGGATCCAAATTTCCAGCTTGGTTAGGTAAGCCCAAGGAGTTATGGATGTGTGGAGCCTCGAAATGTGGAAGTCTGAGGCGAGAAGAATATGTTTTAGAAAGGGCTATCGAAGACGAAACTTATATAGGAGAACCCTTTGCAAAGGACACGCTTGAACCATTAGAATGGACACACATTCTAGCAACCTTAGATGTTTGTGCAATTCTGGATGGTCCCACAACAAAATTTTGCGACAAGGACGAGTACGACGTGGTTCCGTACTTCATGTTGAGAACTGTACTCGAAAAAGAAACTGAAAAGAACGATACACTAGAAAAGGAAGATGAAGAAGAGGTGTTTCACGACATTCCCGATCATCCAAAGTGGGGAAATGAAGCAGACAACGAGTCAACGGACAATTCAAGCAGAAATGAAGAAACTATAACGGATGTCAGATTTTATGATTTTAAACAACGCCAAAAACGCTATAGAGCAAAGAGAAAACAAAGGGGGTTAGAACCAACGATGCCTAGAATAAGAGAAAAAATCAATTCCTAATGCTATAAAGGCGGAAGATTGTGTTAATCAAAATGCTAGTAAAGGAAGATTGGTTAAGAGCTTACAATGATCAAAAGAGCTTACTCAAGAAGTCAAGTTCAAAGGAATGAAACGAAAACTGAAACAGAAAAATCAGAAAAGAACAAGCGCAACAGAGAACACACGGAGTCCAAGTTAGAACGTAGAAACAAGTACAGAGAGCTCAAGAAAACTCTGAAAGAAGTTTGGACGACAGAAATTGAGAGTGGAGAGGACGAAAACGCCAAAATCAAGGAAAACATGGATGTTCCCTCTCACTACAGGACAGTCACAATAGAGGATAGGAAGGTGGTATTAACCCAACCTATTCGAGAGAGAAAGACGAACGAATCTTATGACGGACAGGAGGATGCAAAAAAAGTTGATTTAGCAGCTCCAGGTGAGACACCTAGACCGGTGTACATAGCCACAGATTTGTCTCCAGGCGAGGAAGAGAGACTTTTGAGTCTTCTCAGAGAGTACAGGGATGTGTTTGCATGGTCTTATAAGGACTTAAAGGGAGTTGACCCATCGATATGCCAACACACAATCCCACTAAAACAAGATGCAAAGCCTAGCAGACAGAGACCATACACATATAATGATACGTTTGCTAAGCGAATCAAAGAAGAGATAGATAAGCTAATGGAAGCTGAATTCATATACGAGATTGAACACACCGATTGGGTATCTCCAATTGTGGTGGTACCCAAGAAGAACGAAAAACTCCGAGTGTGTGTCAACTTAAGGAAAGTGAATGCTGCAACAATCAGGGACAATTATCCCCTGCCGATAACTGATCATGTTCTAGAGCGTGTATCATATACGAGATTGAACACACCGATTGGGTATCTCCAATTGTGGTGGTACCCAAGAAGAACGGAAAACTCCGAGTGTGTGTCAACTTAAGGAAAGTGAATGCTGCAACAATCAGGGACAATTATCCCCTGTCGATAACTAATCATGTTCTAGAGCGTGTATCAGGGAAAACAACATACTCCTTTCTTGATGGTTTTTCAGGATATAACCAGCTAGCCATAGCACCGGCAGATCAACATAAAACAGCTTTTGCAACGGAGTGGGGAATTTATGCTTATCGGGTTATGCCTTTTGGTCTAACCAATGCTCCCGCAACCTTCCAGAGGCTGATGACGCATGCTTTCAATGAATACGTAAGGTTGTTTCTAGAAATATACATGGATGAATTATGTGTACATTCTCTTCTGAGAGATGAGCATCTAGAACACCTAAGAAAAGTATTTGAGAAATGTAGGACATATCGCATTTGTCTCAATCCTGAGAAATGTGTGTTTATGGTCCGACAGGGCAGAATTCTGGGACATATTGTCTCACAAAACGGAATATCCACGGATTTAGAGAAGATAAAAGTTATAGTAGATATGCCTAGACCAACCAATGCGAAACAAGTACAGAGCTTTATGGGACATTGCGGATATTATAGACGATTCATTTACATGTACGCTATAATAGGCCAACCACTTTACAGGCTAATAGTGAAATTTGAATGGACAGAGGAGTGTGAGGAATCATTCAAGAAATTGAAAGAGGCACTCATTACTGCTCCAGTCTTGAAATCACCAGATTGGGAGAAGATATTCCATGTGCATATAGATGCTTCGGCATATGCAATAGGATGCATTCTGGCTCAGCCAGAAGAAGGAAACATGGATTTTCCTATCTGTTACGCCAGTCGACAGCTCAACAATGCAGAGAAGAATTACACCACAACAGAGCGAGAAGGATTAGGAATGATATATGCTGTGAAGAAATTTCGGCATTATCTTCTAGCCAACAAGTTTGTGTTTTTTACGGATCACCAAGCCTTGCTCTACCTAGTGAATAAACCATGCAATACCGGGAGAATAGTGAGATGGTTCATTATCTTACTGGAATTCGACTTCACGGTAGTAGTAAAGAAAGGAAAAACACATCTTAGAGCTGATCATCTTTCGCGATTGACGAATGGAGAAGACCCTATAGGAGTAGATGACGACATGCCAGACGCGTACTTGTTCAACATAGAAATGATACCGAAGTGGTCTCAAAATGTCGTTAGCCTATTAACCTATGGAGGAGAGTTTGATAGAAGAGAATACAACAGAAACATATTGCTATTCAGCAATCCAAGAATCTTCAATTGGTTGCAGGAAGGTTGTATCAATTGGGAAATGATCATGTTTTACGACTATGCATCAATCCTGAGGAATATAATATATATCTGTGCGAAGCACATGTTCAGGAATGTGCATTTCATTGTTCAAGAAGGAACACATATAGGAATTTGTTACAATTGGGAGTCTATTGGCCAGGAATGAAAGAAAGCGTACATGAATATGTCATTGTATGTATTGTATGTTCATCAAAACCGCCAGCAGAGTATTCGACATTATATCAGATAATGATCGCTCCGGAATGGAGTCAGTATATTGTTGAATATCTCACAAATAGAACTTTCCCAGAAGGAACGTCAAAAGCTCGTCAGAAATCTGTAGAGACAGAAGCTAGAGATTACGCTTTAATAGGAGATCAACTCTATAAGAGAGGTAAAGACAACAAGCTTAGGATTTGCGCATCAGAGTCTGAGTATGTGATAATCCTGGAGCAAGCTCATGGAGGAGTAGGTGGAGGCCATTTCTCAGGTGATAAGACAACAAAACTTGTCTTAACCGTAGGAATATGGTGGCCAACATTACATATGGACGCTTAGGAATACGTTAAACGGTGTGATGACTGTCAGCGGACCAAAGTACCACTTAAAAGAGATGATATGCCGCTTAGACCAATGATGGGGGCAAGAGCTTTTGCAAAATGGGGGATTGATTATGTCGGACCCATTTCACCTCCTGCATATAAGACTCATGCACAATACATCGTTGTGGCTACAGACTATCTAACAAAGTGGGTCGACAAAGGCAACTCAAAAAGCAAATGCCAGGACCACGGCACAATTTTTATATGAATACGTCTTTGTACGATATGGATTGCCAATAGAAATTGTGAGTGATCGAGGCACACATTTTATAAATGAAGTGATAGAGATGAATTCATGGTAATCCATAGGAATTCATGATGAATTCATGGTAATCCATAGGAAATCAGCCCCGTATCATCCACAAGCAATTCATGATGAATTCATGGTAATCCATAGGAAATCAGCCCCGTATCATCCACAAGCAAACGGACAAGCTGAAGCAACAAACAAAACCATATGCACGGTCCTTACGAAGATTGTATCTGAGTCGAGAACTGACTGGGACCAGAAGTTGCATTCAACATTATGGGCATATAGGGTAGCATCTAAAACATCAATAGGAACGACCCCATATAACATGGTTTTTGGGCTAAATGCTATCTTACCAATAGAATTCTTGATTTCAACCTTAAGGGTGGCTAAGGATCTAGAGTGGATAGGGCACGAGCTTTCTGATAGAATAGATGACCTGGAAAAGCTAGACGAGCTTCGCCTAAAAGCAATAGCTTCTATCTACGCTCAAAAAAGGCCACAAAAGGAATTTTTTGA
Source organism: Adiantum capillus-veneris (assembly GCF_014529385.1). Classification (NCBI taxonomy): domain Eukaryota; kingdom Viridiplantae; phylum Streptophyta; class Polypodiopsida; order Polypodiales; family Pteridaceae; genus Adiantum; species Adiantum capillus-veneris. The sequence continues at coordinate 79,448,720 of NC_140960.1, read as the reverse complement.
TAAGCATGTGCGGACTAAAGAGTTTAAGGTTGGGGACTATGTCCTAGTTTACACTCTGAAACAGCATGCTAAGAAGCTTAAAAAGCGAGGGATGGGACCTCTGGTGATTAAAGATCTATCACCAAGTGGAGCCGTCAAGCTTGCTACATTAGACGGAGAAGAAATGCCCAATTGGATTAGTGAATGCAGAGTGAAAAAGTATCTTTTGCCGCTAACCCAAGACATGCTTCTCAAAATACATCAAGAAAAGCTGCGTGTCCAGAAAAAGAAAAAGATTGTGGAGGAAGCGCAAGCCGAGGCGAAGGAAAGAATGGAGAAAAGAAGACTACTACGTCAGAAACAGCGCAATGAAGGAGCAATACGAATAAACGCAGTCAGTATAACAAAAATGGATAATGACAAAGAAGAACCCATCATTGAATGCAAAGTAGGAACCAACCAAATCAAAGCCAGAGCACTATTGGATTCAGGAGCTCAAACTAACCTACTTTCACTCAGTTTGTATAGACAATTGACAAATGACACTAAATTACAAACTACCAAGCAAGAGTTAAAGAGTTACTATGAGAATTCAATCAAAACTGTCGGATGCACAGTTTTACATATACAGATTAACCAGTATGTGTATCCTCATATGTTTTACGTGGTTGAAGACCAAGCTACACAACATCCATTATTGCTAGGACAACCATGGCAGAAGCAATACAATGCAATGATTGACTGGAGTTCTAAATCAATGCTTATCAAATACGAAGGTGAAAGTCAATCAGTTAAGTTCACCAAAGGAGCATAGCCAACTCCAAAGGAAGAATCCAAGAACAAAGGTAAACAACAACCAGAGAAAAAGAAGAAGCAATGGCAACCAAAAGTTTCTATACAACAGGATTGCTCTTTGACGAGGAACTCTCAACATTGGATAAGGACGACAAGCAATAATATAACAACTCAACCTTGTGAAAAAACGGAGTCAAAGTTGGTATGGAGACCAAAAAAGGTTGTGCTAGAGAACACAAAGGTGGAAAACAAAGTCTTCAATACCAGACAACAGAGTGATTCCAGACAATCAAGGACAGTGAAACAGATCTGGATTCCAAAGAAGTTCATGACGGCACAAAGCTATAGCAAGCAAATTTGGATCCCAAGGATTTGTAAACAGGAACTCCCTTCAGTACAATCCACGGAAACTCCTAGGTATTTCAAGGCGAGGAAATCAACACAAAGAACAAAGCAGGTTTGGGTCGCAAAGAGTTTGTGGCAAGCACAAGCGAAGCGGAAGCATATTTGGATTGTGAAAAAGAACAACAAGGTAAAGAAGAATCCATCTACTGATTCTACTACTGAAGTGCCAAAACCAATCCAAAACCCGACCACCAATCCTTCAATCAAACAAAGAGCAGCTTTATTGGAAAGACTGTTGTATCATCGCTCTACAATTGCATTGGGAACTTATGACCAAAACAACTACAATGCTTCGCCCACAGACACTTCATAGTCGTCCAGACTAGGAGGGGGGGAGGTATACAGGTATATAGGAGCTACAAAGCAGCTACAAGCGACAAAAACAAAGAAAAACAAAAATTATATTACAAGGGCAGTGTCTTACATGATTTCGCAATTTTTATGTTTGATTGCGGATATTGATAATATTTATGTCCTTATATACCTTGTTTTGCAACAAGAAGAGATCAAATGATGAATTTGGGTCTCTAGACGTGTAAATATCACTAAATAAGAGTGTTTTTGGAGCTAAAAAGTGGTAATCCAAGTCCAGAAATCACAAATAAGTGTATATTCATATACACAGGGTTACCAGCTATTTATTGTGTATGTTTGGAATTTTTTGGCTTCAATTTGCTATTTTTCTTTATTTTTTATGATTTTCTTGATAAAAGTAAAAGAAAAATAAAAAAGCAGGTGAAACGAGATCATAAAAAAGAAAAGAATAGATGGTGATGATCCTAATGACAAGGGCAACCCATGGTAAAAATTGAGTACAATTCGAGAAAAGTTACGAAAAGCCCGAAATGACAAAATTTTGGCAAAGTGGACAGATTTCTCAGAAAAAGGTCAAACGGAGTCCAAATTGAGAAATTTCAAATCCTAAAGTGCATTTCACGAAGATATAGGAGCACATGTCAAATTTGGTAACAAGTGATCCAGGAAGTCCAAAGTTAAGTATTTTTGACTTCACTTACAGGCTCATTTGCACTATTACCCACTTGGAGAGAGCAAAGAGCACACAGGAGCATCCAACCTTCTACAGCCTTCTACGACTGCTACGAGGGCTCAGAGGACACCAGACATGAGAGGTAGACTCGTTGCCATAAGCTTTTGATGCTTATCATTAACTTTTGTCGCGAAAACTGAGCAAAACCAAGAAATAAGAGCAGACGGGGAATGCGGTAGAATGCTAGGTAGTGGCACAACCGCCTAACCAAACCTTGCAAGAACTTATAGGTGGGTTACCCTAGTATAGAATATGGGTTTCTAACACTCAAAGCTCGAGAAAGAACGATTGGAAAAACCCTAGGTCAACAGAGCCTGCAAGAGGCAAACAGGAAAAAGTTGTCGAAATGACACAAAACTTCTCAGGAAGCTTAACAACATCGAGAGCAATGCAACCATGGAGTATCTCCAGGTTCGGACCACCAAAAGTGGGTCAAAACAACCGATTCGACGACAGACACACAAAGCGTCATTTTGGCATAATGGCTGAAATTGACGACCGAATGAAATGAAACTTCACAAGCAGCTTCAAGTAACTATTGATGACTTATGTTTGCAAGCAAAACCCAAAAGAAAGCTGATTCACTTACCGATGGTGAAAAAGACGCTTTCGGGCAACCAAATGGAGAAAGATGGAGAACGGGGAGCCAAAGTCAAGTTCAACCAAATAGATGGCTTCACAACATATCCAATGAGCTGGAAATGCAACTCTCGAGAAGAAAAGTTGAAGAGATTCAACTCCAAGGCAAAAAGACGACTTCGGAGACTGAAATGCCTATAAGGGGGCTTTTTAGCTAAACTGATGACTTCTTAAGTTGAAAACTAGTTAGCAGGGCTTAGGGCACTAGCACAAAGCATTCTTTGCACAAAAGGACCAACATTTCAAGAAAAGTCATCATACGCGTATGATGTCTCACAGCATGAATTTCACATCCATTTCAACATTTGAGTGCATAGCCTCATTCCACATGTTAATCACATCCTATGAACCAAGTATCATGAGAATTGGAGTTAGAAAACCCAAGGAAAACCGAAAAGACGCAAAGTAGGCCATAAAATTGATTTTTGGTCCTAATTTTGTCAAAATAACTCCAAACTCATTGAAACTTTGTAGGATTGTTGTTAAACACATCTACAAGCTATCTGGAACCAAAAAGCACCATTTTGACACAAAAGACATCATACGCGTATGATGTCTATTTGCACTTACAGAGCCAAAACTGCTCATTTGTCATCATACATCCATTATATATATCTAATACATGCTACATATGAAATTTGGAACCATTTGGTCAAGAGGATCACCCCACTAGCCCAATTGAGGGAAAATCCTTCACCTAAAGCCTATTTTTGGCCCAAATCCAACATACTCAAGTCCAAACCAAGATTTGAGTAGAGACAGTCCTTCACTAGTACATGGGGAGTCCACAGAACCAATCCCATGCAAAATTGATGAAAAAGACATCATACGCGTATGATGTCTCCAGAGCCATTTTTAGCCCAAAATCTATCCAAACTTCATAAATCCACTAAATAAGCCTATCTAAAGCCAAATCCAAGCTTATAGAGAAATTTGGTCCAAAAATACACTAAAAGACATCATACGCGTATGATGTCTCACTATGTGATTTTGGCACCTCAGGGCTTCAACCACCAAACAGAAGTGATCTACATGCCATTTGAAAGTGAACCACCAAGTTTTATCCAATTTGGATCATAAAATCCAATTCCCTTTCAAAATTTTGCCAAGAGCCGGAACTGGACTAAATTGGCCAAAACTTGACCAAATGGGATCCAAACTCAAATCCAAGCATATGATAATCATGTATACACTATCAGCTACAAGCACAACCAATATGAAGTCATTTTGACACAAAAGACATCATACGCGTATGATGTCTCCAGCATGAATTTGAGCCCATTTTGCATATGTTTTCACCTACCTTGCATCTTTAGGCCCTGAATAGCTCATGTTTCAATTTTCAAGTCATTTGGATAGTTAAAAGCTTCACTTCGGCTTTCAGTACTAAAAAGACGCTAACTTCTGAAATTGGAGTTACAGGATCCATGGATTCCACCAAGTCATCGGCAACGAAGAGAAAAAGACCGACAATCAAAGATGCTATTGGAGAAGCGGAACCCTTTGACATTCCAGCAGAAACCCTCAAGCCAACCAAAACTTGGGTGGAGGAAGCAGTATTGGAGAAAGAGGGAATAAAGATCTACCAGGGGACTTTCAGAGATCCTCAAGGGCAAGCGGTGGATGTACCGATGATCCCACAGGAATTGGTAGATTATAGCAGGTCAGGAGACATCAGTAGGTACCTAGAAAGGGCAGACTTGCACAGTTTCTTCACCTCGAGACCATCAGGTGTGGATACAAGAAGAGTGTACGAGTTGGCAACATCCATTCAGAAGGATGGAAAAGCCACATTGACATCCATGGATGGAGAGAAGGTAGAAGTACAGATCACTCCACAGCTAATTGCAGACGCATTGAAGCTGCACAACAAAGGGAGCTCGGTCAGGGAAAGAAGAGAGGCCATAGAGGTCTATGGGCCCAAGAAACAGAATGCGACCTATGGAGATATGGCGGACCCAAGAGCGGCAACCCTTTGCCGACTGTACAACCAATTTCTTCATGTTTGCAGTAAAAGATCGCAAAAGTATACGACACCACCCCATGCCATTGCGACCACCATCACATGGGCATTAAAGAGCAATATGCCAAAAGAGGTGAATTACGCTCAACACATCCACGAGCAAGTAATTGCCATGCACAACGAGAAGCCAAAATACATAGGAGGAGCGGAAATTCTGACAAGAATAGCTTATGAAGCTATTGGAGCTAGAGATCAGTGGCCAAAGGCTCCCTCCCAGAATGAGTGGCTTAGAGAAGCCGACGAGGAGGAAGAACAGCCCGAAGTACCCAAGAGGGCATCCACAAGAGCACGCCGGAAACTAGAAGTAGTTTCAGAAACTGAAGAGGATGTGGACGAGCCACTTAAGAAGAAAGTAAAGAAGAAGGTTGCTCCCAAGCAAACCAAAAGTCAGAAAGCGGCAAGGATGGAAAGATTAGTGGAGCAGTTTAGAGCGGAAAGAGCTCTAAAGGGCGACTTTGAAGAAAAGTGGGTGCCAGACCCCACTAAAGTCGGAACTAGCTCGGCCAGGCCACATATTGATCAATACGATCAATATATTAAAGCTTATGAGGAGTCAGAGGCTATTTTGGAGCAGCAACCTGTCGAGCCATACACTGAAGAGGAGGTACAACAATTAAAAGCTGAGCTGAAAAAAGACGACAAGGGGAAAAGGAAAGTAGATGAGTCTACTAAGCCTCAAGAGAAAGATGGGCAAGCCGACAAGGGGAAAGCCAAGGAAGCTGAGGACAAACATCCCTCTATGACTGATGTACCAAGCCCGAAGAAGACGGAAAAAATTGTGGAAGAGACCACAGTAGAGGTGGACACAGATGTTTTGGAAAAGCCAGAAGCCGAGACCAAAGAAAAGAAGATAGATCCAGTTCAGCAAAAGAGAAATGATTATGAGGATCTGGTAGAGATAGGATACACCGAAGAAGAGGCCCTTGAGGCAGTTTATGGGATCACCCTACAAAAACAAGATGAACGGAGAGGGACGGAGAAAAAAACAAAGAGTAAAAAAGAAAGTGAAGAGAAACTGGACGAACCAAAAGTACTAGAAGAGCCAAAGCCAGTGGAGGTGGTGGCGGAAAGAGCTTTAGAGTTGACAGATGATGATGAAAAAGACATGCACATGGTGCATGAACTGCTCAGCAAGATAAAAGAAAGGTCCAAGGCAAAGAAAGTAGAGATTGAGACAGCCAAACAAAGGAAAGCAGAGTTGTAGAGAAATTTAGAGAATGCTATGATTGAATCTGAAAGTCATAAAGCATCACTCTATGACATGGAAAACGAGAGAGACGGCTTGGTACCCCAGCTAGCCGAGGCTTCAAGAGAAGTAACAAGTGCACAGGAAGCAAGGGAGCGGATAGAGGATGAGTTGGAGGCGGCTAAGGATGAGCTCATTGAGCTAAGGGAAAGAGTCGAGCTCCAAGAAAGAACAATCACTAGACTCAGGTCTACCCCTAGAGCTAGCAGAGCAGGAACCGAACAAGAGGGAGATATCATACCAGTTTTGGAAGACCAGGTCCGAAGCTTACAAAGAGAGCGAAGATTAGAGCAAGTGCAAAGGTTGCACATTGCAGAGGGATCATTGGCCGCAGAGGAGAGGCTCACATTAGAAAATCAAACACTACGGACAGAGAATGAGGCCCTCCGCAAACAGCTCCAAGATCTATAAGAGCAACAAAGAAGAGAGACAGAGACACCACAAGAAGAATCAGGTGGAGCAGCCATAGAGCTACCAGAAACTAGAGAGACAACCACAATTGAAGATCCAGCCCCAGCTCAAGAGGTGGCCTCGACTTCAAGAATCTCTGAAGAAGAAGAACAAAGGCTCCATGACCAAATAGAAAAGTCAGCAGAGGAGAGTGCCAAGGCGGAAATGGAATGGGAGAGGAGACTCCTAATCTCCATTAGACTTCAGGGACTAGACACAAAAGTGCTCCATGAACAGTGGATGCAACCCAGCTTGCCTTTCCCTTTGATGAAATTTGAAGTGCTAAAGACGAAAAAGAGAATAGAGGAGGAGTAGTATGTCGCTCTTTACGAAGGCGACATCACAAAGGAGGAACAATCAAAGAAGATAGTAGATTCACAACCTAGATGGAGGAAAGGTTGGCTGAACAAATACCTAGCCTACCTCATCTACTTGGTGGAGGCACCAAAGGAGATTCGGGAGGATGCAACCTTCTTCCCGGTGCCAAGAGTTAGAAACTAGAAAGAGCATGGCAGGATTGCAGAAAAGAAACCAAATTGGCTTAATTATCCCAGGATGTCAGGACCAAAGACAGCAGAGAGAATAGGTAAAGCCTACATGGTGAAAACCCTAACGGGCACCATCAAGCTCTTTACTGGCTCTCCTGACCTTTCATGTCAGATGCTCAAGAAAATCTACAGGACTCTCTTAGCTTGCATTGAAGTGTTCGCGCCAGATAAAGCCACGACCTCGAGTCTACTATCGACGGCCGACACGGTGACTGATATGATGTACGATCTTTCATTGGAGCCTTCTCCAAAAGTGTTACACCTCCTATACCAAAGGATTATGTTTTTGCCTAGCTTCCACATGCAAACCTTCGAAGAAGCTTTCTACACCGGCTTTTTCACCGACGAAAGCAAAATATTCGGCCCAACCTTGACCATCGGCAACCTACGATACAAATCACATTTGCAGATGCTCAAGACGACAGGACTTTATTGACCAAGCATAAAATTCATGTCAGGGACGACATGAACGCGGAGGGGGGGAGTGTTGAGCCAGCAGAGGATCACACCCACATTTTTGCTCACACTCATCATTTTGTAATCATTGATTGTAATAAATGTCTTTCCAACATTAATTTTGATTTGAGCCATTCATTAAGTAACGGGGCTCAATTGAGTTTCCAGCTTGTAATCCCGAAGTAATTTCACTTGCTGATGTAATTAGTTAGAGATGTTCTCACCTCCAAGGCTGAGGTATATAAGCCAAAGTTTTTGTAACCTAAAGGGGGCAGATTATTAATCAAAGTGAGTTTTTGAGCGCCGTGACTGTGTCTGAGAGAGAGAGAGAGAGAGAGAGAGAGAGAGAGAGAGAGAGAGAGAGAGAGAGAGAGAGAGTGAGAGTCTTATCTACTTGCTACGCGAGCTACGGAGCCGCCATTGGAGAAGCGACACCGCCATTGTGTTAGCAACGGCGAGAGCTATGCACAGATACCAAGAGTGCGTCCTATCGGCTTCTATGTGTGGTAAGTTTCTACGAGCTTCGGTGTGAGTTTTCTTCCAACTCGTGTGTCGAAATGGAGCGTGCAGCATATCTATAGAACCACAAAGAGTAGAGCTACACATTAGTACCATCGGGGTCAAGTTTCGATCACCTGTATTTTTCAACCTGTCTTCATACGCGTTTACCGCACGGAGTGGTTATAGGTTGATTTTGCAGTTCAAGTCTTTAGAGTGTTGTTCTTACCTAGTGTATAGACTTCCCCTTGAGTTTGAGATCGATTCAATGATTCTAGATCCTGTTTCGTATAGCATTCGTTCGTAGTACGGATTTCAGTCACTTGTGTATTTTAGAACTTAGATTTGATTTCCTTAGTAGTGATTGTCATTAGAAGGTCGAGTAGGTGATTTGACACCCACCTAGTTGTTTCCATGCGCCTACGGGTCAAGCTCCGTCCTCGTCTGACAAATTCTGTTGTTGGTTGAGTTCTCGCTATTTAGCTTCCGCTAGCGGCGTAACCGCCTTAACACAACCTTCACCTTTACTCACTCTCTACAATATTTTAATTCAAATTGAAATGTGAATCCAAAGTTATAACAACTTACTTGCTTTTTGCACTTAAGATTATTGATAGTTCTACCATCTTCGAAGAATCAAACTTGATGATTCATCACTGGACAAATGGAATCTCCTTCTCTGCAATACACACATTGTTAAGAATATCCATCCATGCTTTCAGTCGATGATTGCCATTCCACACCACAAAAAAATTGTCTACCATGTGTTTCCACTTTGGGTGGATACACAATATCTCATCATACTTGATACTGACTTCTTTTAGACCTAACATGAAAAATGTGAATAGCAAGATTGATCCAATATCCACTCCAAATGATGAACTCTCTAAATCTTGGTTGATAATCATAGTTATGGATGAAGCTTTCTTAGAGAACATTGATTTTATTGTTAATGTGGATATAAGGATTTACGTTTAATTTTCATATTGGTGCAGTTGGAAGCCTCACATCTTTGTTTATACAATGATCTTTAACCAATTGTGAAAGACATTAACCTCGATGATTGAGCCAAATTCTTCTCACAAAGCTCTTCTCCTATTTGTGTTGATGACGCTGGTGGTTCCATAGTAGCCACCACGTTCGATGCTCCTAGCTTATCATGATCACTTTGTGAACCTTGAAGATCTAAAGGCACTTGACTATCTTGCAAAGTCCGTTGAACAAAATCATGTTTTGTTTGACTAGTAAGTACCACTTTTATCTCCATAAAAATGCTTTTCTTTCAATAGAAAAAAGGAATGGAAAATAAGAAATAGAAAGAATTCATGAGAGGATCAAATGAATTGTTGGGATGAGAGGAAAACAAGAGAGGATGAGAAAGGGGAAGAAGGGAGTGAAGGTGATGAGAGGAAGAGGGGAAATTGTGTGAGAGAAAAAAGGGTTGAAGAAAGGGGTGAGGGTCGTGAGAACAAAGAGAGAAAATCATGAGAGTGAAAGGGGATAAGGGTTAGAGAAGGGGAGGAAATGGTGAGAGGGAGAAGGTGGTGGAAGGGAGTGAATAAAGGGTGAATTCTATGAGAGGTAGAGAGAGGAAATTGGAGAGAGAGAAGGGGGTGGAAAGGGGTGAAGAAAGGCGAGAAATTACCCAGAGATGGAGAGGGGAAAATGAAAGAGAGAGAGAGAGAGAGAGAGAGAGAGAGAGAGAGATAGTTCTATTATCGTCCTGGGAGGTCAAATATGACCTATGGGACCAAATGAACATGTCACGTGGTGTGATTGGAGTTCATAAGGGGAAAATGAGAGTGAGAGAGAGAGAGAGAGAGAGAGAGAGAGAGAGAGAGAGAGAGAGAGAGAGAGAGAGACATTGAGGGGATTTCACTAGAGGTAGAGAGGAAATCGTGAGAGAGAGAAGCGGGTGGAAAGGGGTGAAGCAAGGGGAGAAATTTGTGAGAGGCGTAGAGGGGAAAACGTGTGTGTGTGTGTGTGTGTGTGTGTGTGTGTGTGTGAGAGAGAGAGAGAGAGAGAGAGAGAGAGAGAGAGAGAGAGGCATTGAGGGGATTTCACGAGAGGTAGAGAGGAAATCGTGAGAGAGAGAAGCGGGTGGAAAGGGGTGAAGCAAGGGGAGAAATTTGTGAGAGGCGTAGAGGGGAAAACGTGTGTGTGTGTGTGTGTGTGTGAGAGAGAGAGAGAGAGAGAGAGAGAGAGAGAGAGAGAGAGAGAGAGATGAGTCGGGGGAAATTTGCGAGAGAGAAGGGGGAGGAAGGGTGTTAAGGGCGGATTCATGGAAGAGAGAAGGGGAAAATTTGTGTGTGTGTGTGTGTGTGTGTGTGAGAGAGAGAGAGAGAGAGAGAGAGAGAGAGAGAGAGAGAGAGAGAGAGAGTTAGTTTAAGCTTGGTGATAAAAAAGCGCTCAAATGGTCATTTTCCACATTGGTGCTTTTTACTTTTTTTTTGTAAAAAAGAAAATAAAATTTGAGCTACCACATGGCATTATCATGTGTCATCCCTACCACATCAGCACGATCACATGGATTTTTACGTTGATATAACATTTTTTTTAAAAATTTGGTTGTAAAAATCATCAATGATTATGGAAAATAGAGCTTGGTGAAGGGGAAAAATGCCACATGGCCAAATCATGTCCATGTGACTTTTTTCCCAAACTTTTAAATAAAAAATTGACTAAAAAGTTTTCCACATCGACAAGCCAAGTGTATTTCTGCGTGGTAAAAATCCACATGGCTATTTTTTTGCATTTAGAATTTCAAAATATTAAATGCAAATAGATATTGTACTTCATTAATTAGAAATCACATTTAATGCTTTAAATTAAATTCTTTAAGCTTCAATCTTTCTCTTTTTTGCTCTTGCTTAATCATCTCTCCAAAAGTACAACTCTCATTCTACGCTAGTTGTTATTTCAATTAAATGGCTTGTTTTCACTATTTGTTTCATGCATTAGTGGTGGTAAGGTAGTTATCAATAATAGTGCTAAAGAAGTTTGAGGGTTTAAAAGCACAAGTTTAATTTGAAGAAAAGGATGTTGTTGTTCAAGTGCCAATAACGACCAATCAAAATTGCCACTTGTTTTTTTGTGTTGAAATTGTCTCTTTCTTCAAATTATGAAATTCAATGTGGTACTTTATGTGACGATGGTTCGCATGTTACCTCAAGCTCTAAATAGATAATCAAACATCTTGCTTAAGATTGAAGTATACATGTTCATACCATGTTCAATCAAAGGAAAAAATGTTGTGGAGTATTTGCAAAGCCAAGGCAAGAAGAATATCTGGTGCAAGGTTATTGAGCACAATGAGAAGGAATTGATACAAGATTATGAGATTCCAAATCATTACAATGGTGATGCTACTTACTATCCACTCACATTTGGGAATCGTAAAGGCATAGATATAATATAATCCAAATATGATACTCATCTTTGGACGAAAGCAATCACAATTCTTTGAGTGTGTAGGAAGAGCTTATATACATGAAGGCAGTGTGTGAATGAGTTGTGTCTGAAGCTATAAAATTTTGGTTATGCCAAATATATACATTGCATTGGGAAGTATGCTTCAAGCCCCACCTATCGAACAAGCATGTGAAGGTATAGAGGAGATGGAACCATTAGTCAAAAATGGATGATAAGTCTTCCTTAAATTCCTTTAGTTTACTTCTTTATTAAAGGCATCATTTTTCTTTTGATAACATATGTTTGTAAGGTCAATGTCGGCTGCTCAAACTAGAAACTCCAAGGAAAGCTATGGATTGATGCATTACTGAGTCTAAAAAACAATGCTTGTATGATTTTATTAGAAATTCATTTTCCAGGGCAAAATAGAGTGGCTGAGAAATGCTTTGTTTTAAAATATCAACAATAGGTGTGGTGCCCACCGATGTAGAACTTGCGAGTAGAATGAGGCAAAACAAAACCATCAATCTTTGATGATCAATTTGATCACACTATGTGATGCATTGATTGGATGACCGGGGCTTGCCATGCCTGCAATCATGAAGGTTGGCTTTCATTGCTCGTTTGCTTTCTTTGTCATTTGTATAATGCAATTGGCCTATGAACTTTGAGAATAGCGAAATTAAGAGAATTAGAGTGAGCATTTTTGTGACATTACTTTGAGAACTTGGAAGGTGAACTTAATTGATGGTAGCAACATAAACATAGTACTTAATTAACTTGGCATGAACAATACTTTTGCAAGAGGAGAGTATTAAAGAACATGACAATAGATGAGGATTGGATTTACTTGGAGCCTGTCCCCCCTCCAAAAGGCGTTTGTATTATAAATTCTCCCATCAAGAGAGACTTTGTTACAATACAATCTTTGTGTTTCTTGTGACCTTGGTGATGCTATGAAGATGGAAAGCTTCATGCATCATGAGTTTAACATAAACTTTGCACAAAGCATTAACTATCCCAAGCCTCAATCCCAAGGCCTCAAACACCTTAGAAGGTGGAAAGAGCTAGCGGGGAATGAGTGTAGGGAAGAGGAAGAAGAAACATTCCATAGGAGAAAGAAATAGTTCCTCACTTATCATCAATCTTCTTGCTTAGCATAGCATAATAGCATAGTAATGAAGATGAAGAAGATGGCAAGCTTAAGCATTGAAGCATGGCTCTTGGTTGGATTTTCATTCCATAGCCAAGAGTGTTGGTGTAGGCTCTCCACTTCTCAAAAAACTTGGAGAAGAAGATGGAGCTCTTGCACTTTGCACTCCACGCAATGAGAAAGTGTGTGTGTGTGTGTGTGTGTGTGTGTGTGTGTGGGAGAGTATACCCCCCCTCTCATGCTTGGTCCACACCTCTCTCTCTCTCTCTCGTATTATTTTATTATTTCCTTTGGACATGTGTTCTCTTTTTCCTCTTTTGAGAGAAAGAGAAAAATTATTTATTTTTATGTATCTAAATTCTCATTGGACCCCTTTAAAACCTAACCAATAGCATTCAAGCACATCATGAAGGCCGCATGTGGAGGATCATTTAAACATGTGTCTTTTATGTTTATTAAGTCATTTGGTTGAATGGAATACTTCAAGGACTTATTCAATCAAGCAGGCATGTCTCTTTTATGCTTCTTAAGTCATTTGTTTTGAATTGAATACTTCAAGCCTTAGTCAATCACGCATGGATGTTCATGCCTCTTGAGAACTTATCTTTGAATTTAACATTAGTCATTTAAGAATAAAAACCATCTCAAGCTTTGGGAAAGGTTCCCACAACCACTTTAAGCGTCTTAGCATCTCATGCCTGGGTACGATTTCCACCTTGAGGTTAACCCTAGTTTGCATAAGGTCAAATGACTTTTTAACACTAACTTTTGGAGGTCTTTCATGAAGCTAACCCTAAAGTCTTTTAGGTAGCATTGCTCTTTGACATACCATCTCTCATTTGGACCCCTTTACCATTGGCCCCGTGTTGAGATAGATCCGTAAGCACATGTCTATATTCTAACCCTTGTTCCCGTTTATTATCCCACATTAAATGATTAGTTTAATATGAGAAAATCATTTGGATTGGTTAGATATTAGATTTTATGACATTACCTCTCTCTTGAAATCATAGTTGTCCTCGACTATGAGGTAAAAGAGATAAAGCCATAGTCATTAGTCAATTTGTCTTAGCGGGTAGAGGATCCCTTTTTACCCTATGACATCATTCCAAGATGGATGATTAATCCATTTGGTGCTTGGGAGACATAGCTGCCACAAGCATGTCTGCTCTTTAGTCCATTTCAACCTCCCAAGTAGAGCGACAAATTCTACATGGTGTTTGAGGGACGACGTCATCACAAACATGATTCTTAGTATGCATACTACTTAAATTTGTGCATAATAAAGAGAGAATTAGTCTTATAAGACAAAAAATTGATCATTTAAAAGAAACATGTACATTTGCTTATTCTAATGTAGCATTGTAAGTGTTGACAAGGTTCATACTATCCTTAATCTAGATTCCTTGCATCCATCTAGCATCTTCAAAAGGATAATTTTTGAACTTAATAAGATACCATCGTATAATCTTACCATGTCGTAGTACCTTCTCTTCATGCCGAAGGATAGCTTTGGGTTGTAGCACCTCTTCTTGGTCTTCGATTTCAGGAGGGTCTTCAATAATTGGTTCATTTGGAGGCTCTCCTTTGTAGGGCTTAAGTAGGCTCACATGAAAAGCATTGTGTATGAGCCAATGGTTAGGTAACTTGAGTTGATAAGCCACCTCATTGATTGGCTTCAAAATTTGAAAAGGACCATAGTATCTTTTTACTAGTTTAGCATAATACTTTTGATGGCCCATAGGATTTTTGCCCGTCGTTTGCCTCAATCGAGCCTTAGGAAACTTAAATAAGACCCAATCATTTTCTTTGAACCTTAAGGCCCTTCTGTGATTGTCAGTAGTAGCTTTTTGCCTTAGTTGAGAGATGGATATAGCCTTCTTAATCTTTTGAATAGATGCTTGCAGGTCACGGCTATACTCATCCGTAGAGAAGATCTTTCCATGTACTTTAAGTAGCAAGGGGCTTTTAGGTCTCCCTCTATGATTTCAAAAGGTTCTTTTCCCATAGAAGTATGGGTAGTATTATTATACGCATACTCTACAAGAGGTAAGTACTTTTATCATTGTGAGCGTTGATCTACTTCTGTAACATAGGTCTTTAGTAGATAAAGAATTGTAAGATTGGCTATCTGACTTTGGCCATCTGTTTGTGGGTGATAGGCCGAAGAGAAATTCAATATTGTACCTAGATTTTGAAGAGACCTTTCCAAAAATTAATGATCAATCTAGGATCTCTATTTTACACGATGGATGTTGGCAATCCATGGTGTTTGAAAATATGGGATATGAAGAGAGTTGCCATTTGGTGTGCCTTAGTAGTCTTCTTGACAGGGATAAAGTCTGTTTGCTTACTAAACCTGTTGACTATTGTCCATATTCCCGTATTCCCATGGATAGACTTGGGTAATCCAAAGATAAAATCCATGGATATACTCTCCCATGGTGAATTAGGGATTGGCAATGGCTGGAGTAATCCAGGTTGCTTCCCTCTATCATACTTGGTCTTTTGGCATACCACACATTTTGAAACATACTCTTGTATGTCCACTTTCATGGTAGGCAATAAAAGTACGTCTCTACTCCTCAAAGAGTAGGTTGATTGCCTCTATGCCCCGCATAGGGAGGAGCATGGGATTCATAAATGACTTTCTCACGAAGGGATTGGGTAACACATAGCCTATTGCCATGGAGAAGATAACCATCTTGCAAGGTGAATGGTTCCTCTTTCTTCCCTAAAGCAAGGGTTGACATTATGTCTTTAAAGTCAGGGTCAGTAGCATACTCATCTATCATAGAACATAGATCATTGTGAGTTGCTATAGACACAGCATTAACTTTTGGTTGTCGTGAAAGTGCATCAGCCACTTGATTGTGCTTACGAGCAATGTGAGCAATGTGGAAATTAAATTTTGAAAGAAAATTTTTTCACCTCATTTGTTTGTTGAAAATATTTCTTTACGTCATGAAGTACTTGAGACTTTGATGGTCTGTTCGTAAAATGAATGGAGTCCCCAATAGATAGTGCTTCCATGTGTCTAGGGCATGTAGAACAACTAAAAGATCTTTCTCATAAATGCCCAAGACCTGTTCATCCGTACTGAGCCTTCGGCTCTCATATGCTATGGCATGCCCTTCTTGAAGCAAGACTGCTCCAAGGCAATCACCACAAGCATCACATTGGACTTCAAATGGTTTTGAGAGATCCAAAAGTATGAGGACTGGTTGAGAGGTAAGCTTCTCTTTGAGCTTGTCAAAAGCTTTTGGCTCCTTAGCAGTCCATAAATACTTAACATTCTTCTTTGTTAAGTCATGTAATGGTCCTGCTATTTGAGAAAATTTTACTATGAAGCATCTATAGTATGCACACATACCGATAAAGCTTCTTAGCTCATGTAGATTCCTTGGATTAGGGCATGCTTTTATTACCTCTAATTTTGATGGATCCATACGGATACCATATTGAGAGATAATATGACCTAAGTATTGAATCTCTTGAAGGAAAAATTGGCTTTTCTTTTGGTTGAGAAAAAGCTTGTTCTCCCTCAATCACTTGGAGATGTTGCTTGTGTTCCTCCAAGGACTTGGAGTAGATGATTACGTGGTTTCTAATCACCGAGCAAAAAAAACCAAGTGAAGACAAATTCGAGCAAATTGATACAATAGCAACAATGGTGAAAGGAAAAAATTATGCCATGCATATTACTTTCACTACACAAATCTAACACTCAATCGCAAAAAATGAGATTTTAGAACCAATATAAAAATTGAATACTTGAGGCACGAGCAATCTCTTCATACTTGAAACATATACAATTCAATTCCATGTGGCATACCTCCTCTCAAAAATAGGTTGTAAAAATTTTGGCAAGCTCCATTTTACTAATTACCAAAAGTTCAAGTCAAAACTTCTTGTCCTGCTTAAGTTCGTTGGCAGCTTGTGCAGCATTGGCTTCTAAGCTGCCTCTTAATTCTCTTAGCCCTCCTAATTCCAAATTTAAGGATAAAATAAAGCTTGAAGAGGTGCCTTGTAGGATCTCCAAATTACTGCTTTATCTGATCATTTTTCTTTTGGAACCACTTTCCTTGAGACAATTTCTTGCCTAACTAGTCTATTGGGAGATCAATAGACAAAATTGATACAACCTAGAGCAAAATGCAAGTTCTCCTACACAGGAAAGGCCCGAGTCTCAGGTGCATTTGCCTATTGGATGCAGAGATAAATTCATGAAGCAACAATTCCTTAAAAGCTTCTATAATGTGAGTGCTCTCACTGTTAAAAACGCCCAAGGCCATGGCACAACTAGAGAATCATCTAATCCTAGGATATCCAAGCAAGATTGAAAGAATCTTTTAGTCCTAGCTCAGAGAATGGTGATTTACAACTACCAAAGCTTGCCAGATCTTTTGCAGCAATAGGTAAACTAGAGCAACCATCATAGGAACAGAGGTACAATAGAACTGTTTCTTCTACATGCCGAAATCTATGGCTACAATCCAATGTCCCTCCAACTTGTCAAAGTACTGTCGTCTGTGACTTAGGATAAATATCGGATTGTAAGCGAACGTCATTAGCACTATGGGGTTGTTGGAATGAATCAAGAGTGTTGGTTCGAATCCAACTTGTGTTGAACAGAGTTCATGCTCATTAGTAGCTCGCCCTAGTTTGGATCACGAGCTATGTTGAACAGAGTCCGTGCTCATTTGTAGCATATGTTCAAACATGTTTGGTGGAACGAACTACTGACTGGTTAATCTACTAAGCAGGTTGTCCCCGAGGCTACATGGCAGGCTCTCAAGGATCCCATATCCTTGAGAGTATGATATTTAGCAAGAGTCGGATTGTGTGGGCGTGATTCTATGGGCAGGGAGCAGCAAATGGGCAAAAAGCAGCAATTGTAGGTGCGAGTGAGACAAAAGACAACAAAAAATAAATCATTCACAAAAGCTTGGAATCCAACTCATTTTGACAAATGCTATTTGTTTCAAGGAAAAATCACCAAAGTACCCCTCTAATTTGTGGAAATTCTCAAAATACCCCTCAAATTTTAGAAATTCCCAAAATACCCTTGTATCTATTTTGGCTAGATTCTTCAAGATTTTCCAATTTTTATTCCTTTTTGACAATTGAGATCCGTTTTTGAGTGTAATTTGTCACTACAAAAAGAGCAATTATGTTCAAAATATAACGAAGCAATTTGTCTGCAGAGCTTACATAACCAACTCAAATTCTAGTTTTAGCATCTTGTATTGATAGACAACTAGTCTTCTTATGAAAAGCTACAATTTTTTTTATCTTTGGAAAAATTTAATCTCAAAACCGGGCGTTTTAGGAAATTTTGGAAAATTTAAAGGGCATTTTGAGAATCTAGGACAAAATATCGGGGATACTTTGGGAACTTTTGAAATTCTTAAATGGGTATTTTGGTGACGCTACCCGCACTAGTTTGCTACTGCAACAAGTCCGCGCTGACGTGGAATGGTTGCAGCAGCAGACCAGGGAGATATTGGAGAGATGGTGTGGTGGGGAGGGAGGCGAAGCATCGTGAGAAGGGGGGACCAAAATGAAGGCTTACTGTTGAAAACCACAGAACCATCTCTCTCTCTCTCTCTCTCTCTCTCTCTCTCTCTCTCTCTCTCTCT
Organism: Adiantum capillus-veneris; assembly: GCF_014529385.1. Taxonomy (NCBI): domain Eukaryota; kingdom Viridiplantae; phylum Streptophyta; class Polypodiopsida; order Polypodiales; family Pteridaceae; genus Adiantum; species Adiantum capillus-veneris. The sequence goes on along the minus strand of NC_140960.1, from coordinate 79,430,427 downwards.
CTCTCTCTCTCTCTCTCTCTCTCTCTCTCTCTCTCTCTCTCTCTGTGGCCGAAGGCGAGCACATTGATTGAAGTCGGGTGGCACAGTTGTGCCGTTCTCTAAGCCTCATCTCTCAGGAGCACATACAGAGGGATCTCCATGGACAAGGGTAAGCATGGAAATTTGGAAGCACTATGGGCCTTAACTTGCAGGTCGGCAAGGCAGATTGTGAGCTGACAAGGGGAGGGGAAGGGGGAGGGCGAGCATGGTGAGAGGGGGATGCCTAGGTGGCTTTGAAGGCGCGCGCGCACACACACACACACACACACACACACACACACACACACACACACACACACACACACACACACACACAGAGAGAGAGAGAGAGAGAGAGAGAGAGAGAGAGAGAGAGAGAGAGAGAGAGAGAGAGAGAGAGAGAGAGAGAGATTTAGATTTGTTCTCAGATAATGGAGAAGAGTAACTATAAAGTTCTAAGTGAAGAGGAGGTGGAAATAGCAACATCACGGCAATATCTCCTGAAGTTGCCAATGTTAGTTGATTCCTCAAAGGTGTTAGTTCACTTGACTTTTGTTTCTTTGTGGAATATAATTTCTCTGTTTTCAAGTTAGCTGAATAAATGCGTGTGTGTTTTTTTTTAATGTAGACCCATTACGTAAGGAGAGGCCAATGATTTCAATAAAAGACTAAAAGCATCAAATGAGGGGCCAACGATTTTAAATAAAAAACTTAAAGAATCAAACGGGATACTAGCGGTTCAGCCCCATTAAGTGTGAAGGAGAAAGCCAGTCGATGCAGACAAGTAGTATTGGGTGAGGTGGGGGGCAGACAAGGAGGGAGCGCGTAAAGCCAAGGGGTCATGGCACCATGCATCAAGCAGGTGTAGTCTTGAATTATGCGAGAAGACATGCACGTGTTTTAATTTGCACAGCTACACGTGTGTAGCAACTCATATGATTGCCCGAGTTGTTGTGGGAGTCCGGCATTAATCATATGACAGGAGTGTGTGAGTTTGAATCATTAGGATAGATTGTCTTTAAGATATGCACCGCCTCCACGTGTTGTGAATTTGGCCATATTACTTTGGTCTTCAAGATCAAGAAATCATATAATTTATAGACTTCTTCAATCTAGCTTGTCCACAAATGACCCGGGGAGGTCACCTGATAAAAATGTAACCTATCACATGAGTTCAACAGAAGGGTATTTAAAGCTCTTAAAATTTACATAAATATATATACATAAGGGTATTATTTTTTCAAATTTGAAAAAAACTTACAGATTTTAAAAGAAAAGGGTACATTATATTCCTAACAAAATTCACAGATAAGGGGTTTTACAAACATGTCTTGAACGCACATGATATGGTAGTTTTACACATAGTGAACCCCTTGAGACAAATGACAAGGAAAGCTCTCGAATGCTAGGTACTCTCAACCACTAATTGATTATGTTTTGCTCATTAATGCTTAGGCGACGCAGAGCTAGATAAATATATTTTTTCTAACCAGTGAAAATAAGGGCACACTTGAAAATCTCCCAATTTTTAGGTCAAAATTTGAAGAATTTATTGGTAATTAGACTAAAACTTGTGTAAATTTCCTAGTTTTTTAAAGACAAGCTCAAATCTCTTAAAATACACTAAACCCCAGCTTTTTTTAAACACTGAGTAGGCCCTTGGTTGGGGTTGATCACTTATTTGTTTGAGACACCATTTTACACTTTGATAAATGGCTACCTATAGGAGAGTGAATGCTAGAGCCCTATGCTCATGGTACAAACCACTATAAAACACTACATGGTGTGCACTTGGGAGTCATGTTTTTGATAGGTTGAAAAAGTGCGCTTCGACGAATTTCGAAGACTATAGATGGAAATGTATTCCGAGTGGATAATAGAGGTGGAAAGTGCTAGAGCAGCATATGCTAGGTGCCCTTGGCTTGTCGCAGGCACCGATGTGGAATGGTTTCGCCGACACTTGCGGCACGCCCGTGGCATTTTTTTGTTCCATGATTGAAATTGGCTCCAAGTTCGGTTCCATGGGATTAGTCATCATGGGATTTGAGTTTGGTTGTGGTGTTAGTTTGCAGCAATGGAAAACCCTCTTGTACTTTTGCAATTTGCTCTTAGTAAAAAAGAATGTCTGAAGGGACTTGCTTGACTATTTCATTGCTTGGAAATACCCGCTCTCCAATTTGTATAACCCGATGATGATATCATCGAAGAACACTCCAGTGAACTTGCGATGGGGTCTAAATATTTTCTCCGTCAAAGGAGTGAAAGTGGCAGGTACATTGGTCAAGCCAAAAGGCATGACTAGATATTCATAAAGACCAAATGTTGTACGAAACACGGTCTTTAGGATATCTTTCTCCACTATCCTTATTTGATGATAGACACTTTTAAGGTCAATCCTACTGAAGTAGGTAGAGCCTTGTAGTTTATCAAACAGATCTTCTACCCGAGGTACGAGAAATGTGTTTTTGATAGTGATATGGTTTAGTGCGCGATAGTCCACACACATGGGGTATGTTCCATCTTTCTTTTGCACTAAAAATACTGGAGAACAAAAGGGAGAGAAGCTAGGCCTCACCATCCCTTTGTCTACCATTTCTTGTACTTGCCTCATGATCTCCTCTTGTTGAGCTTGGGAAACTCGATAAGGAGGTTTGTTAGGCGGTGAGCTTCGTGATAGGAGCTCAATTCGATCGTCATCATCCCCTCATTTTGGAGGTAAGTCCATAGGGATATCATCGATGAACACCTCTTGGAATCCTTTTAGAAACTTAGACAAGTTCAACTCTTCTTGATTCCTACCATTCACCTTTGATGAAACATTAGGACCTTTTAGGGACTCTTTGACAAAAATCATGTACGCAGAAACTGAGCTCTTCATTGATTTATCAAGGGTAAGAGGATTTACAAGTGGTATAGTACGACCAGACTCATTAGCATCTATATACATGTTCTTTCCCCTGTAGGTGAAGTAGATTCTCCTCTCAAGGAACTTCATGTTGGCAGCCATGCGATCAAACCATGGCGCCCCTAGGATATCATCCTCATGTTGGAGAGGAGAGATGAAAAAGTCTTCTTTGTCGACATAGCTTTGGACATGAAGCCTCAACTTCCCAATCAAGGGAGTAATGGAGGCTTGCTGTCCCTTGAAAGCTGTGTCAGCTGTTACAATATCTCCCATCTCAAAAGCTTGAATGCCCAACTTGGTGGCCAACTCTGTTGATATGAAGTTGTGAGTAGAGCTAGGTCCAACAAGATGAAGGCATCATGCTCCCTTACCTTTCCCCAAGCATAGGAGAGAGATGATCCTTTGCAATGAGCATCCTCCTTTGGAGCTTCGATGGTGGAAGCCCTAGGAGTCTCATTGCGAGCATTTTTGTTGGGGCAAGAAGGATAGCCATGTCCTTGCTCCCCACACTTAAAACACTTATGGTCCTAGCGAAAATCTTCAAGCTCTTCATGAGAGAGTTTGTTTTTACCTTTGTAAACTCCCTTCTCCTTGGACCTATTGTTGTTATTATAGGAAGTGCCTTGGGAAGAATTTTGGTTATTGATTTTTCCCTTTGCATCATTTTTGTCTTTGTTTTCCATGGGTTTGACATTTCGTCTAGCCCCTTGTTGGAAATTGATGCGGGAAGCAACCATGGTGTGGTGGATTACTTCGATGATAGAACCAGGCCATTGGGAGTTGACATACTCGGCCATTTCTTCAGGTAATCCTGAACAAAATTGTTGCTTTTGCTCGGCAAAGTCTATCTTTTGAAAGACAATAGCCTTGAGATGTAAATCCCAAAACTTGTCCACACATTTGTGGATAGACTCATGAGAGAGAAGCCTCAAACTCCGACATCCGGTGAGCACTTTGTCCTTTGCATCGCTTGCAAGGAATTGCTTCATGATGGAAATTCGTAGAGTTTTCCATGTCTTTGGGGCTTTGCCGTTGCCACGAAGGCTAGCCCACCATTGACGAGCCGATTTTTGGAAGTGCATAGCTACATGGTGTAGCTTGGAGGACTCCGTGAAGCCCTCATCTCCAAAGGCTGCATCAAATTGCTGGATGAAGGCCAATACTTTGTGGTAGCACCAAAGATGCCATCATAGGTGAGAAAAGAGATACTCGTTTTTCCCTCTTTGAACTTCTTTAGCTTTTGTGACCTTTGCCATGCAGGGTAAGATTTGCGATGTCCTCCCCTCTTGTATTGTCTAAGAGAATAGCCATAGCTTTCATTGATAAAGGAGGAAGGTGAAGAAGAGTGAGAAGAGGGTGACCTCTTTTTTTCCCTTTTCTTCCTTTGTTTCCTCTCTTCCCTTTTGGAGTGACAAGGAGAAGGACTATGGGTTAACCGTTTCCTCTTGGGAGGAGTTGGCAATCGTTTAGTCTGCCTTCTTCGTGGAGCCACATATTTGGAGGAACTTAGGGATTCATTACTTTCTTGATCTTTGGATTCCTCCTCTTGTATGGGAGAGAGTCTTCTTTTGGGGGTCTCTTCAAGAGGCCTCCTAAGCTCTCTCTCCTCTTGGAAAGGAAAGGAAATCCCATAAGCATGAAGTTGTTGAGTAACTGCGGCTTGCAAAGTGGGGTTGCCCATAGCTTGTTGCAACCTAGTAACACGATAATTAACAAACATGGGGGCATCATCATTAGCACCTTCATGTGCAAAATCAAAGCTATCAATGTTCATTCTACTCTCTTGGTTATTGTCAGCCATGTTAATTAAACTTATGTGTTTACTTAGTGTATGCTTTGGCAATTCAAAACCTTAGTTGCTACTCCTCTTAGCCTTTGAAAATAGGCACTTATCTACATCCACGGCTCGAATTGGTTAATTATAAAGAGTAGTGGAGTAGGTCTAACATAGCGAAGTTGCCGAAGGAGATAGCTCCTTTTGGACTTCTTAATGCTCAATAATGGTAAAGCCGTAGGCAAGTCTAAGAAGACTCCATTATTAAGACCAAAGCTCCCGAGGTGTGCACCATATCCCACATAGTGGGCTCAACAAAACCGATAAGAGATCCCAGTCCCACTTACCCTAATATAATTAACAAAATCAACCATTAATATTCTACTTAAGGACCTCTATTCTTAGGCAAGAAAAGAGAAACCAAATGCTCTGATACCCAATGTAATGCAGTTGGCCTATGAACTTTGAGAATAGCGAAATTAAGAGAATTAGAGTGAGCATTTTTGTGACATTACTTTGAGAACTTGGAAGGTGAACTTAATTGATGGTAGCAACATAAACATAATAATTAATTAACTTGGCATGAACAATACTTTTGCAAGAGAGAGAGTATTAGAGAATATGACAATAGATGAGGATCGGATTTACTTGGAGCTGGTTCCCCCTCCAAAAGGCGTTTGTATTATAAATTCTCCCATCAAGAGAGACTTTGTTACAATACAATCTTTGTGTTCCTTGTGACCTTGGTGATACTATGAAGATGGAAAGCTTCATGCATCACGATCTTAACATAAAATTTGCAAAATCATTAACTATCCCAAGCCTCAGTCCCAAAGGCCTCAAACACCTTAGAAGGTGGATAGAATTAGCGAGGAATGAGGGTAGGGAAGACGAAGAAGAAACATTCTATAGGAGAAAGAAATAGTTCCTCACTTATCATCAATCTTCTTGCTTAGCATAGCATAATAGCATAGTAATGAAGATGAAGAAGATGGAAAGCTTAAGCATTGAAACATGGCTCTTGGTTGGATTTGCATTCCATAGCCAAGAGTGTTGGTGTAGGCTCTCCACTTCTCAACAAACTTGGAGGAGATGGAGCTCTTGCATTTTGCACTCCACACAATGAGAGAATGTGTGTGTGTGTGGGTGTGGGAGAGTATACCCTCCCTCTCATGCTTGGTCCACACACCTCTCTCTCTCTCTCTCTCTCGTATTATTTTATTATTTCCTTTGGACATGTGTTCTCTTTTTTCTCTTTTGAGAGAAGGAACTTAATTATTTATTTTTATGTATCTTAATTCTCATTGGACCCCTTTAAAACCTAACCAATAGCATTCAAGCACATCATGAGGGCCACATGTGGAGGATCATTTGAACATGCGTCGTTTATGCTTATTAAGTCATTTGGTTGAATGGAATACTTCAAGGACTTATTCATTCAAGCAAGCATGTGTCTTTTATGCTTCTTAAGTCATTTGTTTTGAATTGAATACTTCAAGCTTTAGTCAATCAAGCATGGATGTTCATGCCTCTTGAGAACTTATCTTTGAATTTAACATTTCAAAAACCTTAGTCATTTAAGCATAAAAATCATTTCAAGCTTTGGGCAAGGTTCCCACAACCACTTTAAACGTCTTAGCACCTCATGCTCGGGTATGATTCCCACCTTGAGGTTAGCCCTAGCTTGCGTAAGGTCAAAGGACCTTTTAACACTAACTTTTGGAGGTCTTTAATGAAGCTAACCCTAAGGTCTTTTAAGCTCCATTAGGTAGTATTGCTCTTTGACTGACCATCTCTCATTTGGACCCCATTACCATTGGCCCCGTGTTGAGACAGATCTGTAAGCACATGTCTATATTCTAACCCTTGTTCCTGTTTATTATCCCACATTAAATGATCAGTTTAATATGAGAAAATCATTTGGGTTGGTTAGATATTAGATTTTATGACAATCTAAAACTCTTTGTGACATTGAGTGTCATGGTTGTTACTTATAATTGCCACGTGCAAGATGAAAGAGGAGGACAGAGATGCACGACATCTCTTCTGGTAGTCTTTGAACAAAGTAATGATCAAGCACAATTGCAAGTCAATGAACTTCCATGGCTTCGTCATGCACGAGACTCAAGTGAATTGGAATGCAATTTAAGAAGTGTACAATGGAAGAAAAGAAATTGTCATGGATGAAAGGGAATGCTCGTGCAAGTGAAAATCTTGCAGCTTCGCTCTACGTATGTTGTAAACCATGCTCAACAATAGTAGAAGGCAATGTGCAAGAAGGAGAAAATAGCACCCAGTTGAGGGATGATTGATGTGGCTATGGTGGAACGAATGAAAGCAAAAGTAAGTGAGGAGGTGGTCCAAGTGGAGAAAGCCCCATTAAAATTTCAAGTTTATTTCATATAATAATACAATGGAGGGCCATATCTACAGTGTGGAGATTTAAAGGGGACGCTCTTGTGAAGTACATAAACCCTTTGTCAAAACCCTATCAACCAACATATCATTGGAAAGATCTTAGAAAGTAGGTTTTGAATTTTCAAACTCCGACAGAATTGGAGTTGATTTGTAGAAGTTATGGCCTCTCCTCAAATGTGGGGAGAGATTTCATGTATAAGACGGAGTTGTCATATCAAAAAATAGAATCTTTTAGAATATAAGAAATTTGATGATATGCTATATATCAATGGATAGATCTCGATGATTATATTCTAAATTCAAAAGGTTCGATAATTTTTTATGTCATTTATAAAAAATTTACCATGCACCAGTTTTTGACAAGAGAGAGAAAGTTAAAGTCCTTATAGGGCCCCTTGAGAGTCCAAATTTTCCCTAATGGGATGCACCACTTAACTTATCAAGTAAGTCATCAACACTAGGAATAAGAAAAAAAATATTTATTGTGATTTTATTCAATGCTCTACATTCAATGCACAAACAATAAGCATTACTTTTTGTTTTGACTAAGAGAACTAGTATGAGGCTTAATTAAACTACGATTTAATTATTCCTCAATTTGATGTTGAATTTTTCTTTGTTCAATTTGATTTTGACATGCTTGACAAGGTGGTGCACTATCTCAAATCAATTCTATTGTGTGGTTTTTCCCTTTACAATGAGGTAATCTTAAAGGTAGATCTTCAACAAAAAATTCTTTTTTTCATCAAGATATTTCCTTCAGAAGGAGACAATTGGTCTTCGTGAGTTTCAATTTCATTGATTAGAACCAAAAATTTATTGTTATCTTTTGAGCTAACCTTTTCGCTTGGGTGTGACTAGGAAGAGGTTCTAGTTCTAGCTTTTGGTTAGCTTATAATGTGAAAGATTTTCATTATGTGTGACATTCAGTGTATGCTTATCATAGTCAGTATTTGGATTAAAATGATTTCTCCAATACCCAAAATTAAATCTGTGTTTATAATGGTGCTACAAAAAAATATTGGGATTCAATGAAGTCTCCTTATTGGTATTGCAAATCTTTTATTATGTACATAAAATTTATTTTGGTTCCTTGGAAAGTTGCTTTACTTTCTAAGTCATGGGAGTCATATGGAATTTCAGCTTTTGTGTAACATGTGGAAAAATAAAATCAAGTGTGTTTCCATCATCATGCAATAACTTAAAATCATCATTACTAATCCTAACTTGCATACGTAAGAGACTATGTAGCTGAGAAGTAAGAGGACCTATGTGATTTTGGTAGTCTAAGTTACCATGAGATTTTTTATTACTATCTTTGTTAGCGGGTCGCCGTGACGGATGTCTACAGCATAGCTTTCTGGCACTAACATAATGTCAATACTCAGGGAAAGTGACTTGGATGGGGCACGGAGACTCTATGAGATCGTCAATCTCACAAAGTGTACCTTAACAAGCAAACACACTAGCTCGACAAGCAAACCAACACTCAGTGATCATGAAAATCTGCCTATGTCCTTTCTCACAGCTCTAGGTCATCACGCCATTTTGGCACTCAACTGGACTTGAAATGCAACGAAACTTTAAGAGGAGGTCTAGGACACCTAGGGCCACTATCCTAGCAAGTCTGGTCGCAATTCAACAAGGTACCAAAATCACGATCTATCATGAAAAAGGTCCTGAAAACTGCAACTAAACTATCCAGAACTGTAGTTCTATGGTCTAAGAACACTCTCCTGTGGTCAAAACGACTAAAAACAACGATTTAAGCACTCAAATCTGCAATTATAGCTCACAGACATGTAGTCACAAACCACAGCAAAACTGACAATGCTTACACTTGAATAAAAGAGCAAAGAGAGAGGAACACAATGCAAGTTTTTGAATGGATTACCAAATCATTAACTGCGATGATTACAAGTTTGGAGCAGCTCGTAGCTTGAGCGTACGTTTTTTGAGCTCCCACTTCTTCTAAAGATAAGCCTCCTTTCACATTACAATTATTGATTTTTATACCTAGGGCTTTTTAAATGAAAAGTGGCCAGTTCACATGTACCTTTACAATTGTCATTGAGAGAATTACAACTCAGGGAAATGACTACTACTCTGGAATTAGGATTTACAAAGAGTATTACTACACTAGCTCGGCAAAATAATAAACTATAAATGTGTCTGGCAAGGTGGACGCCCGTTTGATCTGTCCTCAAACATTCCCCCCTTCCTAATTCGTTTCGTCCCTTGACACGACCTTGTGCAGTCTTGTCATAGGGTTGTCTTCAACTTTGTCTTCAAGGGTGGACTTCAGCTTGGGAAGTGCTTTGTCGTTGATGACACTCCCCCCTTCCTTGAGTGATTCATATCTGCCATGTTGTTGATACATGACTTGATCTTTGATTATTAGGACAACTTTTTAACTCATTGCACAGTCTTTGCTCTGTTGCCAGTCTTGGCCAGCATGAAGATGGATGCTGATTTGTTTGAGCTTGTAGAACTTATCCTCTTTGGGGGGTGGACTTTATGTTGGATTTGCTTTCAAGGTCCATTGCAATTTGAGTTGTCTGCAATAGGTCACCAATGTTGAAGCGTTGTGTGAGGTACGTATTGTTGTTGTGGATAGCTCGCTTTCTGATTTTTTCATTGCTTGTTGTTGTAGGCCATTCTTTGACTTGCCATTTTTTGATGGAGCTTTGTTGTCACCCTTGAAGATAAAAGATGCTCTTGATAAGCATATGGAGACCTGCGATTTTGCTCCAAATTGTTGTCGATTGATTTGGGTAGACATTTCCTTATTGCTGATGTAGAAGGAATATATACAAGAAGATAATGTGAGGGTTTCTAGATTAGGATCTTAAAACCTGGATGACCAAAGGAAAAAAACCCAGTAGGAAAAAAGTGCCTTTGGTATACGCTCTTATTGGAGTTGAGAAAATCCACTTGAAGTACCTGTCATGCAAGGTGAGTGCTTGGGAGAAACAAAGGAAGAGTGCCTAACGCAAATGCCACTTATGGGACACTCTATATGCTTATGAAAAATTTTCAAACAAAAGCATGCATTGTGAAAGATGGATTTGATGGGTACTTCAAGGAACAAATGTAGCACATGTGACATCAAAGGACGTCTCAATAGCTTCTACATTTCCAAGAAGGGTTTTCAATGTAGAAGCTTCTCCACTCATTCCTCACTATGATGAGTGTGTGAGTGTCTTTTGGACTTCCTCCTTCACTTACCACTATGCTACAATGACTTCGACTCTTATGCTCACCTATACCAGCATGAGCGACACAACGTAATTATACTCAACTCTTTCAGCTTGAGCAGTACCTAGAATAACTAAGATGCTTAGACCATAGAGAATATTACATGAAGGTTTGGAACTAACACCTCGCTCATTTAGTGGCTTAGCTGCCCGACTCTAAATTTTATGCCATGTATTTTTAATGGCGACTTGGACTTACATGTTCAAGCCCAGAAACCCAATTCCATAAGTTTTGAAAATTTAGGCCTTTTCCATTGTGTTGATCTTTGGATGCCACCATTTTTTCAAGTAGATTGGCATATTTTGGCTCCTCTTGACATGTTTGTTGTATGTTGTCACTACTTTGTGAAACAAGTCCTTCAGCGCTTGTAGGGATTGATGTAGCTTTTGCTTTATCTCGCATGAGAAGCGGTTGTTGATAGGTGTGGGTTCCTTGTGTTTGAGTTTCCACGAGCAACTCCGGAACCCATCTTGTTTTTGGTCCTTGTGTGACCGTCTTTTGTATTCGCTCTTTTTGTTTGATGACTTGATGGACACTATGCTTTGGTAGCCACATCTGATGATTTGCTTTGTAGAAGCCTTGATTCTTTAGTTGATGACGAGGTATCCATCTAGAAATTTTAGTAGCCTTGGTTGCAATTGGCTTCTGTTGGCTCTTGGTTTTCACTGCTTGCCTTTCGATAGAAACTTGTGCTGCATGATTTCTCTTGGTTGTTCCAGATTATGCTACAATTTTTGGTAACCATATTGGAGTGTTACCTTCATAAAATCCTTGTGCTTTAAGTAGCTTAACTGGAATCATCCGCTACTGCAACTGTTTCTGTTGGGTATCTTCATTGAAGTCTGATTTCGGTACCCAAACTTTTCGCATTACCCACTTGGAAGGTCTTTTTGTTTGCCTTTTGTTGGTGTTCTTTCTCCTTCTTGAGTTGTTTTCCTTGTGTTGATAGTGTGTTTTGTTCTTTGTAGAATTCCCTGGTTGAGGCGAGTAGATCCAGTCTGTTACTTTAGGCTTTTTTGCCCAAACATTAGTGTTTCCTTGGAAGTAGCCTTGATCAGTGATTGACTCATTTGATGCTACCCACCCTGTCACCTTTTGTTGTTGTGGTTGAACCCGTGCTTCATGTATCCAAACTGGGTCTTTGACTTTAATGTGCTCTTTGGATACCAACACTTGGTTGACATTCTTTGGCTTCTTTTGGATACTCTTTTATGATGGAAAATTTGGTTGATAGACTTTTTGCTTTGATTTCCATTGCATTGTTAATGGTGTGGCTCTTGACGTAGAGGCTTCACAGAAAATTCGATGGAAGCTCGTTGAAGGTAAAGTCGTATGGCGAGGTTGATATACTTTAGTGTTTACCTTTGCTTTAAATTTTTCCGCGATGGTTGGTTGCTCCTTTTTTGCATTGAATTGAGGTGCTTTTGGGGCTTTTGATGGTGTTGTTGTTGTGGCTTTTGATTGTTGTCGAAAGAAGACGTTCCTCCAGCTTTCAGTCAAGACTAGACTCTCCTTGATGTAATGGGAGTCGATTATGTGGAAAGTATCCTTATACTCTCCGGTACTCAACTTGAGTACAGCTTCTGCCATGCCAAGGTTAGGAGTCGGTATTTTTGAACTTGTGTATACTATCTCCTCTAGCTCAGTGATTGGCGGCTTTCCCATCATGATCCACGTTCCATAAGTCATTAGATTTTTTGTCGCTTTTGGATCTATCACAGCTGAACATGTGATTTTGAGTCATGTTTCTCCACGTATGCTAAATTTGATCGTCGTAGGAGACAGTCAATCTTGTTCTCTGTCCCTGTTCTTCTTTTGATCTTGCATTTTTTGAACATTTGATGTTGAGCTTGGAAGTTTTCTTCCTTCTTCTCCTTTCATTTGCACTTTTTCTGGAGTCTGCTTCTTTGAAATAGCTTTTGACAATTCTTTAGGTATGTCAATGATGACATATTCTCATTGTTGCTCTGCTTCCTTGTTAACCCTCACGCACATTCCTATCACCTACAACAGACGTCGTATATTTATTTGGTAGAGTCAAGTACCGGGCTTGTCGATCCAATAGGAAAAGGGTAAGAGTGATCGCCGATGAGAGGCGCACTCTAACTGGAACATTCAAGCGATTAGTTGGCTAAGCATGGGCGCCCAAGTGTGAATGGGGCGAGCTCATATAAAAGTCAACTAAACCTAAAATTCACTCATTCTCTCATTTGTGCAATTGAAGAGTGCTCTTCCTCCATCTCCATCTTCTTCTTCTTCATCTCCTTGTGTGTGTGTGTGTGTGTGTGTGTATGCGTGAGAGAGAGAGAGAGTGTGCGATCAAGCATTGTGGCGGCACGACGGCGGCGAGGCGGTTAAGCGCAGCGTAGCGGTGTCTCCCTCTTCTTCGCGGCAAGGAATCCTCCACAACAGCAAGCGTAGAGCGGTGAGTGACACACCATCGCCATCTTTGAGCTTACTAGTTTAGGCTTGTTGTGTGCTTGGAGCCATTTGTGGCTTGCACACAGTGTATCGGCAAGTTCCTTGCATTGACACGTGCGACATACGCGCATATTTTTGGCGCCGTTGCCGGGGAATGCCATACACTAAGCTTGAATGGCACTTTGTGCTTCTTTTATGGTGCAATTTCAATTGTAGGAAAGGTAGGGAAGGAAGGTGTGTGTGTTGAGAAGAAGGATTTTGTGTTGCTACTGTGTATTTCTTTGTTAATGAAGTTTTCAAATGTTACTGTGTTTTCTTTGTGATAAGGTTTTAGTATTAAGGTTGTTAGTTCTGTGTAATGCAAAGTACAGTAAGTAGGAAGTAGATCTGTGAGAGCTAAAGAAGTGTGTTAGTGTGTAACAGTAGGTGTAATAGTTGTAAGTAGGTAGGTAGAGTGTGTGTGTGTGTGCTCACGCAGGCGGCGGCGACCTTATCCCCAAAAAAAAATTAAAAATTAAAAATTTTAAAGATAGGACCGGGATTGGGAATATCTCCAGACCCAAGCTCGAGCTCACGCTCAGGCTCATGCCTCAGTCACCCTTTAAATTGCTTCACACGTAGCTAAAAATCGATTTTTTTTAGGACCAACGGAGCTTTAGGTGATCGAACATTGTGCTATAAAGCATACCGTGACCCTCTAAGTGATACGCTCGTTTTGAGCTATCACATATTTTAGTCAAAAAAACGATCATTAAAAAACATAAAAAAACGACTGAAAACGGACGCCTAAAAAAGTAAGCAGTTTAACCTTCGAGGTTATTCGCCGACGCTTGTAGGGTGTCAAAGGCACATGTATCTGCGCTCATGTTGTGTGCTAGAGACGGAGCAACTAGAGAGAATTTCGACTTACGCGAGTTTTCAATATCCAGCTACCTTAGGTTTCGGGCCCTCGACGGGGACTCAAGGTAGTACAAACCAAGACCCGAACATAGCGGCTAGTGACTCTTTCTCTGACTACGACGTCATGGAAGGTTTCCCAATGCCTAATCCCAATAGCTTAAGCCAAGACATGCATGCCATGGGCCCACGATCCAGGCCGAGCGTGCTTAACCGCTTGAAGGAAACCTTTAGTAGAGCCACTCGCTCCGAATATGGATCTAATGATGTAAATGAGGGGGGTGGGGAAGTAAATTCTCCATTCATGACCAACGTAGACATGTCCTTAGAGAATGTGCACGTGAATACTTCATTCACTGCACCTCCTGACTCTTCAGAGCTATTCCCCTCCAAGGTCATATTACCCGCTGGTAGAAGCCTTGCCGAAGTGCAAGAGGGAGCGATATATCATTGCGGCTACGGAAAAGTAAGTCGAGAGCTTACGCAAGGTGGAGCAACGAAGAGAGTTAAAAGCAAAATCCCCTATGTCGATATCCTTGCTAAGAGATCAATCGAGTGCTCCTGACTTAGCAACCGCTAAGGGCCAACCCCTAGAAAGCCACATTGCATCTAGTTCAAAGGACACCCCTAGCACCTCAATCCTAGATGGAGCATTCTTAAATGAGAACTGGTAGTATGAACTACAAATGGAAACTCTCACCGACCTATACACAGGTCACACCTATCACGTGGGTTGGTTAGATGTCCTACAATCCACAATGGGTGCTACTAGTGTGGAGGATCAACAACAAAGATTTTGTGAGGTCATCATAGGGTCATTGAGTTAGAGAGACAGAACAAGGGGATCAGCATGCCTTCAATGGGTCTCATGCGATTCTTGGATACAGGAAAGGCTAAAGAACCGACCTTATCTCAAATGGAGACTCCCTCGGTAAGTCCGATGGATCCCCCATATGTTGTTTCGCCAGGGGTCTCGGTGCAATCTGAGCCCACAAGTGATAGCTTTACCTTTCCAAGTCTACCTCATCTTTCCCTTGATGACACCACGGCTACCATGCCTACCCCAATGATGGGCATGCCGAGAAATACGCCATGGACCTCATTTGTTAGTAAAGCACTACTACATGGTAGCTCAATGCCTGCAACAGTACCTACAAGTGTGTACCAATCGTATACACCCATGGGTCCTCGTACTCATATAGTCCCTACTCCTCCCAGGGTTTCAACTACCTATGCTCCACAACCACAACACCCAAGTTCTTATTTCGTTGGGACTATACCGGCTAGCATTAGCATGTCACATCCGACGTTTGCTATGCCTAGAGCCACACATATGAACTTTGGCCCACCGTATGGCACAACACCGTACCAAACGTCGGATGTGACATGCTAATGCTAGCCGATATAGTCCCAACGAAATAAGAACTTGGGAGTTGTGGTTGTGGAGCATAGGTAGTTGAAACCCTGGGAGGAGTAGGGACTACATCAGTATGAGGACCCATGGGTGTATACGATTGGTACACACTTGTAGGTGTGGTTGCAGGCATTGAGCTACCATGTAGTAGTGCTTTACTAACAAATGAGGTCCATGGCGTATTTCTCGGCATGCCCATCATTGGGGTAGGCATGGTAGCCGTGGTGTCATCAAGGGAAAGATCAGATAGACTTGGAAAGGCTAAACAACCGACCTTATCGCAAATGGAGACTCCCTCGGTAAGTCCGATGGATCCCCCATATGTTGTTTCGCCAGAGGTCTCGGTGCAATCTGAGCCCACAAGTGATAGCTTTACCTTTCCAAGTCTAGCTCATCTTTCCCTTGCTGACACCACGACTACCATACCTACCCCAATGATGGGCATGCCGAGAAACACGCCATGGACCTCATTTGTTAGTAAAGCACCATTACATGGCAGCTCAATGCCTGCAATAGTACCTACAAGTGTGTACCAATCGTATACACCCATGGGTCCTCGTACTTATGTAGTCCCTACCCCTCCCATTGTTTCAACAACCTATGCTCCTCAACCACAATGCCCAAGCTCTTATTTCCATGGGACCATACTGGCTAGCATTAGCATGTCACATCCAATGTTTGCTATGCCTAGGGCCACACATATGAACTTTGGGCCACCCCATGGCACAACACTGTACCCAATGTGGAATCCAAGGGCTTCCTATGCGCCAAGACCAATGCCAATACCTACTCCACATGTAGTCTCGAGAGCACCTACACCCACGGTTCGTGCTCACTTAGGTGACTTGGCAACATTTGCTCAAGCTATTGGTCGATCTATTGTTGAGAATATGCGTAACACGCCTGATAGAGAGCCTAGAAGTAAGGTAGTACAAACAGCCAAGCTCACACAAAAATTTAATGGAGACGGGGATGTGAGAAAGCATATCGAAGTGTTTGAACAAATATGCGATTCTCTAGGAGAACACAATGACCTGCATAAGAGTAATACACTAAGCCTAACCTTAAGTGGGAAGGCAGGGGATTGGTATAGAACCCTAAGGGTGGAAGAAAAAACGATTTACCCTACTCTTAGGAGACTGTTCTTGAAAGAATACATACGAGAGGGAGTGCTTTGGGGAGTAGCCTCTCAGCTTCAGAAAGCCCAACGAGAGGAAGGAGAGTCGGTGAGAGACTTTATTAGTCACTTGAAGCATTTGAATTCTCGTTGTAATCCAAATGAGTGCTTCAATAATAATCAATTGCTTGATAGATTCATTAGGGGATTACGACATGAGGATATCTACACTGGCCAAGTCATTAGAGGTATCACCACTTGGGAAGCAGTCACCACCAATGCGATCCAATTGGAGGATAATTTAATGATTCAAGGAGAAAGACTGTCTGTTGGGCCTAAATCTATTAGCTCGCAAGCATCAGGGCATCAGCCAATGACCCTAAAGCCTATTGCTAAGGAGCCAAAGAATATCTGAGATGACTTTAGCAGATCTCACCAAGGCTATTCAAGAGAGTCTTAGAGACAATCGTGCTCCGCAAAACAATCATATGTATCCAATAAGGGAGCAACAATGGTGCTCAGTATGCTATGGACCGCATAGTACCAGTGAATGCCCTACTTTTAGAGTAAAATTCAATGGGAATTGCAATGCATGTGGAAGGTATGTTCATCAAGCTAAGGATTGCATAGTATTTAACGCGCGATGGCCAATAGACCAACCTTAGCATGGACATCACACCTCGAGTGCCTGCATTGATGCCGGCACCACCTCTTGAACAAACAACACAACACATGGTCCCTAGGGCCCAAAATGTTGTTCAAGCAGCACCCTTACCACCTCCAGTGCTAGGACCGCAACCACCACATCCAAGAATCACTTCTGTGAATTAAGTGGGTTGTGAGTCATCTATTGCTTGTTTGGAAGGCTGTGAGGAAGATACAGATCCTAATATTGCCTATGGGATGGATGTGCTTGAAGAAAGTCCACAATACTACATGGAGGACTATTGGGGACAAGTCAAACTTGTATATCAAGTAGTTGCTCTTGCGGCAAGAGGCCAAAATATCAATTACACTACTAAGAGACCACCTCTTCAATGCTATGAGTGTGGAGGTCCAAATCGTGTAGCCGAGTGTCCTATTAAGCTACAAAAGAACGCCACACTAATGCAAACCAATCAAGCGAGCACGTCTACAATGACGATACTCATGTGTAATCGATGTGGCATAGATCATTTGATTGCCCAATGTCCAAATCATCCAAATGCACCGAAGATCATGCCATTAAACTTGATTGAAGTTACCGAGGAGCCATCACAAAGTACACCTGTGATAACAGTAATGTACTCACACGATCGATGCTCCAAAAACAAAATTATATTCTTGAGGAAAGAAACACGGCATCAATGGCCCAATCTCAAAAAAAGAAGAAAACACAAAGGAAGAGATCGCAAAAAGAAACGAAGTCAGACCCAGTTCAAAGACCAACATAGGGATTGGTGATGACCCCGTATATATAAATGACGCTGAAGAGGATTTTGATTCAGCTGAAACCATGGAGAGCAAGGGGGGAGTGTTTGCTGACAATCATCATTCACTTACTCCCCTCTCAACCTTCCTCCTTGAGCTCTCAATCTCCCAATCTTAGGGAATGTATATATAAAGCCTTATACTCATTAAAAAAATAAAAATAAAGAGCAAGAGAAATTAGCAAACAAGTATTCACAATAAAAGTCAAAACATTGACCCAAACCTACACATTCACATCCGATACACTGAAACAAAAACCTACGTCATAAAAAACCTTTGATCCTCATCACTCAAGTGGTGGAGGGTAGGTAGGATTAGTACGATAGAAAATCTGTTTTAGAGTTTAGTGATTAGCAAAGTTCTTTCTTCCCACTAATGTGCCTCCTAAAGGTATTCTTTGTGTTTCATAGTGTGTATAGGAACAATTGTTGTTCTTAGGATTTGGACCTTCATGGAATCTTTCTCTCATCCACTTTTCAAATCAAGCGCGACCATGAACACAAACAGGTGTTTCTTGTCCATTAGCATTGCCCCTTATCTTTTTGCATCCATGTTTGTCTGCTTTAATTGTGATTGGTAGCATAATATTCAACACATTTTCTTAGTATCAAACATTAAATTCAATGTAATTTTTTGTCATAATCACTTGTCTATGTTTAAAAATCAAGCAATAAGACTAAGCTAGTTTGACCAAGCTAGGTGTTAGAGATCTTCTCTTAATACCATGGGGAATGTCTTCCTAATAATCAATGGTTACTTAGGTTCTTAATCCGATTTAGGTAGCATTGTGTGAAATGTACTATGGCTTTCTAGTGGGCTTAGTCCCTATTGACCTTTAGCTTAAGTATTATTAAGGGAGTTTACTAGTGTGATGAGCTTGGGGAGAGTAACAGTGTTATATGACCCCCCAAAGTTACAAAAGTAAAAGGCTGTAAACGAACAAACAAAAAATCAAAGTGTCATAGTGTAAAATCTTATGATGGAAGAGAAACCTCAGCTTGATTTGGTACTCCACTCACATGTATCGCCTATGGTACTAGAGCCCTAGAGGATCCCAGTGTGGGCGCTTTTCCTTGAAAAGAAAAAAACCCAAGGCATGCAAAATAAGCACACACATCAAAATTGAATCATTGTGAAAGACTTTGGGGGGTCAAAGAAAAGGTAATCAGTGAGGCGATGATTTCATGAGAAATTCCTTTTATCGTAGCTTAACTACAAGGTCTTCTAAGTATAGCCTCTAGTCAACCCTCGAACATGAGATACTTGGCTCTCGCGATTAAACAACTTAATTGACCAAAGAAAATTAAGAAGCTTAGCCGTGGTATTAATAGTCGATCTTTAGTGCCTTTCGATCGTTAAATTAGCGACCCCAGACTCGTTTAATTTTTTACCTTTACAACTGTTTATGTGTTTGATTATATTGCAATTTAATGTTTATTGCTGACAAATGGTTTAGAATTATGCTACCAATCAAGTTGTCTGCCTAAAACTGCATATGCTTTTTATTTGTATATGAGAATGCAATTACTGTGCCAATGTTGTTTGATTTTGCAGTGACTGAAGAAGGCTAAGGACATTCATCTCAAATGCTCTTCCACCTCAATGAACGAGCTTCAACTCAATAGCTTCCGAGAACGGAATCTACATCAGGAAGGGGGGCATGTTAACCCTCACGCACATTCCTATCACCTACAGCGGACATCGTATTATTTATTTGGTAGAGTTAGGTACCGGGCTTGTCGGTCCAATAGAAAAAGGGTAAGAGTGATTGCCGATGAGAGGCGCACTCTAACTAAAACATTCAAGGGATTAGTTGGCTAAGCATGGGCACCCAAGTGTGAATGGGGCGAGCTTATATAAAAGTCAACTAAACCTAAAATTCACTCATTCTCTCATTTGTGGAATTGAAGAGTGCTCTTGCTCTCCATCTTCTTCTTCTTCATCTCCTTGTGTGTGTGTGTATGCGTGAGAGAGAGAGAGAGAGAGAGAGAGAGAGAGAGAGAGAGAGAGAGAGAGAGAGAGAGAGAGAGAGCGATCGAGCATTGCGGTGGCACGACGGCGGTGAGGCGATTGAGCACGACGTAGCGGCATCTCCCTCTTCTTCGCGGCGAGGAATCCTCCACGACAGCAAGCGTAGAGCGGTGAATGACACACCATCGCCATCTTTGAGCTTACTAGTTTAGGCTTGTTGTGTGCTTGGAGCCATTTGTGGCTCGCACACAGTGTATCGGCAAGTTCCTTGCATTGACACGTGCGACATACGCACACATTCCTTTATGTGCACTTTGGCATCATGCTCCATGATGTAGCTATTTGTCTCACCTTTTCTGCTTTCACACTCACAAATCTTGCTAGCTTCCTTCAGCACCTTTATCGTAAATACGGGAGTTATATCATACCCTTCCTCATCACAGATTTTAGTCGGTGTCACCTCATTCACACACACATCAAGAGTCGTCAGTATTTGATCCCATCCAAAGGATTCAAATAACTCCTCTGGAAATGGTTATGATACATATACCTCATCTTCTACTGAACGCTCTAGGATGCAATCTTGCTTTCTAAGGCTTCCACTCTCAGGAGCTCCATACATCCAAACATACGCTTTGCTTTCCAAATCAATTGTGGAGTTCAAGTCTTCCCCCGGGGCTCACACTACATCTTTATAACTATGAATTTTGGCATTGATTTTTGTTGTGACCTCTTTGTGTCTCAAGTAGATATAGTCATAGCTCCAGTCTTGTACCATTTTGAGCTGACGCATGAATGGTATGTCCAATATGATGTCAAAGTTGCTGCTCTTGTCAGAATTCATTATGGCAAAGGTATGCTCATACTCGATGCAACAGGAGGATACAATCATTTGTTCTAATATTCCAATCGGTTTCTCTGTGTATCCATCCGCTAATTGCAGTTTCATTCGAGTTTTCCTAAGAGCAGGCTTTCCCCATTTTTTCCATATCTCTTTGGTTGCAATGGCAATTCCTGCCCCACTATCTACTATAGCAACCATCTTTACTCCTTTGCACTCAAGTAGTAAGGTGGTGTTTCCTTCGTCTCCTTCACAATAGTCACCCACCTTATTTACCGGTACTGGCTTTGTCTGTCGCTTCTTCAGCGAGGTGTCATCCATGTTTTTGTCCGCAAGTTGATCATGTGAAGGGATTTTCAGTCCCATGTTTTCCAGGTGTTTGCCTATTTGGCCCCGTAGATGCAGTTTAATTTTTAGTAGCTCTGAGAGATAAAATGCGTGTATAGGAGAAGACATCAATTCATGCAAGCTCTTGGTATCCATCAGTTTTGGTGTGGCTTTCCACTGAGAAGGTACCATTTTAACCTCTCATTTTTTTTCAAGTTCTCCTATGAAAGATGGAAAGTCTTTAGAGAGTGTGGTTTACTCTCTTCAGATGCGACATACCCGACATCCCCCTATAGAGATCGTATATCCCACGAGAAAAATTTGTGATCCATGTTTATCTCAAGAATGGGTGTTGATTGTAATGTAGCACTACCATCCTTTCGGTTTTTGATTGATTCCCACAAGGATTGTGTCCATGGTTCTTCTACCTCCGGAATAGGCATCACTACTTGTGATCCCATCCCATTTGTGGTATTGGCTACTTCCCTGTTAAGTATGGAGCATGATTTACCCTTGTAATTTTCTGTGGTAAAAGCGCACATTTGTAAGGCCCCCATTATGAGGAGAAGCCATCGTGCGTGAAGGAAAATCACTCACCGGAAACTAAAATTTCAACGGACAAGAATCACGGGCAACTTTAAAGGCCTCGGGGGCGGAGCCCCTTGAGACTTTTTTTTCGCCGGAATATTATGGCCGGACGGCGGCCGGAAAGTGGTCGGAAAACAACCCGTCGGTTGGCCGGTGGCCGGTAGTCAATGGCCGATGGCCGGTGGTCGGAAGTCAATGGCCAAAGGCCGTTGGCCGAATTCAATGGCCGGTGGCCGAATTCAAATGCGGACTTGTCTTCTCAAGGGCGGCCACACATGGGCGGATTGGAGGGTCCGATTTGGACTTATTCGCACAAGGGCGGCTACACATGGCTGTCTCTCATAAGATAGGGCAGCCCTTTTGGCCTATAAAAGGAGGCCATTTCTACACACATTTTATAGTGTGAAGTTGATGCAACAAGGTGAGTGTGAGGTGGTGAGAGTGAATCAAGGCGGGAGCTCCATTAAGGGTATAATCCCTTTGTAAACTACTTCTTGTTTTGAAGTACTAAAGCCATTGAGTGGCTGCTTTCCCGTGGACGTAGCCCACATTGGGTGAACCACATATATCATGTGTACTCTCTCTCTCTCTCTACTCTATAATCTCGTGTATATAAATCTGTCTCTCTCCATTAAGTAATCTACTCAATTATCTATTTAGCTACGTCTTATTTCCTAACAACTGGTATCAGAGCAAGGTTTGCTCGTATCTAAATTATCTCAAGGAAAGGATTCCTTGAATTGAGTGGGAGTTATGGCGGAGGAAGGGAAGCTCAAGATTGAGAAGTTCAACGGCAAAAAATACCAACATTGGAAGATGCAGATTGAAGACTATCTCTACCAGAAGGACCTCTATTTGCCACTAGGCGGTCTTGCGAAGAAGCCCGCAACAATGGCAGATAAAGCATGGATTGTCCTTGATCGAAAGGCACTGGGAACAATCCGGTTAAGCTTGGCGTCAATGGTGGACTTCAATGTTTCGGAGATGAAGACCACGGAGGACTTGATGAAGTCACTTGACGACTTCTACGAGAAACCATCGGCATCCAATAAGGTATTTCTTATGAAGCGCTTGTTCAATCTAAAGATGGCAGAGAATGGTTCAGTTGCAGAACACCTAAATGACTTTAACACAAACATAAGTCAACTTCGATCAGTGAAAATCAATTTCGATGATGAAGTGCGAGCTCTCCTTATACTATCATCTCTATCGGATAGTTGGGACAGCCTTGTGATGGCTGTAAGTAATTCTATCTCTGGCACAAATACTCTTAAGTTTGATGATGTTGTGGGTGTTCTCCTAAGCGAGGAAATGCGAAGGAGAAGCACAGGAGAATCATCAAGTGTTGCACTATCAGTGGAAACAAGAGGAAGGCTTAAGGAGAGGTTCAAAAACCAAAAGGGTCGTGATCGCTCAAGGCGGAGCAAGTCACGCACAAAGTTAGTTCTTGAATGTTGGAACTGCGGCAAGAAGGGCCACGTCAAGAAGGATTGCTGGTCCAAGAAGAAGAAGGAGACAGAGTCTCAAGACAACAAGCCAACATCGGAGGCCAATGTGGCAGGTAAAGTAGAGCAAGATGCTCTAATTCTCTCATTAGACAATGTGTCTAATTCCTGGATAGTAGATTCCGAGGCTTCATTCCATGCGACACCACACAAGCAACATTTCCAAGACTACACCAAAGGTAATTTTGGGTATGTATACTTGGGAGATGATGAAGCTTGTGAGATTGTCGGCAAAGGTACAGTTTCTGTCAAAACTGCTAACGGAAATGAATGGAAGCTTAAAGATGTTAGGCATGTTCCTTCTCTTCGCAAAAATTTGATCTCTATAGGACAATTGGACGATGAAGGTCACAACATTGCATTCAGAAACAAACGGTGGAAGATCTCAAAGGGATCTTTGGTGGTTGCCAAGGGAGAAAAAGTCGGTACACTTTACTTGTGTACTGTTAGCACGCAACCTTCAGCTTGTGCAGCAACTACAGAAGTTGACAGTGCGGTGTGGCACTACCGACTTGGGCATATGAGTGCCAAAGAAATGCAAATCCTTCAAACAAAGAAGCTTCTACCAGGTTTGAAAGAAGTGGACTTAGAGTTCTGTGAAGATTGTGTTTCTGGTAAACAAAAGAGGGTAAAATTTCAAAAAATCAGGAAATGAAAGAAAAAATAAAAAACTTGAGTTGGTTCATTCTGATGTTTGGGGTCCTGCAAGTACACCATCACTTGGTGGCTCATTGTACTATGTAACATTCATAGACGATGCGACTAGAAAAACATGGGTTTATGTCATGAAGAATAAATCCGATGTATTTTCCATATCTCAAAGGTGGAAAGCCTTTGTGGAGAATGAAACAGGTACCAAGGTTAAATGCCTCAGATCCGACAATGGAGGCGAATATTGCAGCCAAGCTTTTGAAAGCTTTTGTGCTAGCAATGGCATTCGGAGGCAAAGGACAACCCCAAGGACACCTCAACAAAATGGGATTTCGGAAAGGATGAACAGGACAATCATGGAACGAGCACGGAGCATGCGGCTACATGCAGGCCTATCGCTTGAGCTTTGGGCGGAAGCTGTAAATACGTCTGTGTACTTAATCAATCGGTCACCCTCAACGGCATTGGATGGGGGAGTTCCAGAAGAGGCATGGACAGGTAAACCGGTGAATTATGCATTTCTCAAAGTGTTTGGGTGTGAGGCTTTCATGCACATAGATAGAAGCCTAAGATCAAAGTTAGATGCAAAGTCCAAAAAGTGTTTCTTCATTGGCTATGGAGAAGGAGACTTTGGGTATCGCCTATGGAATCCTGAAGATGGTAAAATCTTAAGGAGTAGGGATGTAATTTTTAACGAACAAAATATGTACAAAGATTACTTGGAAAGAAAACAAACAAAAGAAACAGGTGATGAGTACATGGAGCTTGAGGACGGTGAAGACTCAAGGACTACAAACGGTGACAATGTGCAACAATGTCAACCAAATGAGGAGCCTCAACCTATTCCCCGAAGATCTACAAGAGCAAGTAGACCTCCAGAAAGGTTTGTTCCTTCCTTCAACCATCTCTTGATCTCAGATTCTAGAGAGCCGGAATCATATGAAGAAGCTATGCAACATGAATCCAAAGAAGAATGGACGAAGAGCATGCAAGTGGAGATGGACTCACTACATCGCAACCAAACATGGGAGTTGGTTGAGTTGCCTAAAGGTAAGCGGGCACTTCAAAACAAATGGGTGTACAAGCTAAAGAAAGAAGAAGGTGGGAAGAAAAAGTACAAGTCTAGGCTTGTGGTAAAAGGTTTTTCTCAAAAGAAAAGTATTGACTTCAATGAAATATTTTCTCCTGTTGTAAAAATGAACTCAATTAGGCTTGTCTTAAGCCTTGTGGCTGCTCATGATCTAAATCTCGAGCAAATGGATGTAAATACGGCATTCCCTCACGGTGACTTAGAGGAGGAAATCTACATGCTTCAACCAAAGGGGTATGAAGTAAAAGGTAAGGAGAAAATGGTTTGCAGATTAAAGAAGAGCTTGTATGGTTTAAAGCAAGCATCAAGACAATGGTACTTGAAGTTTGATCGATGGATGTTGGATCACGGATTCACAAGATGCAACTCGGATCACTGCGTCTACACGGAGAATTTGGGAGATGGGAAATTCATCATCCTAATGTTGTATGTTGATGACATGTTGATTGAAAGTGCTAACATGCAGGACATCAAAGACCTAAAAGAGGAGCTGTCCAAATCTTTTTCAATGAAAGATTTAGGTGCTGCAAAGAGGATACTTGGTATGAAAATATCAAGGGACAGGACGAAGAAGACAATAAAGCTATCTCAAGAAGATTACATCAAGAAGGTACTAGAATGGTTTGCAATGCAAAATGCAAAACCAGTTTCTACACCTTTGGCTGGTCATTTTAAACTAACGAAGGATATGTGTCCAAAGACACAAGAGGAGATAGCCTATATGTCTAAAGTTCCATATGCTGCAGCGGTAGGTTCTCTAATGTATGCTATGGTCTGGACAAGGCCAGACATTGCACATGCAATGGGAGTTGTGAGTAGGTTCATGGACAACCCAGGTAAAGAGCATTGGCAAGCTGTAAAGTGGATACTTAGGTATCTAAAAGGGACAACAACAAATGCTTTGTATTTTGGAGGAAATGATATTTTTCTAGAAGGGTATGCTGATGCAGATATGGCAGGTGACAAAGATACTCGAAGGAGCACTACTGGCTATGTGTTCACGGTTGGAGGCACAGCAGTAAGTTGGGCTTCAAAGCTGCAGAAAGTGGTTTCACTTTCTACCATGGAAGCAGAGTATGGAGCAATGATGGAGGCAAGCAAAGAAATTCAGTGGCTTCACAGATTCTTAGAAGAGCTTGGATTCAAACAAGACAATTGTGTCTTGTACAGTGATAGCCAAAGCGCTATCCATCTTGCGAAGAACTCAGCCTTTCATTCAAGGACAAAGCACATTGAGGTGAGATATCACTTCATACGCACCCTTTTGGAAGAGGGACAACTAAAGCTAGGAAAGGTGCATACAGGTGAAAATCCTGCAGACATGTTTACAAAGGTGGTCAACAAGGAGAAGTTGAGCTTTTGCTCATCTTCAATCGGCATTCAAGGATAAGAAGCCAGAATGGAAAGCAGTCACAGGTTTGGTTTGGAGATAAGTGTCCAAGTGGGAGATTGTTAAGTATGGAGCCTAATTTACCCTTGTAATTTTTTGTGGTAAAAGCGCACATTTGTGAGGCCCCCATTATGAGGAGAAGCCATTGTGCGTGAAGGAAAATCACTCACCGAAAACGAAAATTTTCACGGACAAGAATCAGGGGCAACTTTAAAGGCCTCGGGGGCGGAGGCCCCTGAGACTTTTTTTGCCGAAATATTCTTTTTCGCCGGAATATTATGGCCGGACGGCGGCCGGAAAGTGGTCGGAAAACAACCGGTCGGTTGGCTGGTGGCCGGTAGTCAATGGCCGATGGGCGGTGGTCGGAAGTCAATGGCCGGTGGTCGGTGGCCAAATTCAATGGCCGGTGGCCGAATTTAAAAGCGGACTTGTCTTCTCAAGGGCGGCCACACATGGGCGGATTGGAGGGTCCGATTTGGACTTATTCGCACAAGGGTGGCTACACATGGCTGTCTCTCATAAGAGAGGGCAACCCTTTTGGCCTATAAAAGGAGGCCATTTCTACACACATTTTATAGTGTGAAGTTGATGCAACAAGGTGAGTGTGAGGTGGTGAGAGTGAAGCAAGGCGGGAGCTCCATTAAGGGTATAATCCCTTTGTAAACTACTTCTTGTTTTGAAGTACTAAAGCCATTGAGTGGCTGCTTTCCCGTGGACGTAGCCCACATTGGGTGAACCACGTATATCGTGTGTACTCTCTCTCTCTACTCTATAATCTCGTGTATATAAATCTGTCTCTCTCCATTAAGTTATCTACTCAATTATCTATTTAGCTACGTCTTATTTCCTAACATTCCCTTGTATCTAAAGGTGCCTCAAATTTTGGCTCTTCGTGGTCTTTGTTTACAATACCATGACTTTTCAATTCCTGGATTTTTTCATGGATTAGCACCTCCATTTTGGGAGCATCTGGAACATGTGGTTCCATAGGAACTTGGGCCTTCTAGATGTGCTCCTTGCACATTTTCAACCTCTCTTTTTCATACCCTGGATGAGGGTACGTTAGCCATCTATCCTCTTGGATTTGGTTGGGTTTTAGCCTAGCTTCATAAGCTTTCAAGATTGCATCCAAAGGTTCATTCACTTTGTCGACCAAGACTGAACCTCCTGAGTTAGTCTTTGACTCTTGTTAACCCTCACGCACATTCCTATCACCTACGACGGATGCTGCATTATTTATTTGGTAGAGTCAAGTACCGAGCTTGTCGGTCCAATAGGAAAAGGGTAAGAGTGATCACCGATGAGAGGTGCACTCTAACTGGAACATTCAAGGGATTAGTTGGCTAAGCATGGGTGCCCAAGTGTGAATGGGGCGAGCTCATATAAAAGTCGACTAAACCTAAAATTCACTCATTCTCTCATTTGTGCAATTAAAGAGTGCTCTTGCTCCATCTCCATCTTCTTCTTCTTCATCTCCTTGTGTGTGTGTGTGTATGTATGTGTAAGAGAGAGACAGAGAGAGAGTGAGATCGAGCATTGCGACGGCGGTGAGGCGGTTGAGCATGGTGTAGAGGCGTCTCCCTCTTCTTCGGCACGAGGAATCCTCCACGACAGCAAGCGTAGAGCGGTGAGTGACACACCATCGCCATCTTTGAGCTTACTAGTTTAGGCTTGTTGTATGCTTGGAGCCATTTGTGGCTCGCACACAGTGTATTGGCAAGTTCCTTGCATTGACACTTGCGACATACGCGCACATTTTTGGCGCCGTTGCCGGGGAATGCCATACACTAAGCTTCAATGGCACTCTGTGCTTCTTTTGTGGTGCAATTTCAATTGTAGGAAAGGTAAGGAAGGAGGGTGTGTGTGTTGAGAAGAAGGATTTTGTGTTGCTACTATGTATTTCTTTGTTAATGGAGTTTTCAAAGGTACTGTTTTTTTTCTCTGTGATAAGATCTTAGTATTAAGGTTGTTAGTTCTGTGTAATGCAAAGTACAATAAGTAGGAAGTAGATCTGTGAGAGCTAATGAAGTGTGTTAGTGTGTAGCAGTAGGTGTATTAGTTGTAAGTAGGTAGGTAGAGTGTGTGTGTGCTCTCGCGCAAGCCCCAGCGACCTTATCCAAAAAAAAATAAAAATTAAAGGACCGGGATCGGGAATATTTTCCAGACCCAAGCCCAAGCTCACGCTCAGGCTCAGGCCTCAGTCGCCCTTTGAAATTACGTATTTTAGCCTCACACGTAGCTAAAAATCACTTTTTTGAGGACCAACGGAGCTTCAGGTGACCAAACGTTGTGCTGTAAAGCACACCACGACCCTCTGAGTGATACGCTTGTTTTGAGCTATCACACACTTTAATCAAATAACCTATCATTAAAAAACATTTTTAAAAAATATTAAAAACATTAAAAAAACAAGTGGAAACGGATACCTAAAAAAGTAAGCGGTTAACCTTCGAGGTTATTCCCCGACGCTTAAAGGGTGCCAAAGGCACATGCATCTGCGCTCTGGTCGTGTGCTAGAGACGGAGCAACTAGAGAGAATTTCGACTTACGTGAGTTCTCATTATCCACCTACCTTAGGCTCCGGGCCCTCGGCGGGGACCCAAGGTAGTACAAACCAAGACCCGAACATAGCGGTTAGTGACTCTTCCTCTGACTACGATGTCATGGAGGGTTTCCCAATGCCTAATCCCGATAGCTCAAGCCAAGACATGCATGCCATGGGCCCACGATCCGGGCCGAGCGTGCTTAGCCGCTTGAAGGAAACCTTTAGTAGAGCCACTCGCTCCGAACATGGAGCTAGTGATGTAAATGAGGGGGTGGGGAAGTAAATTCTCCATTCATGACCAACGTAGACATGTCCTTAGAGAATGTGCATGTGAATACTTCATTCACTGCACCTCCTGACTCTTCAGAGCTATTCCCCTCCGAGGTCATATTACCCGCTGGTAGAATGCTTGCCGAAGTGCAAGAGGTTGAGCGATATATCATTGCGGCTAGGGAAAAGGAAGTCGAGAGCTTACGCAAGGCGGAGCAACGAAGAGAGTTAAAAGCGAAATCCCCTATGTCGATATCCTTGTTAAGAGATCAATCGAGTGCTCCTGACTTAGAAACCGCTAAGGGTCAACCCCTAGAAAGCCACATTGCATCTAGTTCAAAGGACACCCCTAGCACCTCAATCCTAGATGGAGCGTTCTTAAATGAGAACTGTGAGTATGAACTACAAACGAAAACTCTGATTGACCTATACACAGGTCACACCTATCACGTGGGTTGGTTAGATGTCCTACAATCCACAATGGGTGCTACTAGTGTGGAGGATCAACAACAAAGAGTTTGTGAGGTCATCCATAGGGTCATTGAGTTAGAGAGACAGAACAAGGGGATCAGCATGCCTTCAACGGGTCTCATGCGATTCTCGGATACAGGGAAGGCTAAACAACCGACCTTATCGCAAATGGAGACTCCCTCGGTAAGTCCGATGGATCCCCCATATGTTGTTTCGCCAGGGTCTCGGTGCAATCTGAGCCCACAAGTGATAGCTTTACCTTTCCAAGTCTAGCTCATCTTTCCCTTGATGACACCACGGCTACCATGCCTACCCCAATGATGGGCATGCCGAGAAATACGCCATGGACCTCATTTGTTAGTAAAGCACTACTACATGGTATCTCAATGCCTGCAACAGTACCTACAAGTGTGTACCAATCGTATGCACCCATGGGTCCTCGTACTCATGTAGTCCCTACTCCTCCCAGGGTTTCAACTACCTATGCTCCACAACCACAACACCCAAGTTCTTATTTCGTTGGGACTATACCGGCTAGCATTAGCATGTCACATCTGACGTTTGCTATGCCTAGAGCCACACATATGAACTTTGGCCCACCGTATGGCACAACACCGTACCAAACGTGGAACCCAAGGGCTTCTTATGCGCCAAGACCAATGCCAATACCTACTCCACATAAAGTCTCTGGAGTGCCTTCGCCCATGGTGTCTGCTCACTTAGGTGACTTGGCAACATTTGCTCAAGCTATTGGTCGATCTATTGCTGAAAATATGCGTAACATGCCTGATAGAGAGCCTAGAAGTAAGGTAGTATAAATAGCCAAGCTCACACAAAAATTTAGTGGAGACGGGGATGTGAGAAAGCATATAGAAGTGTTTGAACAAATATGCGATTCTCTAGGAGAACACAATAACCTGCATAAGAGAATATAGCTTCTGACAAGACTCATCCTCATATAACAAAGAAAACATACAAGTGGGTTCCTAAATCTTCTTTAGCGACCATAGCTGGTGCTTAAAAACAAAAGCCTTGTAAGAAACGTCCACTTGCTCCAAGAAATGTAAGGAAATGTGGCATTGGATTCCTAAACGACTATTGGAAGCCCAAGGCTACTATCAAGGAAATGATCAAATCTGGGTGCCAAAACGTAGATTGTGTACTTACCTATCACATGACCCATGTACGCCCAATCTTGTAGCTCCAAAACGAATTGATGATCGTGGAAAGAAAAAAATCACAGAATGCTACACGCCCGCTCCAGAGCTAGTTTGGGTACCAAAGAAAGAACGATCTGTTCCACCTAGCTCAGGAAGGGGGAGTCCCATGAAGCTTCTAGCTGCTCATGTAATGCATCCATAGAGGTAAAAGCTTCTCCATAGCCTCCACCTACAATAGTGAACCTCCATAAAGCTACAAACGAATCCACACCTCCCAGTGTTCAAGAATCACCTAATGAACCACTTCAAGTTCGATCCTGGGAGAGTACCTTACCACCCTTGCAACTCGACAAGGCACCTAAGGTAAGTGAAAAATACTGGCAAAAATCCACACCTATTACCAACTGGAACAATTGGTTTCAAAGGGTGACGAGCACATTTCAAACAGTATGACCTGCCCTAGGAAGGGGGGAAGTCTTCGTTCACGTCAGCCTATTGAATTATTTCCCTCTCAACCTTCCTCCCTGACCTCTCAATCTCCCAATCTTAGGAAATGTATATATAAAGCCTTATACTCAAAAACAAAAATAATAAAGAGCAAAAGCAATTAGCAAACGAGTATGCACAATAAAAGTCAAAACATTGACCTAGATCTGCACATTTACATCCGCTACACTGAAATAGAAGCCTATTTCATCAAACACCTTTGATCCTCATCACTCGAGTGATGGAGGGAATGTAGGATTAGTACGATAGGAGTGTTTCTATTTTAGAGTTTAGTAATTAGCAAAGTTCTTCTTCCCACTGATGTGCCTCCTAGAGGTATTCTTTGTGTTTCCTAGTGTGTACAGGAACGTGTTGCTGTGGTTAGGATTTGGACCTTCATGGAATATTTCTCTTGTTCACACTTCAAATCAAGTGCGATCATCAACACAAACAGGTGTTTCTTGTCCATTAGCATTGCCCCTTATCTTTTTTGCATCCATGTTTGTCTGCTTTAATTGTGATTGGTACATAATATTCAGTGCATTTGCTTAGTATCAAACATTAAATTCAATGTAATTTTTTGTCATAATCACTTATCTAGGTTTAAAAATCAAGTAGTCTAACTAAGCTAGTTTGACCAAGCTAGGCGAAATTTTCTCTTAATATCATGGGGAATGCCTTCCTAATAATCAATGGTGACTTAGGTTCTTAATCCGATTTAGGAAGCATTGTGTGAAATGTACTAGGGATTTCTAGTGGGCTTAGTCCCTATTGACCTTTAGCTTAAGTATTATAAAGGGAGTTTACTAGTGTGATGAGCTTGGGGAGGGTGACAGTGTTATATGACCCCCCAAAGTTACAAAATTAAAATGTTGAAAACGAACAAACAAAAACTCAAAGTGCCACAATGTAAAATCTTAAGCTGGAAGAGAAACCTCAGCTTGATTTGGTACTCCACTCACATGTATTGCCTATGGTACTAGAGCCCTAGAGGTTCCCAATGTGGGCGCTTTTCCTTGAAAAGCAAAAAACCCAAGGCATACAAAATAAGCACACACATCAAAATTGAATCACTGTGAAAAGACTTGGGGGGTCAAAGAAAAAGTAATCAGTCAGGTGATGATTTCATGAGAAATTCCTTTTATCGTAGCTTAACTACAAGGTCTTCTAGGTATAGCCTCTAGTAAGCCCTCGAACATGAAATACTTGGCTCTCGCGATTAAACAACTTAATTGACCAGAGAAAATTGAAAAGCTTACCCATGGTATTAATAGTCGATCTTTAGTGCCTTTCGATCGTTAAAATTAGCGACCCCAGACTTGTTTAATTTTTTACCTTTACAGCTTTTTATGCGTTTGATTATATTGCAATTTAATGTTTATTGGTGACAAATGGTTTAAAATTCTGTTACCAATCAAATTGTCTGCCTAAAACTACATATGCTTTTCAATTGCTTATGAGAATGCAATTACTGTGCCAATGTTGTTTGATTTTGTAGTGATTGAAGGAGGCTAAGGACATTCATCTCAAAAGCTCTTCCACCTCGACGAACGAGCTTCAACTCAATAGCTTCCAAGGATGGAATATACATCAAGAAGGGGGGAATGTTAACCCTCACGCACATTCCTATCACCTACGACGGACGCTGTATTATTTATTTGGTAGAGTCAGGTACCGGGCTTGTCGTTCCTTGCATTGACACGTGCGACATACGCACACAACTCTTTAGGTCCCTTTGCGTTTCTTTCCTTTCTTGCTCTTGTCTAAGCTGCTCTCTTGTTTGATTCTGTTTAGTTTCCAAAGCCACTTTCTCCTTCAGCCTCTTCAATTTCATTTTGTTTTGTGTGCCTTTCCATGATCTTCTTCCTAAGGTTCTCACCGATGTGTTCTCAAATTCTGTTTGCACAGGCAATGTGGCTTTTTCAGCCGGTTAGTTTTTGGCAGCTTCTTGAGCTTGAGTTTGAGTCATCACATTTAAAGGAATTGCAGGTTCTACCTCGGATCCGCTTGAAGAAGGCATCACGCCTACAACATTCATTGTTGCTTTCCCATTGTAGTATGGAGTTTTAGCACAGTGTTGACGTAGATGGTCTATACCACAACGTTCACAGAATACAAATAATTCAATTTGTGGACCCTTGTTTGGACAAACTTGTGCCCAATGATCACCTCCACACTCATAGCATGGACCTTCTTGTTTTTGCCTTGTGAGGATGTTCTTTGAACCATACTCTTGATGATTGGCTATGAACATGAGTGTATTTGCATCCATGGAGTACAGGTTTCTCATGGGTTGCGGCATATACGTTGGCTGAGTGTAGTTGATCATCACTCTCCCATCATTCAAAAGTGGTGGTTATTGCCCTAGCACACGTTGTGGCTTTGGCTGAGTGTTACACCATGGAGTGGGATGATCCCCTCCACAAGTATTACATATCCTCAATTGAGGCTGTCGTACAATCGGGTTCTGTATGTAGCCTTGGTTTATTCTTCTAATCACTCCCTCGACCACTTGATCAATAATTGGTTCCCAAGGAGTTTGAACATCTCTTTTTGTTGTTGATTTGGTCTTTGGAGAAGAGGCACTACTAGTCGTGTTATCTGTATCTTCAGTCACCTCTCCGTAGGCCTTGCAATTGTCAACTAGATATAGAGCTTCTCTAGCGACTTGCTCAAATGTCGTGCATCCTTTTAGATGTAGGTCCTTTTTGAGAGTTTCATTCCTCAAGCCCTCTATGAAGAGAACTGATAATCTCTCATCTTGCGGTAGCGCTCTCACAGGACATCTATCAATGTATTGTTTGAATCGAAGCAAAGCTTCCTTCACTCTTTCATTTGCTTTTTGTTTGAAAGCTTAGATTTGGGACACTGTATTATGTTTGATTCCCCTTTTTAGAATTCCTCTACAAACTCTTGTAAGAGTTGTGCTATGTTTGGAAAATCGTCCCTATTCAATGACCGGAACCAAGTCAAGGCTGTTCCTTCCAATGTTAACCCAAATCCCTCATATTGAGTATGAAAATCTGCAATCTGTTTAGCTCTCAAAATTTGTTTGAAGAGTGAGACATGAGCATATGGGTCCTTCGACCCATCATATTTTGTCTTGACACATTGAGCCACTTGATATTGTCTTAATCGTTGTGGCTCAGTCACTCATCTAACCAATTTGTGGTCTCTTGGAAAGACGTCTCTTGCTCTCTCCTCTCATCGTGGAGAGAATCCCGGTGGAATCCTCTCTGAAGTGTACTCTGGCATCATTTCTGGCTGAAAGTAAGTAGATACCGGAGTACCCTTGTATGTGTATCGTTCTAAGCCAATTGGATCGACAAGTTTGTACTCACGTCCATACTTATCTACCATTAAAACTTGCACTCCGTGGTCATCTGTATATGTAAATGCATAGAGGTTCTTATGGGTGGTCAACTCTCTAGCATTGGGTTCTACACACCTGTAGAAGATGTATGGCTCCCCGTTTGTGAATCTATATAAGCCATCATGGGCATAATCTTTGAGCACTCTCATGGATTCATTGGCCCTGATGAATCTCATGTTTTGTTTGTTGATCAGTGAATGCTTCTCCTCTAGGTATTATCCCAGTCCCTCTGTTGTCGGCATTGCAGTGTTTTTCATGTCTCTGAGTGGAGTAGAGAACCCTGGTGGTGGATGG
This sequence comes from Adiantum capillus-veneris, assembly GCF_014529385.1. Lineage (NCBI taxonomy): Eukaryota > Viridiplantae > Streptophyta > Polypodiopsida > Polypodiales > Pteridaceae > Adiantum > Adiantum capillus-veneris. The sequence continues at coordinate 79,395,773 of NC_140960.1, read as the reverse complement.
TTAAGGCTCTCTCAAAAGTCTCAAGATAGTCCATGACAATCCCACTTTGGCTAAGTGCAACTTATCCCTTGTTGCCCTTGATCAGGTCTCTCAAAAGTCAAGAATTTGTGACTTTTGGTCTCTGGAAACTGGTCTTGGGATACCCTAAAAGTTTGGATTTAGGAAACCTAGAAAAATGCAAGCTTTCTTCCTAGCTATACCTGACTCAATTTGGAGTTGTCTATCAAAAGTTAGAGCAATTTTGGTGAACTGCACTTGAAAACAACACTCAAAACAGTCACACGACCAAAAAACAGGAACTTTGGCTTGTATCTTGGTCTTTAGAAGGTATTTTTAGCTCAAACTTGAGATTTGGGATATACTCAAGTATGTCTACAAGATCACCAAGTCAGATACCCCCACTATGTTGAGAGGTACATGGATCGGGATCCATGTTCCCTGTCAAATTTTTTTCTCCAAATTTTATAGTGTGTAGACAAGGTCATGTGCATGCTATATACCAATTTTTAGCAAATTCTCAGGTTGAGGTATCGCGATCCATGTTCAACCACATCTGGACTTGATCTCTTGGCATCTTGTTCCTGATTATGTCCACAAGCTAAATCTCAAATCTTTTTGGATTTGGACTTGGTTTGATAGGTCAAATCGCCAGCACTAGGTCTGCACAATGGTTTTTGGTATGTCACCTGTTTTGCTCCCTTTTGACCCAAATTTGCTCAATTTTTTCCAAAATTGGTCTTGGGGATATGTTTTCTTGTGTAAGCACTACTGATTTGGAAAGTTTCAGGTCAAGCTGTCACTATGGGTACATCGATCGCGATCCATGTTTGGAGCCCAATTTGACTTCTTTTGGTACCATCAGATTCAGCATGATTAGTAGGTCCTATGGTATCAATTTTTTGAAAATGGAGCTCTGGATTGAAAGTTAGGTCAGTTCTGGCACTTGCACAGAGTACTTTGCAGTTCTGGGCTTTTGGACAGGTTTTTGATATTCAATTTCACTTTTGAAAAGACCACTAGATTCCTTGTGATGTCCTCTAGTTATGGTGCAAGTTTGGTATCAATCTGTGACAAAGGAACATGGATCGTGATCCATGTACCTATGTGCCAGATTGCACTGAAACTTGGCACACAGCTTCCCCTTGGTCTTCTGATGCTAGCTATGTGGTTTTTGTATGATTTGGACTTGTTTAGGTCAGCCAAAAGTCAATCCCTAGGTCTGTTTTAGGGTTTTCACCTTGAACAACTTTTGGCTCTTTTCACCCAGTTTTTGAACTTTTTTAACAAACATTTTTTGGGGACTTTTGTTCACAATGGTCTCTGCTACATGCTTGAAAAGTTTTTTTCCAAAAATTTCTCAGAGGTACATGGATCGCGAACCATGTTCCACCACTTTTGGATCTGAAATTTTGGTGTGCTAATAGCTTGTGATGTTTGTAGCTTGCTCCACAAAATTTTTTGGATTTGGATCAGTTTTGCCCAACCAAAACTGACTTCTACAGTCTATTGTGGCAACTTTGACAATGCTCTGTTTTTTGCTCTTTTGACCACTTTTTACAACTTTTTTGCGTATGGTTCTTTTGGGAAACTTGTTCCAAATGGTACCGGCTACCTACTGCTCAAATCTCAGTAAAAAAAAATTCAAATTTTTTTCATGAGGTACATGGATCGTGATCCATGTTTGACCAATTTTGACATGAAACTTGGTCAGCTTGTAGTCCATGTTATCGTGATACTCTTCCCCAAATCTTTTTGAATTTGGCCAACTTTTTCCTAGTCAAAAGTGAGTTTTTCTGTCTGCCCTGCGGTTTTTGACTAGTTTCTGTATTTGGCTATTTTGATCAACTTTTTTCAATTTTTTGCTGTAGTCCCTTTTGGCAAAGTTGTTCCAAATGATATCAGGAATGTACTTGTCAAATATTAGCCCCAAATGTCAAAAAGGTACATGGATTGCGATCCATGTTTGGCAGCATTTTTTCATGAATTTTGTTCTGTTGGTTCTTTATGCCCTGTAGAAGCCAAATCTCACCCCTTTTTGAATTTGGATCCCAAAATCTCAAGATTTGTCCAATTTTGCGTCTGAAATGCCTGTTTTGCTGTTTTTGCCCTAACAGCCAATTCTGATGTGATTTTTGAGTTTTTCTTTCAAGCAAACTTGATCAGAGCAGTTTCCCAATGATGTACACTGTAATTGGTCACTTTTCACCAAAAATGGTTTCTTTGGGTACATGGATCGCGATTTATGTTCCTCCACAGAATCTGGCCAAACTTCTCAAATTGCTTCTAGAGAGTCTGATGATGCCCTTGATCCACAAATTTTTGAATTTGGATCACTTTTGAGGTCTCTACCATCAAATTTTCAGAATTTCAGAGTTATGGTCATTTTGGCCAGAATATGGTTTTCACCCTTTTTTCCCTCAATCTTTTAGCCCAAATTTGATGGTGGTAGTTTCTACTTACCCTACTCCTAAGTACTGAAATGAAACATGAAACAAAAACAAATAAAATGGTACAAAATAAAGTCGAAACGAAAAACGATACAGCACTCCGAAAGCATAGAGAAAATCGAAGAATGAAATGCTTTGGCTATCTCACTCTCAACCCTCTTTACTTCTCAAGATTAGATCTAGCAAGTCCTCGACTTCTAAACTCTATCAAGCACTAAACCCCGTGTCTAGCTGCTTCACTGCTAAGGTGTAAATGGAATGGAGAGACAAATCTTAGAAAAAGAATGCTCTAAATACACACTAGGTCACTCACCATCTAAGGATCATATCCCCGGCAGTGGCGCCAATGTTAGCGGGTCGCCACGACAGACGTCTGCAACATAGCTTTTTGGCACTAACATAATATCAATACTCAGGGAAAGTGACTCGGATGGGGCACGGAGACTCTATGAGATTGTCAATCTCACGAAGTGTACCTTAACAAGTAAACACACTCGCTCGATAAGCAAACCAACACTCAATGATCAGGAAAATTTGCCTATGTCCTTTCTCACAGTTATAGGTCATCACTCCATTTCGGCACTCAAACGGACTTGAAATGCAATGAAACTTTAGGAGGAGTTCTAAGACACCTAGGGGCACTATCCTAGCAAGTCTGGTCGCAATCCGACAAGGTACCAAAATCACAATCCATCATGAAAAAGGTCATGAAAACTACAATAGAACTATCCAGAACTGTCGTCATATGGTCTAAGAACACTCTCCTATGGTCAAAACGACTAAAAACAGCGATTTAAGCACTCAAATTTGCAATTATAGCTCACAGACGCTTAGTCACAAACCACAGCAAAACTGACAATGCTTACACTTGAATAAAAGAGCAAAGAGAGAGGAACACAATGCAAGTTTTTGAATTGAAAACGGATTACCAAATCATTAGCTGCGATGATTACAAGTTTGGAGCAGCTCGTAGCTTGAGTGTATGTTTTTTGAGCTCTCACTTCTTCTAAAGATAAGTCTCCTTTCACATTACAATTATTGAACTTTATACCTAGGGCTTTCTAAATGGCAAGTGGCTGGTTCACATGTACCTTTACAATTGTCATTGAGAGAATTACAACTCAGGGAATTGACTACTACTCTGGAATTAGGATTTAGAGAGAGTATTACTACACTAGCTTGGCGAAACAATAAACTATAAATGTGGTGTCCGGCTACATGTCTGGCCAGATGGATGCCCGTTTGATCTGTCCTCAAACAATCTTCAAAAGTTTTAGCAATGTTGACATCTATCTCCATGTTATGCACTTAATGTCATTATCATCTTCAATCCTCTCAATAAAGTGTGAGGAAGGTGCGAAATTTCTTTCAAGACACTTGTTAGTTGTATGTCATATCTTGTGAAAAATGTAGCAAACAACAGTCTTCATATCAAATTTTCCATTATTCTTGTTGTTGTGACTACATGGAGCCTTGTTCTATGACTTCAAGAAAGGAAAAGATGAAGGTCTAGAAGCATTGCTTCAACCATTTCTATTTACCCTCCTTTGTCCAAACCCATTTTGATTGGAATTGCTTGATTAAGGTCAATATTGATTGTAATGTTGCATCCACCGTTGTCCATTGATGTTGTTGGTTCTTGTAATGTTGCATCCACCGTTGTCCATAGGTGTTGTTGGTTCTTGGTTAAAGAGTAGTAAAATTTGTACTTTGTGGTGCTGGAAGAGAATAATAACTCTTTCTGAGATGTGACCCTTTTGGAGTTAGATCTTTATCTTTCGCACCTTCAATATCCGAACGAGCTAAAGAAATAGCTCATTCCAATATCTTTATCTTCTATATCTTAATGAGCTAAAGATATAGCTCATTCCAATGTATGAGGAAAAAATTTGTTGACCTCAGCATGCAAAGGATACTCCAAGCTGACAATATATTTGTGTTTGAAAGTAGAGCGAGAAATTTTTTCTACATTTTGAAGAACAGGTATAATGTGTCAAGATCTGCATGTGTATTCTGTGATAGTTTCTCATGTCCTAGATTGAAGAGTATCTCATGCATGTCTAGCTTTCTCTTTGTATTGAGAAAGGAGAAAGTACTTCATTACCATTCTTTGAAATTTCTTCCAAACTTGTGGTCATTTGTGTTATTTGTGAGTCACATTCCACCAAAGGTAAGCACATTTAGTTTGCTACACAATTGATTTTGTCCGGATTTTGTCTTGTTCACTAAACTTTTCTCTTGAAAGTAGTCATCCAAAGATGATAACAAATAGAGAAGTATATGTGCATCCTTTCTTCCATCGTACTTTATAAAAGTAAATGCCTTTTTAGAGACCTTGTTTGGTTTTGTCTTGGCTTGAGCATCCAAGTATACTTAATCACTTTAATAAACCGCTTGTCTTTGTTTTCGTGTCATAAAATCTAATATCTAATATCTAACCAACCCAAATGATTTTCTCATATTAAACCGATCACTTAATGTGGGAGAATAAACGGAAACAAGGGTTAAGATATAGACATGTGCTTATAGATCTATCTCAACACGGGGCCAATGGTAGAGGAGCCCAAATGAGAGATGGTCTATCAAAGAGCAAGGTTAAACAATGGAGCATAAGACCTTAGGTTTAGCTTCATTGAAGACCTCCAATAATGTGTGTAAAAGTCCTTAGATCTAGGACCATAGTCAAGCTAGGTCTGAGCTTGAGGTGGGAACCCGGCCCAAGCTCGAGGTGCTTGTCCTGCTTGAAGTGCTTGTCGTGCTTGAGGTGCTTGATTAAGGTGCTTGACGTACTTGACCTATTGCATGATTAAGGTGTTTCAGGTGCTTGACCTGCTGCATGATTAAGGTGCTTGAGATGCTTTGACATGCTTACCTGAGATGCTTGTGGGAACACCCCTAGTCCAAGTGCTTAGTCATGCTTGATGACTAAGGTGCTTGAGCACCCAAGGTCAAAAAGATCCCTACAAAGAGGGGGGCGAGCCCTTTTCTTAGGGGTTAGAAAGAGAACACACACACACACACACTCTCAAGGAAATCCCAAGCTTAAAGAGGCAGCAGGGACACATGGCAAGCCCCTACCCATGTTACCTCCATGAGGTGCTTGAACCCTATTGGCTAGGATTAAAAGGGGTCCAATGATAATTTGTTTTTGCATTTATCAAGTCCTCTCTCTCTCTAAGGGGAAAGGGGGACACTTGTCCCAAGACTACACCTATTGCTAAGAAATGGCCCAAGCTTGTGATTGGCTAGGCTTGGCATGAGCCAATGAGCTTCAATGATGAGCTAGAAGAGGGGGTCGACCTAGCAAGGAGGGGGGTTGCTTGCAAGGTATACTCACCCACACACACTCACAAACACTCTCATGGTGTGCTATGCAAAGTGCAAGAGCTCCCTCTCCTTCTCCAAGCACATAGAGGTTGAGAGCCGACACCAACACTCTTGGATATGGAGTGCAAATCCAACCAAGAGCCATGCTTCAATGCTTAAGCTTGCCATCTCCTTCTTCTTCATTACTATGCTATTATGTATGCTAGCAACAAGAGTTATGATAAGTGAGGAACTAATTCTTTCTCCTACGAAATGTTTCTTCTTCCTCTTCCCTACCCTCATTCCTTGCTAGCTCTCTCCACCTTCGAAGGTGTTTGAGGTCTTGGGACTGAGGCTTGGGATAGTTAAAGCTTTCTTCAAGTTTATCTTATGTTTGTGATGCATGAAGCTTTCCATCTTCATTGCATCACCTAGGTCACAAGGAACACAAAGATTGTATTGTACCAAGTCTCTCTTAATGGGAGAAATCATAATACAAATGCCTATTGGAGGGGGGACCGGCTCCACATGAATCCGGTCCTCAACTGTTGTCATGTTCTCTAAATTCTCTCTCTTGCAAAAGTATTGTACATGCCAAGTTAACTAATTTCTATGATTATGTTGCTATCTTCAATTATGTTCACCCGCTATGCTCACAAAGTCATTTCTCAAAAGTACTCTCATTAATTTCCACTACTCTCAAATTAAATAGGCCAATTACATTACATGTCGTCTTCATGATTGCACTTGTGAAACTCTACTTTTGTATCCTCTTAATCTTTTGTTGAAGGAGATCATATGGAGTGCATTTCTTTTCAAGCTCCTTAAAGGAACATCAATTTTTGTATCCTTGGGTGGTCATGATTGGTTAACTCAAGCAAAAAACCAAAATGTAAAAAGGATGGAATAGGATATTATCTATGTACATTGAATGAGCCATAAAAATTCCATAAAGACCTCCAGTGAATATGCAAAGCCTTTGTGTAATGTCAAGGGCAAACCAAGGGGGGGTCAATGGTAGGGGATTCTAAGTATGGATGGCCAAGGGCCTATATTATGGGCGATAGGGTGGAGAATCCTTCAGCACAATTCCCTGGGTTCTTACACTGGTATCAGAGCTCAAGGGAGAGGGGATCTATGGAGGAGGGAAAAGATGACCTACCCTTGCACGTCTATGTATTCTCTCTCTCTCTCTCTCTCTCTCTCTCTCTCTCTCTCTCTCTCTCTCTCTCTCTCTCTCTCTCTCTCTCTCGTGTCATGGAGAGCTCTTGGGAGATGAATAACAACGTGATACTAGGGCACCGTGAAGGTGCTCATGCAAAGCAAGATTGAAAGCCAAGATGGCTGCGAGTTGAATGGTGTGGGAACAGTCGAGAAGACAGAGGAAAGTCTGTAGACAAGCGCAAGGGCATGGCCGCTTAGAGGAGGAGGGAGGAGTGGAGCCACCTACATCCAATCGTCACATTTCTCTCTCTCTAGTGTTGTCATCATCACTTCACAAGTTTCACATTTTATTTTGTTTTAATACAATTTGGGCGCCCAATGGTGCCCTAGGTCACCCTAAGGGGCCAACCCCATGCAGCGTAGTGCGTGCAAGGCTTCAAGCGAAGCCACATGCACTCTCATGCAAGGCATGTGGGCAGCAAGATATCACTTTGGAGTTTGCAAGAAGCAAGGACTTCAAATCCAGGTCTTCGATGGAATTAGGGTTGCGAGAAAACATACACACCTTGGAGAAGACAAAGGAAGCTCAAGGCACACAACAGAGAGTGTATTACTTAGTGTGCAATGGAAAGATAGATAGCCCTAGAGTGATGGGCATATATACAATGCAAGGGGGGGGAAACCTCCTAATGAGGAAAAAAATTGCATCGACAGTCCTAAGTGTGTTCACACACATCTCTACCGCATGTATATGGTAACAAATCCCCCCTGGGAATGATGCGGTGAACGAGAGCTGGCACATAGAGTATAGGGAAGTGCCATGCCATGTGAGGACATGATCAATCCACAAAGGGGAGTAAGCGCAAAGCTTTGTGGAAAGCTTTGAACTTCTCATGAGACAATGCCTTTGTGAAAAGATCTACAAGGTTGTCCTATGTTGGCACATAAGCCAAATTGATCTCTCCTGCTTAGAGCCTCTCCCTAACGTAGTTAGTGGTAATGCACCTCAATGTGCTTTGTGAGAGCATGAAAAATTGGGTTTCTCACAACAGCCAATGTGCTCTAAGTATCTGTGTAGATAGTGTTGGCAATGTCCTGTCCAACACCCAAATCAACCATAAGGCATCTTAGCCATACACACTCAACCATAGCTATAAAGACTGCCCTATACTCAGTCTCACAACTGAAAGTGGTCACAGTAGGTTGCTTCTTGCTCAACCATGATATGCATGAACTCTCAAGCATGAAAAAAGACCACTCGTGGACACTTGCATGTCAAAACAACTAGCCCTATTTCATTCCGAAAAAGCATGTAAATCTGGCGGCAATTATTTTTCCTTTGGATAAAACAAGACAAGATGTAAAGTGCCACTCAAGTAGCAAAAACTCCTCTTGACAGCCTGCCAATGCTTAGACCCTGGGCTATGCATGAATTTGCTAACCTCTGAGATTGCAAACTGAATATCCAACCTCATGTATACATGAGTAAGGTGGCCAACAGCAGTTTGGTAAAGAGTGACATTGACAGGGCATCACGAAGACTCAATTTCAAACCTGTTTACATGGGAATGGCAATATGTTTGCAATCCTCAAGTCCAAACTTACATAGAAATGTCTCTATGTAGCTTGTTTGACACAAGGCAATACCACCATCACACTGCTTAAATTGTATACCCAAGTAATGATGTTACAGCCCAATCTTTCATCTTGAAAGTAGCATTCAAATCAGCCTCAAATTTAGCAATATGTGTCTCATTTGGTACAATGATTAGCAAATCATCCACATAGAGAACAACAATGAGAAGTACATCACCCTCACGCTTTACATACAATGTGCTTTCTATTGGACTATTACAAAAGCCTCATTTGACGAAATGAGTGCTAGCCTTCTCATATCAAGCACAAGGAGATTGCTTCAACCCATACAAAGCTTTCTTACATTTGCACACTTTATCCTCTTGTCCTTCCTTGAAAAAACCGCGAGGTTGCTTTACATAAACTTCCTCAAATATGTTACCATTCAAGAAAGCAATAACAATGTCAGATTGATGTACATCCCAACCACGATGAGCTGCCAATGCACATAGAAAATGCACAGTAGCCATATGACAAGTGGAAATAAAAGTCTCTTCATAATCTACACCCTTTATCTGTGCAAAACCCTTTGCAACAAGCCGAGCCTTATAACAATCTCTCACCATCCGACTTGCATTTCAACTTGTAAACCCACTTTGTAACAATGGCCTTTTTTCCAGGAGGAAAATCACATAAAGTCCATGTGTCATTTTCTATAAGTGCATCATATTCTGATTGCGTGGCAGCCATCCAATTTTTTGAATTTTGTGCTTCATCAAAAGATAGAGGTTCCTCAACATCACATAAGCTAGACACAGCCAAAGCATAACAATCTAATGCATAAGATGCATGGCAAGAACCTGAACAAGTACAACTAGACAATGGTGTATCCAATTTACTGTCACGCAAAGTATGCACCAGCAATTTTGGCATACCTCTAGCCTTTTCATTCTCAGATCTGTAACATTTGCAGAAACCCCCATAGGTTGTATATTTGCCTCATTGGAATTTACATTCAAGCGTCCACCACTAAAAAGAGGAAACAATAAATATCATTTAATCTTACATTACTGTCTCTAATACATGACAGCAAGGCCTGAACAGAATCTTCCACAAACACAACATCCCGTGAGACCAAGATACGCTTTGTTTGCGGATGATACAACATGTAACCTTTGCCTTTTATTACTATAACCAACAAAAATGCATTTGACAGCCTTATCATCCAATTTTGTACGCTATGTTTGTGGCACCAAAGCATAAGCCAAACAACCAAAAATGTGCTCAATAGAAGGCTTTCTATCATCATGCTATGCTTCATAATGTTACCATATACATGTGGTAGTGATGTGTGTGAACACACTAGGACCGCCGGGGCATTTTTTTCCCTCTTTAGGAGGTTTTTTCCCCCGAGCATTGTATATACGCCCATCACTCTAGGGCTATCTATCTTTCCATTGCATACTAAGTAACACACTCTCTATTGTGTGCCTTGGGCTTCCTTCGTCTTCTCCAAGCTGTGTGTGTTTCTCTGCAACCCTAATTCCAACAATTGGTATCATAGCAGGTTGCGTCCTCTCGGGCGTAGTCGCCAGCTGCTCCAGACACGCCTCCGTTTCGAGCTCATTTCGGCTTCCGTTTCCACTACAGGCAGTACTGCACAAGCTATTTTTTCATTTTGTGCACAATTTTTGTCAGTGCCGTTTTTTGCATAACAGGTGTCTTACAGTCTTCTACGGTTTGTGCTATATTGTAAGAACTAGGGAAACTAGACTAGAGATCCTCCTCCCAACCTCCCATTATATAAGTGGGCTCCTAGCCCCTTGCCCTAGACGGATCCCCTGTCCACACTGCCTAGTCCGACCCTTGGCCGTAGTCCGTGACCATCCTAGTCGTTAGGTTACAGGACCCTTGTCTTGACATTACTCCCTCCTTAAGAAGAGTTTTCGTCCTCGAAAACAAAAGTGGGAAACTTCTTCTTAAGACCACTAATGTTTTCCCAAGTGGAACCTTCTTCATGTCAGTCTTTCCACTTGATTAAGGCTTGTTGTCGTACGTGATGTCGTGTACGCAACTCATGATAATCCAGAACACGTTCAGGTTCATGCGGTAAGGTAGGAGGTTCAATGTAATCAACCAAAACCTATTGGTCAATGACATTGTCATCCCCATGTAACCGCTTTCGTAGACGGCTTACATGAAACACTGGATGAATGCGACAATGTGAAGGTAGTAATAGTTTGTAGGCACGATCATCGACTCGCATGAGTATTTTGAAAGGCCCACAATATCGGGGAGATAATTTAGGTGTCGGTCAGTTTTCAGACTTTCTGAATGTTCTGGCACATGTAAAAATACTTCCTCCCCTTCTTCGAAGGTAACTTGCCGACGTTTCTCATCTCCATATTTCTTATACCGATCCTGTGCTTGCCGGGCATTCTAACGAGCAAGTTTCAGCATATCCATGTGGTCTTGGAGAAAATCCTTAACCTGTTGGAGTTTTTCGGTTGCCAACCCCACCGTAACTGGTGACCTAGGTTGAAACCCGTACATGAGCATGAAAGGACTAAAACCTGTTGTGACATGTTTATCATTATTGTAGGCAAACTCAAGAATAGGTAAGTATTCTTCCCAGTCTGACTGTTTTTTGCTGATGTATGCTCTTAGCATATCCTCTAGTACCTGGTTAACCCGTTTCGTTTGACCATCCGTTTTTGGATGATCAGCTGTACTGAGGTTTAGTTGTGTACCCAATAGTTTAAATACATCTCTCCAAAAGTGGCTGTTAAACTTGGGATCACGGTCACTAACAATGTTACCTAGCAAACCATACAATTTGTATAGATTATCCGCAAATAACTTGGCTAGTTCCGGTGTCTTAACCGTTGATTTGGTCGGAATAAACTTACATAGTTTAGTCAAGTCTACGACCACCCATACTGAGTCATGACCTCGTATAGTGGTTGGTAAACCAAAAATAAAATCCATAGAGATACTTTCCCATTTTCCATTGGGAATCTCCAAAGGATGTAAGAGTCCTCCTGCTTTCAGGCGCTCTGCCTTGTTAACTTGACATTTTTGGCAATGCAAGACATAAGCTTGAACAAACCCATGTAGACCTGGCCAGTAAAACTGTCGTCGTACGAGAGAATAAGTTTTTCTAATCCCCGGGTGCCCTGCACTTGGACTATCATGACATTCATAAAGAATTTGGCACCGAATGTCTGTGTCCGTTGGTACAAACTCTCTTCTTGTGGAGTAGGTACCTATTGTCGATGGTAAAATACTTCCATCGCTGTAGTTCATCACTTGATAAAGGAGAACTAGGTGTGGAGGTTAATTGGACACTACCTGCATTGGAGTGAGAAGGATCCCTCTTTTGAACATGGCTCCACACTTTGGAATACATTTCATCTTGCTCATATTTGCCTTTGAGAGAATCTAAAAATTCCATCGAAGTTCCGTGAACAAGAGCGAATTGATCTCTGGCTTTCGACTTAGAGCGTCTGCCACTACATTGTATCGGCCTTTGCGATACCTTAATTTGGTGTCATATTCCTAAAGGATCTCGGCCCACCTGGCTTTTCGACCCTTTAAATCTGTTTGTTGTGTAAACCATTTGATGCTTTCATGGTCAAACACAATCTTGAACTGAGCACTATACAGATAATGCCGCTATGTCTTTAAGGCAGACACTATTGCATAGAGTTCGTGTTCGTAAGCAGAATAGTTCTGTTGAGTTGCATCAAGCTTCTTACTTTCAAATGCAATCGGCCGTCCGTCTTGTAATAGGACTGCTCCAATAGCACGATCACTGGCATCCGTTTCCAAAACGAATGGTTTCAAAGGATCTACAATAGCCAGTATAGGAGCTGTAGCTAATGCATCCTTGAGCGTATCGAAACTATGCTGTTGAGCGGATCCCCACTGAAAAGATTTACCTTTTCCTTTTAGTTGATCCGTCATAGGAACAGCAATGTGAGCATAGTTTTTAACGAACCTTCGATAAAACCTGCAAATCCTAAAAAGATCTGTAATTCTTCCAGATTTTTAGGAGGTGGCCATTTCCGGATGGTATCCACTTTGGATTGATCCATGTATAGGCCGTTAGTTGAAATAACATGCCCTAAATAATGAATTTCATCCTTGAGAAAATTACATTTAGATTCCTTGGCATATAACTTGTTTGTGCGTAACAACTCAAATACCTGCCTAAGATGTTGTAAGTGTTCTTCTTCAAAAGCACTATAAACTAGAATGTCATCGAGGAAAACAATGACAAATTTGCCCAAATATGGCTTCAAGACACTATCCATAAGTGTCATGAATGTTGCGGGCACATTGGTTAACCCAAAGGGCATCACCAAAAACTCGTAGTGTCCAACCGTGTTCGGAATGCAATCTTAGATATATCGGCAAGCCGAATACGGACTTGGTGATATCCTGACCGCAATTCAATTTTCATGAAAATGCGAGCATAAGTTAGCTTATCAAATAACTCATCTACTCTTGGCAATGAGTATTTGTTCTTAACTATAACCGCATTTAAGGCCCGGTAGTCTACGCACATGTGCATACTGCCATCCTTTTTCTTCACTAAAAGGATAGGCGAAGCCCATGGTGAAGAACTAGGTTGTATAAACCCTCTGCTAACGTAGTCAGCAAGCTGACGTTCCACCTCAGCAGCCTCTGAGTAACTCATACGGTAAGGTGGTTTACTAACAGGTTTACAGCCTGCAGCCACGTCAACGGCATGTTGTACTGAGCGTGTCGATGGTAATCCTGATGGCAAATCATTAGGAAAGACATCTTGAAATTCCTTTAATAATTTTTGTAATTGATTAGCAAAGTTTGCTTGTGTAGAATTAGCAATTGGTGGAATAGAGGAGAGAGAAGCATGTAGCGTTGAGGAATGTTCAACATACTCAATGTTAGAAAGAAAATGAGACTGTGAGTAACACAAGAAAACCTGTTCTATTTCATTATCAGAAACGAGCTGCATAAGCTCAGCAGTACAAATCAGTGGTGATGAAGGTATATCCTTTTCTCCTAACAACAACACATGTGCGCCATGGGAATCAAACATCAATCTGTTGTGCTCATAGCTACGCTTCAGTGATGGTCCTAGGCTATGCACCACCTTAGTGTGTGTTACTTCCATTGTGGAGAATTTTGAGGAAGACTCAAGAGGCAGTAGTTGCACCGTGTGCACTGATTTATCCTTCCCCTGAGCAACAGATTTCCCCTTGGGACAATCCTTTTTGCCATGGCCTCTTCCTAAACATTGAAAGCATAACTTCTCTTTCTTGGCTTTATCAAAATCCTCAGGAGAGAGAGGACCCCTTGGGTTTTTTAGATGCATATGAATTAGTCCTATTTCTAGTTTTGGTCATGCCATAAAGAGGAGCAAGGATCCATACACTTACTTGGCCATAGATTTTGTTAACAAGTATCTCTTTGGTATGTCCTCTTCGTACTATAAAGAGGAGGGGAGAGAATACTTACCACGGGGCACTATTAGTCAATTTTAGCTAAAAGGGTTTGACACGCTCAATTCTCTTTTGCCATGATATCTGTATGTTGGCAGCAACATCCATTGACTATAAGCACAAAAGTACTTATGTGAATCAAGGCTTCAATTTAGGTGTCTTGCATTGAGACTTCCCATGTTTGGATATGCTATGAGCATAAGAACTTGGGGGGAACTTGGCAATGTGTCTGCAAGTTAGTTCATTACGTGCCAAGATGGCGTATATGGTGCATACGACAACTCTCTCTCACATAGTAGATATGGCTATGAGCCAGCTTTGAGCGAATTTTTTCTTCAGAATTTCAAGACAACTGGATACAACAGGATGACCAGGTCAGACAATTTCAAGTTTTTCTATGTTTTTGACTTTTAAGATTGGCAACGATTGTTTGTTGTACAAAGCACAGTGCTTTGACAACATTTATGAGAATCAAGGCTTCTAACCCATGCCAAGGTACTACCCATTGACTCAGGATCAAGGGCATGGACACACAAGCTTGAGGAATTGGCAATACATACCAGTACAGATTGTGCACAGCACTTAAGATATCGGCTCAATCTGTAGGGGTGGACATTATTGCCAAGGGCTTACACCTCTGCATGCACAACATACTAGTGAGGTCAAAATTATTCCATCTCATTATTGTTTACGCTTTTGCTATAACACCAGCTACTCCATCAAGGACAAGGTAAGCTAATGATGTCTTAAAACATTTTTTACTAATGTTTATTCTATGGTTGTCAACAAACAACAATCCTACAAGGAACCTAAATCAAGGACTTAATTCACTGACAAGGTGTCATACTTGAGTCACCTTGGAATCCTCACGACCACATACAAGGTACGTGGGTCAGGATGTGACTTATGTTACCTTTCTCTACGCGAGCATCATACAAGCAAACTATTGTATGCTTATAGGATAAGCTACCAACCAAGCATATGATGCACAACATCATACGCAAAGGGTGCACACTATAATAACTTAAGGAATGTTCCTTAGCCCAACATTCTCTTTATCTTTTCTCTTTCTTGCAAGGACTAATAATAACCTTCTATGTAGAAATTTGATACATGTTTTGGTTGTGCGTAGTCATCAGCCTAGGGTGCTCTAACTCTCAACAAGAAAGTGGCAATGACGCCACAAAAATAAGTATTCATTGGTCAATAGATTGAATACAAATTTAAAATTAGTATAAGGGCTAAGAGCCACGTGTTTTCAATGGGCTAAGAGCCAATTGTTTTCAGTCCATGGGTGATTGTTCTCAAGATAGCAAAGATCTACCCAGTGGAGTACCCATCAAAGTTAATGGATAGGCAAGATACTTGTCATTAATAATTGTAAGGGTTTCACTTTCACACCACATACATCAACCTGATTTTTTTATGCTCTTAAACTCGTACATGCTTATCTATTCCACGATGTATGGATGAGATAAGTGTTTCAGACAACACGGATGCCGATAAGAACCCAAGGGTATAGACTTTTATGTCTAGCACATATCTAGTTGTGGATACGATTCCAACTTGAAAGGATCTTGTGTTTCTAGGCACTAGATGTGTCTCTAGGAGAAAAATTTCTTGGGGTATGACCCCACTTGTGATTTTCAAATCACTCTATTCATGTTGCTAGTCATTTATTGGCCTCTTCACAATTGTAATTTCAAGGAAAGGTGTTTAAAATCTACCAAGGGGTAGTCCATAAGTTTCTTCCAGACCCTCACCCAAGGATTTGGATTACCTAGATCAAACCAAGGCGTTCGGATGGCAACACCCACAATTAATAGTTTCAATTTCTTTATCTTCACAAATCTCTATTTTTAGTGTTTAACAGGTCAAAGGAATTTTGGTAATGTATCTTTCTAGGTGGAAAGATGCACTGGTCATCCGGGTAAGTGTACGCTATTTTCAACCTCATCATAAGCATCTTATTTGGTTCCATAAGAATTTCCAAATAAGTTTGTTACGCTCTATACATGGGGTGTATTTGCGAGCATGGGTGAGACAATCTTATCCCCGCATGTAACACCATCTGCAAGTTTTCCAAGCATGGGTGAGACAATCTTATCACATATGTAACACCATCTCTAGGTTGTAGAAGTTCATGTCGGTGCAAGACATAATGTGTTTTGTGTGTGTGTGTGTGTGTGTGTGTGTGTGTGTGTGTGTGTGTGTGAGAGAGAGAGAGAGAGAGAGAGAGAGAGAGAGAGAGAGAGAGAGAGAGAGAGAGAGATTTTTAGCTATTGAGTGAAAGAGGGAGAGGGAGGGAGAGTGAGGTGCAAGTTCAAGCTACCAAACTTTGATTTCTACAAGTAAAACTTTTTGGATTTTTGTAACCCTTAATTCGATAGTCAATTTAGTCACTTTCAGCACAAACCACAATAAAATACGCACCATGCAAGATCCTCTAAATGGAAGGCATATTTTTATTCTAGATATATTTCCACTAGTCACAAAAAACACATTTATATGTAGAATAAATTTAGTGATCACAATGTCGAATCATTGATTGTTTATTGGAGAGTTCATGTCTCAAAATATAGAATGAGTGTAGCTTTCACCAAAAAATGGTGCACCTTTCAAGAGCATATAAGTTGCTCTACAATATGTAGTCAATTCCTAACAACCCATAGAAAAGTAGCATGGTAGATAGATTTAAATTTTAGAGGATACACAAAACTAATCCAAATATATGTTGTAGAAGCATGGGTAGCATGTTCTACACCATTACATGCAAGAGTAGGTTCAAAAGCAAATGAGAGCATTGTGAACCTCCTCATCATGAAGGATTCGTTGATAAATAAACACGTGCTTGTTTTGGATCAACCCTAGAATACTAAGAAACACAAAGTACAAGTGCTTGCAAGCAAGATAGAGCTTTCCTTACTATTCTCGCTCTACAAAGTCAGGGAAACTACATCACTGGTTGCCCACTTTGGACAAGAGAGGCAAAGTCAAACTTCCTTATAGGGCCCCTCCGAGAGTCCAAATTTTCCCTAATGCTTTTTTAGTAAGATAGATCTTAAACCTAGATATCATAAACGCACATGGTGGAAAGTGATGTTCATAAAGTTGCTTTTCAGACACAATTTGATCATTATATGCATTCTTTGTAATGCTTTTGGTTTAACAAATACACATGCTACATTTTCGTGTATGATGAATCACATCTTTTTGAAACATCAGAATTGTGTTGTGTTTTTTTAAATGACATTTTGGTCTCAAATAAGAGTGAAAAAGACCATCATGCACATTTATTTGGTTTTTAAATTGTTCCATGAAGACCAACTTAATTTGAATCTCAAGACAAGCTCATTCTTCAAAATTTAGATTGAATATTTATGTCACATTGTCTCTAGGGAAGGAATTTGTGTGGATCCTAAGAAGACTTAGTGCATTGAAGAACAACCTAGACCTCAATTTAGTGCATTGAAGAACAGCCTAGACCTCAATCTATTCATGAGATTTGTTTTTTTCTTGGTTTGTGTAGTTATTATAGAAAATGTAATCAAATTTTTTCATACTTGGCTTTAACACTCACAAGACTTTTGAAAAAGAAAACATCTTTCACTTGGAATGACCAACATCAAAAATCATTTGAAACACTCAAATATGCACTCACACATGTCCTTGCTTTACACATTCTTATTTCAAAAGGTCCTTCTTTTCTATTACAAGTAATGCTAGTGGGCGTATTATTGGTGTTGTATTGATGCAATATAATTATCCTATTGTATATAAAAGTAGAAATTTGAAATCCAATGAGCTCAATTATAGTACTTATGACAAAGAATTGCTAATTGTTATGCATGCTTTGAAATTGTGGAAACATTACTTAATGGGCTTTGATATTTTGATTAAAACTGATCAACAAAGCATTCGATATTTGCTTTTAAAACCAACTATCTTTGATTATCATATAAAATAGACATAATCTATTCAAAATTTTCATCTACTCATTCAATACCAACTAGGTTTGAAAATAAGGTTACAGATGCACTAAGTTGCACGCCATCAATTAATAATGTTTCTGTTGTGTCCGATGATACTTTAAAAATTCACATAGAATCTCAATTTTACACCCTCGAGGCCCTCTATTCCATAAGATGTTACAAATGTTGCATAATATTTTGTTTGTCAACAAATCAAGTGTCATCATAGTAAGCAATATCGTTTGTTGATGCCTTTACCTATTCTTGACTCTCCTTGGCATCACATTTCTATGGATTTTATTACTAAATTGTCACTCACTTGTACATAAAATGATATGATTTGGACCATCATAGATAGATTTAGCAACACGTTTACTTTCTACCTTGTAAGAAGACCCTCTCAACTAAGCAAGCGACTCTATTATTTCTTAAGCATATTTTTGTTTTGCATGGAATGTCTAAATGTATCATATTTGATCAAGATAGATTATTTTGCAATGATTTTTGGGTGACGTTTTTGACAAATTTTGTAACTCAAATAGTCTTCACTTCTGCATGTTATATGAAATCCAATGAACAAATAGGAGCAATTAACAACACCATCCAGATATTTGGCAAACATACAATTATGAGAGACCAAGAATTTTGGGACACATTTTCTCTTGCTTCAATTTGAATATAGCAACACTCCTTATTCATCCACGGGAAAATCACAATTTTAAATTGTATATGGATACTCATTGACTACTCCTTTGTCTTGCATTTCGAATGAAGTACTATATGTTGATGAAAATCGCTCGACAATACACCCAAATCTTGGAGCAAGGAAAACAAGAAATTCACAAACCACAACATATATACATGAAACAAGTAAATAAAAAGAGACAAACCATGGAATTCAAAGAGGGAGATTTTGTATACTTCTCATTGAAAAGAGACATCTTAAGAGAGTAGAGACTAGTCGTGTTATCAAGCTAGCACCACGGTACGATGGTCCCTTTAAAATCATTAATGGTATTAATGCCAATTCCTTCCAATCAAACCTCCCCTCGACTCTTGGAAAATTTACATCACGTTTCACATAAGTCTTATTTGTCCTTTCAAGGTTCCCTACCATCACTCCCTGTCATTGATGATCCACCCTTTTTTAAGAAAAACTCTAAAATTCTTGTACCTGAGACCATCATAGACTATCAAGACACTTTGACACACAATGGTATGTTACATTGTAGGTATCTAACAATTATAAGAATCATGGCCTTGAAACCGCCAAGTGGATGCGAGAGAGGCTTTTTGTTGGGGAATAAAGCCCAATGTGGTCGCCCAGGTAAGTGGGCGGGCCGCCAGGTATGTACACATATTCTTTTGTAAAAACCTAATAAGAACTCACTATGCTCTACACATTACAGTAGAGCGAGTTCACCATATCGTCGTGCTCTTTTTCTCGCACTCTCTCTCGCGTCGCACTTCCGCTCGTACTCCTTCAACTGGTATTAGAGCTCAGATCGAGGCTCGGGGCAGCACTGCAGGAGGCTAGAGTCACCAGCTCAGATTGGAGTGAAATTCGACAGGCGAAGACACGGCCCCAAATCCTGTGGGAGAACTCCAAGGTCTCGGTGTTCTCAGAATTTCATTCTGCGGTCATCTCGGCCACCGTTCGGCTTCGACAAAGGTCTGCGCAGGCCATTTTCGACTACGTGGTCTTGGCGGGTGCAGATCCGACTCTACAAATTTGGGGTTTTCAGCCTACGACTGCAGGTGCTGAGGATATCGACACTCCTAGAGTGTTGATTTGTGGCTGTCTACACATCAAAGGACGGCTCACAATTCTTGGAGGCGTGTCACATACGACACGGGCGCATCTACACACAAACTGTAGGCGACATCCACTAGTTCATCAGGTAGCTTGTGTTTGCTGCTTGATATTCCAGATTTCATCCTGACATTGCAGGCACTTCCACATGGGATGTATTGTCAGAGATGATGTATGTCTGTTGAGGGTTTTCTGGCTGTGA
This sequence comes from Adiantum capillus-veneris, assembly GCF_014529385.1. NCBI lineage: Eukaryota > Viridiplantae > Streptophyta > Polypodiopsida > Polypodiales > Pteridaceae > Adiantum > Adiantum capillus-veneris. The sequence goes on along the minus strand of NC_140960.1, from coordinate 79,375,806 downwards.
GTCACGCAGCAAACAACCGCCGCAGCGGTTACAGCATACAGTGGGAAATTTGTGGATGTATGACTTTGTGGGAAGTCTATGTACTGTCAGATTTACTGCAACCTTTTTTGAGGGTCGAGTGAGGTTTTATTGAGCTGGGGGATTCTCGAATGTTGAGATCCTTTCGGTGATACAGGTCTTGGAGCGATCCCTTGAGCACCCTTAGATAGGCAGCTAGGATGTATTGACTGTGAGTTAGACAATTGGGATTGGATCTTTGCTTTACTGCCGTTGAGGCATTGTCACAGTCTATGCTTATAGGACAGTGACAGGATAGTGAGAGACAGTACAGGTGCAGGACAGGTTTACCCACAGCTTACAGTGTCAGAGAAACAGTGTTTTTTGAGCTATTTTTGGTTTGTTTTTTGAGTACACCAGAGCCATTTTACAAAGGAGACTCTGCCGAAATTTATGCAGAATCTGAAGCTTTCTTGGTTCATTTGACAGGTTGATATTGGTTCAGAGGTCAGTTTACAGGGGAAACTCTGCCGAATTTTTCCTAGGAAAGTAAACCACTGTGAAGCGCAGCTATGGCTGGATCACAGGACACTGCTCTTTACAATATCAAGAAGCTGGATGGAACCAATTTCCCATTGTGGAAGAAGCAGATTTGGCACGTGTTGGTACAAAAGAAGCAGATAAAACCTATAAACCTCAAGGGGATAAAACCAGAAGATATGGACGAAGATGAATGGAGCGAAATGGATGAATTAGCACTTTCAACCATTATGCTGACTTTGACAGAAAGCGTTTACTTCAATGTAGCAGACGAGATGTTGGCTTATCAAGCATGGTTAAAGCTGAGTGATCTTTATGAGAAGCAGAGTGCAGCTTCACAGGTATACTGGCTTAAGAAGCTTGTTGACTTGAAGATGAAAGAAGGGACACCTATGTCCAATCATCTGAATGAATTCAACACAATCTAGAGTCAGTTGTCAGCTCAAGGTGTCAAGTTTGATGAACCTGTTAGAGCTATGTTCCTGTTGATCACATTGCCGGAAAGTTGGGACACTTTTCGCACAGCTTTGAGTAATTCTGCACCTCCAGATGGTTTGAACATAGCAGGTGTAGAAGGAAGTCTGCTTACTGAAGAAACCAATAGAAAGACAATGGAAAAAGGCAAAGGAACAGCCTTAGTTGTAAGGGGAAGGACCAAAGAAAAGTACAAAGGTGGAAAGAGGAATCAGTCTCGTAGCAAGTCCCGCAGTGCTAAAGGCAAGAGTGACATAGAATGCTACCATTGTGGCAAGAAGGGTCACATGAAAAGAGACTGCAGAGAATGGAAAGTAGAAAAAGGCAAAGAGAAAGCTGAAGACCATGGTGAGAAGAACAAGTCCTCAGTGAAGATTCAAGAAATAAATGTGGCAAACACTGTTGCAGAGGATGACAGTCTAGTGTCAGGAGACATCTACTTCTTGAAGAATACAATGGACTCAGCTCTTCTTACAGCATCTGATGGAAATGCACTGAGTGACTGGACTATAGACTCAGGGGCATCACTTCATGTGTTTCCAAACAAGGAGTGGTTTACCTCTTATGTGACCACTAAAGATCATGTTCGGCTAGGCAATGGGCAGACATGTGAGATCTTAGGCGTTGGAGATGTTCAATTGAAGTTTCAGAATTGCTCTTCTTTCACGCTGAAGAATGTGAGACATGTTCCCGCCATTACAAAGAGCTTGATCAGCATAGGTTTACTTGATGATGCTGGCTACGTCACCACTTTTGGACAGAACATGTGGAAGATATCCAAGGGTTCTATGACAGTAGCACATGGAGTAAAGTGTGGAGGACTTTACATGATTTATGTATCAAATGTCTCTAAAAATTTAATCAATGTAACCGAGCAGCCGAACGTTTCTTTGTGGCATAGCCGGTTAGGACATATGTCCAAGAAGGGAATGGAAATCTTGTCTCGTTCTCGTTATTTGCCTGGATTTTCATTTAATGATTTTGAATTCTGTGAACATTGTCTGTATGGTAAGCAAACACAACAGTCACATAAGCATAGAAGCAATAGAAGAGATACACAGTTGGCACTTGTTCATAGTGATTTGTGTGGACCTATGCCTAACCTATCTCTAGGGGGAGCTTCTTACTTTATGACATTTATAGATGATTACTCGAGGAAAGTATGGGTTTACTTTCTCAAGCACAAGGATGAAGCGTTTAGTGTTTTCAAAACGTTTGTGACACTTGTGGAGAATCAGAGTGGCAAGAAGCTTAAATGCTTACGCACTGACAATGGTGGAGAGTATGTTTCAAAGGCCTTTCAGGACTTTTGCGAGTCAAAAGGTATAAAACGTGAACTTACTACTCCTTACAATCCTCCTCAAAATGGTGTTGCTGAGAGGATGAATAGGACCATACAAGAGAAGGTCAGAAGTATGTTGTCTAATGCACAGCTGCCAAATGGGTTTTGGGTTGAAGCTGTATCAACAGCTGTTCATCTTGTAAATAGATCTCCTAGCAAGGTTTTGCAGAAGGATTCAGTGCGAGAGATGGTATGGTCAGGCAAAATGCCCTCATACAAGCATCTCAGAGTCTTTGGCTGTGAGGCATATACTCACGTTCCAAAGGAATTTAGGAACAAACTTGAGCCAAAGAGTAGAAAGTGCATCTTTCTAGGCTATGGTAATTCTGGTGAGATGGGGTATAGACTTTGGGATCCCGAATCCAGAAAGGTTGTCCGCAGCAATGATGTTCACTTTAATGAATCCAAATATCATTCTAAACCAGAGAGGGTTGAGGAGATTAGAAGAGTTGTCTTCCAAGAAGATGGACCTGCACGTGCAAGACAAAATGTCAGAGCTCAAGAGGAGCAAGGACAGGATAGAGTGGAACCACAGGTTGTAGCTGAGCCTGAGCCACCTATTGTGCGTAGATCTGGACGTGTCACGCGACCTCCTGATAGGTTTGTTCCATCTATGAATTATGTCATGTTGACTGATTGCAATGAGCCTTCATGTTACAAGGAAGCAGTGCAAATGAAGGACTCCGGCAATCGGCAATTGGCCATGCAGTCAGAGATGACGACTCTGCATAAAAACCAGACATGGAAGCTAGTTAAATTACCACGGGGCAAAAAGGCTATACCCTGTAAATGGGTTTACAGGTATAAGATCACCGCTCATGATAGTCAGCCAAAGTACAAAGCAAGGCTTGTTTCCAAGGGCTTTAAGCAAGAACAAGGCATTGACTTTGATGAAGTCTTCTCTCCGGTGGTCAAGATGACTACATTGAGATGCTTTCTTGCATTGGTTGCCATATTAGATTTGGTGTTGCACCAAATGGATGTCAAGACAGCGTTCTTGCATGGTGATTTAGATGTGGAAATTTACATGCAACAGCCAGAAGGGTTTGTTGAGAAAGGCAAGGAAGATTGGGTATGCCAGTTGTTAAAGAGTCTTTATGGCTTAAAACAATCACCGAGGGCATGGTACCATAAATTCCACAAGTTTATGCTTTCTCAAGGCTACAAACGTAGTGAGTTCGATCACTGTCTATATACAAAGAAGGCTAAGGATGGTAGTTGGCTGATCCTTATTTTGTATGTGGATGACATGTTGATTGCTGGCAAGCACTTGGAAGAAATTTCAGCTTTGAAGTCAAAGATGGCAAAATCGTTTGACATGAAAGACATGGGTGAGGCAAGTCATATACTTGGTATGTGCATTGAGAGAGACAGATCAAAGAAGTTGATTTGGTTATCTCAAACAGAGTATATTGACAAGGTTTTGCAACGTTTCAATATGGAGAAGGGAAAGGCACTGAGTGTTCCATTGCCACCATATGTGAAACTTAGCAAACAAGATTGTCCTGTGTCTGAGGAAGAACAGGCTGAAATGGATAAGATTCCATATGCGTCTGCAGTGGGTAGTTTGATGTATGCAATGATTGCTACTCGCCCAGACATTGCATTTGCAGTGGGAGTAGTAAGTCGATACATGTCAAACCCAGGCAAGAAACATTGGGAGGCAGTGAAAGGAATATTGAGATACTTGAAAGCTACAAAGAGTATGCGTATATGCTATGGGAGTCAGGAGCTAAGTGTAAAGGGTTTTACAGACTCAGATTATGCAGGTGACTTAGACAACCGAAGGTCTACGTCAGGGTATGTCTTTACATTGGCTGGTGGAGCAGTATCATGGCGTTCTAGATTACAAGATTGTGTTACTCAGTCTACTACAGAGGCTGAATATGTTGCAGCATCAGAGGCATGCAAAGAATCAATTTGGCTTAATCGACTAGTAACAGATTTGGGAATCAAAGAAGAGATGCCTGTATTATATTGTGATAGTCAAAGTGCTATACAATTGGCTCGCAATCCAGTTTATCACTCAAAGACAAAGCATGTGGATGTGAAGTATCATTTCATCAGGGAAATGCTTGAGGATAAGCAACTTCAGCTTGTCAAAGTTCACACCACAAAAAATCTTGCTGATCTACTTACAAAAGGACTTCCCTCAGAGAGCTTTGCGCATTTTCGCAAGCAGTTAGGTGTAGGGTAGTACATCACTTCTCTACATCTCTTATATATTAGCTTGTATAGTAGCTTCTCTCACACTTAAAGTACCACATTGGACTTTAAGTGGGAGGTTGTTGGGGTATAAAGCCCAATGTGGTCGTCCAGGTAAGTGGGCGGGCCGCCAGGTATGTACACATATTCTTTTGTAAAAACCTAATAAGAACTCACTATGCTCTACACATTACAGTAGAGCGAGTTCACCATATCGTCGTGCTCTTTTTCTCGCACTCTCTCTCGCGTCGCACTTCCGCTCGTACTCCACTTTTTCACTCTCATCCTATTCTAAAAATTGAAGTTTTTATTCTTTACTTGAGGTTTGGTCTTTGGCTGATGACTGTGGTATTTCATACCTAAGGTTTTCCCTGTGACAATTCATTCAGTAGTTATTTGATGCTAAGGTTTGGCCTTTGACTATTAGTATGTGGTATTTGGTACCTGAGATTTGCCCTTTAAGGTGATTTCTTTTCACTATTCTCATGTTCTTCTTGTCTTTGTTAGCGGGCTTGCTTACAAAGAACTCTTTCAGTATCATAGAAATTTTTATATGTGGATTGGACTTATCTTTCTGGTTTCCTCTTTTCAGGATATTATGATGAGTAGTTGGAAGTTCCCTCTGACTACTTTACTTGATTCAATATATATTGTTTGGAGATCTGTTGCCTCGTCTCCACACAAATTTTAAAAATACTTAGTTTTCTCTTATTTTTGGTAGTTGCTTGCCTATCGGGGAGGACTACCATCACTATTATTACTTTTGGACATTTTATCAATGTTGCTTATGTTTTATTCTCAAGAACCATTCAAAAGATGAAATATCAATAGAACTCTTCCTTACTACTATTCATAGAGTTTAAGTGAAAAGCAACTGCTTCTATTTTGGATACATGCATGAAGAGAAAGAGAATGTCATAATAACTAATATCTAATTCTCCTAAATGATTTTCTCATGTTAAACTGATCATTTAATATGGGGAAGTACCAGGCGAGAAAAGGCTAGATTATTGGTAAGGCTAGCAGATTGGTCACAGTAGGGATCCAAATGGGGACCATTTGCAGAACAGCAATGTGCAAGCAGTGGGCTTCAAAGACCTAAGGTTCAGCCCATTAAGACTTCCAAAATGCTAAGGTTCCAAAATTCAATGGTTAAGTCCAATGGTCAATGCTTAGGACAATTGGATGCTTGATAGTGTACAAAAAGTCTTTGCAAGCTCCTAAAGAGGAGGGGGCGAGCCCTTTTATTGGGGATGAGAGAGAAACACACACACACATACACACACTCATGCATACACACACACATACACACACACATACACACACTCATGCAAGCCCCTTTACACAAAGGACATAGTGAACACTTGTCAGCTCCCTAGCCCAATTGCCCACAAGGTGCATTCATATCCTATTGGATGGCCATAGAGGTGGACTATTGGCCAGTCTCCCAAGGGGCCCAATGAGCATTCTGCAGCCCAATGGCTTGCTTGATTCCTATTGGCCACCAAAAGACTAAGGGGTCCAATGAGAGTTTAATTGCATTAATTAATTACCTAAAGCTCTCACAAAAGGGGAAAGGGAGACACATGTCACAAGAATATCACTTATGCTTCTTAATCATTATTGGCTAGACTTTGCAAGGTCCAATGGGGTGTTAGCATGAGTAAAAAGCATGAGGGGTCAACCAAGACAGAGAGGGGGCTGATTTTGTCAAGGTATTATCACACACACACACACACACACACACACACACACAATCTCATGTGTGAAGCAAAGAAGACTCTCTCTCCTTCTCAAGATTTAATGGAAAGCTCATCACCTACTCCAAGCTTGTGAGAAGGGAGGCCTACACCAACAGCTCTTGGCTTGAGTGATGCAAATCCAACCAAGAGCCAAGATCCAATGCATGCTCATCTCCTCTGCCATGCTAATTACTAAGCTATGCTAAGCTATTATGAGTTATTAGGCGAGGAGTTATACTTCTTTCTTGTAAGGCTACTCCTTCTTCCTCTCAATCTACTCTCATACCTTGCTAGCTGTCACCATCTTCAAAGGTGTGAGAGGTCTTGGGCCTGAGACCGTGAGGGAATTGATGTTGTGTTTTATAAATATGTGCATGGTGCTTGAAGCTTCCATCTTCATTGCACCAACAAGATATTGAAGGAACACAAAGTATTGTATTGTAAAATGTCTCTCTTGATAGGGGAAACCTATAATACAAAGCCTTTTGGAGGGGGGACCGGCTCCATGTAAATCCGGTCCTGAACTGTTGTTAATAGCTTAATTTCTCTCTCTTTTTGAATTATTACTCATGCCTATCTATCTAGGTGTTATGATTTTGTTTGCTCTTTCCATCCAAGAACTCTTGCTATGCTCATTAGGAATCTATTCTAATGAAATGCTCACTATGTCTGTGTTATTTTCCGCTACACACAAGTTACTAGACCATTAAATGTTACATTGGTATCAGAGCACAAGGTTTCTCTTTTCTTGCTGAAGAAGAGAGGTCCTCAAGTTGACTATAAATGGTTGGTATTATTAATTGCAATTGAGTAAGTAGAATAGGGATTGTTTAGCCTTGCAGTGCGCCTGCTTTGTGCAGATAACGAGGCATCACCATCAAGAGCTGTGGTCTTAATAGTGGAGTCCTACAGGGCTTGCCTACAACTATTGAGCTATTAGAAGCTTGACAAGAGCCGGTACTGTTTTGGTGGTGAAAGATTCTCTCTTCTATTCCTTGCAATTAATGATATTCGAGCCACGGGTACAGGAGCTTGAGTGCTTTTGTAAAGGGGTTAAGAGGAGTAGCAACTAGGTCTTGAAGTGCCAAAGTACACTTAAAACTTTTACACCTAAAAGTTGTTAGAATGGCTGACAATAGTAAAGAGAGTGAAATTAATGTTGATAGCTTTGATTTTGCTAATGAACAGGCTACTAATGATGTCCCTATGCTTGTTAATTACCTTGTTTCTAGGCTTTAACAAGCCATGGGTAATCCATCCCTCCAAAGTGAAGTGCAACGGCAACTACGTGCTCATGGGATTCTTCAAACTCTCCACCAAGAAGAGAGAGTACCTAGGAAGACTCCTTGTGAGACTTCCAAAAGAGGTCTCTTTCTGATAAGGAAAGAAGAAGAGGATCCGTACCAAGGGTTCAAAAATATTGTAATGTACCCAACATTTTTCAATAAAAAAGTATTTCATTTACTTTGCAAATATTTAAGGTTTGCATTTTGTTAAGTCTTAAAGCGTTCCAACGGAACGATCGGATCAAAAATTGGACTCTTGAACTATGAATTATGACCCTTATTCACTTGAAAACTATAGGTTGATGGGAAACTTAAGCCTCAAGATTGTATCTAATAATAAGAGTTGACCCTTTAGGAAAGAGAGAGCAATTTTAGGAAAGGAAGAGTATTTTTAGGAAAGAAGAGGAGGGAGTTAAGTTTAGAGTTCTTGTCTTGGAAGCCAAGCTTCTTTTGAAATTGGAAGACCGAAATCGCGTACCGAAATCCGTGTCAAAAAATAAATTAAAAAAATAAAAATAAATATTATTTTTATTTTTATTATTTTGAGCCCCGAACGTACGCGAACTTAGCTCTCTTTGCTTTTCTCTATTCTTAGCTGGCCTTGAGAGCCTATATAAAGACCCCTGTCCCTTCACTATGAAGGACACAGACACACACTCTCAAAAGCGGAAGCTCTCTTGCCTTGACGTTGGAGTTACCTTCTCTCCCTCAACCTCTCTCCCTTGAGCTCTTACCTTCAAGCCATCTCCATCTCCAAGTCTTTCTCTACCATCCTCGTGTTGCCCTTGGAATTCTAGAGTTCTCTTCTCTCTTTCCCTCTTCTCTACATCGATACGATGGCCCCAAAGCGAGTGACTCAAAGCTCGAAGGACGCTCATATCGCTTCACCTCCAAGAAAGGTGCAGAGAAAGGCATCAACTACTCCAAACGTTGCTCAAGCGGAGCTATTGGGTGCGGAAGAAGTCGAAGTCGTTCAGCATCAAACACGGGAGGTAATCGAACATGTCGCTAATCTGGTAAGACAAATTTATAAATTTTCATTGCGATTCATGATGACTTGGGAAACTAAGCATAGGGAACCCCTTAAACTGTCCGAGAAACGTGATTTTATCACAAGAAATAAACATATATTTTCATAGATTAGTGGAAGGACTGTTTGATAAATTGTCACTGTTTGAATTGTTATTGCTTAATAAATTTTAATTGTTTGATAAGTGTTTACGGAGTGATATGAAGAATTGGTTGATCATGTTTGAAGAATCTTTTAAAGAGAAGAATTATTGAAAGATTATCTTTTGTTTCTCGCGGGTAGTGAGGTGATTCCGCGGTTAGCGGAGATTAAGCTTAACGGCTCTCTTTTGTTCCTCGCGGGTAGCAGGATGCCTGGCAGTTAGCAAGAGACCTCGTGGTTAGCGGGATGCCTCCTGGATAGTGGGATGCTTGGCGGTTAGCAAGATGCCTCGCGGTTAGTGGGATGCCTCGTGGCTAGCGAGATAGGAAGGTTGCGCAATTCATGGTTAGCGAATAAATCCTTTGCGAAGGCTCTGTTGGTTAGACAGAGGAAGTCCGCAGGTAGCGACAACTCATGATAAATTGAAAAAGTTATTGAATTATAGGGTTATCTTCATTAGGCCTTGTTTGAATTGTTTTGGTATTGTTTGAAGGGCTCTATAAAAGAATATGTGTTTGGAATTATTTAAGAAACACTGTTTGTATATGTAAAATAGTGCAGTAGTAATTAGAAAACAAGCTAAAAAGTGTGAGTGTGGGGCCTGGTTCAGGTTGCTAGTCAAGGATGGGTGGTCTCAATTAGTTGAGAAACTCTTCACTCTCTCTTATTAAGGGAAGTGAATGCGATGGACACAATGAGTCGGGTACTTTTCACAAGATTACTAGTTAGTTTAGACTAAGTCTCATATCATATTTATGGTTTATGGATGGCAATCGTCCCTCTTAAACGTGGAAAAAAGGCGTTGTTTATGGATTCTAAATATATCAATAGGATTTCATCTTTATGTTAAGAAACAACTTTCATTAAACTCCTAGATTTGTCGACCTGGCTTGTGGCGTATGACCCTTGTAACCACGTAAAAGATGGATAGAGGACTTCCTCTCTTCTGTTGCTCGTATCTCTACTTTGTGGAAATGGAGTAGGGTGTCATCAATGGAAAAGGAGAATAAAGGAAGGCCATCTATCAAGTCGCCCCAATCTTCTCGAGGTTGGGGACCTCACAATTGGTATCAGAGTCTAGGTTAAAAATATTTAATTGGCTATTTCAAGCTTCCTCGCGTGTATGGTTTTCTATCCTCATAACTTGACTCGCAGAGATATTACAGTATATCGATTGATGTATACCATAGTTATGGTTGAAACCTCTATTATGTTTTCTCATGGAGAGATCTTTTGTAAACCCCTATATGACATTTTGACGACTTTATGAATAGAAGATTGAATTGTTTTTCTACAAGAAAATTGTTTGACTGGTTAAGTCATGAAAGTGAGTTTTTTGGTGGATTGAATGAGCCATGACTAGTTAAGTCATGTGATGAGAAACTCATGACTGGTTAAGTCATGTGATTGGATAACCCATGAATGGTTAAGTCATGCGATTGAGATAATCATGATTGGTTAAGTCGTATGATTGAGCTTTGATGGACTGGATAAGTCATGACTGGTTAAGTCATGTGATTGAGTTTTGGTGGACTGGTTAAGTCAAAATTGGTTAAGTAAGGTGATTGAGTTTTAAGGCATTGGATAAGTAATGATTGGTTAAGTCATACGATTGAGTTGTTAGTGGACTAGATAAGTCCAAGTTTGAAAAAAATACCCTATTGATTTGAGTTATTATAAACATTGATATACACTCAAGTTTGAAAAAAATACCCTATTGATTTGAGTTATTATAAACATTGATATACACTCAGGAGAATCCTCAAACCACTCCTATAATGAAAAAGCCTCAGAACGATACTATCTATACGGAGATTCAGGAGAAGAAGTTGTTGCTCAAACAAATGCAACCACCTTCTTTTAAAGGAGAGGGTGATGATATTGAGAAAGATGCAGAAGTATGGATTGAAGCTATGGATGATTACTTCTCTGTTGCAAGGACCATACGTGCAAATCAAGCGATGTTAGGATGTTTTGCCTCTTAAGGGAAGCGAAATTTTGGTGGAAACAACATTGTCATGATATGGGAGTATTAGAGAGCTCCCAGATGTGGAGGAAAATTAAGCAAGCAGTAAAGGAAAGATACTTACCCCCTGCTCATGAAGTGATAAAGATGAATGAGTTCTTTAGCTTGAAACAATACAGCTTATCATTGGAAGAGTACTACTCAAAGTTTGTAAGGCTCATACATTACACACCATCAATGACCATAGAGAAGCAGGTAGCTCATTTTTTTCAAGGTTTAAGAGAACCAATCAGTTCGCGATTAGAAGCTTTAAAACCTACCACTGTACAAGATGTTTTACTACGCACCAAACCTTTGATGAAGGAATAAGGAATTACAAGAAGAATTGAACTGAATGAGAGCTTCAACGATAGACAATCACAAAGGGTTTATGCTGCTAATGTGCAAGATTCTTGACGCTTGAATGCTCGATGCTTTGAATGTGGAGAGTTGAGACACTATCGGAACTCTTATCCACGATTGACTAATAGAGCAGCAGTAGCAAGTGCAGCAGACTAAAGACATCACTCTTTTGGATATAATGATGATTGAGATAGTAATTAGAGTAGGAGTATCCTCACTTTTTTTCGACATGAGGATAGCTCGAATCCCTAAGTTGGGGAGGTTGTAATGTACCCAACATTTTTCAATAAAAGTATTTCATTTACTTTGCAAATATTTAAGGTTTACATTTTGTTAAGTCTTAAAGCGCTCCAATGGAACGATCGGACTGAAAATCGGACTCTTGAACTATGAATTATGACCCTTATTCACTTGAAAAATATAGGTTGATGGGAAACTTAATCCTCAAGATTGTATCTAATGATAAGAGTTGACCCTTTAGGAAAGAGAGAGAAATTTTAGGAAAGGAGGAGTACCTTTAGGAAAGAAAGAGGAGGGAGTTAAGTTTAGAGTTCTTGTCATGGCAACCAAGCTTCTTTTAAAATTGGAGAACTGAAATCGCGCACCGGAATCCGTGTAATTTTTTTTAAAAAAAAGCCATGGACGTATGCAAACTTAGCTCTCTTTGCTTTTCTCTATTCTTAGTTGGCCTTGAGAGTCTATATAAAGACCCCTCTCCCTTCACTTTGAAGGACACAGACACACACTCTCAGAAGCGGAAGCTCTTTTGCGTCGATGTTGGAGTCACCTTCTCTCCCTCAACCTCTTTCCCTTGAGCTCTTACCTTCAATCCATCTCCATCTCCAAGTCTTTCTCTACCATCGTTGTGTTGCCCTTGGAATTCTAGAGTTCTCTTCTCTCTTTCCCTCTTCTCTACATCGATACGATGGTCTCGAAGTGAGTGACTCGAAGCTCGAAGGATGCTCATGTCGCTCCACCTCCAAGGAAGGTGCAGAGAAAGGCATCAACTACTCCAAACATTGCTCAAGCGGAGGTATTGGTTGCAGAAGAAGTCGAAGTCGTTCACTCTCAAACACGGGAGGTAATCAAACATGTCACTAATCCGGTAAGACAAATTTATAATTTTGCATTACTATTCATGATGACTTGGGAAGCTAAGCATAGGGAACCCCTTAAACTATCCGAGAAACGTGATTTTATCACAAGAAACAAGCATATGTTTTCATAAATTAGTGAAAAAACTGTTTGATAAATTGTCACTGTTTGTTGAATTGTTATTGCTTAATAAATTGTTATTGTTTGATAAGTGGTTACGGATTGATATGAAGAATTGGTTGATCATGTTTGAAGAATCATTTAAAGAGAAGAATTGTTGAAAGATTATCTTTTGTTTCTCGCAGGGTAGCGAGGTGATTCCGCGGTTAGCGGAGATTAAGCTGAGGTTAATAGCTCTCTTTTGTTCCTTGCAGGTAGCAGGATGCCTGGCGGTTAGCAATATACCCCGCGGTTAGCGGGATGCCTCGTGGGTAGCGGGATGCCTGGCGGTTAGCAAGATGCCTTGCGGCTAGCGAGATGGGAAGGTTGCGCAATTCGCGGTTAGTGAATAAATCCTTTGCAAAGGCTCTGTTGGTTAGACAGAGGAAGTCCGCAGGTAGCGGCAACTCATGAGAAATTGAAAAAATTATTGAATTATAGGGCTGTCTTCATTAGGCCTTGTTTGAATTGTTTTGGTATTGTTTGAAGAGCTGTATAAAAGAATATGTGTTTGGAATTAATTAAGGAACACTGTTTGTATATGTAAAATAGTGTGGTAGTAATTAGAAAACAAGCTAAAAAGTGTGAGTGTGGGGTGGAAAGTGGGGGCTGGCTCAGGTTGCTAGTCAAGGATGGGTGGTCTTGATTAGTTGGGAAACTCTCTATTCCCTCTTACTAAGAGAAGTGAATGCCATGGGCCCAATTAGTCGGGTACTTTTCACAAGATTACTAGTTAGTTTAGACTAAGTTTCATATCGTATTTATGGTTTATGGATGGCAGCCATGCCTCTTAAACGTGGAAAAAAGGCGTGGTTTATGGATTCTAAATATGTCAATGGGATTTCATCTTTATGTTAGGAAACAACTTTCATTAAACTCCTAGATTTATCGACCTGGCTTGTGGCGTATGACCCTTGAACGATGGATAGAGGACTTCCTCTCATCTGTTGCTCGTTTCTCTACTTTGTGGAAACGGAGTAGGGTGTCGTCAATGAAAAAGGAGAATAAAGGAAGGCCATCTATCAAGTCGCCCCAATCTTCTCGGGGTTGGGGACCTCACAAATCTACTACTTGACGATGCATCTCCTTTTTAAAGGAGAACTCAAGTTTCAATGGTAGAGCCCCCACCGAAAGAAAGAGAAAGAAGTGAGTCTCCTGCGACCTTGGCGAAGATCGCTCCACGAAGACGACAGACAAAACGCTCTCCATCACCTCCTAAATGGAATCTTCTTCATCCTCTTCCTCTTATGAAGAAAGTGATGGTGCAGACAAGGAGGAACAAGGCAAGAAAAAGGCGAGAAAGAGGTCATCCTCTTCTCCATGTTCCTCAAATTCTTCATCTTTTGAAGAAAGCGATGGTGCAACTTTTGAACCATCAAACATAAGAGGCTATATGAAATCCTATGCCGCGTGGAAGAGGTTGTGGAATCTCAAGAAGTTCAAAGAGTGAGGAAAGAACATCTCTTTCCTTACCTACGATGGCACCTTTGGTGCTACGGACCAAGTCTTGGCCTTCATCCAACAATTCGATGCGGCGTTTGGAGATGAGGGCTTCACGGAGTCCTCTAAGCTACGCCATGTAGCTATGCATTTTCAAAAGTCTGCCAGACAATGGTGGTCTAGCCTACGGGAAAATGGTGAAGCTCCACCAACATGGAAAGCTTTAAGAGCTTCCATCATGAATCAGTTTTTGGCTACCGATGCCAAAGACAAAGTACTCACCGAATGGCGAAGCTTGAAGCTCTCTCCTTATGAATCTATTCATAAATATGTAGACAAGTTTTAGGACTTACATCTCAAAGACACTGTCTTCAAAAAGATGGATTTTGGAGAGTAAAAACGACAATTTTATGCAGGCTTTACTGAAGATATGGCGGAGTATGTCAACTCCCAAAGGCCATGCACCATATCTGCGGTCATACACCATACCACGGTGGCTTCACGAATCAATTTCCAAATGGGGCTAAGAGAAACCTTAAGCCCATAGAGAACAAGGACCGTAACAATGAGCCTAAGGGGAAGGACAATGTCCAGAAGTGTCCTAAAGGCATGCCAGCAACAACAAAGCTAAGGAGAAGGGAGTTTTTAAAGGCAAAATTAAACCCTCTCCTGAAGAGCTTGAGCGTTATCGTAAGGATAATCGTTGTTTTAAATGCGGCAAGCAAGGGCATGTGTACCGTGCTTGCCCCCAAAAGAACACCCACCATGAGCCTCCTAGAGCTACCTTGGTTGAAATCCAAGAAGAGGAAGCTCACCACAAAGGATCTCCTCTATGGCATGCTTGGGGAAAGGTAAGAGAACATCATGCTTTTATTCTCTTTGACCCTGGTTCTACTCACAACTTCATATCCACAGAGTTGGCCACCAAGCTAGGCATCCAAGCCTATGAGATGGGAGATGTCCTACCCGCCGATGGTGCTTTCAAGGGGCAAGAAGCTTCAGTCACTCCCTTAATCGGGAAATTGAGGCTCCATGTCCAAAGCTATGTGGACAAAGAGGACTTCTTTATCTCTCCTCTCAAGCACGAGGATGTAATCCTAGGGGCACCATGGTTTGATTGCATGGCTGCCAATGTTAAATTCTTTGAAAGAAAAATATACTTTAGGTTCAGAGAAAAAGATATGTACATAGATGCCAAACAGTTGGGTAACACCATACCCATTGTACATACGCAAGCTTTCAATAAGTCAATTAAGAGCTCTATTTCCGTGTACATGATTTTTGTTAAAGATTCTCCAAATGAACGTAATGCTTTAGCAAAAGAAAATATAAATAATCGCAAGGAATTAGAGTTATCCAATTCTCTCAAGGGATTTCAAGATGTTTTTATACATCCCTTGTGAACTACCTCCTAAACGAGGCAATAATGACCATGCAATTGAACTTTCTTTCAGGAAGTTCACCGCCTAATAAACCTCCTTACAGAGTTTCTCTAGCTCAACAAGAGGAGATTATGTAGCAAGTACATGAGTTAGTTGAGAAGGGCATGGTTAGGCCTAGCTCATCTCCATTTTGGTCACCTATGTTACTAGTGCAAAGAAAGACGACACACATCGTATGTGTGTCGACTATAGAGCACTAAATAGGATCACTATCAAGAATAGGTTTCCCATTCCACGGGTAGAAGACCTATTTGATAAGCTACAAGGGTTGACCTACTTTAGTAGAATTGACCTAAAAAGTGGCTACCATCAAATAAGGATAGTTGATCAAGACATTGTAAAGACCACATTTTGCACTACGTTTGGTCTTTACAAATACATTGTCATGCCTTTTGGTTTGACCAATGCACCAGCTACATTCAATAGCTTGATGGAGAAGCTATTCAGGCCTCACCGAACCTTTACTGGAGTGTTCTTTGATGATATTATCATCTACTCTAATTCACTAGACAAACACAAGCAACATCTCTAGGTAATATTTCAAGTCTTACGAGAGAATTAACTTTATGTTAATCGAAAAAAAAGTGAGTTTTTCTTACAAGAGATTCAGTATTTAGGTCACATTATCTCTCAAGATGGCATCCAAATGGATCCATCAAAGCTAGAGGTAATAAAAGGATGGCCTAATCCAAGGAATCTTCATGAACTAAGAAGCTTTATAGGTATGTGTGCATACTATAGAAGCTTCATAGAAAAGTTCTCACTAATAGCAGGACCATTACATGACCTAACAAAGAAAAACATTAGGTATACATGGTCTGCCAAGGAGAACAATGCTTTCGAAGAGCTTAAAGAAAAGCTTATCTCTCAACCTATGCTTACACTGCCGGATCTCTCAAAGCCATTTGAGGTCCAATGTGATGCTTGTGGTGATTGCCTTGGAGCTGTTTTGCTCCAAGAAGGGCATGCCATAGCCTATGAAAACCGAAGGCTCGACCCTGTTGAGAAAGCTCTAGGCATATATGAAAAGGAACTCCTCGCAGTTCTACATGCCTTAGACTCACCTTGGACTCGTAGAAGCACTATTCACTGGGGACTCCTTTCATTCTGCGGATGGATCACCAAAGCCTTAAGTACTTCATGACACAAACCAAGCTCTCCGACAAACAAATGAGGTGGGCAAATTTCCTTTTGCAATTTGTTAACCCTCACGCACATTCCTATCACCTACAACGGACGCTGTATTATTTATTTGGTAGAGCCAGGTACCGGGCTTGTCGATCCAATAGGAAAAGGATAAGAGTGATTGCTGATGAGAGGTGCACTCTAACTGGAACATTCAAGGGATTAGTTGGCTAAGCATGGGCGCCCAAGTGTGAATGGGGCGAGCTCATATAAAAGTCAACTAAACCTAAAATTCACTCATTCTCTCATTTGTGCAATTGAAGAGTGCTCTTGCTCCATCTCCATCTTCTTCTTCTTCATCTCCTTGTGTGTGTGTATGCGTGAGAGAGAGAGAGAGAGAGAGAGAGAGAGAGAGAGAGAGAGAGAGAGAGAGCATTGCGACGGTGAGGTGGTTGAGCACGGCGTAGCGGCATCTCACTATCAAGCATCCAATTTTCCTAAGCCTTGACTTAACCTTTGAATTTTGGAACCTTAGCATTTTGGAAGTCTTAATGGGTTGAACCTTAGGTCTTTGAAGCCCATTGCTTGCACATTGCTCTTCTGCAGATGGTCCCCCTTTGGATCCCTACTGTTACCAGTCTGCTAGCCTTACCAATAATCTGGCTTTTTCTCCCCTGGTGCTTCCCCATATTAAATGACCAGTTTAACATGAGAAAATCATTAGGAGAATTAGATATTAGTTAATATGGCATTACTCTCTCTTGAAATCATAGTCGTCCTCAACTATAGGGTAGAGAAGATAAAGCCTATTCATTAGTCTTTTTTCTAGTGGGTAGAGGATCCCTATCTTACCCTACAATATCGTTTCAGAATGGATGACTAATCCATTTGGCGCTTGAGAGCCTAAGGCTGCCGCAAGCATGTTTGCACATTAGTCCTATCATAGTAGAGTGACAAGCTCCACTTGGTGTTTGGAAGACGTCGTCTCCACAAACTTGATTCTAAGCATGCATACTACTTAACATTTGTGCACAATAAAGAAAAAGAGAGTCTTATAAGACAAAAATTTTGTTCATTTTAAACATTTGTACATTTGCTTACTCTAGGGAAGCATTGTAAAAATTGACAAGGTTTGCCTTGCATCCATCTAGCATCTTCAAAAGGATAATTCTTAAACTTAATAAGATATCGTCAGATTGTTTTACTGCCTTTGAATACCTTGTCTTCATGTCGGAGAATGGACTCGGGTTGCAACACCTCTTCTTGGTCCTCGATCTCCGGTGGGTCTTCAGTAGTTGGTTCTTGAGGTGGCTCTCCTTTGTAAGGCTTTAGTAGGCTCAGATTGAAAGCATTGTGTATGAGCCAATGGCTGGGCAACTTGAGTTGATAGGCCATCTCATTGATTGGTCGAAGAATCTAGAAGGGACCATAGTACCTTTTTGTTGCTAACTTAGCATAGTACTTTTGGTGTCCCATAGGATTCTTGACCGTGGTGTGCCTGAATCGAAGCCTTGGGAAATTTAAGCAAGACCTAATATTTTCTTTAAAGGCTTCGGCTCTTCTGTGCTTATCAGCAGAGCAGCCTTTTGGCTTTGCTGTGAGATAAAGAAAGCATCCTTCATCTTTTGGAAAGATTCTTGTAGGTCTCGGCTATACTCATCAGCGAAGATCTTCCCGTGTACTTTAAGTAGCAGGGGACTTTTGGATCTCCTCTCAATTACCTCGAAAGGTGCTTTTCCCGTGAAAGTATGTACAGTGTTATTGTAGGCATACTCCATTAAGGGTAAGTACTTCTCCCATTGGGACCTTTGATCTACTTACGTTACATGGGATTTTAGTAGATCAAGAATTGTTAGGTTAGCTATTTCACGTTGGCCATCCGTTTGGGGGTGATATGCCGAAGAGAAGTTTAGCCTTGTTCCTAAATTCTCAGAGAGACTTCTCCAATAATTACTGGTCATTCTAGGATCTCTGTCCGACACTATGGACATCAGCAAGCCATGGTACTTGAAGATTTGTGATATGAAGAGGGTTGCCATTTGATGGGCTTTGATAGTCTTTTTGACAGGTATAAAATGAGCTTGTTTACTGAACCTGTCTACTATCGTCCATATTCATGTATTCCCATGGATTGACTTAGGCAATCCAAAGATAAAATCCATGGATATGCTCTCCCATGGTGAATTAGGGATTGACAAAGGTTGAAACAATCCAGGTTGCTTTCCTCTATCAAACTTTGTCTTTTGGCATACCACACATTTAGAAACATACTCTTGTATATTTGCTTTCATGGCAGGCCAATAGAAATATGTTTCAATCCCTTTTAGGGTAGACTGAATCCCTCTATGCCCCGCATAAGGAGGAGCATGAGATTCATACATTACTTTCTCACGTAGTGAGTTAGTAACACATAGTCTATTGCAATAGAGAAGATAACCATCTTGTAAGGTAAATGGTTCCTCTTTCTTCCCTAGTGCAAGGGCTGAAATCACATCTCTAAAATCGGAATCAATAGCGTACTCATCTATCATTGAAGATAGATCATTGTTGTGAGTTGCTATGGAAACCGCATTCACTCTCGGTCATCTTGAGAGTGCATCGGCTACTTGATTATGCTTGCCAACAATGTGAGCAATATTAAAATGAAATTGTGTGCGCATTTGTCGCACGTGTCAATGCAAGGAACTTGCCGATACACTGTGTGTGAGCCACAAATGGCTCCAAGCACACAACCAGCCTAACTAGTAAGCTCAAAGATGGTGATGGTGTGTCACTCACCGCTCTACGCTTGTTGTCATGGAGGATTCCTTGCCGCGAAGAAGAGGGAGACGCCACTACGCCGTGATTAACCGCCTCGCCGCCGTCGTGCCGCAGTAATGCTCTCTCTCTCTCTCTCTCTCTCTCTCTCTCTCTCTCTCTCTCTCTCTCTCTCTCTCTCTCGTTACCATATGCATGTGGTAGTGATGTGTGTGAACACACTAGGACCGCCGGGGCATTTTTTCCCTCTTTAGGAGGTTTTTTCCCCCGAGCATTGTATATACGCCCATCACTCTAGGGCAATCTATCTTTCCATTCCTTCATCTTCTCCAAGCTGTGTGTGTTTCTCTGCAACCCTAATTCCAACAATTGGTATCCGAGCAGGTTGCATCCTCTCAGGCTTAGTCGCCAGCTGCTCCAGTACACGCCTGCTCACTTTCTCCGATTTCAGTGAGCTTTGGCGAGCGTTCGCAGGTTGAAAAATAATTTAGGAGAGCTCGTAGAGTCAGGTCTGCTCAGATTTTCGATTTGGGCTCATTTCGGCCTCCGTTTCTAGTATAGGTAGGTTTGCACAGGCAATTTCTTCATTTTGTGCATAATTTCTATCAGTGCTGTTCTCTGCATAACAGGTGCCTTATAGTCTTCTATGGTTTGTGCTATATAGCACAGGTTGTTCCCGCTCCGTTTCTCCTATTTTCGGGCAGTTTTCACATCAGGTGCAGCATTTACCATGGCTGACAACAACAACACACATGTGTTCAAGATGTTTGTTGCTGAGGACAGGTTGGATGGGGACAACTACCCTATGTGGGCTTATATGATGCAACATGTTCTTGTGTCAAAGGGTGTCTGGAATATTGTGCAGGGCGTTGATGTACGTCCTGGTTCTGAGGATGTAGGCGATGTTGAGGATGTTGCAGGTCTTGCTGCAAGGATTGCTGCTGTTAGAGTTGTTTTGCCTACGACAGAACAAGCTCGTTGGGATGTTAAGGATGCGCAGGCTCATGCATTGATTGCCTTGTCTATGAAGCGCACTATTGTTCCTCACATCCGTTCAGCAAAATATGCAAAACAGACTTGGGATATTTTGGTTGGTCTTTATGCAATTCGCAATGAGGCTAAAATTGCTTTGCTGCATAAAGAGCTGGAGTCGAAGATTATGCATGAGGAAGATGACTGGACACTTTCCTTGCTAGTGTCAAGGATATCAATGAGCAACTCATTTCTGCAGGTGAAGTCATTTCAGATAGTTCCCTAGTGCAGACTGTTCTTGATGCCTTACCAGATTCTTACCAGACTTTTGCTAGTACTTGGAGACTTATGACCCAAGGAAATCCTGAAGTTGTCAAGTTTGATGCATTATGCACATTTCTATTGCAAGAGTCACTTTCCAGAAAAAACAGGACTAGGCAGCGTGTAGTTGAACATGCTTTTATTGCTTCTCAAAGAAAGGGTGGTAACAGCAATGCAACCACTTCTTATGGTTCTGCTGCGAGTGGCAAAAATTATGTTCCTAATGCTTTTGCTGGAAGCAATTCGTCTGGAAATTCTGGTGATAAGGGCAAAAAGAAGATGTGTTGCCATTATTGTAAAGCTAATGATCACTTGATTAAGTCGTGTCCTAAGTTGAAGGCCAAAGAGGCCAAGAAGAAAGAGGGTGGTTCCACTGCAAATGCTGGTTCCACTACAAATGCAGCCATTGTTGAGTCTTCTATAAAAGGAGACTGTAATGCTGATGTTGATGTAGAATGGGCTTTTAGTGCAGAGTGCACTTACAATCCTGATGTCCATGATGCATGCTTGTCAGTTGCTGCAGATTCACATGTGTGGTATTTCGACAGTGATGCTACAAAGCACATTACCTCACATCATGGGAATTCAGTCACTTGTGCCAACAATGCCTCTTATCCAGTTCAGGGAGTTGGAAAGATTGTGCTTACTGCTGCTAATGGCAGTTCTTTCACACTTGTTGATGCACTTTATCTACCTGGGATCAAGAAGAATCTCTTGTCTGTATCCACACTTGCTAGACTTGGACTTGTAGTCAAATTTGTGGATGATAGATGTACAGTTCATGATCTCATTTTTGGTGATGAAATTGTTGCATATGTCCTTTTGTGCCGTGGGCTGTATAAGCTCACTTTGTATGACAAGTGTGGACAAAATTTTGCAAATTCTGTTGCAGATTCAAGGGCTATTTCAGATGCAAAACTTTGGCATGCACGTTTTGGTCATATGAATTTTGCCAGTTTGCTGCGTTTGCAGAAATCTGATATGGTTGCTTCTCTGCCGCCTCTTGAAGCACCTGTCAAACATGTTTGTGAAGGCTGTATTTTGGGTAAGATGCAGCGTTCTAAGTTTCCAAAGGATGGTTCAGTTCGGGCCACATGCAGCTTGTAGCTTGTGCATAGTGATGTCTGTGGGCCCATGCAAACTCCGTCCTTGGGCAATTACCTGTACTTTGTGACTTTCATTGATGATTACTCCAGGCATGCATGGGTATCCGCTTAAAGCGAAGTCCAAAGTTTTTATGTGCTTCAAACAATTTTTGGCTATGGTTGAAAATATCTCGAATTGTACTATGGGCACCCTCCGTTCCGATCGAGGGGGGGAGTATATGTCTCATGAATATAATGCATTTCTGGCTAGTCGTGGGATAAAACACCAATGTACAGTGCCTTATATACCTCAACAAAATGGTGTTGTTGAGAGGAAGAACATATCACTTACGGAAATGGCCCGATCTATGGTCAAAAGTCAAGCTTTGCCGCATTCTTTTTGGCTTGAGGCCATCATGTGTGCCACTTATGTACTTAACAAGTGTCCTACAAAAGCTTTGCAGTCTATTACTCCATATGAAGCATGGCATGATAGAAAGCCTTCTATTGAGCACATGCGTGTTTTTGGCTGTTTGGCATATGCTTTGGTGCCACAAGTGCAGCGCAGAAAATTGGATGATAAGGCTGTCAAATGTATTTTTGTTGGTTATAATGCTGAAAGAAAAGGTTACAGGTTGTATCATCCGCAAACAAAACGTATTCTGGTTTCTCAGGATGTAGTGTTTGTGGAAGATTCTGTTCAGCCCTTGCTGTCATGTACTAGAGACAGTAATGTAAGCTCACAGGACATTTATGACACTTTGTTGCCTCTTTTCAGTGGTGGAAATACGAATGTAAGTTCCAATGAGGCAAATGTAAAGCCTATGGGGATTTCTGAAAATGTTCTAGATCAGCCTATTACTGATGCATATGTACATGATGTACTTAATGTGAAAAGGGCTGAAAATGAGCAGGCTAGAGGTATGCCAAAATGGCTGGTGCACACTTTGCGTGACAGTAAATTGGATGCACCTTTGTCTAGTCCTACTCGTTCAGGCTCTCGCCATGCATCTTATGCATCAGATTGTTATGCTTTGGCTGTGTCTAGCTTACATGATGTTGAGGAGCCTCTATCTTTTGATGAAGCACAAAATTTAGAAAATTGGATGGCTGCCATGCAATCAGAATATGATGCACTTATAGAAAATGACACATGGACTTTACAAGTGGGTTTACAAGTTGAAACGCAAGCCGGATGGTGAGAATGATCGCCATAAGGCTCGACTTGTTGCAAAGGGTTATGCACATAAAAAAGGCATAGATTATGAAGAGACTTTTTCTCCCACTTGTCGTATGACTAATGTGCATTTTCTATGTGCATTGGTAGCTCATTTTGGTTGGGATGTACATCAATCAGACATTGTTACTGCTTTCTTGAATGGTGACATATTTGAGGAAGTTTATGTAACGCAGCCTCGCGGTTTTGTCATAAAAGGACAAGAGGACAAAGTGTGCATATGTAACAAGGCTTTGTATGGGTTGAAGCAATCTCCTCGTGCTTGGTAAGAGAAAGCTGACATTCATTTGGTCAAACAAGGCTTTCGTAACAGTCCAACAGAAAGCACATTGTATGTAAAGCGTGAGGGTGATGTACTTCTCATTGTGGTTCTTTATATTGATGATTTGCTGATCACTGGACCAAATGAGAGACATATTGTTGAATTTAAGGCTGATTTGAATGCTACTTTCAAGATGAAAGATTTGGGGATGTTGCATCATTACTTGGGTATACAGTTTAAGCAGTGTGATGGTGGTATTGCCTTGTGTCAGAAAAGTTACATAGAGACATTGCTATGTAAGTTTGGACTTGAGGATTTCAAACCTATTGCCACTCCCATGGAAATAGGATTGAAGTTGAGTCTACATGATGTTGGCGATCCTGCTGATGTCACTCTTTATCAAACTGTTGTTGGCTGCCTCATTTATGTATGCAACACAAGGCCGGATATTCAGTTTGCAGTCTCACAGGTCAGTAGATTTATGCATAGCCCAGGGTCTAAGCATTGGCAGGCTGTCAAGAGGATTTTGGGCTACCTTAGTGGCACTTTACATCTTGGCTTGTTTTATCCCAAGGGGGGATCATTTCCGCCAGACTTACATGCTTTTTCGGACTCAGATTGGGCTGGTTGTTTTGACACGAGAGTGTCCACAAGTGGTTTTTGTTTCATGCTTGGCAGTTCATGTATATCATGGTTGAGCAAGAAGCAACCTACTGTGGCCACTTCGATTTGTGAGGCTGAGTACAGGGCAGTCTTCACAGCTACGGTTGAGTGTGTATGGCTCAGACGCCTTATGGCTGATTTGGGTGTTGGACAGGACACTGCCAACACTATCTACACTGACAGTCAGAGCGCATTGGCAGTTGCGAGGAACCCAGTTTTTCATGCTTGCACAAAGCACATTGAGGTGCATTACCACTATGTCAGGGAGAGGCTCTCAGCAGGAGAGATCAGCTTGGCTTATGTGCCAACACAGGACAACCTTGCAGATCTTTTCACAAAGGCATTATCTAGTGAGAAGCTTGAATCTTTCCACAAAGCTTTGGGCTTACTCCCCTTTGTGGACTGATCATGTCCTTAGGGCATGGCACTTCCCTTTATTCATGTGCCAGCTCTCGTTCATCACATCACTCCAGGGGGGATTTGTTACCATATACATGTGGTAGTGATGTGTGTGAACACACTAGGACCGCCGGGGCATTTTTTCCCTCTTTAGGAGGTTTTTTCCCCGAGCATTGTATATACGTCCATCACTCTAGGGCTATCTATCTTTCCATTGCACACTAAGTTATACACTCTCTATTGTGTGCCTTGAGTTTCCTTCGTCTTCTCCAAGCTGTGTGTGTTTCTCTGCAACCCTAATTCCAACATCTCTCTCTCTCTCTCTCTCTCTCTCTCTCACACACACACTCTCTCTCTCTCTCTCTCTCTCTCTCTCTCTCTCTCTCTCTCTCTCTCTCACTCACACACACACACACACACACACACACACACACACACACATACACACACACACACAAGGAGATGAAGAAGAAGAAGATGGAGATGGATCAAGAGCACTCTTCAATTGCACAAATGAGAGAATGAGTGAATTTTAGGTTTAGTTGACTTTTATATGAGCTCGCCCCATTCACACTTGGGTGCCCATGCTTAGCCAACTAATCCATTGAATGTTCCATTTAGAGTGTGTCTCTCATCGGCGATCACTCTTACCATTTTTCTATTGGAGCGACAAGCCCGATACGTGGCTCTACCAAATAAATAATACAGCGTCCGTCGTAGGTGATAGGAATGTGCGTAAGGGTTAACATGTCCCCCTTCCTGATGTAGATTCTGTCCTCGGAAGCTATTGAGTTGAAGCTCGTTCGTTGAGGTGGAAGAGCATTTGAGATGAATGTCCTTAGCCTTCTTCGATCACTGCAAAATCAAACAACATTGGCACAGTAATTGCATTCTCATATACAATTAAAAAGCATATGCAGTTGTAGGCAGACAATTTGATTGGTAACAGAATTTTAAACCATTTGTCAGCAACAAACATTAAATTGCAATATAATCAAACGCATAAACATTTGTAAAGGTAAAAAATTAAACAAGTATGGGATCGCTAATTTTAATGGTCGAAAGGTACTAAAGATCGACTATTAATACCATGGGCTTCTCAATTTTCTCTGGTCAATTAAGTTGTTTAATCACAAGAGCAAAGTATTTCGTGTTTGAGGGCTGACTAGAGGCTATACCTAGAAGACCTTGTAGTTAAGCTACGATAAAAGGAATTGCTCATGAAATCATCGCCTAACTTATTTCCTTTTCACATTGTTCCAATTTTGGTGTGTGTGCTTATTTTGTATGCCTTGGGTTTTTTGCTTTTCAAGGAAAAGCGCCCACACTGGGAACCTCTAGGGCTCTAGTACCATAGGCGATACATGTGAGTGGAGTACCAAATCAAGCTGAGGTTTCTCTTCCAGCTTAAGATTTTACATTGTGGCACTTTGATTTTTCTGTTTGTTCGTTTTCAACATTTTAATTTTGTAACTTTGGGGGTCATATACCACTGTTACCCTCCCCAGGCTCATCACACTAGTAAACTCCCTTTATAATACTTAAGCTAAAGGTCAATAGGTACATTTCACACAATGCTACCTAAATCGGATTAAGAACCTAAGTAACCATTGATAATTAGGAAGGCATTCCCCATTATATTAAGAGAAGATCTCTAACGCCTAGCTTGGTCAAACTAGCTTAGTCAGACTACTTGATTTTAAAACCTGAACAAGTGATTATGACAAAAAATTACATTGAATTTAATGTTTGATACTAAGTAAATGTGTTGAATATTATGCTACCAACCACAATTAAAGTAGACAAACATGGATGCAAAAAGATAAGGCGCAAAGCTAATGGACAAGAAACACCTGTTTGTGTTGATGGTCGTGCTTGATTTGAAGTGTGAACGAGAGAAAGATTCCATGAAGGTCCAAATCCTAACCACAGCAACGCGTTCCTGTACACACGAGGAAACACAAAGAATACCTCTAGGAGGCACATAAATGGGAAGAAATAACTTTGTTGATCACTAAACTCTAAAACAAAAACACTCCTATCGTACTAATCCTACCTACCCTCCATCACTCGAGTGATGAGGATCAAAGGTGTTTTATGACATAGGTTTCTGTTTCAGTGTACCGGATGTGAATGTGTAGGTCTAGGTCAATGTTTTGACTTTTATTGTGCATACTCGTTTGCTAATTGCTCTTGCTCTTTATTATATTTTAATCTTGTTTTTGTGAGTATAAGACTTTATATATACATTCCCTAAGATTGGGAGATTGAGAGGTCAAGGAGGAAGGTTGAGAGGGGAGTGAGTGAATGATGACTGTCAGCAAACACTCCCCCCTTCCTTGGGTAGATCATACCGTTTGAAATGTGCTCGTCACCCTTTGAAACCAATTGTTCCAAGTTGTTATGGGTGAAGGCTTTAACCAATAGTTTTCAACTGCCCTATGAGTTTCATCTAGTTGCAAGGGTGGTAAGGTACTCTCCCATGATTTTATTTGCAACATTGTTGTAGGTGGTGAACTTACAACGGGAGGTGCAAACTCTTTCTTGCTTGAATGGATATGTACAATGATAGGTGGAGGTTGTGTTGAAGCTTCTATTTCTGTACAGGAACTACACAAAGAGCAAGAAACTTCATTTGATTTCGTTGTTTCTCAGCTAGGTGGAACGATTCGTTCTTTCTTTGGTACCCAAACTAGCTCTAGAGTGGGTGTGTAGCATTCTGTGATTTTTTTCTTTCCACGATCGTTGATTCATTTTGGAGCTACGGAATTGGGCTCACATGGGTCAGATGACAAGTAAGAACACAATCTACGTTTTGGCACCCAGATTTGATCAATTCCTTGATAGTAGTCTTGGACTTCCAATAGTCATTTAGGAATCCAACGCCACGTTTCCTTACATTCCTTAGAGCGAGTGGGACGTTTCTTACAAGGCTTCTGTTTTTTAACACTAGCTATGGTCGCTAAAGAAGTTTTAGGGACCCACTTGTATGTTTTCCTCGTTATATGGGGATGAGTCTTGTCAAAACCTATATGCATTGCTTGTAATATATTTAAGGGTACGGGCATTTCATCCCCCTCATGTGTTACCCAGGCCGTCCCCCTATTTCCCCAAGTGTCTATGGTTGCTGCTAGGTGGACCCAATCCACATTGTCCAACTCAGTCATCCAAGGTAGTACATCCATATAAGGAGAATCTTCCCCAACATCAGTGTCCACTTTACACGTGTAACAATACTGCAATGGGGCCGAGTGAACTGCGGTGTCAGATCCATGATCAATTATAAACCTGTTTCCTAGAGGATGTGCTCTATTAGTTACAAGATCCACTCGAATGACAGAATCTTGGAACTGCAAGTAGACATGGTTTTTAGACCAGTGATGCACCATTTTTGCTTCCCTCATGAAAGGACGTCCTGAGATCATCTGCGATGCCATAGTGTGCTTGGAGAAATCCATAACAATGAAGGTAATCCTTATTTTATGTCCAAAGACCTTAATCTTGAGATCTTCTAGCGTCCCAATAGGTTTAACAATAGACCCATTGGCCATCTTCACTACTATGGTTGTGGTCGCAAGATGAGGTCTTCCCATAGTTTCCCAGCAATTTTTAGTCACAATGCTAACCCCAACACCACCATCAAGGATTCCCTTCACAGTTAATCTCTTAGTAGTGATTGGTATGGTCGCATTGGATTCATCACCCTCAAAGGATTGTCCCAACTTGTTAATAGGTATTTCTATAACAAGGTTCTCATCTAGGTTGGGTTGTGGATCTAAGTGTTCCTCGTCTATGGGCATCTCCCTAGATCCATCCATCTGTGCAAATTGTGGTAGCCCAAACATCAATTCTCCATTGAGGAAGGCTCGAAGAGCTGAGACTAGCTCAGGGTCTTTATATAGTTTGGACATGATGGTGGTTCCAACTTTTGAAGACATGAAATCCATCAATTTGGCAATGTTTAACGGCACCTTTTGGGCTTCAGCCCCTTGATGTGGGAAAGATGGGATCTCCATTTCTTCGATAGGATCAAGTAGTCCCTCTGTAAACATTCTTTCCATCAAGAAGTGAGTACGCCCACTTTCCCATGACTTTAAGTCACTTTCTTCTTGGATGACATTAGGTATGGCTAAGGGTCTATGGACTTGGTGAGGTTGTTGTTGCGTAGGAAACACGGTGTCTGTAATTTGGATCTACTTCGATGCCGGTTCTAGATCCCTTTGGGTATCTTCTACCAAACTCCTTAATTGCTTGACTCGCTCCATCTCCTCTGTAGGGTTTGGATAAGTTCCTATCTTCTTCTTGGATCCTGGCCATTGTGGCTCATGAAGATCTTCCTTGTTGATTTCTATCTTAGTGGTCATTTTGGTCTCCATGGTTTCACCTGAATCAGAATCCTCTTCAGCGTCGTTCATATATACAGGGTCGTCAACAATCCCTATGTTGGTCTTTGAACCGGGGTCTAACTCCGCTGCTTTTTGCGATCTCTTCCTTTGGGTTTTCTCCTTTTTCTGAGATTGGGCAATTGTGTCTCTTTCCTCAAGGATATAATTTTATTTTTGGAGCATTGATCGTGTGAGTACGTTTACTGGTACCACAAGTGTACTTTGTGATGGCTCCTCGGTAACTTCAATCAAGTTTAATGGCGTGATCTTCGGTGCATTTGGATTATTTAGACATTGGGCAATCAAATGATCTATGCCACATCAATTACACATGAGTATCGGCATTGTAGATGTGCTCGCTTGATTGGTTTGCATTAGTGTGGCGTTCTTCAGTAGCCTAATAGGACACTCGGCTACACGATGTGGACCTCCACAATCATAGCATTGAAGAGGTGGTCTCTTAGCATTGAAGAGGTGGTCTCTTAGTAGTGTAATTGATATTTTGGCCTCTTGCCGCAAGAGCAGCTACTTGATATACAGGTTTGACTTGTCCCCAATAGTCCTCCATGTAGTATTGTGGACTTTCTTCAAGCACATCCATCCCATAGGCAATATTAGGGTCCATATCTTCCTCACAACCTTCCAAAACAAGCAGTAGATGACTCACAACCCACTTGATTCACAGAAATGATTCTCGGATGTGGTGGTTGCGGTCCTAGCACTGGAGGTGGTAACGGTGTTGTTTGAACAACATTTTGGGCCCTAGGGACCATGTGTTGTGCTGTTTGTTCAAGAGGTGGGGTCGGCATCAATGCAGGCACTCGAGGTGTGTCTGTCCATGCTAAGGTTGGTCTATTGGCCATCGCACGCTGAAATACTATACAATCCTTAGCTTGATGACCATACCTTCCACAGGCATTTCAATTACCATTGAATTTTACTCTAAAAGTAGGGCATTCACTGGTACTATGGGGTCCATAGTATACTGAGCACCATTGTTGCTCCCTTCTTGGATACATATGATTGTTTTGCGGAGCACGATTGTCTCTAAGACTCTCTTGAATAGCCTTGGTGAGATCTGCTAAAGTCATCTTGGATATCTTTGGCTCCTTAGCAATAGGCTTTAGGGTCATTGGATGATGCCCTGATGCTTGCGAGCTAATAGATTTAGGCTCAATAGACACTCTTTCTCCTTGAATCATTGAATTATCCTTCAATTGGATCGCATTGGTGGTGACTGCTTCCCAAGTGGTGATACCTCGAATGACTAGGCCATTGTAGATATCCTCATGTCGTAATCCCTGAATAATCTATCGAGCAATTGATTATTATTGAAGCGCTCATTTGGATTACAACGAGAATTCAAATGCTTTAAGCGACTAATAAAGTCTCTCACCGACTCTCCTTCCTCTCGTTGGGCTCTATAGAAATCGTTTTTTCTTCCACCCTTAGGGTTCTATACCAATCCCCTGCCTTCCCACTTAAGGTTAGGCTTAAAGCATTACACTTATGCAGGTTATTGTGTTCTCCTAGAGAATCGCATATTTGTTCAAACACTTCGATATGCTTTCTCACATCCCCGTCTCCACTAAATTTTTGTGTGAGCTTGGCTATTTGTACTGCCTTACTTCTAGGCTCTCTATCAGGCGTGTTACGCATATTCTTAGCAATAGATCGACCAATAGCTTAAGCAAATGTTGCCAAGTCACCTAAGTGAGCAGGCACCGTGGGTGAAGGCGCTCCAGAGACTACATGTGGAGTAGGTATTGGCATTGGGCTCAGCGCATAGGAAGCCCTTGGGTTCCACGTTTGGTACGATGTTGTGCCATGTGGCGTCCCAAAGTTCCTATGTGTGGCCCTAGGTATAGCAGACGTCGGTTGTGACATGCTAATGCTAGCCGATATAGTCCCATGGAAATAAGAACTTGGGTGTTGTGGTTGTGGAGCATAGGTTGTTGAAACAATGGCAGGGGTAGGGACTACATGAGTATGAGGACCCATGGGTGTATGCGATTGGTACACACTTGTAGGTACTGTTGCAGGCATTGAGCTACCATGTAGCGGTACTTTACTAACAAATGAAGTCCATGGCGTGTTTCTTGGCATGCCCATCATTGGAGTAGGCATGGTAGCCATGGTATCATGAAGAGAAAGATGAGCTAGACTTGGAAAGGTAAAGCTATCACTTGTGGGCTCAGATTGCACTAGGACCCCTGGCGAAACAATATATGGAGGATCCATCGGACTTACCAAGGGAGTCTCCATTTGCGATAAGATTGGTTGTTTAGCCTTTCCTGTATCCAAGAATTTCATGATACCCGTTGAAGGCATGTTGATCCCCTTGTTCTTTCTCTCTAACTCAATGACTCTATGGATGACTTCACAAACTCTTTGTTGTTGATCCTCCACACTAGTAGCACCCATTGTGGATTGTAGGACATCTAACCAGCCCACGTGATAGGTGTGACCTGTGTATAGGTTTGTTAGAGTTTTCGTTTGTAGTTCGTACTCCCAGTTCTCATTTAAGAACGCTCCATCTAAGATTGAGGTGCTAGGGGTGTCCTTTGAGCTAGATGCAATGTTGCTTTCTAGGGGTTGGCCCTTAGCGGTTGCTAAGTCAGGAGCACTTGATTGCTCTCTTAGCAAGGATATTGACATCCTCTCAATCTACTCTCATATCCCGCTAGCTCTCACCATCTTCGAAGGTGTGTGAGGTCTTGGGTCTGAGACTGTGAGGGAATTGATGTTGTGTTTTATAAGTGTGTGCATGGTGCTTGAAGCTTTCATCTTCATTACACCAGCAAGATATTGAAAGAATACAAAGTAATGTATTATAAAATGTCTCCCTTGATGGGGGAAACCTATAATACAAAGCCTTTTGGAGGGGGGACCGGCTCCATGTAAATCCGGTCCTCAGCTGTTGTCAATAGCTTACTTTCTCTCTCTTTTGAAGTATTGTTCATCCCTATCTAACTAGGTGTTATGCTTTCTGTTGCTCTCTCCATCCAAGCACTCTTGCTATGCTCATTAGGAATCTATTCTAATGAAATGCTCACTATGTCTATGCTATTTTTCACTACACACAAGTTACTAGGCCATTAAATGTTACAAAGAAGCATCATACTTATTCAACAAGAGTCATCTTCTTGAATTCACGAGTAAGACGAGTGCGTCGAAAGCATCCTAACCAAGTGACTTGGCCTTTTATCCCCCTCTCAAAGCCAATGGAGTCATCATAATCTCGATCAAACCAAAGTTGTGGAAGATACATTTTTTTCCTCTTTTATGCTAATTTCTCTCTTAATCATGGCATACATTCTCTTGATCACGTAGCTCATCCTCTATTATCTTTCATATATTTATTTTATTGTAATTCATGCTCAATGAAATGAATAAAGAGATGGAAGACAAATGCTCAATCATTATAATTGAGAGGGATGGTTGGTACCCAGTAGTATGGTGTTTTGTGTTTTGATTCTTGTTTATGTTGTTCTCTTTGTGTGTTCTTTGTATTGTGATATTTGATCAAATGTTTGGTGAATTTATTTTGATTCAATGATTTGAAGTTGTGTTGGAAGTGTTGAAAAGATGTCAAGAAGCCAACAATACCTCTTTAGCCTCTAGCTTATGACGTTTATTTATCAGATGATCAGTAGCTCTGCAATAGTTGTATTGCAACTTTTTCTTTTCTCTCTCAATAGATCTACTAGATGCATTAGCATTATGGGAGGTATTTGTCAAAGATGGCTTGCTACTTGAAGAAGGAACTTTGAAAGTAGTAGCAATGTTATTGCTACCTCTTCTTAGTGCAACAATAAAAGCTTGATAAAAAACACATTGCTTGGCTCTGTTTTCCTTTACATTGCGTTTTTTAATAGCAAAGTGACCAATGTTGTCAGACCAAGGGCTAGAGTCTAGGGGCCAATCTGAGCGACTTAAGGGTGACTATATAAAGGGTAATGGATGTGCAAAGAGTTGAGGGTTCAAGCTCCCTCTTGTCTTAGAGTGGTATCAAAGCTAAACTTGGTCGAGGAGCCAAATTTAGAAAAGAGGTGTGCATGAAGGCTTGCTAAGTTGGGCTCTCAATGAGGAAGAAGACAGTGCACATAGAAAAAGCTTAGTATATGGGCAAATTTGTAGAAGTTAAAGACAATTTTGTATGAGTTATCCCATCTGTGATTTTAGAGGGTTCCTAGATGTCCATATGACATCTTCTGAGCTGGCTGTAAGAGCCCATAGATCTGAAAGACCTCTAAACACTCATGTCTAACATTCTCCAGCAATGCTAGGCATAAGAGAATTGTTCGTACCCAAACCTTCCAATTTCCACAATGACTTAGCACCTACTGAAGTTCCTCACTTGAAGAAAGGCTTGGGGAAAGCAAACTCAAAGCTAAGAAAGGGACTTAAATTTTTGACTGATAAGTTTGAACAATGCATGGAACAGATCAAGAAATTCTGGAAGAGATTTCACATTGGAGAAACATTCAAGACCATATATTGGACCTCTTTGAAGATGGGGAATGAAACTGGTACAGAGGCTGATCAAGATAAAGAATGGGCTTTGATTTCCCTAGTCTTACTTGAAGGACCTGGATGATTGAATTGATATACACCAAGCCCTTCAGTAATGGGTACTCCAGAGTTAAAATTACGAAAACATTTCTCAGAACAATCTCAAGAGACCTCAACGATCTGACAAACAAGTCTTGAACTCGAGACCTCTTTCTCAAGGGAAATTAATTCATGGGTCTAATTGGAGGTGATATGAATTTTTTCTTATTCTTAAGGCAAGCCAACATTGCACATTTTAGCATCAAAACATGCCACCCACGTCTACAAGTAACCAAGGTACCTTATGTTATTGAGGAGATTGAAATGTTGGCTTGGCTAGCCATAGCCATGAGCGGTGAAGGAGAGCAGAGCACGACCTGAGGAAGGGAAGGAGAGGTTGTGTACAAGAGAATAGACCAGAGATTCATTGTATTGAATCAAAGTTATATAATAAAAGAATTGATGTGTCGAACCACTTTATCTTGCATGTATTCTAAATTGGATGCATGGTTTAAGAGATGAACCCCGTGCGAACATGCATGAAAAGCATGATCACAAGAAAATAACTGCGCATATACCCCCATTCAAAAGAGCACCCAAGACACTGAACAATTGAACTTTCACCCTGATGCTTTTGGACCAGAGTGATTCACTATAACCAGACTTGTGGCATTCTCTTTTCAAGAATATTTACATCTCAATGTTTTTGCTGACCAGGAAACAAATGCACCTCCAATATGAGCAGAAGTCCTATCAGATTTTCGGTGCAAATCTCGCATCTTATGCATGGCACATTGTAGGGATTCTGTACATCCGGTTAAAGATCAAAATGCCCAATAAACTTCCAGGAAAAATAGGCTCAATTTACAGGGAAACTATAACAGATTGAATAGGTAAATTGTGCTCTGTGAAGATGATACAAAGAACCCAAGTACCCAGCATTGAGTGCAGCCATGCAGCAACTTCAGGTTGTCTGACTTCCACTGAAAGAGCTTCTGATTGAGTGTCGACATTTGACCAGCGGGCAATAGTGTTCCTGTCCACATCAACAGTCATAATATAGTTGTGAGAGATCAATGTTCAACTATCGTCTAAAAACGACAACTGAAATGTTTGAAGGTAACCAATGGGTGAAGCTCAAATGTACAAGAAAAAGAACAATGTCCCTGTGAGCTTGTCATACATAAAATGGGGATATATATTTTTATTTACTAAGCCTCTGTTGAAAAAGACATACAAAGAAGCTATTAGCACAAACTATTTTCAGGAACAGGCAAGTAGATTAATCCAGATTTAACCTGAGAGAAAGTGCTAGTATAGACTCATGGTAGTCATGCACATGACAAGATAACCATCAGCTCCATCCTGGACATTCCCACTGATGTCATCAGCACCTGATAGTGGGTGTACCTTGTAGGCTCCCGACACAACACACACCACAGACACACACACAAAATCACTGGGTGTTCACAATGAGGTGCTCCCAGGAGAAACATGCACCTTGTGAGCAACACTTCCTGCCAACAGTCAAGGTAAGAGCTTCATCATAGTAGAGGAATAAGTCAAGGTGGACTAAACGCGTACTAGAACAGAGCTTGGGGGTAAAAACCACCCCAATCTGGTTATATGTACAAGTTATGTTACAGAAAAAGCAGTATAGCTGGGCTCAACATGGTCTAGAGAAGCAGACATCCTCCCAAAATCCAAAAGTACAAACTACAGAGGGAAGCTTCCTGCCAAAAGTAGAGGGTAAGTTAAAACTAGTTTTCTTCTTAAGAACAGAAAGGACTGGCTTTAGGAACTAATAAAAGGGCCGAGACATTTAATCAAACAAATAATCAAGCAATACACTTGTACTGTTGTACAAATGTATTAATCTACTCTTTACTAGAAGACAAGTTTGAAGTGTACTTCGTTAATTAACTTCAATGTAAGACTAATGATATACATGCCATCTCTTGATCCCTAAAAGGAGCTATAAAATGAAATGAGGTAGGACCTAGAACGAAGCATTACACAACATATCCAAACAGCATGCTACCTTTTCTCGCTTGTTGTAGAAACAAAAAGTCATCACTTTCATTAAGCACAACTATAGCATGCCTATTTACGTCTTCAATGCCGAAGGTAGGTGCAGGGCTGTATAAAGTTAGTTCCTAGTTAGAACATACTTTTAAAAACCAACTAATTGAGTCTATCACTCTACATGCGATGGGCGAACTCAACCATGATAGGCTATAGAACTTTCAAGGAAAGGATAATGTACCAAGACCACTAATAGCAAATAGGTGAATCACTAGACTGAATTAGGACTAAGCTAACTAATGGGTGGGGCTTATGAGCTATGTACTAGTTTAAAATGCTACTATCAACTTACTGCGTCACAAAGAAGCTGTTCAACCTTTAAAGAAAATACCCCTTTTCAACAAGTAATGAGATAAGGCACAATTGAACAACAAAAGAAGATTTAACAAATGAAACTCAAGAGAATGTACAAAAATTAAGAATGACTACATAATTGGCAGAGGAAGAATGTTCAAGCATACAAACAGTATTAAGATTGGCATACTCTGACTCAAGGCCCTTATCAAGATTTTCTACCTCCAAGCCCCAATCAGATTAGGAACTATTTGTAGTACAATTAAAAGCCAATCACATAAATTTCTCTACCTAGATAGCTTATTATCTATATACCTTCATAAGGTCAGAAAAGCTTGAATTTACCAACTAAAAGAGGGGCTGAAACACATCCACAAAAATCTTGAAAAGAATCAGTGTCAAGAACAAAAGGTCATCTGTAAAGCGCCTTAAATCGCATAGCTTGTAAACAATATTGGGCAAGAGCTAGTAAATTATAAGACGCCCCCTAAGACTAAAGTGGAGTAAGATAGCAGGCATGTAACTACCTGGCATGACGGATGTGGTGGACAGCCCTGTCCAACATAAGTTAGCCCAATCAAAGACTTGTGTGTCATGGTGTGTCATGAATGAAAGGTTGGGAATCAAGCCCCCTCAGACTCTCTTGGAGACACCGGCATCAAGTCCGTGAGTCCGCATCCCCCTTGGGCTCTTTTTGAGACACCCACACTCAGTTAAGTTTGTATTTCGGGGCTGATGCTCTTGAGCACTGGAGTGATTCCACTAAAATGGAAAATCCCACCATACTCCCTTTATTATTCCCCAACACACTATATTGTGGTAGCCACTGAGGAGACCATAATACGCCACCCCTCCATTGATATATGTGGTGGTTACCAAGGATGCCTCGCATGGCTAATATGTGGCCCCTGCCCGCCATAGCTAGTATTTAAAAATCAATACATGACAAACCCCCCATGTGAACCACACTCCAGATACATACATCTGCCCTGTGGGTCTGAAAATAAAGTCAAACGTGCGTCCCTTTCTGGGGGAACAAAAGAGTAATCATTTGTCAAAACCAACATATAAATGCATTATATCGCAATTGAAAGCAGCATACCGTAATGGCTCAAGCAAGTTGAGATTCTGAGAGCTGTAAACTCCGAGTGCAAACGCTCCCATTACTTCTACAGGTGGATGCTCCCTCATCAGCTTCTAGAAGTTGCAACAGCTATCTCGGGGTGAAAAACTGGACAACCTGCATAGCCTTTCATGGCAGATCAACCCTTGGTCTTCTTTCATGGGTAGATGTTAATTTTCTTGCTAAGTTTTGAGACAACTGACGCCCTGGCATACTCCAAGCCAAACTGCTAAAAGCATTAAGCACACAAGCACATCCAATGTGACAACAACAATCACCTTGCGCCGCCATGCTTTATGCATTTCAATGAATTTGTTCTTTTCTGAGCCACCACCCATTCCCCTGTCAACAATAACCTCAACACTACTGTCCTTATCCATTGCTTTCTGACCTTTATCCTCTACACCGTCTTTTGCTTGTTCCTTTGTCTTCTTCTTCCCTTTCCTTCCTTTTCCTATCAAAGGCACTCGAGGAGATCGAGATCCAAGACGTTTTTCTGCCGTTTTCGAGTCGAATTCATGATCACTCATGTCATACAAGGGAGCTACTGCAGATGGAGAGCTTATTTCCAGATCAACTTCAGCGCTGTGCTGGGCCGAAAGTTCAGCTTCAATCCGATTCTTCTCTCTTTGAGGGACACCAACAAAGGAAGCAGCCAGATTACGCATGACAAGGATCATCTCATCATCCAGGAAGTGAGCACCAAGAGTAAGGGACCTGCCACGGCCTTTTCCAAATGCTTTGAAAGCATCACGGACCTTCTGCAAGAATGAGTAGGCATCTGCTTTGGTAAGGGCTTCATCCATGATGGCACAGTAAGTGATAGCACCATCAAGGAGGCAGATGAACCTGCGTTGATTGGTAGTGTAGCTGAAACTGACATGCAAAGGGGGTACATTCTCCAAGCAAGCGGCAGCAATGGCAGGCAAATCAGCATTGCCTTCTGCTGTATACTCGGAGACAGCAGCTGCACCTTTGGCTACTGCAGCATAATAGACCAGGCTTGGAAGAGGCGGAGCATCTATGCCTTCAGTCACTAATTGAGCTTCATGATCTTGTAAATTACAAGATCCATTGCTAAGCAGATGAGAAGTAGAGGATGAGCTCTTCCGAAACATCCTTACCCTTAGAAAACTTGGCAGACAAAAGCTTGTATACGTTGACACAAAAACGCTGCTACAAACTGCACAAATTTTCTGTATAAACTCAGCATGAATGAAGCATTCGACCTACTCATAAGCGCTTCACAATCAGCATCTCTATCAAGGAATGCCTGCAGGCGGAATGCACAGAGGCATAGCGTCCTTCGAGATCTCTTTGACAGCAATGCACCTTGAAAGATCGTCAATGCAGAAAGGCAGATGCGGACGCTCTGTAAAAACACCAAAGACAGCTGGAAAGTAAAGCGACGGGTACATGCATGTGCGCGCGCGCGCGCGCGTGTGTGTGTGTGACAGAGAGAAAAAGAAGAGTTGAAGATGGAGCAGACTTTTATGGCGTCAAGTAGAGAACTGCAAAAGGGAATCTGGACGATGAAGAGCACTGTGGGATTCCGCCATAGCCGGCTGCACAGCAAAAACGGGCTTTAGTGCATATGACAGCTAGACTAGAAGTAATGCCAAGCCACATGTGCATGAACTGTAGGGGAAAAATAAAGTGCTTATCCCATTCTATCATGAGGCGTATGGGGTTGGTTGTACACGAATATGTAACACCACACTCCATGTGCGCATGAACACCCAAATTGTGCCCTTCACATGTACATATGTGTTGTGGTAAGGCCACGGCCTCGACGTTCCACATGGCACCAGAGTATATGATGGTTGCATCACGACTCCGTATTCACACCCCGTAGTTGTGAACTTTAATTTTGAAAAGCCAGTGACGTGCCTAACATAAGCTTTTCTCAAGTCTTACCCCACCGCACCTCTCCATCACCTAGACAAGATTGCCCACAACCACTACCTGAGCCAATCACTCTCTCTTCCACAATCACTCTCTGCTCCTTCAGCCATTCCTTACCCTGCCTTCAAGTCGAACTACAATCATCTCATCCTCATGGTGGCCACAAATGAATTGGGGTTGCACACAGGCCCTGCTATTAGCATATTTGTGAGAGGTTGTAGATGCTTGCAAAACCCTATCCCTACAACCTCCTTGTCAGTCTTGATTGTCAATCTATTCTTGATTGAGTGCAATAGAAGGTCTTGAACGAAAGCTTTGTGTTGCTTGCTAGCATCTAATGATGGCAAAGCATTTAAATGAGAAGATATGTGAACTCAAAGAACGTATTCACACCTGGGAGGAATGAGAGAGAGAGAGAGAGAGAGAGAGAGAGAGAGAGAGAGAGAGAGGAGCACATGCGCAACACCAATGGCCACAGAAGAAAAGTCCGGTTAGAAGATTGTGCCTCATTGTTATTGGGTTGAGATAGTCTCCATGGTTGTTTGTATTATTGACAAGACACTTTTTTTTTAAAACATGACATGATGCCTGAGGAGAAGGTTATTTCTAGAAAATATAATTTGACACACCTCAAAGTGTCTGGATGTATTGCTTATGTGCATGTGCCAAAACTAAGCTGGATCCAAAAGCTATTATTTCCTTGAGCAAAAAGGTTACAGATGTTACGACCCTAATACATGTGAGTACGGATTTTGTTTTTATTAAATGAACAGTTGGCATACCGCTATGAAAGATCATTTTGGTCTGATGTAAAGGAGAATGTGGTTGCAAAAAATGCAAGTGTGCAATTACAGGTTTTGTGTTGAATGTAGAGGTTACCTAGCACAAGTCGTGTTGAGAATCCATGGAATGGCAAGTTGCATGAGAGAAAGTAAATTCTTTGTCCTTGAAAACATCAATAATCTTTTCCTAAAAGCACCAATGTATTCCTAATAAATCGACATTTGGTCTTATTATCTGCTTGTACTAAAGGCTGAACGTTGTAAAACTGTTAGACTGTGAACTAAAAGTCCAAAAGAGAATGTCCCTTTGGTCAAAAGGGATCTCAACTAACAAAAGAGTCTACCTCAATCAAGGTGCCCTTACTAAGTAAAACAAATTGCTCCCACTCGTGAAGCGATTCCTTCCGAAAACATGGAATGCTTACGTACCAGTGTAGAGCAATCAAGTGCATGCAACAGTTTGGGACTTGCCTCTTACAGTTTGGTGCCCTACGTCTAAGTCCATGGGTACATTTACCCTCCACATGCAGAGTGGATCCCCAAACTCATGCTAGTCTCATGAAAAAAAGAAGAGCTCGGGTTGAGTGTCTCTACTGAACTGAACAAGATCCCAGAAATTCCTAGCTACACAATCTAATGGACCAACATCTTTACTCTTAAAGAATCAATGTCCATACTTTTGTACAATACTTTCTATTTGAGAAAGCAAAATGTGATGCTTCATATGATCAAGCTAACCCAAGTTGGACATGCAATCTGTAAAATTACTATTATAAATAATGCATACTAACAAAGAACATTTGGTTCAAAAAGCACAAATAAATAGCATCTATCAAAATTTCAGCTAGGAAGTACTAGCATGAATGGATCAAAATCCAAAACATGAAGGCTGAAGACTTAGGTTGATGGACAATTCTCTTGTCTTGATTTTGCTATGTGGCCCTGAGCAAAGAGCAATCTTGCTTTGTATGTGAATCCAATAAACATCGGAAACACAGATTCTCTCTCTTTGTTCGTTCAAAATCAATAGTAGATAGAGAACCCCGAGAGCATGTGGCTCTCGTAATAGACTCTATATCTCAGATCGAAAGTATATGTTGATGATGAATAGATTCCAGGTGCAAATATTTCTCGCCTACATAGTAGGCCAAAGCTTCCAAGTGCTCGGAACGATGTGCAAGAATGGAGAGTGCAGAGTGGGTGGAGCTCAAAATGAGGATAACGGGCTCCTTCTTCTTTTTGCATATGTAAAGAATAAGTTAGTGTTGGGTTAGCAACGAGCATCTGACCAGTTGGATTGAACACCAACAATCTCGCACTTGAAGGCCATTGTAGCCCAAGTGGCTTATGTATGTACAACTTGTACAATCGTGAAACATTTCAATGGCTTCACCCTACACCCAATGCAATGTGCAAACTGCTCTGAGGCTAAGCTCTTTGTGAGAGCATTTGCAAGGTTGTAATCTGTATGAATCTTGACTATCTCTATGCGCTTGCTAGCCAGTATATCTCATATCACATGATATTTGACATCTATGTGTTTCGACTTAGAGTGAAACACCAGGTTCTTCGCTAACACGATAGCACTCTGACTATCACAATGCAACAATGGAGTCAGATAAATGCCAAGGTCTCCCGCTAGATGAGCTAACCATCTTTGCTAATGCAATAACACTCTAGCTATCAAAATGTAGCATTGGAGTCTGATAAATGTCAAGGGCTCCCACTAGATGAGTTAACCATATAGTTTCCTTGCTAACACCAAAAACTGCAACTGTCTCTGCCTCCACGGTGAAAGACAAAGTGTAGTCCTAGAGACATGATCTCCATGACACAGTTGCACTAGCAAATAGAAATACATAGCCAGACGTGGATCTTTGACTATCCATACGACCTGCATAGTCTGCATCCGTGTAACCCACTATGGATGCATTGTTGTTCCCAAAGCATAAGCACTTGCTTGTTGTACCCTTAAGTATTTCAGAATGTGCTTCACTGCTTCCTAGTGCTTCTTGCTAGCATTTTCCATAAATCTACTAACCACCCCCCCGTAAATGCAATGTTTGGTTTGATGGCTACCATGGCATACATAAGATTGCCTGCTAATGCAAATTACAAATGTGCAATGACAATGCCAATGCTAGGAGATTACAAAGGTGCAATGCCAATGCTAAGCCATCATTCCCCCTCATTTGCATTGACATTTGATGGTGCCTCATGTTCACCAAGATTCATCTAACTCTCTTTGGCCTTGAGGATTATTGCCTTTGGAATCTTAATTTTTTCCAGAATTTGTCCGCCCTTGGGCTTCCATGCCCAAGTGATGCAACTAGTGTTTTTCGAGCATTGAGGATCATTTATGTTCTCTTGCCATTACTTGTTCCAACGATCCTTGTAAACCTCCACATCACTTGCATTCTTCTTCTTCTTTAAAATCGATGCCTA
Organism: Adiantum capillus-veneris; assembly: GCF_014529385.1. Lineage (NCBI taxonomy): Eukaryota > Viridiplantae > Streptophyta > Polypodiopsida > Polypodiales > Pteridaceae > Adiantum > Adiantum capillus-veneris. The sequence goes on along the minus strand of NC_140960.1, from coordinate 79,334,151 downwards.
GTTTTGTATCTTGACTTGTAGGTAGGTTATTGACTCATTGTTCTGATCAACGTCTGTTGTTGTCACTCCTAATCAAATTGGATAATTTGCATCACAAGGTTGCACAAGTACAAAGGCTCCCTTTGGCACATCAAGCATTGGGTTGAGCTCCTTAGTAGGTTTGTTGTGCATTGGACCACAATAGTGGCCCTCATTTACATCAAGTCATGCATCTAGAAGATTACCTTCCAATGGAAGTTCAAGAGGATAAACTCGTTCACATATACTCCTTGGCCAAAAGTCATCAAAGAAAGTGTATTCGCTTGCACTAGGGGTTTGCATAGCTTGCATAAGATTCTCCAAGTACACAAGGACTGGGTTGATCCACCTAGCATGCTCACTTTTGTCTCCTTTCTCTTGCAAGTGCTCTTTCCACCAACTAACATACTTCTTTAATCCCTCCACAACTTTCTCATTGTCTTTAACATACTCAAGGGGTGATAATACTTTTGGAACATCTTTAGGAATCTTGGGTCCATTTCCTTGTCTAGACACAATCTTATCGGTGTCCACATTTGTGGGGATTAGATCAATCTCTGCCTCTTCATAATGAGCACTTTGTTGCTTGCAATACTAGTTTTTCTCCTAAGCAATTTCATATAGTGATAGAGGGAATTGGTAGACAAACACAATAAAAAAGATATGTTCATGGTTACGCATTTGAGTTTTTTGAGCTCAAGTCGCTAAACATGTGTTTATCATGGCCAGAACCGCAATGCAAAGTGACCATAAGTCGTTTGCCCATGTCCATGAGTGGAGCATTCTTGTCAAGGATACAAGAAGTCTCTCAAGTCCATTGAGAGATTTTGAACCTGGTTTAATTTTTGGTACAACATTCTTACTCGGCTCCATCTTTTCATGTATAATGCACAAGAACTTGGTTGGGTTCATTTTTGAAAAGCTTCTCCAAGCATGGTATAGATTTATGTAGCTCATTTGTTGCAAGATGTGTGCACTCCTCTCTGCCATTTATCTAGAGAATGTGGTAGTTTTTGATGAATTAATTGTCTGGAGATTGTGTTCCACAACCTTGAGAATGTTGATTGTGACAGTGTTTTGTAAGAGAATGTACGTTACAGACAACTAACGTTAAAGAGAATGTTGGTTGTGACACAGTCTCCACGTGATTTTTGGTGGACTCTAGCTTGACCTTTATTGACGTGCAAATGTTGCATTTAGAGAATGTGGTAGTTTTTTATAAATTAATTGTCTTGAAGAGTGTGTCCCACAACCTTGAGAATGTTGGTTGTGACAGTGTTTTGTATTCCAATGTGACAAGTGTGCCATTTACTTCCCGCAAAATGTTCACTTGCTTGTACATTGATGGTAGAGAACGTTGAGTTTCACGAGTCCCATGCATAGTTGTCCTTGACTTATGTGGCATTTTATCTGCATTATTATCTATGAAGCCTTGTATGAGCAATTTTGCCATCTCAACATGTGTCATGCTCTTCCTTACTATTCCAGTGTTTCCATGATTGCCATTGCACGCACCATCCAAGAATTTCTTTCTCATTATGTAAAATGTTGACTTCCATATTCCATGCTTTATTACATACCTTCTTTCCATCAAATGTTAACTCAAAGCATTCCTTATCTTGATATTGTCTATAATCCATGCTCATGCAATCTAATACAAATGTGCATCGGTGAGTGTAGCTTTGTCCCCAAAAGTTGTCCTTAACTTGCATGATTTTGGGTCTGTCTCCAATCTGACAACATTGCTTCTCTCAAGTTGCAACAATCAATTTTTGCAACTTTGTGAATGTTTGCAGCATCACATCGCTTGCTGAATGCATGAGCGTTACCTTTCTTTTTTCTAGGCCTAACTCTATGGACATAGCTTCTTTTCTTAGTTGTCATATCTCTGATATTATATTTACTAGCCATGGTATCTGGATCTCTATCATTTTGAGCATGAAGAAGAATACCTAGTTCTATAATAGTGGTACCTACTTCAAAACTATTTTTAGTATTGTTGTCTAGGTCATCATCTTCATATTCATCACTGAAGCGTCTAGGTTGTTGAGGTAATCTTCCATTTCTTCCATGAGGGGATCTTGAATACCCTCAATGGCAGAAGAAGATCATGTATCTTTTATCAAGGGTTCACCATTCTCAAATGTGAGCTGCCTAATAGGCTAGCTTATCAAATTTAAACTTGAAATATCACTTTCATGTGGATGCAAAGATCCTTCCACAATGACACCCAAGCTATTCTCACCCAGTTCGCAACTACAATTTTTAACCTCATATGGGTGGACCAGCAATACCACTCCATTACCATGTTTTGTAGATCTATTGTCAACCCAAAGGATGACTCTTTTCTCTTTCCAACTCTCTCTATCTATCAAGACATCTTCTTGAACAACAAGAAAATCATCATCTATTGTGTTAGAGTTTCCTTTGTCCATCTTCTTGTCAACCCAAAGAATGACTCTTTTCTCTTTCCAACTCTCTCTATCTATTGAGCCATCATCTTGACCGACAAGAAAATCCTCATCTATTGTGCTAGAGTTTCCTTTGCCCATAACAATATCATTCAATGGCCATTTGATAATGCTTTCAGCTTCTTGAGACATGGTTCTTACATCCATTGTGATGAATGGAATTAGGAAAGTATCATCAAAACTTTCTAGTACATGTGTCACCACACATGTTACACAAATCAATTCGAAACCACAACTTTGAAAAACATAAGTGAAATGAATAGCCTAGCAAACGTGCCTTGTAGAACCATCAACAAGAACCTTGTTCTGGACCCTACAGTTCCTAAGAAAATCTAAAATGTAAGTAAAAGTGTTTCTTGGAACATAGAACTCAAAATTTAATACATTCCCAAGCCACACTAATGATGTTGCCAAAAACTTGCATCTTATTCAATTCAAGAAAAATTACACTGCGAAATTTGATAGGAGGCTCAAACTCAAGTTTGAGCATAAATGTACATCTAAGTGCTAGAAATCTATAGCTCACAATTGTTGCAAGATGGAGCCCTCATGGAGTTTGATAGGAGGCCTCGAGCTGATGTTAGAGCCTAGATGTACATCTAAGTGCTAGAAATCTATTGCTAACAAGAGTTGCAAGATGCACTATCTATTAGTTTTAGACACCTCTAACGTCGTCAAATTTTTTGACCCTTTAAATGACAATTTTTTTAAAAAAATCATCAAACCTTTCACAATAGGTATTTTGATTAGGGTTTGTTCATGAAAGCGTAGGGCTGCTTTCACGCTTCAGGCACATTAAAAAAGTTTTGCAGACTCCGTGTGTGAAAGTTATGTTGATTTTTGCGAAATGTTTTTCCCCCCCCCTTTTTAACCATTACAAAAACCCATTAATTTTGGTGCCACATGCTAATCTAATCTTGATAGTGTTGGTGGGAAAAGCTGTTAAAGCCTTTTTTTAATGCTTTTTAAAACTTCTACATTATAATAGGGTTTGGGTTTTTGTGCAAATTGTGACAAAACTACGATGCGACAGGTAAGGTCCTTTACTCTTGCATCTCCCTCTCCTCTGCGCATCTATTGGGGGCCCCACATGGCTCTTTCTCATAGGTCTACATTAACTCCCTCTCTCTTCCTCTCTCTAAATGCAAGTGAAGTTCACTTATAGCAAATAGTGGTTTTCATGTTTGAATTTTGAATTCTAAATTTCAAAGGCTTATCCAGGTGCACTTCTCTCTCTCACCCAAGTGTGGTAGATTGGTTATGCCATTTCCCTCTTGAATAACAGGTCTTGAGTTCAACTCTTCTCATTTATAACATCTTTAAGGTCTCTTGGGATAGTTTCCTATGACGTTAAAATAATCTTCTTCTCGGTGTGTGCGTGTGTGGGTGTGGGTGTGGGTGTGTGTGTGTGTGTGTGTGTGTGTGTGTGTGTGTGCTAATAAAAACATGAAAATGGTATAACCTTTCTATCACCCAAGCGTGGTAGATTGGTTATGACATTTCCCTCTTAAATAACAGATCTTGAGTTCAACTCTCCTTGTCGAATAGATCTTTAAGGGCTCTTGGGATAGTTTCCTACGATGTTAAAACAATCTTCTTCTTCTTCTTCGTCTTCTCTCTCTCTCGCTCTCATGGTTTCAGATGCATGGGTTTAGCATAGACAGATTGCCCCCCTTCTAGTACTCACTGGATGCACCCTCTCTGACTCTTACACAGTTCGAGATCACTAGGCCCATCCACCTGGACCTGACTCACCTAGACACCAGGAGGACATGGATATAGCCAACATAGGAGTTGGGCACGAAGATGGATTTCTACAGTGAGCATCTTCTCTAGCTTACAGAGGACGGCTTTGTGACGAGGCCCAGATACATGGACACCCACTTGTCTCATGGGATACGATGTGCTTTTGGCCAGATACGCACATCTTCACACCAGCTACGGATCGAGACTGGGAGATACAGTGGATTACCAACAAAGGCGAGGACATCTATGTGACGTGGAGCCTGAGACAGAGTTGCACTACACATGCCACTGCCCCGTCTACTACGAGATACGTGGCCACTTCCACTGCTTGTTTAGAGAGGGCTTCAGACCACTCTCGAGATTCATGCGGTACGAGGATCAGAGATGCTTGGGTCTGTTTTTTCTTGAGCGCATAGACACACAGAGAGCCTGATGAGGGGAGAGGCTAGCCAGTCTTAGAGATGGATCACAGACTTCTTTAGAGCAGACATTGGACACCCGGAGGAGCTACTACCACAGGAGAGCTTGTCACCTCACACCAGAGGCACAATGATGGACCGAGCAATCGAGTTAGAGAGATCCAAGCGCCCGCGACTGCGTCGATGGAGGCTGCATCAGAGGATTCAGATCACTTTGGTCTGACATGCACGATGCCCGGTTAGGCTATTGACCATGGAGGAGATTGATGAGATCTGCCAGTGATCGATGCTGGATCTTTTATGATTTAACTATCCCACCTAGCTGCTTAGCTCACATCTAGCAGTCTAGGATTCCATAGTATTTTTTTTCTGTCATTTTTTGTTACTCTGACTTTGTATCAGATCCACCACATTGTAACTTTCTGGTCTCATAGGTCACTTTGGCCTTTTGAAGACGTTAATATTACATTTCATTTCATTTCATTTCTCTCTCTCTCTCTCTCTCTCTCTCTCTCATGTGTGAGATACCTTTTTCTAATCTGTGTATAATATCCCTCATCTCCTCTTAATCACTCCCTAATCTCTCTTGGTAATCTTCCTCGCCTCCTCTTAATCACTCCCTCACCTCCTCTTAATCTCTCCTAACCTTGCACTAAATAGTATTTCATTTGTTAACCATTTTAATCTATCTTCTCAGATTACATTCCTAGATCTTAAACTTCTACTCTTCTCTAATGTAATCTTTGAGATAATGTTCTCAAATAGTAACCATTTCCTCTCCTCTAATCTATTCTACTTTTTGAATTCTAAGTGCATCTCAAAATTCACTCTTCAATTTTGCTTGTTAATTTCTAATCTCGATTTACTCTTGTTGATTAATGACTCTAATTAATGACTATATGCATTCATAATTAGTTGCTAACGTCTCCTTGATATACCTTTTAACCTCTCTTACTAAGTTAATCGCTTTATAGTTACGTGAAAATCACGCTTTTCAAATGGAAAATAAGTGACTAATCTCTAATTAAAGTTTCCACAATAGAATTAATTTCCTTTGGTTTCTATAGCTCTAATTAAGTAATTAACCAATAACCACTTAAACCAAAAAAGATAATAGCAGTTACTTGCTTGGGTACTGAGCGTGTCGTTGCTGCTTGACATAAACTTCGCTTTTGATGTCTCATTTTGGTACCTTGTGTTCTTGGTGAGAACCTAGAACAATGAACTAATGTAGCTTGAACCTCATCTTCTAATGCTATCGGAGCACTAGCATATGACACTCTAGTCTAGCCTCATGAACTTATTGTGGATATTGTAGCATGATAGAGTTGCCTCATGCAAGTGCTTGAAACTTAACCTGTAATGGAAATGGCCTATTAAACCTCCAAAGGTTCGTGTTAAAATTCCTGACCTTAGGTAAGCTAGGGTTGTGCTTGAGGTGGGAACCCGGTCCAAGCTTGAGGTGCTTGTCGTGCTGACTAAGGTGCTTGAGGTGCTTAATGACTAAGGTGCTAAGGTGCGGTTCAGAAAGTCAATGCATGATCCCTACTCATGAGGGGGTGATCCCTCTTTGTAGAGGCTAGAGAGAGAACACATACACCCTCACACAAGGCATCCTTGGTACAAAGAAAGCAACAGGGACACTTGTCAACCTCCTCTTCATGTTGCCCTCATGGTTAGCCTATTGGTAGCCTTCCAAGGGGTCCAATGATAATTTAGTTGATTTGATTTATTTTTTTTGCATTTATCAAGTCCTCTCTCTCTCAGAGGGGAAAGGGGGACACTTGTCCCAAGGCTACCATTGTTGCTTGATATGCACTAGGCATGTGATTGGCCAAGCTTGAGGAGGTCCAATCAAGTGTCAAATAGTGCTAGAAGAGGGGGTCAACCAAAGCAAGGAGGGAGCTAGCTTGGGGGGTACACTCTCCCCCCCCCCCACACACACACACACACACACACACACACATCTCATTGTGTGAAGTGCAAAGTGCAAGAGCTCCATCTCCTTCTCCAAGCTAGTCGAGAATTTGAGAGCCTACACCAACACTCTTGGCTATGGAATGCAAATCGAACCAAGAGCCATGCTTCAACACTTAAGCTTTCCATCTTCTCCATCTTCATTACTATTCTATTATGTATGCTAGTAAGAAGAGTGATGATAAGTGAGGAGCTATTTCTTTCTCCTACGAATGTTTCTTCTTCCTCTTCCCTACCCTCATTCCCCGCTAGCTCTCTCTAGCTTTGAAGGTGTTTGAGGCCTTGGGACTGAGGCTAGGGATAGTTAATGCTTTTTGAAAAGTCTATGTTATGCTTGTGATGCATGAAGCTTTCCATCTTCATTGCATCACCTAGGTCACAAGGAACACAAAGATTGTATTGTACCAAGTCTCTCTTGATGGGAGAACCTATAATACAAAAGCCTATAGGAGGGGGGACCGACTCTACATAAATCCGGTCCTCAACTTCTGTCAAGTCCTCTAAACTCTCTCTCTTGTAAAAGTATTGCTCATGCCAAGTTAATTAAGCACTATGATTATGTTGATACCATCAATTAAGTTCACCCTCTATGTTCCCAAAGTAGTCTCACAAAAATTCTCTCTCTAATTCTCCTAATTCCGCTATTCTCAAAGTTCATAGTCCATTTCCATTACAAGATATAGAGACCCTGAGCTATTCTTAGCTCTTTGAGCTTTTCTCAATGCAGAACTGAAAGTCGGGCTACCACAATTTGCACAAATGGATGGAGCTAGGGAGGTGCCAATAGAGGAGGAACACTTAGATCCACAACCCAATCTTGATGAGAAATCTGTTGTTGAAATACATGTTAACAAGTTGGGACAATACTTTGAAGGCGATGAATTTTATGTGACTATACCAATCGACCAAGGGATTAACTGTGAAGGGAATCCTTGATGGTGGTGCTGGGGTTCGCATTGTAACTAAAAATTGATGGGAATCTAGGGAAAAACCTCACCTTGGGACTACAAACATAGTGGTAACGATGGCCAATGGGACTATTGTTAAACCTATAGAAGATCTCAAAATAAAGGTCCTTGGATACAAATTAAGGCATGTCTTCATTGTTATGGATTTTGTCAAGCACACTATGTCATCTGAGATGATCTTATGACTTCCTTTCATGAGGGAAGCAAAAATGGTGCATGACTGGTCTAAAAACCATGTCTACTTGTAATTCCAAGACTCTGTCATTCGAGTTGATCTTGTAATTGGTCAAGCACATCCTCTAGGAAACAAATTTATAATTGATCATAAATCTAACACCACAATTCATTCGGCCCCATTGCAGTATTGTTACACCTGTAAAAAAGACACTGATGTTGGGGAAAATTTTCCTTATATGGATGCTCTACCCGAGATGACTGAGTTTGACAATGTGGATTGGGTCCACCTAGCAGCAACCATAGACACTTAAGAAAATAGGGGGATGACCTGGGTAACACCTGATGGGGATGAAATGCCACAACTCGTACCTTTAAATATGATAAGAGCAATGCATATAGCTCGTGGGGACCTAGAAGGTGAAGGCTTGATTGACACTAAAACCAGTAGCGTCTCAAAAGATTATAGCTCCCATGATTCGGATTCTGGATCATCAGTTGAAACCGACTTTGAGGACAAAGAATTTGAATTGAATATTGGCGCAAATATGGAAACGAACCATACGGAGCCCAAAAGTGCCCTAATTGACAATCTATCCGGGAGAGGAGAAGACACGAGTAGCAATTCATCTAGTGACTCTTCACTAGAGGAAGGTCGTAATCCAAAATTAAACAAGAGAAGTAAGAGATGTAAAATTTCGAGCAAATGTGCGTGCTAGGATAAATGAAAAGAAATTTATCGTAGAATGGCTTAATTATGTGGGGGCATGTGATGCTCATCGAAAGAGTTGGTAAATAATTGGGGTGAATACCTTCAAAATGTCATGCGGTGTAGTCCACAACTCATTGACATCGTACACCTAGAAGCTAAAGAGAAGCCAAAGTTGAGCCGTAGTGTAAGGAGACAATAAAATCGCAACAAAAGGAAGCGGAAGAGAAATCACAGTCTAGAGAACAACAGGACCCCACATATCTACATCCTGCACCTGAGCATTTCAAATCCTTCACCACGGAGGAGCGTAAGGTTGTGTATGCAAAGGCCCAGAGAACACCTATCAATGGAAGTAATGGAGTCTATGATGGTCTGATGATAGTTAAGGAAATAGAGTTAGCAGACCCAAGTGAGGAGTCCAAACCTGTTTTCATTGCCCAAGATCTCAAAGTGACTTAGGAATATGTACTTAAGGAGCTTCTCAAGGAACTCAAGGATATATTTTCTTGGACATATCATGATATGCAAGCTGTTCCACCTTCCGTGGTGCAACACAAAATTTCCATGAAGAATAGCATGGCTAAACCAGTCCAGCACAATCCTGCCTAATAAATCATAAGTATGCAAAGAGTGTTCAAGAAGATGGGTACTCTGGCTACAATCAAATCACAATTGCACTAGAGGACCAAGCTAAAATTGCTTTTATAACCAAGTTTGGAGTGTTCGCATTTCGTGTTATGGCTTTTGGCTTAACCAATGCCCCTGCTACCTTCCAAAGATTAATAAAACACTGCTTTTAGGGAATATTTGAGGGAGTTTTGCGAAGCTTTCTTAGATGACCTTTGTGTTTATTCTTCTTGGAAAGAACATCTGGCATGTTTACAAAAAGTGTTTGAAAAGTGCAAATTGTATCGCATCTCATTAAACCCTTTCAAATGCCAATTTGGGTTAAACATGGAGTCATTTTAGGACATATAGTGTCCAAATATGGGATTCCCACAAATGAGAGCAAAATTAAAGCCATTTCCAATTTGCCACCACCTACAAACTATAAAGGAGTCCAAAGGTTCATGGGCCATGTTGGTTATTACCGACGACTTATTTTAAACTTTACCGAGATAGCTCGCCCATTGTACAAGCTTCTTATTGAGTTCCACTGGACCACAAAGTGTGACCATGCTTATGAGTTATTAAAAAAGGACTTGACAAGCTCTCCCATCCTTTAAGTGTCTGATTGGAATGTAATTTTTCATGTACATATTGATGCATCAAAATTTTCTATTGGGTGTGTTCTAGCTCAACCAGGAGAACATAAATTGGACTACCACATTAGCGTTGCAAGTCGTCAATTAAATGATGCTGAGAGGAACTACACCACTACAAAGCGGGAAGGTTTATCTATTATTTACACAGTAAAGAAATTTCACTACTGCCTTCTTGCCAACAAGTTTGTTTTCTATGTGGATCATCAAGCGTTGTTGTATCTAGTGAATAAACCTTGTTCCATGGGAAGAATTACATGATGGTTATTAATTCTTCTTGAGTTTGATTTTGCCGTTGTGGTACGACCTGATAAAAGACATGTCATGGTGGATCATTTGTCTCGCATACCCAATGGTGAAGCCCCTACTGGAATCGATGATGAATTGCCCTATACTTCCATGTTCCTAGTCGATACCATGCCTGAATGGAGTGAGAAGAATGTGAACTTTTTAGTTAATGGTTTTTCACCCAAAGAGCTTCATAAGGATATAGCTCAAAAACTATTAAAGGAATGTGAACCTTATCCTGTAATTGCTGGAACTCTCTACAAGCTACGAAATGACGATATTCTTAGACGTTGTGCTCATGAGGATGAGTATTTATACATACTGCAAGAATCCCACATAGGTATAGCCGGAGGATATTTTTCAGGACAACTAACTGCTAAGAAGGTGTTGCAATCGGGCTATTGGTGGCCCACCTTATTCAAGGATGCATCACTTTTTGCAAAGGGATGTGATGAATGCCAACATTACAAGACCACACAACGGAAGGATAGGATGCCTTACATCCTATTAAAGTGACCCAACCATTTGAAAAATGGGGTTTAGACTTTGTAGGCCCAATTAGTTCGGCAGTCTGTAACACTCAATCTCGATATATTATTGTTGCCATTGACTATGTGACAAAGTGGGCAGAAGCTAAGGTGAAAATCAAGGCTGATGCAAGGCCAACCACTAAGTTTCTCTTTGAGAACATTATTGCACAATTTGGTTGTCCTTTAAACTTGTGAGTGATAATGGCACTCATTTTATAAATGAAGTGATAAAGGAACTCACAACAAGCTTCATGATATCCCACCATAAGTCGACACCTTATTATCCACAAGCAAATGGCCAAGCTGAGAGTACTAACAAGACTTTAATTTCTATTTTGACTAAGACAATAGAGGCTCATTGCACAGATTGGGATTTGAAGCTAACATCGGTTCTATGGGCTTATCATACTACTTACAAAGTGGCTATTAATTATACACCATTCAAGATGGTATATGGCCAAAAAGCAGGTATGCCATGGGAGTTTGTAATTCCTAGTTTGCGGGTAGCTTCACAAGAAGGTTGGGATGGTAATCCTTTAGTTGAGCGTTTATGTATCCTTGAGAGGTTAGACGAAGAAAGAAAATTGACTGTGCAAATTGCGCTTGTGAAGAAAGATAGAAAGAAATGGTTTGACCATCATTTAAAGAACAAGGATATAAATGTTGGGGACAAAGTCCTTATGTATGGAGTGCATAAAGAGAAGAAAAAGTTGAAATATGCGGGAAAAGGACCATATATAGAGTATGTGAAATCACCCCACAAGGTACCATTCATGTGGAAACTCTTGATGCAGGTGAAACCATTGGATTCCTCAATGGGAGTAAGTTTAAAGATACTATGATCCTTTAAGCCAAGAGGAGCTATGTGCCATCCATTAAAAAGAGGCAGCCAAGGCACAAGCAGAATTGAAAAAGATACAAGCTCAAGCTGAGGCTAAGGAGCGACAACAACGTATTAGAGAGGCAATCCTTGGAGTTACACATGCATTTCAAGTTGAAACAGAGGATGATTGGTTGGACTCTGACACACCTCTATGATACCCTATTCAGTTAAATAGCACCTATAGGAAAGTGCTATATAACGCCTTATTGGACATAGGTGCTAAATATAATCTACTATCATATGGAGTGTGGAGTCACTTAGGAAATTCATCTCTATCTGAGAGTACCTGTAGAAGGCGAGGATAGTCCCAGTAGGCGAAAACTGCTCCTTAGAAGGCGGACTAGTGGGGATTGCTACACTGACAGTAATTATAGCAGTTATTGCAGTAACTTTGTAAGTCTATAAACTACAATGTTTCCAGAGCTTTTTGGACTTACGAAAGCTCTTTTAACTGTTGGCTTATGAGATCTTGCTTCTAAAGTCCTAGCTTCATAAGCTTTTGGCTTTCAACCCTGTAATCACATACTCCTGTAATCAATTCTTAGACTTGATCTGAGTTTAAGCCTATTGTACAATGTACTAATTATCTTGTACTACTGATGGAATCTATAATGACATTCTCAGTCTTCTAGTTTTCCATTTCAGTACATTATTCCAGTTCACTTCTCTAGTTCCGTCTAGCACTTGATTTCAGTCCTTACTAACTGAACTACCTAGATAAACAATAGCTCTGAACTCTAACACCGGAGTAGCTGTCTAAAGAGACCGGCTTCCATTCCATTTTGGCGATCACGGTGGTTAGAGTTGATTGCTCTTAGACCAGCGAGCTTTGTCTCCCAGTTAGAATTCTCAGCTACAAACATGCCACCCAAAGTCAGTCGTGGTCGAAAATCATCAACCGGGTTGCACACTCATTCCACCTGTGGGTCGACCTATTCCAGAAGTGTCAGTAAGAGAGTCCGATACTAAGAGGGACCCCGAGAGTGAGACTAAGGCTCAAGAGGAGCAGAGTAATGCTGAAGAGATTAGAGTAATGCTGAAGAGGTCAGAGACTCTCAGCATTCCAGTCACTCAAGGAGGAGAAGGGTTGAGCAAGAGGAACGCAAAACCAGGACTCAAGGTTCTCGATCCACACACAAGACACCTGAGGCCAAGGGTAGCAAAGGCAGTCATCATAATAAAAGCAGGAAGGCCAAGGAAGAGACTGAGATTGAAAGTGAAACGGAAGGTCATTGGGATGCCGACACTGATCATTACAGGAAGTCATCCAGACACGGTCAGGCTACCAAGACCAGAGGAACCAAAGATGATTCAGACAGCTATGATTACACTGCTTCATTAAAGATCTCTTTTCCAATGTTCAAAGGTGGGAAAAAAGACGATCTTGATGTCCACATTCAAGACTTTGAGCAATATGTTGAATTAATGAATAGTGATGAAGATGACTGGGAGAATATTTTCCTCAAACAAACACTGAAGGATGCGGCAAATAAATGGTATTACCACTATCCAGCTTGCCAGCTCAGGTCTTACAATAAACTGATCAAAGCTTTCATACTTGAGTACTCAAACAACATAGGTGATGAAAACATTCTCTGTGAACTGGAAAAAATCAAGCAAGGAAAATTGTATGTAAGAACCTATGTGGAAAAGATCAAAAAATTGACTAGGCATCTGCAAGAGCCACCTTCAAAAAAAAAGACAGCGTGCATGGTTTTCGAATGGGTTCCGTAGCAAGAAGCTGAGAGAGCAAGAGGTACCTGCACCTACAAAGAAATTTAATGACTTGGTGCAGAGAGCTCTGAAGCTTGAGCAGCAAGCCAAGAAGTAGCGAAGCCATAGAAAGCGGAGGTCTAGCAGTAGCAGCTCTTCTACGGAAATTTCCAACTCCAATGAGACTTCCAGCAGTTCTTATAGTAGTTCATATGAAACGAGTAAGGACAAGGCTAAGAAAGGGTCTTGATCCCAAAAAATCGACGAAATGGCCAGGAAGATTGCTGAAATCAGCCAGACCATACAACCAGTCAGGAAGATGGAAACATGGTGTTCCAAATGTAAATCCAGAGATCATTTTTCCAATGAATGCCCACAATGCACGTACTGTCCATCATTTCAAGAAAGGTAAGGATCTGTTTCTCAGTGCATTTACAAATGGTGAATCAGCTAAGGTAGAGACGACCAGTGGAGCCAAAGAAGAAAATTCAGGTACCAGTGGGACTGGTACTGGGCGTTGCAGATACTAAGGGGATAATATCCGAGGCCGAGGTTGTGGTGGAAATTTCCAGAACCGAAGTCTTAACTGCTATACTTGTGGGAAATATGAGCACTGTGCAGCTCAGTGTCCAGAGGCACCCAATACCGAGGCTACTACGGCAAAAGTGTCGGAACCAGTTCCAGTACGGGCAGTCACTCGTAGTAGTAAAGGGGTGATTATTGAAGAAATCCTAGATGAACCTATGAAACCAGTCAGTCCTGAAACCAATAAATGGACTCAGCAGAGTGTAGTTTGGAAGGCTAAGGGCAAGGAGCAGGTAGTCGATGAATGGCAAGACCAGCAAGAACTGGTAGCTAAGATCATAGAGGATCTAACTAAAAAACTACCAGAGCAGTTGAAGAGTTCTAATGCTCGTGTTATTCAGAAGATATCAACCCAGTCTTCTGAGAAAAGGCAGCCAGATCAGTCAGGATATGGAATCTCTGAGACCATGCTTGCTGTAGTACAAGGATTGGTGGATGATCTAAGGCAAGTCAAATTAGGTTTGATTGCAATGGAAAGCATTGAACTGGGGAAAGCATAGTGTCTTGCTCAGTGTCAGTCAAGGCTCAGTACAGACACCAAATGAGAGGAATGGCAATGTGAAGATAGTCTCGATTCCTTGAGTTCTGATGATAATTCTGACCAGGAGAGATAAGAGATTCATGTCAAAATCTGTGAATGAATTCAAAAGTTGACGGTCGAATTAGATAATATCAGAAAGACTTTACCTGAAGCAGCAAAGTTTATCAAACAACGGAGAAAAGTTGAAGCCGATGCTAGAGCAGTTGATTCATCAACTGTCAGAGATGATGAGGTGCCAGTAATCCAGGTGGATTACAAGGTCAGGAAACAATGGGAGCCGCTATCCGGTGCTATACAAGATGGAGGGGTCGGTGTGAATATTCTCGGGGCACATCTTCAGCAATGGCTTGGTATCACTAATTTAAAACCAACACCCTTTAAGGTTAGAATGGCTAATCATAGATTTGTTCAGGCAACTGGTATGATCGACAATATGCAAATTCGAGTGGGAAAAGAGAAATTCAAAACCAGCTTTCCGGTACTGGATGTTCAAGGAGCATATGTCATGCTACTAGGATGCCCATGGCTTCAGACGATGTAGGCTATTCATGATTATGCGAATCAGACCTTAACTATCCACGAAACCAGTAGAAGAATCCAGTTGCAGACAAATAACACCAGAAGCTGGAAGCAAGCACTTTGACCTAAGGACCTTTGCCAAAAATATGGGTTTAAGAAGATTGAACGGATGCTTGCAGCCATGAAAATTTTTTCGTTAGGTGAAATTGATTTGAATGTAGTATTATTCGACAAGGCTCAAGCTGAAAAACAGAGAAAGCAGTTTCCAGATCAGTTCACTGAACTGAATCCTGGAGAGAGACCAGTTTAGTTGATTGGACGGCCAGAGGAACCATCTGACTCCAAAGAGGGATATTCAGATCAGTACACTAGTGCACACTAAAAAGGTCATTGGAGTTCAGAATGAGAATTCAGAACTAACAGATCCGTCCTGGGATTATGCTGAGGAATCAACCCAAAGGAAAGGAGGTGGTCCGAATTGGCTGCTTCTATATGATTAAGAGATTGAAGAATGGAATTTGGGTTTTGAAGAGAGTCCTCGATTAATCAAGGTGAATAAGCATCTGAACCCAAAAATGAAGGAAAAAGCCAAACTCATGTTCCAAAAATACAAAGCATGGAAACATACTGATTTGAAAGGTGTAGATCTAGAGCTTTGCCAACACAAAATGCATCTGAAGCCAGATGCCAGACTAGTACGTCTGCAGAGGTACAAAATGAATCCAAAGTATGCTAAGAAGGTCAAAGAGGAAATTGACAACCTTTTGAAAGCCGGATTCTTCACAAAAGTCGCCAGCAGTGATTGGCTATTCCCTACAGTGGTCGTACCGAAGAAGAATGGGAAACTCAGAGTTTGTGTGGACTACCAGAAATTAAATGCTCAGACCATCAAAGATCCTTTTCTACTACCCCTTATTGATATGCTTCTTGATGAGATTGCAGGCCATGGTATGTATTGTTTTATGGATGGCTATTGTGGTTACAACCAGTTAAAGAATGCTCGTGAAGATAGAAGAAAAACCACTTTTATTACTGAATGGGGTGCATTCATATATTTAGTCATGCCATTTGGTCTCTGCAATGCTCCAACAACATTCCATCGTTGCATGATGGAGATATTCTATGAGTTCTTGCACAAATTTCTAGCTATATTCATGGATGACTTCACTGTATTCTCAACCGAGGAGAAGCATCTCCTATGTTTGGAGATGGTTTTTTAGCACTATCAGGAGAAGAGGATTTGGTTGAATCCATCCAAGTCTGTTTTTCTGGTCTAGAAGGGACAATTACTGGGGCATATAGTGTCCAAAAATGGCATAAAGATGGCCAATGATAAAGTCTAGTGTGTTCAACAGGCCAAGGCACCTCTCGCACAGCGTCTGAATTGAGTTCATTCTTGGGGTATGTCAATTTTTACAGAAGATTTGTTCATATGTTTGCTACAAAGGAATTACCTGTATATGAACTTACCAAGAAAGCCAGTAAGTTCATTTGGACTTCGAAATGTGAAGAAAGCTTTCAATGTCTTAAAAATTCCATTATCAGTAGGCCAGTACTTCGACAACCAGACTGGAATGTTATATTCCATGTGCATGTCGATGCTTCGGGGCTGGCAATGGGGGCAATATTGGCTCAACCAGATGGAAGGATAGATTATCCAATTTATTTTGCCAGTTGAAGATTCAGTCTAGCTAAACAAGGATATACTACCACAGAGAGAGAAGCACTGGGTATGGTTTTCAATGCCACCAAGTTTTGACATTACCTACTGGGCAAATTATTTCATTTTATGTGGATCATCAGGTACTACTATTTCTGATCAACAAAGGTATTATCCAAGGAAGATTAATCAGATGGATGATATTCTTGATGGAGTTTGAGTTCCGCATATTCCACAAGCTTGGTAAATCTCATTGTGGTGCCGATTTCCTCTCTAGAAGTACTGAAGGCTACTCCGAAGTATCCTTGAGGGATGAGCCAGTAGATGCAGAGCTGCTTCAGGTGACAACTAAGGAAAATTCAGATCCTGAATTATGATGTATATCAATTTCTTTCAAGAGGAGGATTCCCAAAAAACTGCACTCAGAATCAGAAGAAAGCTCTGATCATTCAGAGTCTGAAGTTCACCATAATAGAAGGATTACTCTATAGATTGGGCATAGATGGTGTTCTTCATAGGTGTGTGTCAATGGAAGGAAGGATGCAAGTCATCTCTGAAGCACACGATGGGGATTCTGGAGGACACTTCTCCATTGATATTACTTATAAGAAGATTCTGCAAGCCGGATTATGGTGGCAAACCCTTATAGCGGATGTCTGCAGTTTTTAAAAGACTTGTGATATATGTGATGTTGGGGTATAAAGCCCAATGTGGTCGCCCAGGTAAGTGGGCGGGCCGCCAGGTATGTACACATATTCTTTTGTAAAAACCTAATAAGAACTCACTATGCTCTACACATTACAGTAGAGCGAGTTCACCATATCGTCGTGCTCTTCTTCTCGCACTCTCTCTCGCGTTGCACTTCCGCTTGTACTCCTTCAAATGGTATCAGAGCTCAGATCAAGGCTCGGGGCAGCACTGCAGGAGACTAGAGTCACCAGCTCAGATTGGAGTGAAATTCGACAGACGAAGACACGGCCCCAAATCTCTGAGGTCATCTCGATCACCGTTCGGCTTCGACAAAGGTCTACGCAGGCCATTTTCGACTACGTGGTCTCGACGGGTGCAGATCCGACTCTGGAAATTTGGGGTTTTCGGCCTACGACTGTAAATGCTCATTTGTGGCTGTCTACACATCGAAGGACGGCTCACAGTTCTTGGAGGCGTGTCACATACGACACGGGCGCATCTACACACAGACTGTAGGCGACATCCACTAGTTCATCAGGTAGCTTGTGTTTGCTGCTTGATATTCCAGATTTCATCCTGACATTGCAGGTACTTCCACATGGGATGTATTGTCAGAGATGATGTATGTTTGTTGAGGGTTTGCTGGCTGTGAGTCACGCAGCAAACAACCGCCGCATCGGTTACAGCATATAGTGGGAAATTTGTGGATGTATGACTTTGTGGGAAGTCTATGTACTGTCAAATTTATTGCAGCCTTTGTTGAGGGTCGAGTGAGGTTTTATTGAGCTGGGGGATTCTCGAATGTTGAGATCCTTTCGGTGATACAGGTCTTGGAGCGATCCCTCGAGCACCCTTAGATAGGCAGCTAGGATGTATTGACTGTGAGTTAGACAGTTGGGATTGCATCTTTGCTTTACTGCCGTTGAGGCATTGTCGCAGTCTATGCTTACAGGACAGTGACAGGACAATCAGAGACAGTACAGGTGCAGGACAGGTTTACCCATAGCTTACAGTGTTAGAGAGACAGTGGTTTTTTGAGCTGTCTTTTGGTCTGTTTTTAGTACACCAGAGCCATTTTACAAAGGAGACTCTGCCAAAATTTCTGCAGAATCTGAAGCTTTCTTGGTTCATTTGACAGGTTGATATTGGTTCAGAGGTCAGTTTATAGGGGAAACTCAGCCGAATTTTTCCCAGGAAAGTAAACTACTATGAAGCGTAGCTATGGCTGGATCACAGGACACTGCTCTTTACAATATCAAGAAGCTGGATGGAACCAATTTCCCATTGTGGAAGAAGCAGATTTGGCATGTGTTGGTACAAAAGAAGCAGATAAAACCTATAAAGCTCAAGGGGATAAAACCAGAAGATATGGACGAAGATGAATGGAGCGAAATGGATGAATTGGCACTTTCTACCATTATGCTGACTTTGGCAAAAAGCGTTTACTTCAATGTAGCAGGCGAGATGTCGGATTATCAAGCATGGTTAAAGCTGAGTGATCTTTATGAGAAGCAGAGTGCAGCTTCACAGGTATACTGGCTTAAGAAGCTTGTTGACTTGAAGATGAAAGAAGGGACACCTATGTCCAATCATCTGAATGAATTCAACACAATCTACAGTCAGTTGTCAGCTCAAGGTGTCAAGTTTGATGAACCTGTTAGAGCTATGTTCCTGTTGATCACATTGCCGAAAAGTTGGGACACTTTTCGCACAGCTTTGAGTAATTCTGCACCTCCAAATGGTTTGAACATAGCAGGTGTAGAAGGAAGTCTGCTTACTGAAGAAACCAATAGAAAGACAATGGACAAAGGCAAAGGAACATCCTTAGTTGTGAGGGGAAGGACCAAAGAAAAGTACAAAGGTGGAAAGAGGAATCAGTCTCGTAGCATGTCCCGCAGTGCTAAAGGCAAGAGTGACATAGAATGCTACCATTGTGGCAAGAAGGGTCACATGAAAAGAGACTGCAGAGAATGGAAAGCAGAAAAAGGCAAAGAGAAAGCTGAAGACCATGGTGAGAAGAACAAGTCCTCATTGAAGATTCAAGAAATAAATGTGACAAACACTGTTGCAGAGGATGACAGTCTAGTGTCAGGAGACATCTACTTCTTAAAGAATACAATGGACTCAGCTCTTCTTACAGCATCTGATGGAAATGCACTGAGTGACTGGATTATAGACTCAGGGGCATCACTTCATGTGTCTCCAAACAAGGAGTGGTTTACTTCTTATGTGACCACTAAAGATCATGTTCGGCTAGGCAATGGGCAGACATGTGAGATCTTAGGTGTTGGAGATGTTCAATTGAAGTTTCAGAATGGCTCTTCTTTCACGCTGAAGAATGTGAGACATGTTCCCGCAATTACAAAGAGCTTCATCAGCACATGTTTACTTGATGATGCTGGCTACGTCACCATTTTTGGACAGAACATGTGGAAGATATCCAAGGGTTCTATGACAGTAGCACGTGGAGTAAAGTCTGGAGGACTTTACATGATTTATGTATCAAATGTCTCTAAAAATGTAATCAATGTAACCGAGCAGCCGAACGTTTCTTTGTGGCATAGCCGGTTAGGACATATGTCCAAGAAGGGAATGGAAATCTTGTCTCGTTCTGGTTATTTGCTTGGCTTTTCATTTAATGATTTTGAATTCTGTGAACATTGTCTGTATGGTAAGCAAACACAGCAGCCACATAAGCATAGAATCAGTAGAAGAGATACACAGTTGGCACTTGTTCATAGTGATTTGTGTGGACCTATGCCTAACCTATCTCTAGGGGGAGCTTCTTACTTTATGACATTTATAGATGATTACTCGAGGAAAGTATGGGTTTACTTTCTCAAGCACAAGGATGAAGCGTTTAGTGTTTTCAAAACGTTTGTGACACTTGTGGAGAATCAGAGTGGCAAGAAGCTTAAATGCTTACGAACTGACAATGGTGGAGAGTATGTTTCAAAGGCCTTTCAGGACTTTTGTGAGTCAAAAGGTATAAAACGTGAACTTACTGCTCCTTACAATGCTCCTCAAAATGGTGTTGCTGAGAGGATGAATAGGACCATACAAGAGAAGGTCAGAAGTATGTTGTCTAATGCACAGCTGCCAAATGGGTTTTGGGCTGAAGCTGTATCAACAGCTATTCATCTTGTAAATAGATCTCCTAGCAAGGTTTTGCAGAAGGATTCAGTGCCAGAGATGGTATGGTCAGGCAAAATGCCCTCATACAAGCATCTCAGAGTCTTTGGCTGTGAGGCATATACTCACGTTCCAAAGGAATTTAGGAACAAACTTGAGCCAAAGAGTAGAAAGTGCATCTTTCTAGGCTATGGTAATTCTGGTGAGATGGGGTACAGACTTTGGGATCCCGAATCCAGAAAGGTTGTCCACAGTAATGATGTTCACTTTAATGAATCCAAATATCATTCTAAACCAGAGAGGGTTGAGGAGATTAGAAGAGTTGTCTTCCAAGAAGATGGACCTGCACGTGCAAGACAAAATGTCAGGGCTCAAGAGGAGCAAGGACAGGATAGAGTGGAACCACAGGTTGTGGCTGAGCCTGAGCCACCTATTGTGCGTAGATCTGGACGTGTCACGCGACCTCCTGATAGGTTTGTTCCATCTATGAACTATGTCATGTTGACTGATTGCAATGAGCCATCATGTTACAAGGAAGCAGTGCAAATGAAGGACTCCAGGAATTGGCAATTGGCCATGCAGTCAGAGATGACAGCTCTGCATAAAAACCAGACATGGAAGCTAGTTAAATTACCACGGGGCAAAAAGGCTCTACCCTGTAAATGGGTTTACAGGTATAAGATCACCGCTCATGATAGTCAGCCAAAGTACAAATCAAGGCTTGTTGCCAAGGGCTTTAAGCAAGAACAAGGCATTGACTTTGATGAAGTCTTCTCTCCGGTGGTCAAGATGACTACATTGAGATGCTTTCTTGCATTGGTTGCCATATTAGATTTGGTGTTGCACCAAATGGATGTCAAGACAGCGTTCTTGCATGGTGATTTAGATGTGGAAATTTACATGCTACAAACGTAGTGAGTTCGATCACTGTCTATATACAAAGAAGGCTAAGGATGGCAATTGGCTGATCCTTATTTTGTATGTGGATGACATGTTGATTGCTGGCAAGCACTTGGAAGAAATTTCAGCTTTGAAGTCAAAGATGGAAAAATTGTTTGACATGAAAGACATGGGTGAGGCAAGTCATATACTTGGTATGCGCATTGAGAGAGACAGATCAAAGAAGTTGATTTGGTTATCTCAAACAGAGTATATTGACAAGGTTTTGCAACGTTTCAATATGGAGAAGGGAAAGGCATTGAGTGTTCCATTGCCACCATATGTGAAACTTAGCAAACAAGATTGTCCTGTGTCTGAGGAAGAACAGGCTGAAATGGATAAGATTCCATATGCGTCTGCAGTGGGTAGTTTGATGTATGCAATGATTGCTACTCGCCCAGACATTGCATTTGTAGTGGGAGTAGTAAGTCGATACATGTCAAACCCAGGCAAGAAACATTGGGAGGCAGTGAAAGGAATATTGAGATACCTGAAAGCTACAAAGAGTATGCGTATATGCTATGGGAGTCAAGAGCTAAGTGTAAAGGATTTTACAGACTCAGATTATGCAGGGACTTAGACAACCGAAGGTCTACATCAGGGTATGTCTTTACATTGGTTGGTGGAGCAGTATCATGGCGTTCTAGATTACAAGATTGTGTTACTCAGTCTACTACAGAGGTTGAATATGTTGCAGCATCAGAGGCATGCAAAGAATCAATTTGGCTTAATCGACTAGTAACAGATTTGGGAATTCTCAGACTTCATCTGAGTTTAAGCCTGTTATACAATGTACTGATTATCTTGTACTACTGATCTTAATCTATAATGCCATTCTCAGTCTTCCAATTTTCCATTTCAGTACATTATTCCAATTCAGTTCTCTGTTTCCGTCCAGCACTTGATTTCAGTCCTTACTAACTGAACTATCTAGATAAACAGTAGCTCTAAATTCTAACACTGGAATAGCTGTTTGAAGAGACCAGCTCCCATTCCAGTACCATCCAAGTCAAGGGTATCAACAAGAAAAAAACTATTGTTTTTGGAACCTGACACACTTCTATCAGTTATGGCAACGGGGTTGTAGCTCAAGACTTTTTGGTCATGCGTGCTAGAACTATGGAAGGCAATATTAACCTAGGATGCAAGTGGATGTTAGCAACCAAATGCACTATTGATTGGGGGACTGGGAGTGTCACAACACAAAATCCAACTCTTAGCCCTGCCACTCAAGTGATAGTCCCTGAGATATCACCTCCTGAGGAAATACAACCCAAAATATTGCATGTCCAAGAGGTTGAACCATCTGTACCTGTAGCCCAACCCTCTAGAGCTTCAATTTTTGTGGCTAAAACAAAGCATGAGACACACAAGACTCATCGTAATATAACAAAGAAAACATACAAATGGGTCCCTAAAGCTTCTTTAGCGACCATTTCTGACGCTAAAAAATAGAAGCCTTGTAAGAGACGTCCCACTCACTCAAAGAAATGTAAGAAAACGTTGTGTTGGATTCCTAAATGACTATTGGAAGCCCAAGCCTACTATGAAGGGAATGATCAAATATGGGTGTGCCTAAACGTAAATTGTGTTCTTACCTGTCACTTATAGACCCAAGTGAGTCAAATCATGTAACAATAAAGCCGATTGAAGATCGTGGGAAGGGAAAGATCATACAATACTAGACACTTGATCCGGAGCTTTGTTTGGGTAGCCAAGCGAGAACGACTTGTATTGCTTGGCTCAAACATAGAAAAACCAAATGAAGCTTCTTGCTCTTCATGTAGTTCTTCTACAGAAACACAAACTTTTTCACAACTTTCACCTACCACCAAAAATGTACAAGAAAACAAGAAAAGAATAGCACCTCCCATTATAAATTCATCACCTAAAACAACGTTTCAAGTAAAATCATGGGAGAGTAGCTTACCACCCTTGCAACAAGATGAAACGCTTAGGATGGTGTAAAACTATTGGTCAAAGTCTTCACCCATTACAACTTGGAATAATTGGTTTCAAAAGGTGACGGCCTCATTCCAAAAGGTATGATCTACACAAATAAGGGGGGAGTGTTTGATGACATCCATCATTCACTTGCTACCCTCTTAATCTTCCTCCCTGACCTCTCAATCTCCCAATCTTAGGGAATGCATATATATAGCCTATTCTCAAGAAAAAAAAAAGAGTAAAAGAGCAAGAGCCACCAAACAAAAATTTTGAAACCTACAAATTCTAGTACATGACCCAAAAATCATAATAACACATTGTAAGGACATGACCTTTTGACATGACCCTTATAATATTTTCACACTAATCAAAATCTATATGTATGTACAGATATGGCTAGTACGCTAAAGTCATCCACTCCTACCTTGGGTGAGAGGTATCCTCGTTACATTTCACAAGTGTTTCACATAGTCTACCCGATGCTTGCCTGTGAATGGGATTTGGTAGATACACTAGCGTGTGAGAAAATTTTTGAGGAATTAGAATGGTTGATACGTCTCTTCCCACGGTTGATCCCTACTTAGTAGGGAACGTCTCTCCGATCGCACAAGCTTACCCTTTTGAGCAAGATGATTGTACACGCCTAGTGACATTCTTAGTGAACATATGTGCATCTAATGATGAGGAATATTTACATGATTATATGGATGGCATATATGGTCTCACTGCTGATGACTTTTTTTTTCTTGACAATGACGAGGATAGGGGTTTAGACTTAGTGCTACCCGCCCATCTATACAATATCCTCTTCCCTTGATCCTCTAGGGGGTGCAAATACTTAGGTTAGGGTTCTTTACGTTGTTTTGATTGTGTTCAATAAAGGTTGGTACCTCTTGCCACTGATGTGCCTCCTAGAGGTATTTCATGTGTTTTATAGTGAAAAAAAAGCACACACGTCAAACAAAGGGAATAATTTAGGTGATGATTTCATATGCAATTCCTTTTATCGTAACTTAACTAGAATTTCTTCTAGGTATAGCCTCTAGTCAGTCCTCGGACATGAAATACTTTGCTATCGCGATTTGACCAGAGAGAATTGAGAAGTTTGCCCATGGTATTAATAGTTGATCTCTAGTGCCTCTTGACCATTAAATTAGCGACCGTAGACTTGTTTATTTTTTGATCATTACAAGTGCTTATGTGTTTGATTATATTACAGTTTAATGTTTACTGCTGAAAAATTGTTTAATATTCTGTTACCAATCAATCTTTGTGCCTATTCACTGCATATGCTTTTTAATTATATATATTCTATGAGAATGCAATTATTATGCCATTTTTGGTTGATTTTACAGTGTTTGAAGAAAGCTAAAAACATTCAATCTCACATGCTCTTTCACCTCGACGAACGGGCTTCACCTCACTAGCTTCCGAGGAGAGAATCTACATCAGAAAATGGGCCATGGTAACCACTTATGAACACCCTATCACCTTTGCGATGAGAGCACGCCCTCCCGGCACCACCCCCTTCTCCTCTCCCCCCGCTCGACTCCCTCTAAAGTGTAACATTTAATGGCCTAAAAACTTGTGTGTAGTGGAAATTAGCATGAACATAGTGGGCATTTCATTAGAATAGATTCCTAATGAGAATTACAAGAGTGCTTGGGTGGAGAGAGCAACAAAAAGAATAACACCTAGTTAGATAGCATGAACAATACTTTCAAAAGAGAGAAATTAAGCTATTGACAACAGTTGAGGACCGGATTTGCATGGAGCCGGTCCCCCCTCCAAAAGGCTTTTTATTATGGTTTCTCCCATCAAGAGAGACATTGTACAATACAATTCTTTGTGTTCCTTCAAGACTAGCTAGTGCAATGAAGATGAAAGCTTCATGCACTAAGCAAAACACTTAGCAAACACAACATCAATTATCCCCGATCTCAGACCCGAGACCTCACACACCTTCGAAGATGGTGAGAGCTAGCAGGGTATGAGAGTAGATTGAGAGGAAGAAGGAGTATCTTACGAGAAAGATGTACATCTCCTCACATAATCACTCATATTAGCATAGCTTAGCTTAGTAATTAGCATGGTAGAGGAGATGAGCATGCATTGAAGCTTGGCTCTTGGTTGGATTTGCATCCACATGCCAAGAGTGTGTCGATGTAGGCTTCTATCTCACAGGCTTGGAGTAGGTGATGAGCTCTCCATTAAAGCTTGGGAAGAGATAGTCTTTTTCTTGCTTCTCACATAGTCTGTGTGAGAGTGTGTGTGTGTGTGTGTGATAATGCCTTGCAAAAATCAGCCCCCTCTCTCTCTTGGGCGAGCTCTCTTGCTATCCTCCCATTGGACCTCCCCATGGCTAGCCAATGACTATTAAGCAGCATAAGTGATAGCCTTCTGACATGTGTCCCCCTTTCCCCTTTTGTGAGAGATTTAGTAATTTAATAATTGAACTAAACTCTCATTGGACCCCTTTGCCTCCTGGCCAATAGGAATCAGGCAAGCCATTGGGCTGCTGAATGCTCATTGGACCCCTTGGGAGACTGTCCAATAGTCTTCTAGAGGACTTAATTCTCATTGGTTCTTTTATTAAGTGTTTTTAAATTAATTAAACTAGATTTACTCTAGCCTAATTCTCACTGGTCCACCTCCAAGGCCATCCAATAGGAATTGGGTACACCTTGTGGGCATCTAGCCTAGGGAGCTGACATGTGTCCCTCATTTCCTTTGTGTAAAGGGAGCTTGTGTGTGTGTGTGTGGCTTTCTCTCTCATCCCCTATATGCTAGGCTCGCCCCCTCCTATGTAGGGATGTGCAAAGACTTTTTTGGACACACACAAAGCATCCAATTCCCCTGACCTTTGGATGCAACCTTTGAATTTTGAAACCTTAGCATTTTGGAAGTCTTAATGGGCTGAACCTTAGGGTCTTTTTAGCCCATTGTTGCACATGACTCCCCCCCTTTGGATCCCTATTTTCCCTCCTTTGGATCCCTATTGTGGCCGGTTTGCTAGCTTAACCAATATTCTAGCTTTTTCTCCCCTGGCACTTCCCCATATTAAATGATCAGTTTAACATGAGAAAATCATTTAGGAGAATTAGATATTGATTATTATGACATAAGGTGACCAACCAAGATGGTGACCAAGGTATATACCTTGGCATACTTGGCAACAAAGCTACAAAGGCTTCGTTGGTGCCATTGGTTGTGTACAAGGCACAAACACTTACAAGGACTCAAAACTTTGAGGGAGGGCACCCATCCCAGTACTGCTCATCAGGAGAGTACTTAAGTGCACGGTAACTAACCGTTGAGTTAAACTTCCTTGTTGTCTATATTCTCAAAAGAGTATGGGGTTAAGCTTCAGTTTTATGTCTACCTAAGCTAAACTATATGAAAAATAAGCATATGAAGGAACGTCTAGGATTAGCTAAGCACACATGTATGTGGTGTATTTTGAATACATGCACTAGTAATTACAGAGTAGAATCCATTGTTTTTGTGTGATTTTCTTTACCTTAATCACCCTCCATGTTGTTATTATCCCTCTTTAAATACCCTCTTTCCGATCACTTGGATGTGGAGTGTAAAGCATGAATCCTCTCCTACATAAGGTTGTGTTGGCGGTAGGAAGTGTTCCTAGATAAATGAAAGCATAAAACTTGCACTAGAGTCATATTCTTACATATTTTAGGAATGGTTTATAAATATATATTCCTATTGTAACTAGGAACTCCGATTGATTCTAGTATTTATCTTCTTTGTGTACTACGTCAGACCCACCAAGGAAGAGAACGCAAAGCTCCAATGCCATACATGAACCTTCAGTGAATCCTCAACTTGTGGCACTAAAGAATGAGGTTTTTGGAGACCATCCTCAACCGCAAGTTGTTGTTGCACCTGCTCCTAATTTAGTAAGTAATTATCAATTTTTGCATTGTTCATTCATAAGTTGACCTTACTAAGAGAAGCCTAAGAATTCGTAAGCAGACCAAGAATGTAATTATCATCACAAGAGACAAGCACGTGTTTTCATAAATTAAGTTGAAATAATTGTTTGATCTAGGGTAAACATGTTTGATCACTATGGAAAGTTATCCCTACAAAAGAATACTAATATGGGATACTCTTGCCAGATGAAGCTCGTAATTAGCAAGGAAATACCATGGTTAGCGAAGAATAAGTTGTGGTTAGCAACACTTGCATCTTGGGGTGAGCGAGTATCCATGGCGGGTAGCAGTAGTGAAAGTTTTGATTGTTCCCTTTGCATTTAGCGAATAAGAAAACCTTTGCAAATGCTCTATTGGTTAGACAGAGAAAGTTCGCAAGGAGTGACAAACTCATAAAATTGGATAATTCTTTTTGTTAAAATATAGGATTGTTTTCGTTAGACACTGTTTGAGAAAGAACTATTTGGCCAATGTTTGAAGGGCTGTATGAAAGAACGCGTACCCAAAATTAATGAAGGAACCCTCATTGTGCATGTAAAAGAATGTGAAAGTAATTTTAAAAAACGAGGAATGGGTGAGTGTGATGTGGAAAGTGGGAGACTAGTATTCAAACGGAACTATGTCTATGATGGATGGGTGAACCCGATTAGTCAGGTACTCTTTAAAAGTTTACTTCTTAGTTAAGAATAAGTCTCATATCACATTTAAGACTCTGAATGGCGGCCCTGCCTCTTAAATGTGGGGAGAAAGGAGTTGTTTATAGAACCTGGGTATGTCAATTTTTGTGATATAGAAACTAGCTTCCAGTACAACCTTTGATTTATCAATCTACTTTGTGGTGTATGACTCTTACATCCATGATTGTGATGGATAGAGGACTTTCTCTCTTCTATTACTCGTATCCTTGCTTCTTCAAATTGGAGTAAGGTGTCATCAATGGAACTTGAGAATCAAAGAAGGCAAACTATCAAGTCACCCCTATCACCTGGTTTGGGACTTTACATGCCTCGGTTACCTTCCCACAAAGGCTAGCTGAGTTCGTAGCCAAAGAGAGCAAGTGAGGGGGGGGGGGGGGGGGGGGGGGGGATGTTGATCGCGGGCACCCTTTGTTACTGTTTTCTTTTTGAACCTCACCCTACAGGCTAACCTTTGGGTGCCCCAAGTGGAAAAACAACAAGCTCTGAAAAGCGATGGCGAAGGCGGGCTACACAGGAGAAACAAAGTCAAGGGTAGTGCACTCTATAATGGTTGAGAGGGACCATCAAAGAGACAAAATTACTCCCCACCCCAGTGCAAGCCCATTGAGCTCCTCTACTTGTGATACAACGATGGTATGTTTGTCGCCTAAGCGATGTAGAGATTCTAAAGGCCAACATAACTCCATATTAAGAGGGCACATATAGAGAGCCTTGTCACTTGCATGTCTCTTAGTGGAGAGTCAAGTTGTAAGACCCATTTTTGTACTATTTGTTACACCTAAGCCCTTGCATTCTATACTCGAAATTGTTACATGGGTGGCTTCCAAGGAAGCTCCCACCCACCAGTCCAACGTCTCATTGTTGGACTCATCATACTGGACTTTCTATTAGTCAGTGTGCAATCAAGGTTGGCTAATTAACAAGAGGCTTATGTGTTTAGCGAAGGCCAATCATCATACAAGCGGTTGCTGTGCATAGAATAGTGTCTAAATGACTCGAATTTGAAAAATTCTTCAATTTTCATACACGTGGCAACAATAATAGGAAGGTGAGATTGCACACGATAGTTAATTCTAGGGAACATAATGATCAATTTTAGTAGAATGAGCTTTAATATAACTAAGAAGGCTTTATATTTTCACACCCTTTTACCAACAAAAGCCAAAAGTAATGTGGAATGTCACTTAATACTTCAAAATAAAATTGGTCAAATTTGATTCTTTAACATTCACATAAAATTTTAGCATCTTTCTTAATGAAAATTTGACAAAGATCATAAACTTTATTAAGTAAACAATACAATGTCTTCCCTCAGATATTGAAAAAACTTCCAAATCTTGGTGTCATGGTCTACTCTCAAGAGAAGCTGCTCATCAAATACTTGAATCAAATAAAGCATTGATTAG
Organism: Adiantum capillus-veneris; assembly: GCF_014529385.1. NCBI lineage: Eukaryota > Viridiplantae > Streptophyta > Polypodiopsida > Polypodiales > Pteridaceae > Adiantum > Adiantum capillus-veneris. The sequence continues at coordinate 79,304,920 of NC_140960.1, read as the reverse complement.
ACTAAAACTTTTACTTACTCTCAAAGCATTGCAAATTTTGAAAAATGGTAATGCATTGTGTAAAATCCTAAGAAGCCTTTCATGAGTTGCATTAGACTTTACCATGCTAATCACTCAGAGCTGACCCATTTGTTCATTCATTCCAGGTTGATATGCTTAAAGAAAAAGCATGTGGACTACTGTGTTTTAAATGAAAAATTACCATTTCCATAGGCTAGTAATATGCAAAAATAGGAAGAAATCACCCTTTAATGCTTCACCCTTGCTAGCTTCGAATCTTTCTTTACTTGTATAACTTATGAGTCAAGAAATAAAACGAGAAAGCCTAATACACAATCTACCATTCATGATTGACACAAAAGTTCTTCAATCTTCCTCAGAGAGAGAGAGAGAGAGAGAGAGAGAGAGAGAGAGAGTCCGGTAGTTCGATGCATCGTTTAGGACAAGCAATTTCTTATAGACCCTAGCCACCAATACTTGTAAACAAAAAGCTCCTAAATAAATCAAATAATTCTAACCAATCAAGCTAGGCCTTATCATTGCTTTATCCCTGTGTTAAGAGGTGTGAAAACTGGGGCACGCCAATTTCAAGCACAAGTGACAGCATAAGGGAAGTCAAAATAGGCATGCTATTCTGACTTTATTAAACCAGAGAAACAAGAGAACCATTGAACATTTGCACTAACATAACAAGGTGAAAAGTCACAATGGCCTACATAAGAGGACAACTCCATAAAATTGCTTGCACCTGACCCAAATAAGCATCACACTTCAATTACATACACTTGATTTTCAATGTCTGTTTAGTGTATAAACTCCCACTGCTTGAAAAAACCCTGCTAAAAGTAAACTCAAAAGTGATAAAATCCATGAAACCTCTGACTATACTAATAGTAAACTCAAATATATATAGTCCAAATAGCCTCTTAAGTACAAAATGCATAAAGCTATTTAGACTGTCGAAAAAGGTCACTTGCCTCAGAAAATTTTGTCGCATACTATGTGTCCTGCAATTAAGCTGACTTCTTGTCCTTTGTGCAATTGAGTGCATTATGCGTAACACAATTTTCCTCGGACAAGTAGCATACAACAAGTGGTTGATGCAGAAATTCCACCAAACTTCCCCAGGAAAAGCTAATAAAATACAATGTACCGTCTGCTCTACAACAGCCACCACACAAATATCAGCTCATATTCCTAAACTGCCACATCAAGCCGAGGTTCGAACCAGAGTCCCTTCACAAGAATCTCTCCTGTCTGAAGCTTGCACCTTGAAATTGGACTTGGCGGAAGCTGCTGGAATGACTTCGACACGGAGCTATAATGCCCATTCCCTTTTGGATGCAATAGGAAGACATGGCTCTGCTCATGTTCCATTGACAAAGATACAGATGAAAAGCGCCCCACACACGTGATCCTCCCTATCATTGCCGAGATGTGGCTTGACCTCCATGTTCTTGACACCGGATCAAGCTTTGTGATAAAAATGTTCCTCCAATTATGATGAGGCGTGATCATGGCCAAGCAGCCCTTTCGATTGCAAATGTAGGAATGCTCAAGAGCAGGGGCCCCTTGCAGCTGTCTAAGTTGTTGCAGATGCAAGATCCTTGACAGCGAATCATTCGGATAGCGAACAGGACTCCAAAACCCGAGCTCTAAATCGAATGCTTCGATACGCTGCTTTGTGGAAAGGCAATAGAGTATCCCACCTGAAACCGTCGCATCCCATAGGTTTCCTGCACGAAGATTAACTGGAACACGAGAAGTCTCTCTCCAACTCTGTGTTACTCCATTGTAAACAAGTACTGAACCACTCGATCCACTGCCTGCAGCACTCCGTGTCACTAGACCCACAATTGTGTAGGCATGCAACTGCCGATCGACATCCATTACAACCACATCTGGCTGCCTAGGAGCCGTGGGCAGCTTCTTCCACTCCTTGGTTAGTGGATTACATACATACATGACATAACCTTCTTCTGCTACTCTCCCAAGGCAAACCAAGCCGCAAGACGTTGCCAGAATCATGGCAGTCTCTGGAATGAAGGAGAAGTTCAAATGAAACCACTGGCAACCTTCAAGATCATAAGACCATGCCTGATTGTACATGTGTTGCTGAAACTCAAGTAACCACGGCATGTGCAAGGGTCTTGATTTGAGGAAGGAGAAGAACATAGGCGACCACACAGTTTCACGCCATCGCTTGCAGACTCCTCTGGCTAGGTAGATGCTTGAGAAGGGAAGCAAAGCAATAATTTTCGCTACCAGAACATCTGGGAGCACATCCCAAACACAAAAAAGCTCAGAAGAGGTGGATGAAGAGCAAGGCGACCTGCATGCGAGGGCAGTTCTGGTACTCGCGTCCTTCTGACAGAAATCCATGGTTTAATTTGAGCAAAAGCGATCAGTAAACTACAGCTTCTGCTAGCAATTGAGTCTTCAACCAAAAACGCAAACCCTAATCTTCAGTTGCCGTGCCCTCCACACAAGCCCTTGCCGTTTACAAACCTTCAGCAGTGTCAGCCCGCAACACAAACCCTAGTATCAGTTCCGATGCGGCGCCTTTAAGTGCTTACGCCGGTCAAGATCTAAAAGCTCGCCATTGAAGCTTAACACTAGCAAGCGTTTGTTGGCTTAGCAAGTCCCAAGTACGAATCGCGGTCGGCTATAAAAGTTATCATGAGGGAGACCAAATTTAGAGGGCTCAAACCCTTAATATTGAGGGGCCTTTTCTGTGCTCTGAACACGTCGTGAAGTTTTGCAGGTTGAGTTTATCAATGCTAGGGCCGTCACCAACTAGTGCAAAAGGGATACGAACATGTGGGGGGTGGTTGAAGCATCCCCTAGAGAAAAGGTCGCTGCTGCTTGCCAATTTAGGGAGTCACCTTGTTTGTTGTGCTATGCATATGGGGCTCCATCACAGAAGAAGAAGGGCCTTCCACATATCCTTTAGAGGGCGTATGGGGGAGCCCTCCTATTACAAACTTAAAATGCTAATTTAAACAAGGTGAGGAGTCACGAAAGCATGCTGAAGGCAAGGGGGGATGAGAGTTGTGGGGAGTAAGTAGGAGATGCAAATCCGGGTATTTGCATACAAGCTATTCGATCAACAAGAAACACATCCAATTCAACATAAATGACATTTTTAAAGCAACAAGAGAAACCTTCTAACAATAGCTCATTTAAAAGGTTTTTACACCCCAACTATGTGATGCGGTTTCTACTCACCAACTATGTGATGCTCTCTTCGAAACTGTTTGTGGTTTCTTGAATCTTGTCTTGGTGCCCTGGCTCGGCTTGTAAATCTTTTGGATTTTTAAAATACAATACCACTCATTGTTGTGAGTTTTGCAAAAAAAAGAAAAAAGGTTTCCACTCAAACAACTATATTCCTTTGTCATACCATAAGCGGTTTATACTTTTGTATTTTTGATATTCCATTTCAACAAAAACAAGTGAAAGGGTCACGGCGGCTTTCAAAAACAATAAGAAAGTGATAAAATTGTTAAGTTGAATTAAACTGGTATCAGTGTTTAAGAAAGGATTGCCTCAGCTTAATCTTGAGCCGATTGAAAATCGAGACTAGCTAACTGCAAACCATGGTAAATGGAAGAAAACCCGATAAAATATGTGAAAAAGTCGTCCAAAATTTTGCAAATCTCAAAATTTTTGCTTTTATTTTTTATTTTCTCTTTTGTGAGGAAGAAACTCGATTAGCAGTCGCTTAATAAAAGAGACTTTTTCTAACGTTAACACTGATTCGAATCAAGTTATAAAATGCAAGAAATGTAAAGTTATGTGAAGTTATGAAATGAAAGGTGAAATAAAAAGACCTAATTAATATATATATGTGTGTGTATAGAATTTATTAGAATTATGCAAAGTGAAGCTTCACTTTAGCATTTTAAAACAATAGAATGCAAAAAGAACATGCGCGTGTGTGTGTGTGGAAAATTTACTAAAATTTATGCAAACTGAAGCTTCACTTTAGCATTCTAAAACAATAGAATTCAAGAAAAGTAAAGACATGTCAAAGGATGTGAAATGAAAGGTAAGTCTCTATCATGAGGGAAAACAATAGAATTCACAAAAAATAAACACATGTAAGATGTGAAATGAAAGGTAAGTCTCCATCATATTAAGATGTGAAATGAAATGTGAAATGAAAGGAGTCTCCTTAAACCAACACAACACACTAAGGGTTTCTTTTAAAAAGACAAAAATGATAAGTTAACGGCTATATATTTCTAAGAGTTCAATTCTATGAGAAAAACAAGCTTCACAAAGAACAATTAGTAATTGAAAATGTAATAAACCGTGTGTCAATTATATGAGCTTGCCAAATTATTAATTTTAAAACTGGTGACATAGCCTCTTTTATGGCATAAATTTCCTAGCAAAATATAAAGTATTTTGTGGCCTCAATCAAGGTTCATTTCATTGATTTGTCTTACTATTTTCTATGCTTACTAGACCTACCTCTTCTTATGAAAGTAATTTTTTTGTTTTGATTTGTCAATGGGTCTCTTTATTTTATTTTACTTTTTTTTCATGTTATTCTTTTAGAATGCCAATCAATCCTCACCTTCGGAGGGTGACTTCACTTTTCATTTTGAAATCCTAGCAAAAACTCCCCATCCTTTCTACACAAAGTGGAAGAACATACAACTAGTTTTTCAAATGTTTGCAATTCTTTTGAAGGTTAGGCTTTTCCTAGCTCTTCTCTAAACTTTTTGAATGCATGTCAAGTGCGAGGATGTCTGTCGTAATTGTTTGATGGCATTCTACATAGCACATCGTTACTAGTGAGGTGATTTGATGCACATTTAATCATTTTACGTTAAAATTTTTTATCATGAAAATAATAATTTAATTGACTAGCCCATGCCAAAATAGTGCTAGCATCTTTAGTGCCATCAAAATCAGATTGGTGAGATATTTGGTGACTGCTGGTGACTGTCAAACACGAGCCATGATGACGTGCTTTTTTTTCTATCTTTTAATGCTTCTTTGAATAGATATATGTATGGATAAAGAGGATATGTAAGCGGTAAGAAGTTTAGAATAAACATAATAAAAATTACTTAGCTGTAAGTTTGCAAGTGGTTGCCCAATCCACATGTGCAATGCAAGAGTGAGGTTGAGGTCGGCGATTGCAGGTCAGCATGCGAGAAACTTGAATTTCATTTTTTGCTTCCGAACTCCCTTTCCCAGTTTGCAAGTGATAATTGGCAAAGGGATCCGTAAAAGAATTAATCACGGGTTTTCCTTTAAATTTTTAGAACCTGCCTTTAATGTATTTGATGATGTTCAATAAAGATGATTGGCTGAGCTTCTATTTAAGTTATGTAGGAAAGACTTAACGGTTGAGGAGAATTTTTGAAGTTTTGGAGTTTTTTTTGCAAAGCTTTGGGAGATCCGGGTTCAAAAGAACTTAAACATGGCTAGTGCTGGGCAAGACACGTGATGTATAGAATGAATTGGCCCTTCAATTGCAAATGGATTTGGAGCTTGGTGTGCAGCCAAAAGGAAATTGGCTAAGCTGGGCGGCTAGCCAAGGGCTTCAAATTAATAAAGGCCACACTTTTAGCTAAAAGTGTGTAAAGACAATGGTTGGTAGCGAGCAAGAGGCCGATATAGATGGCATGAGGGAGATTGGGAAGATGGTGACAACCAGAGACCGTTTTGGCCCGTGAGCAAGAAAGAGAAAGTGATGACAGAACATGTGCAATCTTGTTGATGTAGCTTGTGTATCGTTTGGTTGACGTTGGCTGCAGTGAACGAGTGTGTGTAAGCACCACTTCCATTCACATCCTCCACTTTCCAGGAGAATTTGAAGCCGAACAAAATGGCAAAGTCTTTGGTAGATGGCCAATTAGTGCCAATAAAAAATGCCAAATTTGTGACTTGATTCTTAATTAATGATTCCCATCTTCTATAACTCAAAGCTTTAATTTGTTGATTAGCTCGAACCTGATAGCTTTGACACCACTAATGGGAGATATGAGAGAATGGCTGTAAAAGATCTCAAGCTTTCTATACGCACGCACACACCCTTCATACCTCTAACCATCTCTCTCTTTTCAAGTACACAAGTACACAAAGAACAAAGAGAACACAATCTACACACACATATATACACACGTATAGTTTAAATGGCGAAAGATTGTAAGAGAGTGATGTAGACAAGATTACTCATGTAGACAAGATTACTCCACACAACATAGCTTAAGAGAAGGAGAGAGAGAATCTTACAAGAGAATGGCTTAAAGTGGTAGCCCCCAAACTCAAAGGGCCACCTCTTGCGGAGTTGGTGATTTGGTTTTTTTTATTAAACTAAGCTGGTGCCAAAAAATTAGAGGCCACTCTAATTTTTTTATTAAACTAAGTTGGTGCCAAAAAATTAGAGGCCACTCTTTACACTTGAGTTCATGGGTGGTTCCTATGACTTATTGCATGAACCTTCGTAAGATAAGTTCTCACTAACTTTGTACAATTGAGTCATATAGGCTTATTGAAAAAATAAGTACAACACTTATGCTAAAATAAATGGTCGAGAGGCATTATTGGTGTTGTTAGTGACTCCTTCTCAATTTCCATTCTACACAACATCAACTCACTTATCCGTGAAAATTAAAGACAACACATTAATTAACCATTACACGCGTAGCTATCTCAATTGTAATGCTAGCCACATACAACAAAAAAGTGCCCAATATCGTAACATCTTCTCACTCTCATAGCAAACCAATGAGCTTGTGCATGCACAAGGAGGAGCTCTAACTCTCCCACGGATGAAACCTCTACCATGAGACATCAATTATTGCATGGACGCATGAACGTCTATAACTACGAGGGAGTCACAAAAGTCAATGACGCTCGAGTCCATACAATACTTGAAGGAGTCGATGCATGGAGGACTTCTTATTAGCTTTGAAATTTTTAAGCCGCTTCATATATAGTATACATCGTATTGTCCATTATACACACATAATCACAAATTTTATATATGTTACAGAGGACTTCTTATTAGCTTTGAATTTTTTAAGCCGCTTCATATATAGTATACATTGCATTGTCCATTATACACACATAATCACAATTTTTATATATGTTAAGGATGGCTTCACTTAAACAACAAGGTGAGCCTCACATTGACATTCTAAAACAATAAAAAGTAAAATAAAAGCAATCAAATAAAAAAACCTATTAATAAACTAAAACAAAAAAATATTTTAATGCTACCATAAGAAAAATAGATTTAATAATTATAAAAATAATAAAATAATTTAATAAAACGAACCATTAAAAGGCCCCTAAACAGAAGGAGTCTTTTACAAATTGAAATATTAAGAAAAATTTCAATGAGTCAATACTTTGCATCATGGGATCAAACGAAAAGCATCTTTCCAGATTCTTCATAACAAGTGATAAAATTGCGAGCTACCCATGATCAACATTGGAATGTAATCAAATGATGAAATGATAATGCCTACCCAATATATCATTTCCATGACCTAAACAATTGTGTCAATTTGTTAGATTCACTTCATAAGGTAAAATAGGTAATTGTGCACCAAGTAGTCTACAATGTGTCATCTCAAAGAACGGACATCAAGTGATAGGCTACTGTGGTGTTGTTATAACTTGTTTATTGCTCAATGCCTTAGATTTTGGAGCACTTTTCTCCCTAGGAACTACATAGAGAGAGAGAGAGAGAGAGAGAGAGAGAGAGAGAGAGAGTGTGAGAGAGAGAGGAAGTTTTGAACAATGAGCGCGCCAGCTCGCGTTGACCGACATAAGGGAACATCGCCACTTGGACACACACACACACACACACACACACACACACACACAGAGAGAGAGAGAGAGAGAGAGAGAGAGAGAGAGAGAGAGAGAGAGAGAAGTGGCAAGAGATGAGGGGCAATGGAGCAACAATGGTTGCAAGGGAAACTATGGCGCTCTCCTAGATGTGCTAGTTGAGATAGCTTCACACAAACCCAAAGACCCTTCTCCACCTCACCTCCCAAAACCTTGAGATGAAGTAAGAGCATGACCGTCTTCAATTGACTATGTGTGTGTGTGTGTGTGTGTGTGTGTGTAAGGTGTGAGCATGAACGTGTGCGAATGACTGTGTGTGTAAGGGTAACTTGAATGTACGTGTGTGGTAATGTGGTCAATTAATGTGAAATTTGTGGAGTGTGTGTATGGGCTTGTGTGAGTGAGGGGGCGAAGAGAGGGTATGCTACAATAAACTCGATGACCAAAGAAATAGCAGCGTGCCAAACTGAGGGCAAAGCCAAAACAGGAGAGTTGGCCGTGAAGGTGTGAAACGCAGTAGACGAGCAGGTTGTGGAGGAGGAGTGACAGAGGCGGATAGTGTACAGGGCGGCCACGGGCAGAAAAGTCCATGAAAAGGGGCGAAATGGTAGCTATATATAGGGGTAGTAGTGGCGTAGTAGTGTCAGCAACAGTGTGCGAACCGAGGCCACAATGGAGCGTACAGAGGCGCAATGGCGAAGAAGGTGGCACGCAAAGATGAAGATGGCAAGGCGGAAGCGGAGGGCTTCTGTTTGCAGAGCTGTCGGCATCACAATGGCGGGTACGAGTCTGAGGGGCATCGTGAGGTAGCGGCAACGTTAGGGTTAGGCAAAATTAGGGTTTTGACAAGGTTTAGGGTTAGAGAAACAAACTGAAGCTAGGGTTAGGGTTCTTGTTGTACAACATTTCCTCTTTCTCTCTCTCTCTCTCTCTCTCTCTCTCTGTGTGTCTCTCTTTGCTAAACAGAGTCCTCCATGTCGTTGAGATCAAATTCACACCCCCAAAGTGCAATGAGTGACTTACGGTGCCGATTTCAACAGATCTTGGTAAACGCAACACATGTTTTTGAACGCTCCTTGCCCAGTGAGAACATGTGGAATATAGGAGACAACTCGTCTTGTACCCCACAACTCTGTGAAGGTTTGACGACCGGGCTAGCACTTGTTTCTCACCATGTTGGAGTGCACACAGTTGACGATGTCAAGGTGTATGGGAGCTTTGAGCACATAAGAAAGAGTATTGCTTTCGGTCATGGAATCTCTGCCTGTAGATTGGACTGTGAGGAGAGGCTGGGCCGCCATTGCTGCTGCACAAAACCTGCAAGAGGAAGACGGGAAGATAAAACCCGAATGAGCGTTGTAGCCTCTGTGTGTGTGTTCTCTCTCTCTCTCTCTCTCTCTCTCTCTCTCTCTCTCTCTCTGTATGTGTGTATGTGTGTGTGTGGGGCGCAATCTAGGGCTGTAGGCAACAGGTGCTATAGTCTGTTTTGCTGCCACATGAGGAGGCTCTATTTTTGTTTCTTTTACTTGTGCTTTGGTTTGCTCGCTCTCAAGGCTTGCATACATTAGGGCAAGTGCTCATAGAACCCATGCAACATTGTTTATCAAGCGCAAGCAGAGAACCCTGTGGTGCTTGTTAAAAGTTTTGGAAGAACCTTGACGTGCTCGGGGGAAGAGAAGGGTGCGTGGGTGGGCGGGGGGGGAGATGGATGTCTCTTCATTTAGGTCTACAAGCTTCGATGCAAGCTGTCAGATGTCTGCCGGGTAGTAAAGCCCAGAAGGGACCAGTGAGACCAGGGCCGCGAGGGTCTCTCTCTCTCTCTCTCTCTCTCTCTCTCTCTCTCTCTCTCTCTCTCTCTCTCTCTCTCTCTCTCTCTCTCTCTCTCTCTCTCTCTCTCTCTCTCTCTCTCTCTCTCTCTCTACAGTGAGTCGACATCGGTGGCCCGGACAGATGCTGACGTCCAAAGGAGTGGAGGTGGGGACAATATCTTTTTTATTTTTTGCAAAACTCACAATTGTGAGTGAACTATATTAATCATCCCAAAAAATTACAAGGTCTTGCCATGCTCATGTTGAGCCATGACATCATCCAGGGACCATAATTACATTGGCTATCTTGGCAGCCACCCCTAACATCCCGCCCCCTTATCCTTGATACACAAGGTCAATTATCATGTTCTTCTGAGCTCTTCCATTTACCAATGGCCAAGATTTTCCTCCTTCCTAGGCATTCCATCTGCTGACAAAAGGCACAAGTAGTCCTAGATCAATCCTCCAAGTTTTGCTTGCGCCCGAGCGTCCATATTAGCACTTTGCTTTCTTGTATAATTTCTGCGAAGCTTGCAATCTCAGAACCTCCTTCAAACACACGGCGGTTCCTTGTCTGCCATACATTATGCAAGAAGAAGTACCTGACGATTTGAGTGTTGATGAGGAGGGTAGGAGTACCTGAATGCTTACCTCCAAGGAATAGATCAGTCTTGAAAAAACCAATTTTCCATGTTCTTTGGACCCATTTGCATATTTTCCCTACGAGGCCTTTGATAGTTGGGCATTCCATGAATAGGTGGGCCAAATCTTCACTGGCCAACCTACACCCCAAGCATCGATCTGACCCAATCCCTCTCTCCTGAATCTTCACCCCCGTCGGTAGAGCACCCCAAATTACCTTCCATAAAAATACCTTCATGTGATGCAGAACCTTTGGCTTCCAGATTTTCTCCATCACTTGCTCCCACCTTTCCTTCGGCCATTGTTTTTTCCATATCTTGTTAAGGGGGCTAGACCAATTCTTCTTATGCATCATTGTATGATAAATGCCTTTAGGATGGGGTTTCCATAAGAGATTGCTTCCGGGCCATTTCCAGGCATTCCAGTCAAACTCCGAATCACAGATTGGCATCACTTTATTGTCAAGCTCTTTCATCACTTTGTTGACAAGCAAAACCTCTAAGCTATTAAGTTGGTACTGGGTAACTAGAAGGTCAATGGTTTTCCAGCTCTTGCTGTCACTGTCCCAAAAGTGCCCAAGTCGATTCAGACCCTTATTATTCAGCTTCTTGACTGTTTCTATCTAATAGGAATTTTTTGGCGGATCTACAAATTTGGAAAGCCAGGGGACCCAATGCAAAATGGAGTTCCTAAAGTATCTGGTTTCTTCCCCCCACTTTTGGACTCCTACTGCTCTATTGCATTTTCTTACCAATTCTCTTGAGCTGCCCCCCAGTCTTAAGGTAGACCACGTCGGGGCTAATGGTTTGCCATGAACCTCTACCCTTCTCCACTTTCCACCTTTCGAGCCAAGTTTAGCTGCTTCTACCATATCTCTGATCATAACAGCCAACCAATCTTGATCCTGTTTAGCCAAGGAAACAACAAATTTGGCGCAACAAGCTTCCACATGGGCCACAGGGTTGAGAATTCCAAGGCCTCCTTGATTCACTGATCGAGCAACTGATTCTCAACAGGCCCATTGCCATGGCCTGTAGGATTTCGTGTTGTTCCATAAAAACCTTTTTACTGGTTTTAAGAACTCTTTCCGAGTGACACTTAGCCATCTTGAGAAGCGGGCTAGTGAAGGCAATATAAGGGGTCATAAAGGCATTAATCACTTTTATCTGACTTGGGAATGGAAGAAGAGCATACTCCCACCTACTCATTTTTGTTTTGATTTTTTCAAGCACCCACTCAAATCTTTGCTTGTGAGTTACGTCCAACCCCAAGGGGGCTCCTAGATGTCTGAAGATATTCCCTTTTGTCACAATCTCCCCCGACCAGCCAGAAGGGTTGAATGAGTCATTTTCCGACAGGGAGATCAGCCTTGACTTCTCTATATTACACTAGGACCCCGAAGCTACTGAGAATACTTGTACGATTTCTAGAGCTTTCTTGATGACCCGGGGGCACGCCTTCAAGAAGAGGAGAGAATCGTTTGCAAATAGTTTTGCTAGCAGTTGGCTATTTCCTGGTAAAGCCAAGCCTTGCAACTCCCCTCGTTCCGCACTAGCTTCGAGCATCGTGATTAAAGGATGTGATCCTATGGCGAAAAGAAGGGGGGCCGGAGGGCATCCCTGCTTAATAGACCTTTTGACCTCAAAAGAGCCCACAATTCTATTGTTAAATAGGAGCTCTGACTAGCTTTCAACCCTCAGTACACGTACCAGATGACATAGGCAAGGCCCAAAGCCCATAGCTTCCATGACGGCTTCTATCTATGTCCATGTTATTCTGTCATAAGCCTTATCAAGGTCCAACTGCAGCAGAATGCACTCTTGCTTTATGAAAGTTGCATATTCGATGCCCACCATTACTGTTAAGTATGGAGCCTGATTTACCCTTGTAATTTTCTGTGGTAAAAGCGCACATTTGTAAGGCCCCCATTATGAGGAGAAGCCATCGTGCGTGAAGGAAAATCACTCAACGGAAACCAAAATTTTCACGGACAAGAATCAGGGGCAACTTTAGAGGCCTCGGGGGCGGAGGCCCTCGAGACTTTTTTTTTCTCGCCGGAATATTATGGCCGGACGGCGGCCGGAAAGTGGTTGGAAAACAACCGGTCGGTTGGCCGGTGGCCGGTAGTCAATGGCCGATGGCCGGTGGTCGGAAGTCAATGGCCGGTGGCCGGTGGCCGAATTCAAAAGCGGACTTGTCTTCTCAAGGGCGGCCACACATGGATGGATTGGAGGGTCCGATTTGGACTTATTCGCACAAGGGCGGCTACACATGGCTGTCTCTCATAAGAGAGGGCAACCCTTTTGGCCTATAAAAGGAGGCCATTTCTACACACATTTCATAGTGTGAAGTTGATGCAACAAGGTGAGTGTGAGGTGGTGAGAGTGAAGCAAGGCGGGAGCTCCCTTTGTAAATTACTTCTTGTTTTGAAGTACTAAAGCCATTGAGTGGCTGCTTTCCCGTGGACGTAGCCCACATTGGGTGAACCACGTATATCGTGTGTACTCTCTCTCTCTCTCTCTCTCTCTACTCTATAATCTCGTGTATGTAAATCTGTCTCTCTCCATTAAGTAATCTACTCAATTATCTATTTAGCTACGTCTTATTTCCTAACAACTGGTATCAGAGTAAGGTTTGCTCGTAGCTAAATTATCTCAAGGAAAGAATTCCTTGAATTGAGTGGGAGTTATGGCGGAGGATGGGAAGCTCAAGATTGAGAAGTTCAACGGAAAAAACTACCAACATTGGAAGATGCAGATTGAAGACTATCTCTACCAGAAGGACCTCTATTTGCCACTAGGCGGTCTTGCGAAGAAGCCCGCAATAATGGCAGATGAAGCATGGATTGTCCTTGATCGAAAGGCACTAGGAACAATCCGGTTAAGCTTGGCGTCAACGGTGGCCTTCAATGTTTCGGAGATGAAGACCACGGAGGACTTGATGAAGTCACTTGACGACTTCTACGAGAAACCATCGGCATCCAATAAGGTATTTCTTATGAAGCGCTTGTTCAATCTAAAGATGGCAGAGAATGGTTCAGTTGCAGAACACCTAAATGACTTTAACACAAACATAAGTCAACTTCGATCAGTGAAAATCAATTTCGATGACGAAGTGCGAGCTCTCCTTATACTATCATCACTACCGGATAGTTGGGACAGCCTTGTGATGGCTGTAAGTAATTCTATCTCTGGCACAAATACTCTTAAGTTTGATGATGTTGTGGGTGTTCTCCTAAGCGAGGAAATGCGAAGGAGAAGCACAGGAGAATCATCAAGTGCTGCACTATCAGTGGAAACAAGAGGAAGGCCTAAGGAGAGGTTCAAAAACCAAAAGGGTCATGATCGCTCAAGGCGGAGCAAGTCACGCACAAAGTCAGTTCTTGAATGTTGGAACTGCGACAAGAAAGGCCACGTCAAGAAGGATTGTTGGTCCAAGAAGAAGAAGGAGACAGAGTCTCAAGACAACAAGCCAACATCGGAGGCCAATGTGGCAGGTAAAGTAGAGCAAGATGCTCTAATTCTCTCATTAGACAATGTGTCTAATTCTTGCATAGTAGATTCCGGGGCTTCATTCCATGCGACACCACCCCAGCAACATTTCCAAGACTACACCAAAGGTAATTTTGGGTATGTATACTTGGGAGATGATGAAGCTTGTGAGATTGTCGGCAAAGTTACAGTTTCTGTCAAAACTGCTAACGGAAATGAATGGAAGCTTAAAGATGTTAGGCATGTTCCTTCTCTTCGCAAAAAATTGATCTCTACAGGATAATTGGACGATGAAGGTCACAACATTGCATTCGGAAACAAACGGTGGAAGATCTCAAAGGGATCTTTGGTGGTTGCCAAGGGTGAAAAAGTCGGTACACTTTACTTGTGTACTGTTAGCACGCAACCTTCAGCTTGTGCAACAACTACAGAAGTTGACAGTGCGGTGTGGCACTACCGACTCGGGCATATGAGTGCCAAAGGAATGCAAATCCTTCAAACAAAGAAGCTTCTACCAGGTTTGAAAGAAGTGGACTTAGAGTTATGTGAAGATTGTGTTTATGGTAAACAAAAGAGGGTAAAATTTCAAAAATCAAGAAATGAAAGAAAAAATAAAAAACTTGAGTTGGTTGATTTTGATGTTTGGGGTCCTGCAAGTACACCATCACTTGGTGGCTCATTGTACTATGTAACATTCATAGACGATGCGACTAGAAAAACATGGGTTTATGTCATGAAGAATAAATCCGATGTATTTTCCATATTTCAAAGGTGGAAAGCCTTTGTGGAGAATGAAACAGGTACCAAGGTTAAATGCGTCAGATCCGACAATGGAGGCGAATATTGCAGCCAAGCTTTTGAAAGCTTTTGTGCTAGCAATGGCATTCGGAGGCAAAGGACAACCCCAAGGACACCTCAAAAAAATGGGATTTCGGAAAGGATGAACAGGACACTCATGGAACGAGCACGAAGCATGCGGCTACATGCAGGCCTACCGCTTGAGCTTTGGGCAGAAGCTGTAAGTACGTCTGTGTACTAAATCAATCGGTCACCCTCAACGGCATTGGATGGGGGAGTTCCAGAAGAGGCATGGACAGGTAAACCGGTGAATTATGCATTTCTCAAAGTGTTTGGGTGTGAGGCTTTCATGCACATAGATAGAAGCCTAAGATCAAAGTTAGATGCAAAGTCCAAAAAGTGTTTCTTCATTGGCTATGGAGAAGGAGACTTTGGGTATCGCCTATGGAATCCTGAAGATGGTAAAATCTTAAGGAGTAGGGATGTAATTTTTAACGAACAAAATATGTACAAAGATGACTTGGAAAGAAAACAAACAAAAGAAACAGGTGATGAGTACATGGAGCTTGAGGACGGTGAAGACTCAAGGACTGCAAACGGTGACAATGTGCAACAACGTCAACCAAATGAGGAGCCTCAACCTATTCCCCGAAGATCTACAAGAGCAAGTAGAACTCCAGAAAGGTTTGTTCCTTCCTTCAACCATCTCTTGATCTCAGATTCTAGAGAGCCCGAATCATATGAAGAAGCTATGCAACATGAATCCAAAGAAGAATGGACGAAGAGCATGCAAGTGGAGATGGACTCACTACATCGCAACCAAACATGGGAGTTGGTTGAGTTGCCTAAAGGTAAGCGGGCACTTCAAAACAAATGGGTGTACAAGCTAAAGGAAGAAGAAGGTGGGAAGAAAAGGTACAAGTCTAGGCTTGTGGTAAAAGGTTTTTCTCAAAAGAAAGGTATTGACTTCAATGAAATATTTTCTCCTGTTGTAAAAATGAACTCAATTAGGCTTGTCTTAAGCCTTGTGGCTGCTCATGATCTAAATCTCGAGCAAATGGATGTAAATACGGCATTCCCTCACGGTGACTTAGAGGAGGAAATCTACATGCTTCAACCAAAGGGGTATGAAGTAAAAGGTAAGGAGAAAATGGTTTGCAGATTAAAGAAGAGCTTGTATGGTTTAAAGCGAGCATCAAGACAATGGTACTTGAAGTTTGATCGATGGATGTTGGATCATGGATTCACAAGATGCAACTCGGATCACTGCGTCTACACGAAGAATTTGGGAGATGGGAAATTCATCATCCTAATGTTGTATGTTGATGACATGTTGATTGCAAGTGCTAACATGCAGGACATCAAAGACCTAAAAGAGGAGCTGTCCAAATCTTTTTCAATGAAAGATTTAGGTGCTGCAAAGAGGATACTTGGTATGAAAATATCAAGGGACAGGACGAAGAAGACAATAAAGCTATCTCAAGAAGATTACATCAAGAAGGTACTAGAAAGGTTTGCAATGCAAAATGCAAAACCAATTTCTACACCTTGGCCTGATCATTTTAAACTAACGAAGGATATGCGTCCAAAGACACAAGAGGAGATAGCCTATATGTCTAAAGTTCCATATGTTGCAGCGGTAGGTTCTCTAATGTATGCTATGGTCTGGACAACGCCAGACATTGCACATGCAGTGGGAGTTGTGAGTAGGTTCATGGACAACCCAGGTAAAGAGCATTGGCAAGGTGTGAAGTGGATACTTAGGTATCTAAAAGGGACAACAACAAATGCTTTGTATTTTGGAGGAACTGATATTTTTCTAGAAGGGTATGCTGATGCAGATATGGCAGGTGACAAAGATACTCGAAGGAGCACGGTTGGAGGCACAACAGTAAGCTGGGCTTCAAAGCTGCAGAAAGTGGTTTCACTTTCTACGACGGAAGCAGAGTATGCAGCAACGACGGAGGCAAGCAAAGAAATTCTGTGGCTTCACAGATTCTTAGAAGAGCTTGGATTCAAACAAGACAATTGTGTCTTGTACAATGATAGCCAAAGCGCTATCCATCTTGCGAAGAACTTAGCCTTTCAGTCAAGGACAAAGCACATTGCGGTGAGATATCACTTCATACGCACTCTTTTGGAAGAGGGACAGCTAAAGCTAGGAAAGGTGCATACAAGTGAAAATCCTGCAGACATGTTTACAAAGGTGGTCAACAAGGAGAAGTTGAGCTTTTGCTCATCTTCAATCGGAATTCAAGGATAAAAAGCCAGAATGGAAAG
This sequence comes from Adiantum capillus-veneris, assembly GCF_014529385.1. Taxonomy (NCBI): domain Eukaryota; kingdom Viridiplantae; phylum Streptophyta; class Polypodiopsida; order Polypodiales; family Pteridaceae; genus Adiantum; species Adiantum capillus-veneris. The sequence goes on along the minus strand of NC_140960.1, from coordinate 79,288,080 downwards.
CAGTCACAGGTTTGGTTTGGAGATTAGTCTCCAAGTGGGAGATTGTTAAGTATGGAGCCTGATTTACCCTTGTAATTTTTTGTGGTAAAAGCGCACATTTGTAAGGCCCCCATTATGAGGAGAAGCCATCGTGCGTGAAGGAAAATCACTCACCGGAAACCAAAATTTTCACATACAAGAATCAGGGGCAACTTTAAAGGCCTCGGGGGCGGAAGCCTCCGCCCGCGAGACTTTTTTTTCTCGTCGGAATATTCCTTTTCGCCGGAATATTATGGCCGGACGGCGGCCGAAAAGTGGTCGGAAAACAACCGGTCGGTTGGCCGGTGGCCAGTAGTCAATGGCCGATGGCCGGTGGTCGGAGGTCAATGGCCGGTGGCCGGTGGCCGAATTCAAAAGCAGACTTGTCATCTCAAGGGCGGCCACACATGGCCGGATTGGAGGGTCCGATTTGGACTTATTCGCACAAGGGCGGCTACACATGGCTGTCTCTCATAAGAGAGGGCAGCCCTTTTGGCCTATAAAAGGAGGCCATTTCTACACACATTTCATAGTGTGAAGTTGATGCAACAAGGTGAGTGTGAGGTGGTGAGAGTGAAGCAAGGCGGGAGCTCCATTAAGGGTATAATCCCTTTGTAAATTACTTCTTGTTTTGAAGTACTAAAGCCATTGAGTGGCTGCTTTCCCGTGGACGTAGCCCACATTGGGTGAACCACGTATATCGTGTGTACTCTCTCTCTCTCTCTCTCTCTACTCTATAATCTCGTGTATGTAAATCTGTCTCTCTCCATTAAGTAATCTACTCAATTATCTATTTAGCTACGTCTTATTTCCTAACAATTACTGCCAAGATGTTATCGTAGACGGATCCCCCTTTGATGAACCCATGTTGATGGGGAGAGATGATTTTGGTTAGTAAGGGGGCTAGTCTGAGGGCTACTGCTTTAGCAATAATTTTGTAGGCCACCGACATCATCGTTATAGGGCGCCAATGTTTCAGTTGAGAACAACAAATCTGTTTTGGGATGGGTTTGATAAGCCCTCTCTTTACACTTATCTCCAACGACACGTCGACAATGGGTTTATTGGCCAACCTTGTGACTGGGACCTTGAGATCATCCCAAAATTCTCTAAAGATTTCCACCGTCATCCCATCCCAACCAAGGGACTTTCCTTGCCAAGGGATTGTAATGCTAGTGAACATTCGTCTTCGGAAAATGCCCCCTCCAGGCTATTAGCTTCTGAGTGGGGAATCTTCTTCTTGACACTCTGAAATAAGGTCCCTCTGGCTTCGTCCAGTTCCTGGGACTGGATCTCTAGCCGTCCAATGATTTGACTAAGATAGCTCAACATCAGACCAGCCATCTCATCTTGTTATGAACTGTTATCCCTTTCTCATCATAGAGTGAGCGGACGTGGCCCCGGCTCTTCTTGATTTTTAAAGCCCTAAAAAACAAAGCTTAATTCGAGGCTTCAGGTTGTAGGAAAGACTCCCTGGTGAGAAGCCTTGCCTTTTTATATCTTCTAGCTGCTCATTAGCAAGGTTAGATTTGGCTTCGAGCCATCGTTTGTGCTCATTCTCAGTAGCAAGCCCATTGGCTTTTATGGAGGTAAAAAATTGTACCTCCGTTGTAAGATGCAAAAGGTGCACCTCCCTAGCTTTTTTGATTCGGGGCTGGAGGTTTTGATTGCTTTCTAGTAGTATCTTTCAAAGATACTAATCATGTGTCAAATGTTAATGTAATAATGGTGTATCTTATTCACTCTAACCAATAAAATAATTTTACATTTTTATAAATAAATTCTTCCTTTTTCATTCAACAGTGTCCTTGCAATAAGTATCTTCTAGTTGCATCATCCAATCAAAAAATTGAATAATCTTTTAAAAAATAATCTTCCCTTTTTCGTTAGTAAAAAGGAACACATCACTATGAGGGCAAAAAAATGAATCCAAAATTGTATACACATATTTGAGTCCTTTTTTAGTAGGCCCAAAAAGGTTGTGTCAAGTTGGCATTTTAAAACAATTTAATGAACTAAAATCATTGCAATCAGGCAAGTAGTAGGTCCTCCCAATTTTCGAAAGTGAGCTTATAAGGAGAATCTATGATGATGCTTTGTTTTTTTAAGAGCAAAAGTAGAAAGAAAAGTGCACAGGGCACGTGGTGTGGAGATAGAGGAAGAGAAAGAAAGGGAGCCTAGGCTTAGATTTTTTCACGCGCTATGCCGGCTCGATGGCGGAGCACTTCAGATTTTGCGTGCAGGCTTTGGATGCAAGTGAAGAATCTCTCTCTCTCTCTCTCTCTCTCTCTCTCTCTCTCTCTCTCTCTCTCTCTCTCTCTCTCTCTCTCGTTTGCTGCACACAGAGAATCTCTCTCTCGTTTGCGGCTCGGAGAGTACAGGCTCCAGTTGGAGAACTGATCGCTATTATCGCTCACAGGGGTAGGACAATGTGTGTGCAATAGAAGGCAGGCAGGAGGATGAAAACCTCAATGTTGAGTAACAAGGGAGGTTGCGTGGACGAGAGACCATCTTAGACACAGAGCCAAAGGAGCGTAGCAAGGATGCATGGGCCAGTCTCGTGGAGGACACACAAAACCAAACCACGGTTCTGAGCTTAGGTTGCGAGAGAGCTAGCAGGTTGCGATGGAGGATCATGACGCAAGGTTGTGATTGTCAGGGCACATGAGAACATGCAGGATTAGGTCAATGTTGGTTCCTCTCTCTCTCTTTTTGTCGGTGTTGTGAATTGGACTACCAATGGTTGTTGTTGTTGTTGTTGTTGTTGTTGTTGTGTGTGTGTGTGTGTGTGTGTGTGTGTGTCTTCCCCTTTCAAGCAAGCAAGAGGTGGCGAGAAGATGGGTTGGGTACAGGGTAGAGAATGTCTTGTGGAGATCGTTGAACCCAACAGCCATGGATCTTGTCGGGGAGAAGGGAAGGAGGGGGAGGGGCAACTGCACGACATGGGCACGAGGTTGCGTGGGAACGGTTGGAGCAAGGCACTTTTACTTCTTGGGATGGGTAGGAGAGGAATCTTGGGGTTTAATTAATTAATAGTTGGAGAATGGACCCAGTAGTAGTTCGAACTAGATGTATGACTAACTCCCTTCTTCCACTTCGGACTAGATGTATGACTAACTCCCTTCTTCCACTGAGGCTTGTTTTAGAAAGCACACAACTAGTAGCCCACATAGAAGTGATAAAATGGTTATATATCCACATTTATGATATGGCCTTATGCTGTGGAAGAAAAAGGCTTTAGTCTCGTTTTTTAGCACTTTTAAGGCATTAATTTTTTTTTCTCCAAAACTCACAATTGTGAGTGAAATATATTAATCAACCCAAAAAATTACAATGTCTTGTCATGCTCGTGATGAGCCATGACATCATCCAGGGACCATAATTACATCGGCAACGATCCCAACCAACTCGCCCCCTTATCCTTGATACAAAAGGTCCATTATCATGTTCTTCTATGATCTTTTAATTACCGATAGCCAAAATTTTCCCCCATCCTAGGCATACCCTCTGCTGACAACAAGGCACAAGTAGTCCTAGACCAATCCTCTAAGTGTTGCTTGCGCCCGAGCGTCCAAATTAGCATTTTGCTTTCTTGTATAATTTATGCGATGCTTGCCACCTCAAGACCTCCTTCAAACACACGGCGGTTCCTTGTCTGCCATACATTATGCAAGAAGAAGTACCTGACGATTTGAGTGGTGATGAGGATGGCAGGACCACCTGAATTCTTCCCTCCAAGGAATAGATCAGTCTTGTAAAAACCAATTTTCCATGTTCTTTGGACCCATTTACATATTTTCCCTATGAGGCCTTTGATAGTTGGGCAATCCATGAAGAGGTGGGCCAGATCTTCACTAGCCAACCTGCACTCCAAGCATTGATATGACCCAATCCCTCTTTCCTGAATCTTCACCCCCGTCGGTAGAGCACCCCAAATTATCTTCCATAAAAATACCGTCACGTGCTGCGAAACCTTTGGCTTCCAGATGTTCTCCATTACTTGCTCCCACCTTTCCTCCGACCAGCATGGTCAAATGGGATCAATGGTGGAGGAGGAAAACACGGGGCGCGCCAATCGTGGACTGTCAGATTTGACAATCGGCCCGAATTTACTAGTCTGTCCGAATTTACAAATTTACCCCAAATTTACTAATCGACCCACATTTACAATATGAGATACTCGAATCCCCTATATTTCAATGAACGCATGTGGGCGTAGTGGTTAGTGCACATGGCTCGCCGTGGGGAGGTCGCAGGTTCAAGACGTGGGGTGCGGATTGCCCCGAATTTACAAGCCTACCCGAATTTACTTTTCTCCCCGAATTTACAAAATGTCCCGAATTTACAAATGTTCATCTTATGGTCTGCATCACCTCAATCGTAGATCTTATAAAATATTCAACATCTTATTGACCAATATTCCCTAAATGTTGCATTCCTCTCCTTGCAAATACAAACAATAAAAATTACTAGATTAAAGATAAGTTTTAGTATCTCTCTGGTTGTGATTGCGCAAATGCGGTGCGTGTGCAAAGAGCAAGAAGGGAGAGAGAGAGAACACATGATGTGGGTGGAGTAGCTCAACACTATGTGTGTTAGAGAGTCCCTTATTCTTCTATCTAGTAAAGAATAAGGTGTACAAGTAATGGCCGATCGGACGTTTTTGACATGTCTGACCGAGGTAAGAGGCACATCGCCTTTATCCCAACAATCTCCCACTTAAAGGCAAATGTGCCGATAAGTGGTACTAATGTGAAACCTAGTAGTATGTACAATAGGTAAGGGAGGAAACTCGTCTCAACCTATGCCTATTGGCTCTCTTGAAGCCAATGCATGCCATTGTGTAGACTAGCGATGTACGAAAGCATATTCTTTGCTAGAATCAACATGCATACTATTGGAATTAGGGTTGCAGGAAAACACACACATCTTGGAGAAGACAAAGGAAGCTCAAGACACAATAGAGAGTGTATTACTTAGTGTGTAATGGAAAGATTAGATAGCCCTAGAGTGACGAACGCAAATACAATGCACGGGGGAAAAGACCTCCTAGCGAGGGAAAAAATGCTCCGGCTGTCCGAAGTATGTTCACACACATCACTACCACATGTATATGGTAACAAATCCCCCCTGGGAGTGATACGATGAATAAGAGCTAGCACATAGAGTATAAGGAAGTGCCATGCCCTGAGGACATGATCAGTCCTCAAAGGGGAGCAAGCCCAAAGCTTTGCGAAAAGCTTCAAACTTCTCACATGAGACAATGCCTTTGTGAAAAGATCTCCAAGGTTGTTATGTGTTGGCACATAACCCAACCTCATCTCTCCTGTTGAGAGCCTCTCCCTGACATAGTGGTAATGCACCTCAATGTGCTTTGTGCGAGCATGAAAATCTGAGTTCCTCTCAATTGTCAATGTGCTCTGATTGTCAGTGTAGATAGTGTTGGCAGTGTCCTGTTCAACACCCAAATCATCCATAGGGCGTCTGAGTCATACACACTCAATCGTAGCTGTGAAGACTACCTTGTACTCAGCCTCACAACTGGAAGTGGCCACAATAGGTTGCTTCCTTGCTCAACCAGGATATGCATGAGCTGCCAAGCATGAAACAAAAACCTTTTGTGGACACTCGTGTGTCAAAACAACCATCCTAATCTGAGTCCGAAAAAGCATGTAAGTCTGACGGCAATGATCACCCCATGGGATAAAACAAGCCAAGATGTAAAGTGCCATTCAAGTAGCAAAAAATCCTCTTGAAAGCCTGCCAATGCTTAGACCCTAGGCTATGCATTAATCGCTGACCTATGAGATTGCAAACTGAATATCTGGCTTTATGTTGCATACATAAATGAGGCATCCGGCACCAGTTTGGAAGAGTGACATCGGCAGGATCACCAACATCATGAAGACTCAATTTCAGAAACTGTTTCCATGGGAGTGACAATAGGTTTGCAATTCTCAAGTCCAAACTTACATAGCAATGTCTCTATGTAACTTTTCTGACACAAGGCTATACCGCCATCACACTGCTTAAGTTGTATACCCAAGTAATGATGCAACATCCCCAAATCTTTCATCTTGAAAGTAGCATTCAAATTAGCCTTAAATTCAGCAATATGTGTCTCATTTGGTCCAGTGATTAGCAAATCATCTACATAGAGAGCCACAATTAGAAGTACATCACCCTCATACTTTACATACAATGTGCTTTCTATTGGACTTTTACGAAAGCCTCGTTTGACCAAATGAGTGTCAGCCTTCTCATGCCAAGCACGAGGAGATTGCTTCACCCCATACAAAGCTTTCTTACATTTGCACACTTTATCCTCTTGTCCTTTCTTGACAAAACTGTGAGGTTACTTTACATAAACTTCCTCAAATATGTCACCATTCAAGAAAGATGTAACAATGTCTGACTAATGTACATCCCAACCAAAATGAGCTATCAATGCACATAGAAAACGCACAGTAGTCATACGACAAGTGGGAGCAAAAGATTCTTCATAATCTATGCCTTTTGCTGTGCATAACCTTTTGCAATAAGTCGAGCCTTATAGTGATCAATTTCACCCATCAAGCTTGCGTTTCAACTTGTATGCCCACTTCACACCAATGGTCTTTTTTCTAGGAGGCAAATCACATAAAGTCCATGTGTAATTTTTATAAGTGCATCATATTCAGATTGCATGACAGCCATCTAATTTTTTGAATTTCGTGCTTCATCAAAAGATAGAGATTCCTCAACATCATGTAAGCTAGACACAACTAAAGCATAACAATCTGATGCGTAAGATGCATGGCGAGAACATGAGTGAGTACGACTAGACAAAGGTGCATCCAATTTACTGTCAGGCAAAGTATGCACAAGCCATTTAGGCATACCTCTAGCCTGCTCATTCTCAACCCTTTCCTCATCAAGTACATCATGTACATCTACATAAGTAATAGGCTGATCTGTAACATTTTCAGAAACCCCCATAAGTTGCTCATTGATATCCTTAACACCAACAAGGAAAGTGTCCATGTCATATTCCTCATGCATAATCTTCAAATCCAGCTCTTTACGCAACTCTTTACGCAACAATGCAATTTTTGCCTCATTGCGACTTGCATAAAGACCAGCCAGAATATCCCAGTCTGTTTTGCAGATTTCACTGAACAAATGTGAGGAGTAATAGTGTGCTTCAAAGAAAACACAATCAATGCATGAGCCTGTGCATCTTTTTCATCCCAATGAGCTTGCTCAGCCGTAGGCAAAACAACTCTAACAACCTTGCAGCAGCAAGACTGCAACATCCTCAACATAGTCTATATCCTCAACCAGGACGTACATCAATGCCCTGCATGATGTCCCAAATGTCCTTCGACACAAGAACATGTTGCATCATATAAGCCCACATAGGGTAATTGTCCCCATCCAATCTGTCCTCAGAAGCAAACATCTTGAACACATTTGTATTGTTGTCAGCCATGGTAAATGCTGCACCTGATGTGAAAACTACCCAAAACGAGGAGAAAGAAAGCGGGAACAACATGTGCTATATAGCACAAACCATAGAAGACTGTAAGGGACCTGTTATGTAGAAAACGTCACTGAAATTTTTTTTGCACAAAATGACAAAATACAATGTGCAATACTTTTTGTAGTGGAAACGGAGGCCGAAATGAGCTCGAATCAAAAACTTTGGTAGACCGAGCTCTTCGAGCACTTCCAAAAATATTTTTCGATCTCCGAACGCTCACCAAAGCTCACAAAAAATCGGAGAAAGTGAGCAGGCGTGTGCTAGAGCTGCTGTGGCGACTAAGCTCGGGAGGACGCAACTTGCTCTGATACCAATTGTTGGAATTAGGGTTGCAAAAAAACACACACAACTTGGAGAAGATGAAGGAAGATCAAGGCACACAACAAAGAGTGTATTACTTAGTGTGCAATGGAAAGATCAGATAGCCCTAGATTATGGGCGTACATACAATGCATGAGGGAAAAAACCTCCTAGCAAGGGCAAAAATGCCCTGGCTCTCCTAAGTGTGTCCACACACATCACTACCACATGTATGTGGTAAAACATACCCCGCAGGTATCTTGCAATGACTTGCACCACTCCATGATGCATCATGCTAGTGTCAATCATTGCATGACTAAGAACCCTAACTGCAAACGCTCCCACTGTAGCTGCTATGTCGGGTATTGACATTAAGAGGTCGTACATGAGAGTCCCAAAGGCTGATGACAAACACATAATTTCTACCAGCATATCCACACCAATCGTATCAACTCCGTGTGCAGTGACCTCTACCAATCTATCCGCAGTAGAGGTGCCACAAAGCACATAAAACTTTGCAAAAATTCGACAAAGTCTCCTCTATAATTGGAGCAAAATCTCAACCATAAAACCGCATCCAAGATGCCAAAGTGGGATAATCTCTCGACCACTACAAAATGACAAAAATGTGTCAACCAAAAGTATGGCAAAGTGGGATTAAACCTTGACCACTATAGTCTTCGAAAGAGGACTCTAAACCATAAACCACAACACCACTCAATGCCAATGAGTAGAAATGCCAAAATGGCTCCACATTTTCACATATAATGGCACACCGCACTCAACGTACATCACCGGAGTGACAACGCATAAGCAAGCACCAAAAGAGTTGTAATCCAAAAACTTGATCAATGCAAAATCAATGCTCTGAAGAGAGCTCATCGGCACTTGAAAGTGTTCACCAAAACGCATGTACAATGGGCATCAACCATGTGCCATCACCATTTGCAAATCCATCCGCAAAGACCATGAATCCAAGCACAAAACCACTACCGAAGTATCCTATGAAAACGTGTGGAAGAAGCTCCAACTATGTGATCCACAAACAATGTCTCTCAAGAGATCTCTTCGATGGTGTGTAAACGCCTTCGTGACTCTTTGCCCAAATCTACCAAAGAACCCTCAAACCACAAGCTTTGCACAAGCTGCAATTGCATCTTCAGCTCAAAATTTATGCACCCAACTTGGAGCACCTATCGTGCTTCCAAAATGCATGAAACTCGCACACTATGCAAAAACAAAAAACCTGTAATTTTTGCATACAGTCAGTCTGAGCTGAAGCTCAGCAAAACGGTGAGGAATTCGCAAAAAAATTCTTCTGCAAAGTTGTAGGTTACGTTGAAACGAATGAGCATAGCAGATCTATCTTCTACAAGAAGAAAAACAAATATGAAAACAGTGTTGTTGCACACACAATTTTAGGGCAACACCTTCATCTACAGTCAATCTTCCACATTGTCTTCTGAGCTTCCACAAGAGCCAAAGCTTTCAATATTTCTTGATCTTTCCATCATCGAGAGCAAGTGAGCTATCGCCTCAAAGATCTCAAAGCCGTCGTGCTCCCCGCCATCGCCAAGCCGTTGCTCTGATACCAATTCTGAGTGTGTGTGCAAAGAGTGAGAAGGAGAGAGATAGAGAACACTGATGTGGGTGGAGCAGCTCAACACTATGTGTGTGTGAGAGAGCCCCCTATTCTTCTAACTAATAAAGAATAAGGTGTGTACAAGTAATGTGTGATCGGACATCTTTGACATGTTTGAGCAAGGTAAGAGGCACACCACCTTTACCCCAACACTAGTGACCTATATGAGGCTTAGTCTCATTCATGCTTGTTCAAAGCTACAAGTGAATATTGATGCACCGCAAACATGATCATTTAGACGAGTGTACGGGGGAGGTGGTACTATTTAAGTCCCATTTTTAAATAATCACAAAAAGATGCATCCTCCTTTTTGTTCGCATGGGGACTCCTAGTGTTACGAGCTGGGTTTAGGCTTCGAGTGTTGGAAGCGACACGTTGAAAAAGTGGTGTCATTATTTGTATGGTACTCAATTTCGAAATAGTTTTTGACCATGAAAGTATGAGATGGTTCACACAACAGTCTGATTCAAAGGTCAAAAGGCAGGGTGGGTTGCAATTTTTTAATATGACTCAAAGTTCTGGTATCATAAAGGACGATACAATGTGGTAGTTGAGGCTCTCAATGGTATGCCTAAGATCAACTCTCTTTTGTTCATGAAACTTAAAAGTGAGTTTTTGAAGTCTCTTAAGGGAAAATGTGAGTATGATGATGCATACTCCAAGGTATGGAGTCAAGTTAAAAAAAAAGGATTTTTCTCACTTTAATGTCTATAGAGTGTTTATTTCCTCCACACTTGGTTCTCCTCTTTCAAGTGATGAATTTACTAGATAGAAGATTTTTTCCATTGAAGAAGGGTACCTACCTACTCCACAAGGGGAGCTTTTTACCAATGTATGCAGACATTCAACACCATCTTTTTGAATATCACGATTGTCCAAGTGCATGGCACCTAGGCATAAAGAAGACTTATGTACTCTTACAACAACAATTTTAATAGACAATTTTACATGGGCATGTTCAAGATTATGTCTGACATTGCCAAAATGTCAAGTTAACAAAGTAGAGTGTTTGAAGACAAGATGAAAGGCTGAGGGACACAACGTGCTCCACCCCATCCACTACCACTGACAATAAGCACTTGATATCTACTTCTGGGGTGGCCTTATCCATCAGTGGAACATCCTCTGGAGTGGCACTAGTGCTATCCACAACAATGGATTTTTTCACCACTTTCTCAAGCCTCCTCGGGTAGTCAAGCAAAATTGCCTGGCCTTTGGTCTATTGGGTTCATGGGGACACCCTGTGGCTCCTTGGCATCCATGATGATGGTGCCAATTTACAAGTGTGGCAATTATACCTCCTTTGAGTCAGGTTCCTTAGTTGACAAGGAAGATGAAGGTAGTAATGCGAGAAAGGTGATCCACCCCTTTTGCTTCTTTAGTGCCAACACCCATGGAGCCTCCTAGTCCAAGAAATGGCTTGCATCATTGGAAATTTCTTGAAACCGTCTCAACCGCTTCGAGTAATATAATGCAGGAGGTAGCAAGGCACCTAGATCCCTTCATGTGGGGAGGATAGCTACAACATATTTGAAGATGTGCTTGATATTGAGTTCTTAAGCCCCTCTTTTATAGTAGGGCCCTTTCTTGAAAAAGACAATTTTGCTGAAAATAGCTCAATAAATTGCCATGTTGAATAGGGCAGTCAAATCACACTATTACAATGGACTTTCCCCTCATTATGATGCCAAGATTTTGATAAAATATACAAAAATGGTACTCAAGAAGACTATTGCTGAATGAAAAAATATATTTACCAATCTGTAAACATTCAACATAAAGTGAAGCAATGAATGCAAAACTTTGATGGACCAAAATATTTGGTGAAAACATCCTCAAATTGTGACCTTGGAGATGAAATTGAGCTTTTTGAAGGTCCTCAAAGCCCATAATGGCTAAATGTTCTGGCATGCTGTAAAGAGTCCAATGCTTGTTAACTTGGACAACCTCCAAAGTATCATTGGGCATCCTCACTATAATGTCAAAGCTTGCAATAGCTCCCTCAACTTACTACAAGGGAATGCCCACTCCAAGCTTGCAAATCCAACGATCATAGTGAAATGGTACGTACAACGAGGTAAGGGATTTTAAATAGTGCATTCCAATAACTGATGCTCCAACCCTACAACGGTACCTACCTATCTCCATTGTGTATGCCCTCCACAAAACTCCAATTTTCTTCTAAAAGCCTCTCCAAATCCTCATAGTGCACACCTTTGCATACAACATTGTGGTTGTCTCCACAAATAAAAACTCTATAAAGATATGCACAAAACAATGAGCAACACCCACTAAAGCCCATTTATTTCAATGGGTTGGTTACGGCACATAAAAAAACATGGAATGGTCTTTGAATGCCATTCATAAAGGAGTTCAAGAAGAAAATTCCACCTACAAATATGGATGCAAGGCTCTAGTCACTGAAGCAAGATGTAAGCCAAAATGTTGGGTTCCATGTTATGCAAACAAGATGTGCCATGTTATAGGCTCCTAAATGGGCCAAAAGTTGAACTCTCTCCACTTGTGCATGGAACATCAAAGTATCCTCTTTTGCAACTCTGGGCATATAAGGGTGTTGGCAGTCAAGGTGAGCCCATGGAATTTCAAAGAGAATAAGTAAAATGAAGACAACAAAGTATACATCAAAAAAGAAGAGGCACATGATTGCAGCTATATTTTTTGTGTCTTTTAATAAAAATCAATGCTTCAACTTTGGTGGATGTCCACATTTATTATTCCCTAATGTAGTCATTGTTTATCTACTCCCTTATGTGCAATGCAATTGTACATAAGTGACTAGTCATTTTTATTCCCCGATGCAGTCATAGTTTTCTTCCCTAATGCAGTCATTGTTGTCTACTCCCTTACGTGCAATGCAATTGCTCTAAGTTTTTAGCCTTCTATCAGTCATTACATGGTCAATTTTGTTCAATAGATTATACTTCATTTGTCAACTACGATTTTGTTAGGGGTTATTTCTTATGTCGGCGGATGCACTTTGGTTATTGTTTGGTATGCCTATTGTGTGGTTGTTGATGGAAAAATCCTCTAAAGAATCAACCTAGTTAGCTTCTTCAGCTAGTGCTTGAGGGTGACCTTCCCCCCTTCCTATCATTTGTCTTCTTGTGACATGGCTACCTGCAAGCCAGTGCATGGGCTTCTTGCCTTTGAGTCACCTTCTTCAAGCCTCTTTAATTTTACAAGTTGCACCTATTTGCTTCTCCTCTTCATTGATCAACATTTCTAACAGTAAATTCTTCATTCATCTTCATCTCTATTGCACCTTGCCCTTAGATATGCAAGAATGGGGCCAAAGATTTTGGACCTTAGCTCAAAAACTTGTCTCCATGTAGTAAGAAGGTAGTGGGTTAAACAGTAAAACAAGGATTAGTCAGGGTTAAGAGGTCATTGGGACTTAGATGCTCAAGGATTGCATCATAGAAGTAGGCAAAAGGACTCAACTAGTCCCTGTAGGGAGATGGTCGACAAAGCCTTGTAGCAACAAAATAATGAAAACAAAGTTTCTCCACCACCTCTTGATGGCTATGGTCGCAAAGTACAAAATCTAGAGAGGAGATTGAAGATATGCATGCCAACATTATTTTGCAAAAAATAGCCAACATGTTGTGACAAGCATGATCAAGTAATCATGAGTCGGTTATGAGAGAATAATGACTTTTTTTTTTGATAGATAAGTTGTCTCACTAGTAGTACAAGCAAAGTTGCCCTCCGTGTTGCATGCTCCTTTCACCATGAAAAAGAAAACCTCTTTCACTTCTCTCTTGTGTGGATGCCGTGCAACGAGGTGGTAGATCCTAATAGTTACAAAATAGAAATGCCAAAAGTGAAGAGATTCTTCAAGATAAGGAAAAACACTAAAAGAGAGCCAAAGAAACATGACTATATGGATAATGAATCTAAATAAAACTCCACAAGAGGTAAAACCAAGATTCAAGTCTAGAAATTAGTAGTCACCCACAAATCTGTTCTAAGGAGATGTGACTAAGGCCACATGGCTCTAATACCACTTCCGTAAGACTTTAAGTTGGATAGCGCATGGTCCAATTCATAGCGCGCGCGCGCGCACACACACACACACACACACACACACACACACACACACAGAGAGAGAGAGAGAGAGAGAGAGAGAGAGAGAGAGAGAGAGAGAGAGAGGACACTCAAAGCTAAATCAAAGGGATAATCTACTTTATTGAAAACATGAAGTAAGACTCACAAAAGACTAGCCTTTATAGGCTCTACCCTAGGGTTTATATCATGCCCAAGAAGCTACTGATTTCTCAAACCTTAGGCATATGCTTATTGTGCAAAGCTATTCTTACACAACAGGTAGTCGACACGAACATGTCATTTTCCACTCTTTGTTGGAGTTAACATAACAAGGGAAGCCCACTCGGACTCTAGCTTTCTATAGCTTTCTTACATCTTGTCACAAAGCCTCTTGTTGTATTTCTCCCATCCTCCTCAACTTTTGTCCCTTTGGTTGACAATGGTCTTAATTTCTCTACGTTTGTGACACCCCTTAATTCAATATACTGTACTGAAAACAACTTAAGATACTTTGCACATGTTTATAGGGCTTATGGTGTGAGTGCGCAAATGCGATGCATGTGTGGAGAGTGAGAAGGCATAGGGAGAAGGGAGAGAGTGATTGTACTACATTTTGGTTTGAGTTTTCGCTCCTATTCTAGAGGAAACTCTGTTGAAATCATCCCAGGCTATTCACCATAGAGTTTTTTTGGCTACATTCTCTTAATCGTGGCTGTGAGTAGTGCTTCCGAAAGAGAAGAGTACTCTCCAGGCTAGATCCATTCTACAAAGTAGTACCAAACCTCTTCTTAAGAGAGCCATAACTGAACATCTTGTAAAATGGTCAAGTTATCTTGAGAAAGATGCTACTTAAGAACATGATAATGTTTCACGACATAATCACCCTACCTTTATGTCAAGGTGAGGACATCTCAACTCTTTGAAGTGTGGGAGGATGTAAGATTCATGATTTTCAAGGTTGGTTGAAAAATTAGATAAATTCTTTTCCATGTGTACATAATTTAATTCCCATCATTTTTTATGTTTCTATTCAATTTTTTGGTGTTTTAAAGTAGAAAATAAGACCATTTCCAATCTCTACTAGCTCAAAAACACTTGGTTCAGTTTTGGAAAAATTTACTTTTCCTTTCTTTTTATTTCTTTTGCTATTTTTAAAAGCAAAAACAGGGCTGGATTTTATTATTGATATGAAATGCTTCTTGTACAACCTTGTAGTGCTTTAAAGTAAAAAACAAGGCTGTTTCCATTCTCTACTAAACTAGATGAACACTTGGTTTTTTTTATAAAAAAAAATTCTTTTTCTTACTTTTTACCATTTTTTTGCGAAAAGCAAGGTCAGATTCTACTATTACTAAGTCTTGTTAATCTATTGTTCAATATTATAAAAAATTTTCTTTTGTGCTTTTCATGTTTTTTGACAAAAAGCAAGGTTGTTTCCTAGTTCTATTAGCCCATGCGAAGCCATGGTTCAATTTTAGAAAAAAATTCTTCTTTTGCTTTTAGATGTGTCTTGAAAAACAATATGCTTTTTAATAATATCATATAGCCCAAAGGAAATTATTTTTAACAATCGACAAATGTGCATGGGATGGTCACTCTAAGTAAAAATGGTGAGAAACGAGATAAGGTTTATAAAAAGCAACACCGTAATTACATTGATATAGTATGGTGAGCACTCTAATTATGTCAAGGTAGTACAATAATGCCGTGGTCACTCTCAATTAGATTAGTAACTAGTCTTCCCTTTGGTTAAGTTTAATGAGTATGAAGATGAATGGTTAGGGGATGAGGATATACCAGTATAAGAAAAAGCAAAGTGTACCTTGTTTTTAGAGAAAAATGAATGTTTTTAAAACATTAGCTTTTGGGGGGAAAATTGGGCACCAAAATTTCTCTCTCCTGCTCCCTCTTCTTGCCAAAAATCTATATAAGGAGCCCTTGTGTGAGTATAAGAAATATAGACCGTGACATATATATACAAAGATCTCCTACATACCTATGCATGCATGGTGAAGCAAGCTCTCCATCACCATCTCTGTATTCTACGTAAAATATTTCACTCCTTATACACAAGAAGAAGAAGTTCTCTCTCACTATTTCTCTCTCTCTCTCTCTCTCTCTCTCTCTCTCTCTCTTCCCCTTTACTATCTGCCTTCTCCTTTTATGGTGATTGCACATTGGCAACCTCGTGGCATAAACCTCTATGTAGCTCTCATCACCACTATCTTGTGGCAACATGAGAAGCCTTTTGAAAATAAAAAACTACTCTTGGACTATATAGTCTTTGGAAGTATACGTGTTGATTCTTGCTTCTCTAATCATGTTTACACATTGATGTTTGATTATGGTGTTAACTCATGACCTCCCTCTTATTATTTTTACTATTTCTAGTCATGGGTTGGGCTTGTCGGTCCCGTACGTGCATGATCATTGATTGAGTGATCGCCGATGAGAGACACGCCATAAACTTCAGTAGACAAGTATTTAGTGTTTTGATCGACCGAGTGTGAGCGCATGTATGTGAATGGAATGAATACATAAAAGAACCACAAGTATTTAGTGTTTTGATCAACCGAGTGTGGGTGCCTGTATGTGAATGGAATGAACCACATAAAAGATGTTGTAACCTAGTTTTTGGGTCATTCTCAAAGGTACTAAGGCAAAGTGCACTTTCTCTCCTTATCTCTCCCCTTATCCTCTTGATGTTTGGGTATGTGATTATGTGTGAGCATGAGAGAGAGAGGGTGTGTGCGATTGAGCATCGGCGACAATGTGGCAACGGCAAGGAGGTTGAGCAGTAGAGGTGAACCCCTTCTTCACTATCGTGTAATATTCCCTTTTTGATGGTGACATAGAGAGGTGAGTGACACACCATCTACACTATTGAGCTTTTATGCAACAAGACTGTGTGCTTGCAACCTTCATGGCTCGTGCACAAAACTGTTGTGGAGCATGAGAGGCTCAAGCTCTAGGTGCGGGATGATATGTTATTTTTTTGGTTCTCTACATTTTTGTAGGAAAAGTAGGGAAGAGTGTGTGTTTTTTTAAGGCACACTATCCACCATTGCTGCTACACAATATTCATCGTAGGAGCAGGAGAAGACAAGGCTTAGTTTTTTTGTGTTTATTTCTTGTTCACAAGAGAATTCTTTTCTAAAATTGAACCATGGCTTCGCATGGGCTAATAGAACTAGGAAACAACCTTGCTTTTTGTCAAAAAGCATGAAAAGCACAAAAGAAACATTTTTATAGTATTGAACAATAGATTTACATGACTTAGTAATAGTAGAAATTGACCTTGCTTTTTGCAAAAAAAAAAAGGTAAAAAGTAAGAATAATAATAATAAAAAAACTAAACCAAGTGTTCATCTAGTCTAGTAGAGATTGGAAACATCCTTGTTTTTTACTTTAAAGCACTACAAGGTTGTATAAGAAGCATTTCATATCAATAATAAAATCCAGCCCTGTTTTTGCTTTAAAAAATAGCAAAATAAATAAAAAGAAAGAAAAAGTAAATTTTCCAAAACTGAACCAAGTGTTTGTTTGAGCTAGTAGAGATTGGAAATGGTCTTATTTTCTACTTTAAAACACTAAAAAATTGTACAGAAACATAAAAAATGATGGGAATTAAATTATGTACACATGGAAAAGAATTTATCTTATTTTTCAACAAACCTTGAAAATCATGAATCTTACATCCTCCCACACTTAAAAGAGTTGAGATGTCCTCACCTTGACATAAAGGTAGGGTGATTATGTCGTGAAACATTATCATGTTCTTAAGTAGCATCTTTCTCAAGATAACTTGACCATTGTACACGATGTTCAGTTATGGCTCTCTTACGAAGAGGTTTGGTACTACTTTGTAGAATGGATCTAGCGTGGACACTTCAAATGCTCCATTCTTGAATGTAGTCAAAAGAGAATCATCAACAATGTGATTCAAGTTGGATATGTATTCCTTGAGTAACCTCAAATGAAAAACCTCATGCACCTTGATGTGTGGGGGTAATAGTAATCGATAAGTTGGACCATTTATCTTCTCTATGATAGCAAAAGGTCCACAATACTTTGCGCTAAGCTTCTTGCAATTATCCCATTGAAAGAGGTATGCATTTAAGTTTCACTCTTGAAGATACCATATCTCCTTTTTCAAAGAGCCCGGTAGATCGTTTAGGGTCATCATAACTCTTTTTTCTATCCTAAGCAGTCTTTATATCTTGGCATATAAGGTCAGTCTATAGTTGCATCTCATTCATCAACTCTTTAAAAGCTTGCACTCTAGTAAGCAGATCCTACCATAAAGTTCTGGAAAAAGAGACATTCCAATTGTACACTAATAGGATGAGTTATATGCAAATTCACTCAAATATAAATACTTTGTCTGGTTGTTCTGTTTATGCATACAATAACTTCTTCCTTTTTTCAAAAAACCCACAAAAAGTGGGTGGATATATTATCAAACCAACAAAAAAATTACATCAGAACTTCTCAAAACAAGCCATGCAAACAAACCAAAACAACTATAGATACCTAAGTACATCAGCTACATAGGGGAGCCACCCCATCCGAGCAAGACCGAACACCAATTACCAGAACATCTCCAACATACATCGGCTAATAAGGGAGCCACTCTCACAAGGAAAACAAAATGACACATGAAGAGACATCACCAACCTAAATAGGGTAGTAGTAGAGCCAAAAGGGCCGGGGCCCAAAGTTCCCATCACCATACCTGGTCCTGAGAAGTGCAACCTTGTCGAGGTCATTGTCACAAATGTCTGCAAGCCCCTAGAGCCATAGGAGAAGAAATAGAAGAATCAACAGCTACCAACACCATAGAAATCAGGTCATTAGGGTGGGCCAAGCACTCGCATGATAAAGAAAGCCACTAGCCTAACCATTAAAAATAACACCAACACGCATGTTGCATCCGGCGCATAGAAACACACCCGACCCATAGCCTCGTGCCATGATCCTCAGAGAACCTACCCCAAATCCATGCTCTGCATACAAGGAGAGAGCTCGTCGTAGACAAGCACGGCCTCCCACTATCCAGACCTACTGACAACACCATACTTGGAGACCATTCTCATCCCAGAGAGGAGGCGATAAGACCTTCATCCCCCAAAATTCCAAAAAAAAGGGTGCATATGGTTGGGATCCACCATCCCCGCCCTGCCACAGTGTCCTCAATGGGCCCCCCAACCCTTGAACCGACCCCGCAAGTTGAGAGGACATGTAGGCCCACCAACCCACATCATACCCTAGCCCGCTCATCTCTTCTATGCATACAATAACATCTTAATATATCTTCAACGATTTGATTTGTTCTCTCCATTTGACTTTTGGTCCAAGGATAATAAGCAATGCTAAGAGCTAATTAAGTTCCTATAGCTGTGAATAAGACTTTCCAAATTTTTGAAGTCAACTTTGCATCACGATTCAAAATTATGCAATGAGGTAAACTATGATGTATGAAAACACCTTTCATGAAAATTTGAGTTTTTTTAATATATGTAAACATTGTTTTAACCAAAAATAAGTGAGTCATTTTGTAAGCATATGAGCCACCACAAAAATAGACTTATATCCAAGTGATGTAAGAAGTTTTGTGTAGAATCCACGGCTATGTATTCTAGTTTCATTTGAGGTGCATTAATTGGATGAAGATTACTAGGGTGTCAAAGTTGCTTGGCATTAATGCATTGACACGTTAAGTATCTAGTAACATAACACATCTTGCTTTAATCCTGGTAAAAAGAAACTCTTTCTGAAACTAGCATAAGGCTTAATGCAGTGAGGATGTCCTAGAGTAGGGATATCATGTCTAGCAATCATCTTTGTATTCTTAGTAATGAAATAATCATTGATCAAACTTCATGATCTATCAGTCTCCCTTCTTGAGAAAAAACATTGTTGGTAACTTATCCACTTGTATCCATGAGGACAACGAATTTCTTTGTGAAACTTGGAAGTCATAAAATAGGTACATTTACCAAATATTCATTAAGTTTATCAAAGCTAATTTGATCATGATCAGTCCAAGTAGACACTTTACCCTTCTTGAGAGTGTTAGTGAATGGTGATGCTATCCTAGCATAACCCTCAAGACAAGCACGATGCCACCCTATCAATCCGAGAAATCCACGTACTTTTTTGGCAGAGTTAGGATAGGCCAAGACAAAACAGTTTCAATCTTACTTGGGTCTCTAGAAACACCATCCTTTGAAATAATAAATCCCAAATATCCCACCTTAACGATGAAAAAGTTAGATGTGCTTTGCTTTGCATAAAGCTGATTTTGTTGTAGAACTTCAACTACTTTGCACACATGATGCTCGTCCTCTTCTTGACTCTTAGAATAAATAAAAATAGCATCAAAGAAGACAAGAGCAAAGTCATCAAGATACTCTCTAAAGAAGTTAGCATCGAATGTTGATGGAGCATTAGTAGGTCCAAAAGGCATAACTGTACGTTCATAATTTACAAATCAAGTATCGAGTCTCTTTGATATATCTTTCTCTTTATTCTAGATTTGATAATATTCAAATTTGAGACTAGAGGGTGTATCTTAAACAATCCTCTATATCACATGCGATCATAGCCTAATAAAAAACCCTCTCTACACATTTTGTGGATTGGAATGAAACTACCCCTCTTTCTTCATAAATGTGTTACTTTTTAAAAAAATTAAATCAAAATTCCCTTACTATAAGTGTAAATCTATAAAAAAAATATGGACTATAATATATGTTCTTATTGAGTGCACATGATACACCTACATACTTACAAAATGCACCTTCAAGATTTCTTTGTGAAGATAGATGCTCCATGTAATTGTTCAAGTAACTCATCAATTCTAAGTATGGCATACTTATTCTTGACAGTTATATAATTTAATCCGTAGTTGCTAATGCAAAGGCATAGAGTACCATGCTTCTTCTAGTTGAAAAGAACAAACGTAGTCTTTGGAGAAACACCAGGATAATGTAGCTTTGGTAAAGTAGTTAAGCTACTCTTTGAGTTCATTAGATTC
Source organism: Adiantum capillus-veneris (assembly GCF_014529385.1). Taxonomy (NCBI): domain Eukaryota; kingdom Viridiplantae; phylum Streptophyta; class Polypodiopsida; order Polypodiales; family Pteridaceae; genus Adiantum; species Adiantum capillus-veneris. Next base: position 79,267,491 of record NC_140960.1, on the reverse strand, counting down.
TAGTACATACTTTTTGTACAGTCTACAAAAAACTTGTTGAGCTCTTGGAACAAGCTCTATTGCATGATCAACTTCATGCATTGCCAGTAATTCTGTAAGTTCTTTCAAAAAAATGTCATCAAAATCAGTACACCATTCTGGTTTGAGTGTTCTTGATTTCTTTTCTACAAGCTTAAGCTTCACACTGTGTAAATAATCTCATTTCTCATATACCCTTTTAGTAACTTAGTGAACTTTACAAGCTAAACTTTAAGTTATACTCACTTATATAAAATAATGACTATAGAGTTGTGCTTATTTACAACGTTGGTGAAGCTTGTTTACAATGCAAGGTTGCATTATTTGTCTTAAGCCATTCCACCCCTAAAATTATATCACAAAACCCTATAGTCAATGCTCTAAAATGTGTTGAAGTTTTTAAACCATCTAAATTTTAATCCAAATTACCCACTGAAGAAGAAGGTTTAAGTTTCCTACCCATAACTAATCCCACTTTAAGGCTACTATCAGGGTGTTCGTGAAGATTGAGATGCCTAATGCTTTAAAGAGAGATGTAAGATTAAGTACTTCTAAAATCAATCAATAAGGTAAAAGTGTTTACCCTTAAACTCTGTTGGAGTGTAAAAGAAAATGCTCCATGATGTGTAATCGTAGCATGAAAAAAAGCATGTCACTTGTTTATCTCCATCTTTTGGCTCTGGTTTAGTCTCACCTTTTGGGACTGTGAAGGCACACTTTGGGTAGCACTATTGATGTTTGGCATCAGTAAACCTTCTACATAGTTTCCTATGTATCTCCGTGAAACATGACAAATTATTTCCCAAGTCAAGCTATAGATAGCATTATCTTTGCCCTGATATTGTCTATCCCATGGGTCTCCTATGATATGAGCTTCTGTGGTTTCAGGACCCAAGGCATCATAAATGCTAGACTCTCGTCTATATCTATGACTGTTTTGGTCAAAGTATATGCTCGTTTGGCTACAACATCGAAGCTTGATTTTCGATGGAGGAGAGTTTGGCTCTGAACATATTTTGGGTTCACTCGGGTAAGATCCTTCAGTTCTAGAGAGGATGGGCTATAATAGATTCTTTCCTCTGAATTGAACCATCCTTTTTTGTCTATCACTGGGCGCACTTCTATGAGTTGGTATGTGGGCCGTTCAAACACTAGTTGATCCTTTTTGTAAAGTTTCCCTATTTAGTCTACATAGTGTGCATATGAATTATGTGTACTATACAATGCTAACACCATTCTGTTTGATGTTTCCCTTAGACTCGTGAATGATTGCACACTTGTGGCAGTGGATGCAAAATCATTTGCAAACCTAACATTCTTCTCAACATTCGGTGGTATCTGGACACCTTGACCAAATTCATGCAAGAATTTGTTGTTCAAAGAATCCATTTTAAGCTTTTCACGTGCATGTGCATCTTTATGCTAATTTTGAACTTGCAGTGTTTTTAGTGGTGCTTCTAACGGTAATGTAGAATCATCTGATTGCATTAAAAGTGACGAGTTAAATGCACTTACATCGAGATTCGTATTTCGAATTTGCTGTGTACCTTGCTTGGCAGTTGATGTGTCCCTGTTGTTGGGATTTCTTGGACAATCTTCAGAAAAATGTCCACCATTTCATCCACAATCTGAGCAATACGCCATGACTGGTGGTATTTCAACTTGCTCTATCATGTCAAGCTCTTGAAGAGGAGCTCCTATTTCTGTGCTTGCCAAGTTGTCGGCATATTCTTTTAAAAGATCAAGCATCAAGCTGTAGATTGCTTCATCTTGACCTTTGTACTGTCTTTGGCTTGGTTCTTCCATTAGATTGGCTTCTATTGGTTGATTTGTTGGATCTTGCAATTCTAGCTCTCGACTATAAACCTGACCACACTCTAATCCATGTACAATGACCCTGATTGCATATGCACCAACTGTATGTTTTGCTGACTTGTGCGGATTTCTGGATAACCACTTGGGTTGATTTTCTAAACTTCTATGTGCACTTCATCTTTGAGCTTGCAATACTTGGCTCCACCGAAGTCTGTGAACATTTGGGAGTTCTCTGAATCTGGCTTTACTCTCATCAATAGGATCTTGGCTCTTGTGTTGCTTTTGCTTCTCATCATGTATCTATGGCCTTCGGAATCTGCATATAAGACTTTATCTCCATTGTAGCCATATAGCTGTAAAATCTGCTCTGTTGCAGTTGTGCATGTGTCAGCTACTAGCTTGCTCTGCTGTAACATTTAATGGCCTAATAACTTATGTGTAGCGGAAATTAGCATGAACATAGTGGGCATTTCATTAGAATAGATTCCTAATGAGAATTACAAGAGTGCTTGGGTGGAGAGAGCAACAAAAAGCATAACACCTAGTTAGATAGCATCAAAAATACTTTCAAAAGAGAGAGAAATTAAGCTATTGATAACAGTTGAGGACCGGATTTGCATGGAGCCGGTCCCCCCTCCAAAAGGCTTTGTATTATGGTTTCTCCCATTAAGAGAGACATTGTACAATACAATTCTTTGTGTTCCTTCGAGACTAGCTAGTGCAATGAAGATGGAAGCTTCATGCACTAAGCAAAACACTTAATCAAACACAACTTGAATTATCCCCGTTCTCAGACCCAAGACCTCACACACCTTCGAAGATGGTGAGAGCTAGCAGGGTATGAGAGTAGATTGAGAGGAAGAAGGAGTATCTTACGAGAAAGATGTACATCTCCTCACATAATCACTCATATTAGCATAGCTTAGCTTAGTAATTAGCTTGGTAGAGAAGATGTGCATGCATTGAAGCTTGGCTCTTGGTTGGATTTGCATCCACATGCCAAGAGAGTGTTGATGTAGGCTTCTATCTCACAAGCTTGGACTAGGTGATGAGCTCTCCATTAAAGCTTGGGAGGAGATAGAGTATTCTTTCTTCACACATGAGCTTGTGTGAGTGTGTGTGTGTTAATGCCTTGCAAAAATCAGCCCCCTCTCTCTCTCTTGGGCGAGCCCTTGCTGCTAATTTGGTCTGGCTTTTGCCTCATTGGCCCTCCCCAAGTCAAGCCAATGGGTGTTAAGCAGCATAAGTGATAGCCTTCTGACATGTGTCCCCCTTTCCCCTTTTGTGAGAGCTTTAAGTAATTAAATAATTAAACTAAACTCTCATTGGACCCCTTTGCCTCCTGGCCAATAGGAATCAGGCAAGCCATGGGGCTCCTGAATGCTCATTGGACTCCTTGGGAGACTGCCCAATAGTCTTCTAGGAGACTTAATTCTCATTGGTTTCTTTTACTAAATGTTTTTAAATTAATTAAACTAGATTTACTCTAGCTTAATTCTCATTGGTCCACTTCAAGGGTCATCCAATAGAAATTGGGCACACCTTGTGGGCATCTGGCCTAGGGAGCTGACATGTGTCCCTCATTCCCTTTGTGTAAAGGGAGCCTGTGTGTGTGTGTGGCTTTCTCTCTCATCCCCTACCTTTAGGGCTCGCCCCCTCCCATGTAGGGATGTGCAAAGACTTTTAGGGCACACACAAAGCATCCAATTTTCCCTAGGGTTGACCTTTGGACACAACCTTTGAATTTTGGCACCTTAGCATTTTGGAAGTCTTAATGGGCTGAACCTTAGGGTCTTTTTAGCCCATTGTTGCACATGGCTCTTTTGCAGATGGCCCCCCCTTTAGATCCCTATTTTCCCTCCTTTGGATCCCTACTGTGGCCGGTCTGCTAGCTTAACCAATATTCTAGCTTTTTCTCCCCTGGCCTTCCCCACATTAAATGATCAGTTTAATATGAGAAAATCATTTAGGAGAATTAGATATTGATTATTATGACATTAACTCTCTCTTGAAATCATAGTCGTCCTCGACTATGGTGTAGAGAAGATAAAGCATGTTCATGAGTCCTTTTCTTAGCGGGTAGAGGGTCCCTATGTTACCCTACGACATCATTCCACAATGGATGACTAGTCCATTTGGCGCTTGAGAGCTTGAGGTTGCCGCAAGCATGTCTGGACATCAGTCCGATCAATCTTCCATAGTAGAGTGACAAGCTCTACTTGGTGTTTGGGAGACGTCGTCTCCACAAACTTGATCTAAGCATGCATACTACTTTATTTTTGTGCACAAATAAAGAAAAAGAGAGAGTCTTATAAGACAAAAATTTTGTTCATTTTTAACATTTTGTACATTTGCTTACTCTTGGGAAGCATTGTAAGCATTGACAAGGTTTAGGTTATCCTTTAATTGTATGCCTTGCATCCATCTAGCATCTTCAAAAGGATAATTCTTAAACTTAATAAGATATCGTCGGATAGTCTTACCGCCTCTTAATACCTTGTCTTCATGTCGGAGAATGGACTCGGGCTGCAGCACCTCTTCTTGGTCCTCGATCTCTGGTGGGTCTTCAATAGTTGGTTCTTGAGGTGGCTCTCCTTTGTAAGGCTTTAATAGGCTCACATGAAAAGCATTGTGTATGAGCCAATGATTGGGCAACTTAAGTTGATAGGCCATGTCATTGATTGGCCTAAGAATCTGGAAGGAACCATAGTACCTTTTTGCTAGTTTAGCATAGTACTTTTGGTGGGCCGTAGGATTCTTGCCCGTCGTGTGCCTTAATCGAGCCTTGGGAAACTTTAACAAGACCCAATCGTTTTCTTTAAAGGCTTGGGCTCTTCTGTGCTTGTCAGCAGCAGCCTTTTGCCTTTGCTGTGAGATAGAGATAGCATCCTTAATCTTTTGGAAAGATTCTTGTAGGTCTCGGCTATACTCATCTGCAGCAAAGATCTTCCCATGTACCTTAAGTAGCGAGGGACTTTTTGATCTTCCCTCAATTACCTTGAAAGGTGCTTTTCCCGTGGAAGTATGTACAGTGTTATTGTAAGCATACTCCACTAAGGGTAAGTACTTCTCCCATTGGGATCTTTGATCTACTTCCGTTACATAGGCTTTTAGTAGATCGAGAATGGTTAGGTTAGCTATTTCACTTTGGCCATCAGTTTGTGGATGATAGGCCGAAGAGAAGTTTAGCCTTGTTCCTAAATTCTCAAAGAGACCCTTCTAGAAATTATTGGTCATTCTAGGATCTCTATCCGACACTATGGACATTGGCAAGCCATGGTATTTGAAAATTTGTGAAATGAAGAGGATTGCCATTTGATGGGCTTTGATAGTCTTTTTGACAGGTATAAAATGAGCTTATTTACTGAACCTGTCTACTATCGTCCATATTCCCGTATTCCCATGGATAGACTTAGGCAATCCAAAGATAAAATCCATGGATATGCTCTCCCATGGTGAATTAGGGATTGGCAAGGGTTGAAGCAATCCAGGTTGCTTCCCTCTATCAAATTTTATCTTTTGGCATACCACACATTTGGAAACATACTCTTGTATGCTCACTTTCATGGTAGGCCAATAGAAATATGTTTCAATTCCCTTTAAGGTAGACTGAATCCCTCTATGCCCCGCATAAGGTGGAGCATGAGATTCATACATTACTTTCTCACGTAGTGAGTTAGTAACGCATAGTCTATTGCCATAGAGAAGATAACCATCTTGTAAAGTAAATGGTTCTTCTTTCTTCCCTAATGCAAGGGCTGAAATCACATCTCTAAAATCGGGATCAATAGCATACTCATCTATCATTGAAGATAGATCATTGTGAGTTGCTATGGAAACCGCATTCACTCTCGGTCGTCTTGAGAGTGCATCAGCTACTTGATTATGCTTGCCAGCAATGTGAGCAATATGAAAATGAAATTGCGAAAGGAAATTTTCCCACCTCATTTGTTTGTCGGAGAGCTTGGTCTACGTCATGAAGTACTTAAGACTTTGGTGATCCGTTCGCAGAATGAAAGGAGTCCCCAATAAATAGTGCTTCCATGAGTCTAAGGCATGTAGAACTGCAAGGAGTTCCTTTTCGTATATGCCTAGAGCTTGCTCAACAGGGTCGAGCCTTCGACTCTCATAGCCTATGGCGTGCCCTTCTTGGAGCAAAACAACTCCAAGGCAATCACCACAAGCATCGCATTGGACCTCAAATGGTTTTGAGAGATCCGGTAGTGTAAGCACAGGTTGAGAGATAAGCTTTTCGAAAGCATTGTTCTCCTTAGCAGACCATGTATACCTAACGCTTTTCTTTGTTAGGTCATGTAATGGTCCCGCAATTTGTGAGAACTTTTCTATGAAGCGTCTATAGTATGCACACATACCTATGAAGCTTCTTAGTTCATGAAGATTCCTTAGTTTAGGCCAGCCTTTTATTACCTCTAGCTTGGATGGATCCATTTGGATGCCATCTTGAGAGATAATGTGACCTAAATACTGAATCTCTTGCAAGAAAAATTCACTTTTCTTTCGATTAACATAAAGTTTATTCTCTCTTAAAACTTGAAATATTACCCGGAGGTGTTGCTTGTGTTCCTCCAATGAATTAGAGTAGATGATAATATCATCAAAGAACACTCCAGTGAAGGTTCGATGAGGCCTGAACAGCTTCTCCATCAAGCGGTTGAATGTGGCTGGTGCATTGGTCAAGCCAAAAGGCATGACAATATATTCGTAAAGACCAAATGTAGTACGAAATGCGGTCTTTACAATGTCTTGATCAACTATCCTTATTTGATGATAGCCACTTTTTAGGTCAACCCTACTGAAGTAGGTCGATCCTTGTAGCTTATCAAATAGGTCTTCTACCCGTGGAACGGGAAAACTATTCTTGATAGTGATCCTATTTAGTGCTCTATAGTCGACACACATACGATATGTGCCGTCTTTATTTTGCACTAATAGCACAGGTGAGAAAAATGGAGATGAGCTTGGCCTAACCATACCCTTCTCAACTAACTCATGCACTTGCCGCATAATCTCCTCTTGTTGAGCTTGAGAAACTCTATAAGGAGGTTTATTAGGCGGTGAACTTCCTGGAAGAAGTTCAATTGCATGGTCATCATTACCTCGTTTAGGAGGTAGCTGACAAGGGATGTCGTCAATAAAAACATCTTGAAACCCCTTGAGAAAATTGGATAACTCTAATTCCTTTTGGTTGCTTTTATTTTCTTTTGCTAAAGCATTAGGTTTATTTTGAGAGTCTTTAACAAAAATCATGTACACGGAAATAGAGCTCTTTATTGACTTGTTGAAAGCTGGTGTATGTACAATGGGGATGGTGTTACCCATTTCCTTAGTATCTATATACATGTCTTTTTCCCTGAACTTAAAGGAGATTCTCCTTTCAGGAAATTTAACATCGGCAGCCAGGCGGTCAAACCATGGTGCCCCTAGGATTACATCCTCATGCTTGAGAGGAGAGATAAAGAAGTCCTCTTTGTCCACATAGCCTTGGACATGAAGCCTCAATTTCCCAATTAAGGGAGTGACTGAAGCTTCTTGCCCCTTGAAGGCACTGTCTGCGGGTAGGACATCTCCCATCTCGTAGGATTGTATGCCTAGCTTGGTGGCTAACTCCATAGATATAAAATTGTGAGTAGAACCAGGGTCAAAGAGAATAAAAGCATCATGTTCTCTTACCTTTCCCCAAGCATGGCATAGAGGAGATCCTTTGTGGTGAGTTTGGTGAGTCTCCTCCTCTTGGATTTCAACCAAGGAAGCTTTAGGAGGATCTTGGCGATTGTTCTTTTGGGGACAAGCGCGGTACGCATGCCCTTGTTCGCCACACTTGAAACACCGGTTATCCTTACGATAACGCTCAAGCTCTTCAGGAGAGAGTTTATTCTTACCTTTGTAGACTCCCTTCTCTTTAGCTTTGTTGGAGTTGCCCTTAGGAGACTTTTGGACATTGACCTTCCCCTTAGGCTCATTGGAACCCTTGTTTTCCGGGGGCTTATTATTTCTTTTTGCCCCCGTTTGGAAATTGATTCGAGAGGCGACCATAGTGTGGTGTATTACCGCCGATATGGTACGTGGTCTTTGGGAGTTGACATACTCCGCCATTTCTTCGGTTAAGCCCGCACAAAATTGTTGCTTTTGCTCTCCAAAATCCAACCTTTTGAAGACAGTGGCTTTGAGTTGTAGGTCCCAAAACTTGTCTACATATTTGTGGATGGATTCATTGGGAGAGAGCTTTAAGCTTTGCCATTCGGTGAGTACTTTGTCTTTGGCATCGGTGGCCAAAAACTGCTTCATAATGGAAGCTCTTAAAGCTTTCCATGTTCGTGGAGCTTCACCGTTGGCTCTTAGGCTAGACCACCATTGTCTGGCGGACTTTTGAAAGTGCATAGCTACATGGCGTAGCTTAGAGGACTCCACTATTAAGACCATAGCTCTCGACGGTGATGCCCCGTTAACTGCACGAAGGTAGGCGCACTGCAAGGCTGAAAAATCCCTATTCTACTTACTCACATGCAATTAATAATACCAACCATTTGTAGCTAGCTTGAGGACCTCCCTTCTTGAGCAAGAAAAGAGAAACCTTGAGCTCTGATACCAATGTAACATTTAATGGCCTAATAACTTATGTGTAGCGGAAATTAGCATGAACATAGTGGGCATTTCATTAGAATAGATTCCTAATGAGAATTACAAGAGTGCTTGGGTGGAGAGAGCAACAAAAAGCATAACACCTAGTTAGATAGCATCAACAATACTTTCAAAAGAGAGAGAAATTAAGCTATTGACAACAGTTGAGGACCGGATTTGCATGGAGCCGGTCCCCCCTCCAAAAGGCTTTGTATTATGGTTTCTCCCATTAAGAGAGACATTGTACAATACAATTCTTTGTGTTCCTTCGAGACTAGCTAGTGCAATGAAGATGGAAGCTTCCTGCACTAAGCAAAACACTTAATCAAACACAACTTGAATTATCCCCGTTCTCAGACCCAAGACCTCACACACATTCGAAGATGGTGAGAGCTAGCAGGGTATGAGAGTAGATTGAGAGGAAGAAAGAGTATCTTACGAGAAAGATGTACATCTCCTCACATAATCACTCATATTAGCATAGCTTAGCTTAGTAATTAGCTTGGAGAGAAGATGAGCATGCATTGAAGCTTGGCTCTTGGTTGGATTTGCATCCACATGCCAAGAGAGTGTTGATGTAGGCTTCTATCTCACAAGCTTGGAGTAGGTGATGAGCTCTCCATTAAAGCTTGGGAGGAGATAGAGTATTCTTTCTTCACACATGAGCTTGTGTGAGTGTGTGTGTGTGTTAATGCCTTGCAAAAATCAGCCCCCTCTCTCTCTTGGGCGAGCCCTTGCTGCTAATTTGGTCTGGCTTTTGCCTCATTGGCCCTCCCCAAGTCAAGCCAATGGGTGTTAAGCAGCATAAGTGATAGCCTTCTGACATGTGTCCCCCTTTCCCCTTTTGTGAGAGCTTTAAGTAATTAAATAATTAAACTAAACTCTCATTGGACCCCTTTGCCTCCTGGCCAATAGGAATCAGGCAAGCCATGGGGCTCCTGAATGCTCATTGGACTCCTTGGGAGACTGCCCAATAGTCTTCTAGGAGACTTAATTCTCATTGGTTTCTTTTATTAAATGTTTTTAAATTAATTAAACTAGATTTACTCTAGCTTAATTCTCATTGGTCCACTTCAAGGGTCATCCAATAGAAATTGGGCACACCTTGTGGGCATCTGGCCTAGGGAGCTGACATGTGTCCCTCATTCCCTTTGTGTAAAGGGAGCCTGTGTGTGTGTGTGGCTTTCTCTCTCATCCCCTACCTTTAGGGCTCGCCCCCTCCCATGTAGGGATGTGCAAAGACTTTTAGGGCACACACAAAGCATCCAATTTTCCCTAGGGTTGACCTTTGGACACAACCTTTGAATTTTGGAACCTTAGCATTTTGGAAGTCTTAATGGGCTGAACCTTAGGGTCTTTTTAGCCCATTCTTGCACATGGCTCTTTTGCAGATGGCCCCCCCTTTAGATCCCTATTTTCCCTCCTTTGGATCCCTACTGTGGCCGGTCTGCTAGCTTAACCAATATTCTAGCTTTTTCTCCCCTGGCCTTCCCCACATTAAATGATCAGTTTAATATGAGAAAATCATTTAGGAGAATTAGATATTGATTATTATGACATCTGCTGTACTTGAACTCTCCGCTCGATTTGAGTCCATGTCGATTGATTCAGTAAAAACTGTCTCCTAGCAGATTTTGGTATTGATTAGCAGAATTTCTCCAGCTTGTACTAGCCTAATCTGCAATCACATGCGAGTTGTGTCCCTATTCGTCCAATTAGAAGCTACCTTTCAATGCTTGATTTTGACAGCTTTAAAAGTTTTGCCGCTAGTGGCTTCTAGTTGGTCTTTTTGCTCGCTCTTTTTGGTTGATCTGGTTCGCTTTACGCGGTGTAATTTTCTCGGCTTTGCTTTTTTTTTACTTGCTCGTTTTTGTGCTGTTTACTCGGTTTGCTGCTCTTCTGGCTTTTTGGCAGTTTGTTCGGTGTGATTCTCCGACAGTGTGTTTTTTGCTATTATGGGTCTTTCTGGCTCTCTCGATGACTTTCATTTTATTTTTATTAATTTTTTATGAAATTTCGAATTTTCTAAAATTTTTCATATATTTATGATTTTTTTGGGAAATTTTGATTTTTAAAGAATTTTTTGAGAATTTTATAATTTTGAAGGTTTTATGATTTTTAAAAATTTATTGGGATTTTTCCCGACAATTTATGAATTTTCTATAAGCTCTTATGAAAATTTTTATCATTTTTGTGATTTATTTGTGAATGTTTTGATTTTTAAATGATTTTTTAATGAATTTTTCTAAATTTTTGTGATTTTCTAATCCCTTTTTCTGATTTATTTATTGAATTTTTGAAGATTTTTATTGTTTTTATGCTTTTTGAAGGTTTTTTCTTTGTGATTTTTGTGATTTACATTTTTTCCTTTAAAAGAAAAAATAACTTATTTTATTTAACTAACTAAAAATTACAAATTTTTAAACCTATTCTACCTGCGCTGGCGTTGACCCGTGATGACAACGGCGTGAAGAGCAGCGTGCAGCGCGTGGCTGACCTCCTGTGCTCATTACGGGAGTTGACAGCAGGAGTCGCGTGCAAAATGGCGAGACAAAGGAGAGAGAGAGAGAGAGAGAGAGAGAGAGAGAGAGAGAGAGAGAGAGAGAGAGAGAGAGAGAGAGAGAGAGAGATTGTAAATAATCATTTGGGAGAGGGTGGAAGAGAGAGAGCGGGGAGGAGAGAGAAGGTTAATAATCGGACCTTTGGGAGTGGGAAGGATTATTTATTTATTTCTTTATTTTTTGATAAATTTGAACCTTAGCACCGCAAGGCATAGTTCCCCCCGCGAGCTCGAAAAAATAAAAAAACATCTGCCATGACGTTGATGCCATACCAGACCGCACGCCAAGGTTCAGAAAATCCCCCCAATCCGCACGGAAGCTCCAAAATCGTTTTATTTTTATTTTCAAACGTCCAAAAGTGCCAAAATTAGGCTGAAAATAAGTCAAAACGCTAAAAATCACCCGAAAATCCAAAAAATCCCCATAAAGTCACCAAAAATTCTAGAAATCTTAAAATATCATCGGCAATCACAATCGAATACTTTTGACACACAAAAGCACACCAAAATTAGCAGGTTTTATAAAAACGTCAAATTCGACAAAATCATCAACCCGGTCCTCGAAAATAGCAAATCGCTCAAAATTTGGCGAATGAAAGCCCAAATGCGCTCGAAATCAAGCTGTAAAACACATTCAAAATAGCTCGTAAAGATCGCAAGATATTAATTTTTTGCGGAATTAAGCGAAGATTTATGCAAAAAATAGCAAAAAATCGCTAAAACATTATAAAAATTATCCAAAAAATATAAAAAAAATTCTTAAAATTCTCCACACATAGGGGATTAGTGCAGCCAAATAAAGCACAAAAAGCACATCAATTCAATTGCCAAACAGTTTGATCAATAAAATCCAAACTAGGCAATTAAATCGGCAAAATTAGCTGCAAAATTAGGTCAAAGTTTGACGCATTTGGAGTGTATAAACCCTTGTTTTGAGCTCAAAAATGCTAATCATTACACACATCAAATATGCAATAAAAAGTGAATTAATCATGCATATTGAGCACTTTTTAGGCGCGCGCGCACGCACACACACACACACACACACACACTCTAATAATTGGTAGTTTTTACCAATCTTTAGGTGCGCACACAAAAGGGTTAATCTTGTTTGAATTGCAATGTGATTTCACAAATCTCTAGTTACGCATGATCATAGCACAAATCAATCATTACAATTGAAAAATCATTAAGCACACATTGATTTTTAGGTGCACAATCAAGGGCAAAATAGTGCACACACACCTAAAATTAGGTGTACACACACTCAATTAGAATGTACACACACTTGATTTTAGTGCACACACACTTGCAATTGACCATTTAAACATGCAAATAGATCAATTAGGCACACAATTAACAACGCACATTCACCAATTAGCAATTGAAACTTGTCAAATTCATACGCCACCAAATCTGAAAAATTTCGGCATTACGACGGCATGAAAACGAACAATCCAAAAAATTTCATAGCATCATAGCATTAACATTGCATTGCAACAACATAGAATTGACATTACACTGCATCATGGTGGAGTCTCTACACAATCCACTTCCAATTACCACTGGATTAATCGAGCAATCAGCTATGTATCAATTACTAGCTGGAAGGTTGTACAAAAGAAATCGAGATGGAATATTGCTTTTATGCATTAATCCTGAGGAGAAAACCCAATACTTAAGTCAAGAACATATTACCATAGTAGGAATTCACTTTGCGGAAGACCAAACTATGTGACGGATATTGAGACGTGGAGTATTTAAGCCAACTATGAGGAGTGATGTTCATTCTTTTGTGACATTTTTTTCTCAATGTCAAAAACAAACACCCATACCTCATGTGACATTGTTTCAAATGTCGCCTATTCCTAAGTGGAGTAACTATCTAGTTACTTACTTATCAAGCCGAACATTTTCTGAGGATATGAGTAAACGCCGTCAAAGAGCAATTGAAACAGAAGCAATAGAATATGCTCTTATTGGAAACCAATTATATCAGAGAGATAAGGATCAATATTTGCGTCTTTGTGCAAATGAAGACGAATATATTCCCATTATAGAACAAGCACATGCTGGATTAGCTGGAGGTCACTTCTCAAGTGAAACCACCGCAAGAGCAATCTTAATGGCAGGCATATGGTGGCCAACACTTTTTGCAGATGCCAAGGAATATGTTCGAAGGTGTGATGCATGTCAACGAGCAAAAATGCCAACCTTTGTAGATAGCATGCCCTTAAGACCAGTGATGGGGGCTAGAGCTTTCGCAAAATGGGGTATAGACTTTGTTGGGCCAATACAACCACCTGCTTATAGAACCCAGGATCAATATATCATTGTAGCTATAGACTATTTGATCAAGTGGGCTGAGGCTAAAGAAACTCAAAAGAATGATGCCAGAACCACAGCCGCATTCTTGTATGAGTACATGTTCACAAGATATGGAATGCCAATAGAAATTGTCAGTGATAGGGAAACTCATTTCCTCAATGAGGTAATTGAGTATCTGCTTAATGAGTTTATGATCATCCATAACAAATCAGCTCCCTATCACCCACAAGAAAATGGACAAGCTGAGCATACGAATAAAGTTCTTAGCTCGGTATTGACTAAACTGGTTAGTTCAAGAAGGATAGATTGGGAAATGAATCTCCATGCTGCTCTATGGGCTTATAGAGTTTCAATTAAAACATCTTTAAATGCTACACCCTTTAACCTTGTTTATGGTCTTGATGCCATACTGCCAATAGAATTTCTATTGACGACACTAAGGGTAGCTAAGGATCTTGAGTGGAATGGACACGAATTGTCAGAGAGACTTGAAGATTTGGAAAAGCTTGATGAGAAAAGGCTAACAGCTGTGGCTCACATTTATGCACAAAAGGGAAACAAAAACAATTTTTTGATTCCCATTTAATAACAAAAAGCTTAAAAAAAGGGGACCTAGTTTTAGTCTATTTCCTTCAGCAACACATTCCCAAGTTTAAGAAAAAGGGAAACAAACCGTTTATCATTGAAGATGTATCTCCAAGTGGAGCAGTTAAGTTGTCCACCCTAGATGGTGAACCAATGGCTAATTGGATTAGTGGATGCCGTTTGAAGAAGTATAACTTTCCACTAACCAATGAATTGCTAGAAAGAATGCATGATGGTGAACTAATGACTAATTGGATTAGTGGATGCCATTTGAAGAAGTACAATTCCACTAACCAATGAATTACTAGAAAGAATGCATGCAGCAAAGCAACGAAAAATAAAACGACAGCAGGTTATTGATGAAGCCCAAGAAGACGCTCGGCTTCGAGTACTCAAAAGGAAAGCTGCTCTCAAGAATCCATAAATACCTATTCCCATCGACACTCTGGAACTAGATGACCGACAATGGGAATTACAAAAAGATGCAGTGTCAACAAATGATGAATGGTTAGAGGGAATGGACCTTCGCATATCAAAGTACAACTGAACAATCATAGCACAAATGCATTGGTTGATACAGGAGCTCAAGTAAATGCAGTCAGTTATTCCACATACAAGAAAGCCATAAGTCAGTCTCTTTGACAATAGGAATAGCGACTATTAAAGGATGCAACAAGAACCCAACACCAACATTGGGAGTAGTCAATTTAAATGTGATAGTACATGGATGTTCATGCCCTCATCAATTTGTATGCTTACTAGATAAACACATGAATGAAACAATGATTCTTGGAATCTCATGGATGCGGACGTACAAGGCAGTACCACATTGGGATACCAATCAGCTCAAGCTATCACTTAAAGGCGGACAACTCATTGTTCCAATTGCACCAAGCAAGGAGGAATGGAAAGGAGGTTACCAGCAGAGCAAACCACGAAGCAATCAATCTTCTCCATCCTATAGACAAGCAAATGTTACAAGTAGCATGCAAAGAGTCAGGCAAATTTGGGTACCAAAAGCACAACTTAAGGACAAGCTGATTCAAATATGGGTGCCCAAAACATCATCTACTATACCAAAGACAATTCCAAGGTTCAAAACACAAAGAGGAGCATCTCCGAGCAGGGAACCTAACACAAAATGGATTTGGAAGAAAAAGGAGCACTTATTTTCTCCACATACTGTAAAACCGATCAAGCAATGGAGAGTTAAGTCTCAGAAGACTCAACCACATCATTCTGACCAAAGCAAACCAAGATACCAATGGCAGGTAAAAGCTCGGCAACCATCATTATCAATACCAACAGCTCAGGAAATTAGTGTGCCAAAGCATCCTGAGGGTACAATCAAGCAAAGAGCACACAAGCTACAAATTTGCTTTTTGGAAGACAACAAAAGAAAACCTCGACATTAGAAACCCTTGAGTTAATTACTCAAGCCCCAACTCTTGCACAACATAATGGTTTGAACTGCATTGATTTTCAAAGCATGGTAGAGCCAACCAAGGCTATGCATGGACACGATTATTCAACCCATGCACACAGTCATCCCCGGAGTATGCCATCTAGGAGGGGTGGAAAGGAACTAAGTAAGGGCAAATGATATTTGAAGAGCGATGAAAAAGTTTTATGTTAACATGTGATTTTTTGCAAAATTACCTAATAATGACCTTATAAATCATTAACAGGGGAATTTACCTGATAACATCTCCCCGATGAGTGTATATAATGTGAGAAAATCATCAAAACTAGTCTTTTTTGGTTATTTTTCATCATTTTTCTTGATAGTGGGACTTAAAAATGGAGAAATCCAACAAAAAACAATAAAGGTGTGTTTTTCAATAGATTTTCTTAATTATTGGATTTTCACTTTGCCTTTTTAGCGCATTTTATTATTTTCTTTGATTTTTTTAATAAACAAGTCAAAAATTAATAATAAATAGGAAATGAGATCAGATGGAAAAATTGAAGATACACTGATGATCAGAAGGACAAGGCGAACATGCACAAAAAATTTCAATCAAATTGACAGATGGAAGCGGGAATCCTAAATTAGGCGGCCAAGGCTTACTTTTGCAAAATTCTTGCAGAATGAGCTACAAGAATCTGATTGAGGAAATTTTTGAGTCTAACATAGATTTCACGGTCTAGTAGGACTAACAGGGGAATTAGGGGAAAAATGGTTCGGGAAGCCCGAGTATAGATATCTAAGGTAGTCTAAAATCACCTCATTTCCACTTGTCGCCCTTGAAGAGAGAGCTTTCGACCTTCTTCGCGCGCGATTTTCGGAGTCCACAGTCGCCCGCTTACAGTGCCATCTCACAGGAGACATGAGGGGTAAGTTCTATACTTATCAATGATCCATTATGTATGGCCGGTAGCTAGTTTAAACCCAAGGAGGAAAACCTAGAATCCGAGTAGTGCACGAAGTCCTACGACCAAAAATTGACCATAGCGGCCTGCCAACTCAACCAAATCGGACAAGACTTGAATTGTAGCATGCCCCTATAAAATAGAACACTTCTATATCAACAATTGACCATTCAACAGGGGTCGAGAGGGGTCCCAAGTAGAAAAGCTAGGTTTTTGACAGATGCCAGAATTGGATTCTAACTCCACAGACACCTTGTAGACTGGGTCTATACACAATGTATATGGTTGATTTCATAAAAACAATCAAGGCAAGCTCCCAAAAAGCAGATAACAGCTTAAAGGCTATAAAGCGTCAGATTTGGCATATGAAGTCAAACTGACTTCAAATGGGCCAAAATTGGATGGGAAGCTTTAGGACTATATAGTGGACAAGTCTAAAGCCTCAAAAGTGACTAACCAACTCCACAAGCCTTGTAGTCACAAAAAATCGGTGAATTCAGAGTCAACAAAGCAAGAAGTGATGCCGACAAGACAAAAATTTACCAAATTCAATTTAGGATTTGTTTTAGGTGTATTTTATATGTTTAGGTCAAAATTTGTCAAGTTTAGCAAAAACAATTGATTGCTGTAAATAATCGTGATTATTTACTTTTGCACTTTTTTGGCTTGAAAATGGTACCTTCACCTCACCTATCACTTGTACACACCTATTACATGCCACATTTCAAGTATGAGCCAAAATGATCAATGGTAACTTGGAAAATTGTCAAAAAACGCAAAGAAGTCCTTCCAATCCAAATTTTGAGTTATCTATCAAAGTTTTTGATCCAAATCACCTCATACCTTATGCACAGAGTCTACATCATGCCTAGAACCAAGTTGTACCAAAAAATATTTATTTTGATGAAAAAGTTAATAATCGCGATTATTTACTTTTTTACCAAGATGGGGGGGAAATTGCAACTTTGACTTTATGGGACCAAAGCACATGATGTCCCAAGGCCACTGACCAAAATTGAGCTAATTTAGATTTCAAAATCTCAAAATCCCTTTATATCTAATGTTGCAGAGAACGGAAAGACTAAATCTGACACCATTTCCACCCTGTGCACTCAAATGAGCCCACATTTCACTCAGAGTACCTAAATGCTATATATTTTAAGCCTATGATGCCAAAGGTGCAAAAAGTTGGAAAAATTTCTCAGTTGTAAATAATCGTGATTATTTACTTTTGTTGCAAATTTTTGTTTGGACTTGATGATTTTGATATTTACATGTTTTTATGCCTTTATGCATGTTCAAAAATTGAATCGAAGCAAATTGGACTCAATTTGTCAGCAATTCAGACTGAAGGGCATTTCAGAGCATAATCTGCAGAATTTTCTAACTTTGGCACTGACTTTTCCTAACAGGAGCAATGCAAGCTGCGGAGAAAGCCAAGAAAAGGGTATCCCAAAAAGAAAAGCTGGAAGAGCTGCCACCCTACCAACTGGACCCAAGTTCAGTGAAGACGGCCAAGGAAACATATCTGTCCAGAGAACAGCTTTGAAGAGAACAACACCACGGTTTTCACTAGCAGGTTCAAAAGTGAAGAAGGACACTAGGTAAAGCTGCAACTGCCGCCGAAAGAGATCTATGATGTTGCGGCAAAGCCAGACACAAAAGAAGCCAACAGAAGGTTGGGCCTCAGAGAATTCTACGACCAAAAACCATATGGCATAGATTTCTAGAAAGCTTATGAGCTGCTGTCTACAACTAAAGAGGATGGATCAACCCAAATCACTGACCAACAAGGGCAGAGTAGAAGTGGTGATTACGAAAGAAATTGTGATCGAGGCATTGAAGTTGCCGACAGAAGGCATGACAATGAGGGCCCGAGACAGGAAGACAGCAGGCACCTTCACCAAGGAGACTGCTACGACAACCTTTGCTGACCTCATCCAAAAGCAAGTGGAAGAACCAGCACGGTTATGTCATCAGCATTTCCATTTTCTAGCAAAGAGAATACCAAGGTACACAACACCTAATCATGCAGTTGCAAGCACATTCATTCAAGTGTTGAAGTCGACAACCAGGAAACCAATTGATCATTCTCAGTATGTGCTATCAACACTAAAGGGCACCAAGAAAGAAGGTAAAATCACGTATATGGGTGCACCTGAGGTACTGACAAGAATAGCATACCATGCTATTGGCATGGCAGACAATTTTCCGCCTGCCCCAGATTAGAACACATGGATTGTGTCTGCATAGCCTTCTCCAAGAACCACCCGCTCGTCAAAGAGAGTTTACAAATTTGATGAAGAATCTGCTGAAAGCTCCCACGAAGTTCATAGCAGTGAGAGCTTAGACACTGAAGAGAGGAGAGCCATAATAGAAGAGATGAAGAAAAAAGCAGTGGTTGCACATCAAGAGGAACCTCAACAGAAGAAGGCGAGATTTGAAAGAGAGAAACACACTTACAAAAGAAGCCGCCAAGCTACAGGTGAGGACCCGGCATGGTGGTTTCCAAGAGATATAAGAGGACCCCAAACCAAGAATCCTGCAAGGAGAGAACCAGAAGATCCCAAGGATTCTCTTGAACGCATGTACGCGGAAGCAAAAGCCTTAAAGCTAAAAGAAGCTGAAAGAAAGACAAAGGAAGATGCACCGGAGCAACAAACACAAGCTGAAGTGGCCCAACAAAGTGAAGCCCAGCACGAACAGGGTGAGATGTCTCCCAGACCATCTTCACCATATACGGAACAAGAAGACCAACCGATGCCAATCCACCTTCACCAACCATTAGATCCACTAAGGGTGAGGAAGCCAAAGAAAAAGAGCCTGAACCAGAGGAGGCATCAAATTTTGAGCAACCATCCACGAAGCCTCAAGAAGATAAAGCAACTGAGGCAACTGCACAGCATCAAGGACAGGTAGAAACCCCCACGCAACCACAAGCAACCGTAGCCCGACCCAAGGAGCCACACACAGAGACTGCTGAAACATCTAGGCAGCCTACAGAGCATGAAGCATGGGAGACGAATGCTACAACCTAAGTGGCCAGCCTTCCGAAGAATTTCTTTACGGCTTCTACGCCGATGCATGTTCTTACCTTCTAGCAATATGTTGGCGTTTAAGGCAGCATTTTACACAGGGTTCTTCACTTGGCGAACGAAGATATTTGGGCCAGTGATAAGCAACCTAACCTCCAGATTTGTTGGCTACTCAGCCATTGAGCTCAAAAACAGGGTCACCATGCAGTTCTTGCAGGTTCCATACAAAGAAAGAAAGATCAGATATGAGAAAGCCTTACATGCACTGAAAGACCGCCTCGCCAGTCGTCAACCCGAAGATTACTTCAGCCCATAAAGCTGTGTCAAGGGACAACACATGCGAGGAGGGGGGGAATGTTAGCATCAAGCTAACTCGGATACCATTTTTTGCAGCTCATTGTAATAACATTTATTATTTTGATAAATCAAGAATATTGTAACTCCTAATTTCCAGATAAACTTTGTAATTGATGAGCCGGGGCTACAAGCTTCCAAATTGTATCAACCTGTCTTTAGTTAGAGCTCCCAGATTATTAGTTTTGACCACCAAAAACCTTGGCTAAGATATAAAAGCCAATTTTTGTAAGTTTTTTATAAGTTTTTGGATAATGAAATAGAGTGTGAGCTAATAGCGCTCACTTCTCTCCTTCTCACGCTTCCTACTCCCTCCTCAATTGTCACATTGCAGTCGTGTCTGTTGCGTTGCAACCACAAGTAAGAGCTCTAAGCATTGACGTAAGCATTTCACAGTATTTTGTAGCTTTTGCGCCGCCAACCTGTGGCCTAATTTCATCATAAGTAGGAACTTAAGATTAAAAATAAAAAACTAAGTATAGGCGGGATATTGGGACATCATTGCTAAGCATTTAGATGCATTCTGGGTCGAAAACGACTAGGTCAAAAACTCATTGCTGTTAATAATCGTGATTTTTTCACTTGACTTAAAGTGAGATTTGAGACCATAAGCATGTGTGCTTAGGTCTTATAAACATGTCCTACAAGTTTCATTACATTTGGATGTAGTTTGATGCTGTAACAGATGTGAAATGTTTGCCGATGAGCGATTGGCTTTTGATGATTTCTGTCATTTGAGTGTAACTTGAGTTAGATGCGAGTTGTTTGTTGTTTTCCAAGAGACTAAAAACCTCTTGTAGCCTCTATACACTAGTCAAGTCAGCTTCGTCCCATGGATTGACAATTATATTCCTGGTTCTCGCTATGTCTGCAATAAGATAGGAGTGAGGTTAGACACCCATCCCACAGTTCTCGCCTGATCTAGGAATAGAAAAAGTCTCTTTTGCAAACTCACAAGTAGCAAAATGTGGATAAGTATGTTTTACAAATTTTGAGGACTTGAAAAGATATGAGAGAAAATATGTACGTAATGTGAAAAAAGAATTGTCAAAAAATGGATTGCTTGAGCACAATGAAAATGTTTTTGATGTGTTTGAGCAAGTTTCCTTTGTAGATACTATGGAAGAGCTTGATGCTATAATGAAGTCTAGTTTGCATCTTGGGAATTAAGTTGTGGAAGTGGGATCTGTTCAAATGTATTAAGTCATAGAATCCTTTAAAGAAAACTAATGTTTCAAGCAAACACTTGGCCTAGAAGTCCATGTTGAAACTAAATACAAGAGTGTAGCAAAGAAGGTGAAACTAGTAGCTTCACCCTTACCACCCAAAAAAAGGGAAAATATTGAGTAGGCTTCGTTGCAACCAAGTTTGAGGAATCCTAAAAAGATTGGGCACATCTTCACAAAGGAGTCTTTTCAAGAGTTGCAGATTGGTTGCAAGGAGTTTCTAACATAGGAGGAGACAAAGTGATTTAAAGAAATGCTTTCAAAGCATGGTAAGGCTTTTGCATTTGAGCCACATGAGATAGGATGTGTTGATCCTTCTATTGTAGCTCCTATGGTAATTTTTACGATACCTCATGTGCCTTGGAATTTGCAGCCTATTCTAGTTCCAAAGGCTCATTTGCCAAAGTTAGTAGATCTATTGAATGAAAAGATGGAAATGGGGATTTTGGAGCCTTCTTGTGCTCCATACTCAAATAGGTGGTTCACAGTTCCAAAGAAGAATGGTGCTCTATGCTTCATCCAGGATATGCAACCAATGAACAAGGTGACAATTAGAAATGTAGGTACATGTCCAATCGTGGATGAGTTTATAGAGGCGTTTGGAGGGAGGGAAATCTACTCGATGGGGAATCTCTACTCGGGATATGATCAATTTCAGCTTTCAATAGAAAGTAGAGACTTGACAACCATGATGACATCTTTAGGTTTGGTAAGAATGTGTACCTTGCCGCAGGGAGCAACCAACTCGGTTGCGCATATGATGAATGGGATGAATAAGGTCTTACATGACTTTAGTCCTCAAATCACAATGCCTTTCACTGATGATTTGCCTATCAAAGGATGTGAAGAAAGTGATAAAAATGAAGCTTTGTATTTCAGGGCATGTCGCAGGTTTGTGGCAAATCACATATTGATTGTGATAAAATTTTGTCTAGGTTGGAAGAAGTGAATCTTACTTTGTCAGAGAAAAAGTCTATGTTTGGTGTCAATGAAGTGCTCATTGTGGGGCACATGTGTGGGCCATATGGTACGAAACTTTGTCGAACAAAGATAGATGCCATCCAAAGAATGAAAGAAATATGCACTAGCATCACTGAGGTTAGAAGGTTTCTAGGAGCATATGTCTTTTATGTTATTTGGATTTCACATTATGCACATGTAGCTGATCCTCTTTATCAATTGTTTAGAAAGATTTAAAAGTTTAAATGGACAGAAGCACATGTAAAAGCCATGAAAAATCTAAAGGAGTTGCTCCAGTCAACACCAACTTTGAGAAAGGTAGACTATGAGTGTAAAAGGCCAGTAATTGTGACAGTAGACACCAATCCTATAGAAATTGGATGGGTGATAGGACAAGATAATGAAGAGGACACATGTATGTGGTGAGATTTGGAGCAAAGGTAATGAATGCTTGCCAAAGAAACTATCCATAGATAAAGAGAGAGTTATGGGGTATGGTTATAGCCTTGAAAAATGATAAAGAGTACCTAATTGGTGTATATGCGATTGTAGAAACATATTGTATACCACTTCTTGGGATGATTATAACCTGCTCAACTCTAGACATTGCTATGTTGCAGTGCATTGCCTACATTAATTCCTTAAATCCCAAGTTTATGCATATTGCAAGTAAAGACAATACAATGGCAGATATGCTATCAAGGGCAAGGTATGAAGATGAGTCACAGATGATTGATGAGGGAGATGATGTGGGCACAAAGTTCTATTCTATATCTCATGTCAAAGGTAACACTGTCTGCATGACTAATCCACTTGAATTGTTCTTGAAAGAGATTTATGAAGGTGAAATGGCTTCTTATTGGAAGCTACTTGAGTACTCTAACAAAACAGGATGATTGGTCTGAATAAGAATTCAAGAGGATATGCAAGAAAGCATATGGATACTTTTTGAGGGATGATTACTTGTGGAGCATCCTAAACAAAAGGGTGCCACACCACAAAGGGTGATATGTAAAAAAGAGACTCAAATAAAGCTCATACAAGAGTTTCATGAGAGTTAATGGGATGGGCATAGGGGTGTATGGGCAACCTTCTCTAAGCTCAAAGAAAATTAATGGTGGAAGGGTATGTATAAAGGTGTATCTCAGTTTGTAGAGTCATGTGTAACTTGTCAAATGTATTCAAATGTCCGACATTGTGACTAATTGCACCCTACATATCCACTAACCATGCACTATAAATGGGTTGTGGATCTAATCACAATGCCTTTTGGACTATGGTAGATGAGATACTTAGTTCTTGCACGAGAGGACCTAACTAACCAGGTTGAAGGGTGAGCATTAAGAGAAAAAACCACAGAAGTTGTATGCAAATTCCTTCTTGATGAGGTGATTTGTTGTTATGGTTGTGTGGAAGATCACCACAGACAGAGGTGAGCTAGATGTCAAGGAAGCAAGGGAATTATTTTCCATATCAGAAATCAAGCTTTCTGTTACTACAACTTACAAATTTTGAAGGCAATGGAAAGAGTGAAAGAGGGTATCCTCCTATCATCAAAGATTTGGCCAAGGCTTACAAAGGGAGAGTTGGTGAGTGGCCAAATTTTTTGCCATATGCTTTATGGGCTGATTGTACAACACATAGCTCATTAATTGGCTACATGCCTGCGGAGTTGATGTATGGTCAAAAGCCAGTGATATCGATTGAAGATACAATTTCCACATGGAATGTTCTAACTTGGCAAGAGGGGTATAGTAGGGAAGAGCTCCTTGAATTGCATATAAGGCAACTAGAGAGAAGGAATGGAGACATTGAGGTTGTAAAAAAGCGACTAAAAAATGCAAGGTTGAAGAACAAAGATTACTTTGATAAGCGACATCAGCTCAGGAGCAAAACAATTGACAAAGGTGACTGGGTTATAGTGTATGATAGTAGCCTTGATAACCAACACACAGTCATGCGTAAGTTATCAAAAAGATGGTTTGGAGTGTATGTTGTAAACCATGTGCATGAAAATGCTACTTATAGCTTGTTTGAATTAGATGGTACAGAAGTAAGGGTTCCCATTGTAGGAAAAAGGATTAAAATGTTTAAGAGAAGAGAAGACAGTGATCCAAAAGATGTTGAGGAAGGGGAAGAGCAAGACACAAGTGAAGATCAAGGTGAAGATGAAGCGTTGGAACCTATCAATGAACATGAAAGACTAGAATATCCACAAGGATATTGAAACTGCAGAAGATCAAATGTGGCACATACCAGATGATGTGCGGGTTTAGAGGGGGTGAATGTCATGCTGTGGCACATACATAGTGGGAACGAATGCTAGGAGATTTATTTTATGAAATTCTATACATAATTATATTTCCCATAATGTACATATGCATATCTAAGTATAATAATAAACTTTCTATCTTATCCTACTATTTATCTCGAGGGTTAACATATTCTTACTTTACCATTACAAAGTATTGTGGGAAAAAGCGTCAATAGCCGCGCCTCTTTAACTTGGGGAAAAAACATTGGTTCTTTTTTATACTATTCCATTATCCCCCCACTCTAGCTAGATCTTATAGCTAGTGTCATTTTCAATAAATATATTTTTTGAATATTTTATATGTTTTACATATATATATTTTTAATAGCTACTAGGAATCAAATCCTAGTGGGACACTAGCTTGCATGATTTTCAAAGATGCACTCATTTTAATGCATTATTAAGAGGATGCTTATAAAGCTTTGTCAAGGAGCAATGTCATGCTTTCATATTGCATGAGGTGTCCATTGGAATCAAGTGGAAGTCTAAGCTAAGGGGACCAAAAGAAGACTTTTGCTGCCAGAAAGATACCCTATTTTAATGAATTTTTTACACAAGGTTCCAATCCGAATTGGAAAAAGTATACAAAATGTGGTTCATAGTTTATGAGCTGAATTTTTTTCCCTTTTTTTACTTTTTTTATTTGGAGCCATGGTCGAGAAGATATAATCAAAATGGTGGACCCCAATCTGCCCACATCATGCAGGGACCATCCATTTCAAACTTTGCCAGTTCTTCTTCACATTGGCTCTTCTTTTTCTTGTGTAACCCTTGAGGGTTCCCTTCACCTATAAAAGGGGACCTTTTCTTCCTTAAAAACCATTCATTAGAGAGTGAGAGGATTAATGTCCAAATGTACTTATCCATAAACATAAGCCTAAGTCTACACTTGCTCCTAGAGGAAGACTAGCCAATCTTGTAAACTATCCTTGGAAGATCAACTCTAATCAAAGAAGGACTTGAACTTGGTGCATCAATCAAGTCTTGAAGTATTCTCTCTTGTTCTCTCTCCATAAAAAAGGTGAATAACTCATGAAGGGTTTGCCAAAATAAGATGCATTTTACTTTGATATTTTGTTGGTTTTTTGTTGTTTTAATTTTCATCTCTAATCCAAAATATATCTCTAATTTCATCTCCCTCTCTAACCAAATCTATCTCTCTCACTCTTAAAAAGTCATTCTCTCTACAAATTCTAGGTTCTCCTTGCTATAGGTACATCTCTCCCTACAGTTTTCTTATTGCCTACGCGCAAGAATAGGTCTTGGGAGGGAAAATTCTTTTTTTCTTCACTTCTCTCACATCTACATTTTTTGCACATACTAGATATATTCTAGATGAATAATCCACATGATGTGAATTTCTATCGCTTTCACTCCGTGCAATCTATTAGCCGAAAAATTAACTTCCAACAACGTATAGTATTTCTCTTTGGCCCAAAAAGGCTCAATGAAATACTTCTTTCACCAGATCCCATCATACTACCCCTTATAGACCATAACTTTTCTTTTGACATAAATGTAGTTATCTTGCTATGAACCAAGAGGATTTGTTTTTATCTTTGTGTTGTTTTCATATATTCATTTGTGTTATTTGTTTGTGTGTGTAAGTGCAAGAGAGAAAGAGTGGGGATTCTTTGATTGCACTTCCTTCCAAACCTTAGACTTCATGGCATCTATAGTATATCTCCTTCATTTCGTTTGTGGAGTTCTCTCACAAACTCTCACAGCCCAAAGCCTGGTGCTTTCCTGGCAAGACCACAAACTTCTCGACAACGCCAGGAGAGATCTAGGTGTAATCATGACCTTGTGAGATTCACACTTAGTGTGAGAGAAGCTTTGATGCTACACATTGCAAAGTGAGAGAGTGTAAGTTTCCTATATCAAACTGTTGAGCGAGCCAACAGAGGATCACACCCACATTTTTGCTCACACTCATCATTTTTGTAACCATTGATTGTAATAAATGTCTTTCCGACATTGATTTTGAATTGAGCCATTCATTAAGTAACGGGACTCAATTGAGTTTCCAGCTTGTAATCCCGAAGTAATTTCACTTGCTGACGTAATTAGTTAGAGATGTTCTCACCTCCAACGTTGAGGTATATAAGCCAAAGTTTTTGTAACCTAAGGAGGATTCAAATTATTAATCAAAGTGAGTTTTTGAGCGCCGTGACTGTGTCTGAGAGAGAGTGTGAGAGAGAGAGAGAGTCTTATCTATTTGCTACGCGAGCTACGGAGCCGCCATTGGAGAAGCGACACCGCCATTGTGTTAGCAACGGCGAGAGCTACGCACTGATACCAAGAGTGCGCGCTATCGGCTTCTATTTGTGGTAAGTTCCTACGAGCTTCGGTGTGAGTTCTCTTCCAACTCATGTGTCGGAATAGAGCGTGCAGCATATCTATAGAACCACAATGAGTAGAGCTACGCATTAGTACCATCGGGGTCAAGTTTCGGTCACCTGTATTTTTCGGCCTGTCTTCATACGCGTTTACCGCACGGAGTGATTATAGGTTGATTTTGCAGTTCAAGTCTTTAGGGTGTTGTTCTTACCTAGTGCATAGACTTCCCCTTGAGTTTGAGATCGATTCAATGATTCTAGATCCTGTTTCGTATAGCATTCGTTCGTAGTATGGATTTCAGTCACTTGCGTATTTTAGAACTTAGATTTGATTTCCTTAGTAGTGATTGTCATTAGAAGGTCGAGTAGGTGATTTGACACCCACCTAGTTCTTTCCATGTGCCTGTGGGTCAAGCTTCGTCCTCGTCTGACAAATTCTGTTGTTGGTTGAGTTCTCCCTATTTAGCTTCTGCTAGCGGCGTAACCGCCTTAACATTTGGCGCCGCTGCCAGGGACGAGAGCCCTAAGTAGGTGACCTTAGACTAATCCTACGAGGTGAGTCGTATAAACTACTTTGTATACTTTAGTTAGAAAAGATCTAGGAGTGGTGGACTCCGAAGATCTCGAGAGATACTAGGAAGTGGGGTATTCCTGGGTCTTCCGTGTTGACAGTATTTTTAGTTTAGCTTAGATTTGTTTGTTGTTTTGTTGGTGTTGAGTGGTTGTTGATAGAAGAAGAATTTGCTAGTCCGTGAGTGACAGTGGATATCTTTAAAGTCACAATTACCAAACCCATTTTATGATTAGGAATAGCTTAGGTAGGACTTCATTTGATCCTGATCTAGAGCTAATAATCATTGGAGTATTTGCTTGATATGGTTGATTGCATGTTAGATCACTAAACCGTCGAGTTAGTAGTGAAACTTGCAATAAACAAAAGTCAGAGAAATTTTCTGTGTATCTGGGATTTGCTGAGCACTTGAGAAGGCTTTAGGAAGGATTTTGTGCCAAAAAACTGGAAATCTGCAACTTTAGACATCATATGCGTATGATGTCTAAATGACCAAACAGAGACCAAAACAGAAATTTTGACTTTACCAGAGTGTTCAAAAGGGGGGTTATACCCTAATTTCAACTTAAAACAAGAACATTAACACTCAAAGAAACCCGAAAAGACAAGTCGGAGTCCAAGAAACGCAAAGAATAGGAAATTTTGGATTCAGATCTTGTTTTTACATTCAAACCTGACAAAAACACTTGAAACTCAATTATAAACATTGGAGAAGGCTTAAAACAAAAAATAGTCAAAATCTGGGACAAAAGACATCATACGCGTATAATGTTTTTTGGCACATCCACTGCTTATTTTTGATATCTGACCTGACAAGATTGTTACAAGCACTGTAGGAAGCATAAATATCAAGTTTTGACCCAAATTGATGAAAAAGACATCATACGCGCATGATGTCTTTGACCTAATTTTGGACATATTTTGATACTTTGCTAACACAGATCCATTGTAATAGCTGTCTAGAGGATATATTTCAAGTTTCATCCCATTTGGATCACAATTGACCCAAAAAACAAGTTAAAAGTGGAAAATTGCCAAGAAAAGCCTAAATTAGCCATAACTTGCTCAAACAGAGTTCAAACTGAATTTTGTGAGTGGAAAGAGCATAAGGGGCCTACTGAGAGTGAGAATAACCAAAATAGTCTAAATCTATGAAAAAAGACATCATACGCGTATAATGTCTTTTTCAGCATAACTGCAACAAAATTCTCACTTGATGAAACAAAAGTTGTCCAACTGACAAGATTAAACAATTGACCAAGTATCAATCAGTTTGGATCAATTCTGACCACAAAAACTTGGGGAAAACAAATTGCTGAGACGGAAGAGTTAAAGCTTAGG
Organism: Adiantum capillus-veneris; assembly: GCF_014529385.1. NCBI lineage: Eukaryota > Viridiplantae > Streptophyta > Polypodiopsida > Polypodiales > Pteridaceae > Adiantum > Adiantum capillus-veneris. The sequence goes on along the minus strand of NC_140960.1, from coordinate 79,239,033 downwards.
GGAATTGATGAATTTGAGATCGGGCAGGAACCTCCAGAATAACCAACCAAAACAAGGGGAACCAGCAAGTGTCATATCAACCGAGGGAAGTGTAAACCAAAGTTGGGTGCAACCATTAGAGCCGATCTTTGAAGGAAGTGTCTGTGATACTTCTTCGGAGAGATCTTACGAGATTTTCACTGAACACTTGGAACACTTGAACCTGAACAACAGAGAAAATATGGCAGCAGGATCATCAAACCCTTCCGCCACAATGAAGCTATTGTTCATAAAATACCAGTACGACAATGAGCAAGGTGCCAAGATCTACAAAGATGGAATGGACCGCTATTGTGTAAAGATAGAGGAGAGACCTAGTGAGTTCAAGGACTTAGTGCCTGTGAGCTATAGCGGAGATAGATATCTAGATGACGAGGGTACCATGTACTTGGTAGTCCTAAACCCTAACATTGTGGACAAGTGGGGATTGATGGGCACCAAAGCCAAAGTAGATGAAGAACTTGAGGAGAAAGCACCAATAATGAACTTCCCTGATGCGAGGTTAAGAAGACAGAATGAAACTACAAGGATCAACACTGATAACATCTATGTGGGGCTATACAAATATAATAATGGGGAGCAAGATCTCTATTATAGATGTGAAGAACCCTACACCGGAGAGTTGACAGACCAAAAAAGACTTTATGTCTTTACCTACACAGAGGGATCGGAAGTGAAAATTGCCGCTTACGACAAGTATGGCAGGCAATACTCAACAATGGGCAAGAAAGAATTAGAAGGATATACATACTTTGGGGGACCACTACATCATTATTATGTTACTTCTAGCTCACAAAGACCAGCACCAACAAATGGAGGGCAAAACCCAATGACGACAGGAGGACAAAGAACTCAGGCTGCAGACTCTTTCAGTCAACCTCAGTACTCGAAGCCCGGACCAATGGGATCATTACATTCCAGAGAGTCAATGGATACGAATCGAGGTAGTGCAGTTCCAATCCCCACGTATACCACTCCAGGTCCAAGGTTCGAAGCGGAACCATCACATTTACCTTCTAGTAGTAGATTCAGGGCAGGGGAACCGACAAGGGTAACCCATGAAGTCCATGATGCTAGAGAAAGCTTTAGCCGCGACACAGGAGCAATGAGATTGGTAGCAGACCATAGACGTATGAGACCATCTCAAGTAGCGAAGTGTATGCCAAAGAAGTATGGTGGTTCGGGAGATCCGTATGCACATGTGTCACTCTTTAAGCAAGTCTTAAGAGCTGAGCAGATAACAGATTTCCATACACAATACGAGGGATTTGGTCTTACTCTAGAAGGTACGGCATTGACATGGTTTCAACCACTGAACATAGAGGGATTCCATGACATTGACCATTTGCTAAGAGAGTTTGCTGAGGAATTCTCAAAACGAGGGATTAAGCACAATACGGTCTCACAAATATATGCTTTTAAACAGAGAGAACACGAAAAAGTGAAGGAAGCTTCACTTCGCTTCAAACAATACATTGAGAGATGTCCAGTACGTGAACGACCACAAGATGACAGACTATCTGTTCTCTTTATTGAGGGATTGAGAAACGACACTCTCAAGAAGGACTTGCACTTGAAAGCTTGTACAAGTTTCGAGCAAGTAACGAGAGAAGCATTGTACTTAGTGGATAACTGTACGGTTTATGGAGAGGTGTCAGCGGATACAGATTTTGCATCCAGTAGCTCTTCCTCCGTAGCGAGCGAGACTACCACTAAAAAGAATGTTCAAACAACAACCATGCCAAATGTAGAGCAAATGATAGAAGATGCTCTAAAAAGGATGGCACCATACCAAAAACCATTGCCAAAAACACTGAAATGGTGTGCTATTGAACAAAAATGGACAAACCATCCAACAGAGGAGTGCTATTACAACAAAGGGTATGTAAGGGAGCGTCAGTATGCACCTCCTGCTCAATTAGCACCACCTCAAGTACATCCAGTACCTCGATACCCAACGGGAAATGTACCAGGACCTATGGGGAAGAAAGACCGCAACCGGTATTGGGACAACAACCACCTTTACCAGGAGCAAGACAGTAGGCATTAGATATGCACCAACCTTAGAGAATCAGGAAGAACAAGCCCTAGTGCCTGTTCAAGCCTATTATGAAGAATCTGGTGCACACATGTCTCCAACTGTGTATTACCCACCAGAAGAACCCAAACAACCAGAACCATGGGGCATGATTGGGAATGTTGGAATACCAACAATTACAAGTGCTTCTGATGAAGAGAGATACAATTTGGACGGAAGAACATTGATGTTCATAGCTCATGGAGGGTTAACAGGACAAAGACCATCCTATCCACAAAGGATGAATCAAATGGGACCAAGACCAGCACTAGGACCCTGTTACAAGTGTGGAGGTGACCATCTGATGAATGTTTTCCCACATACGGAAATCATTAGAATTAACGCTTATTGCACTGAGTGTGGGGTTACTCACTTCATTGAGGATTGTTCAAAGAATCCAAACAAAGTGCAAAAGACGACATTGAATATGCTAGAAACTATTCCTACCAGCAGTGGGTCTGAAAATGAAACTCTGATACCAACGCAAGTTGTTACTAGAGCTCAAGCTAAGAAAACCACTAAAGAACCTGAGAATGGAAAGTTAGCGACTGAAATGGTTAGTCCAGGACCGCGGAGTCAGAAAAACACATGGAAATCTAGAAAAGCACGCATGAAGTTGAGAAAAGAACGTGAAGACGCTATTCTAGCTGAGGAACTAAAGCGAACTAAAGATAGATTAGAAAAACTTGAGAGTCAAAACGGGAAACGAGAGATGAGCCCGGAAAGAACGAAACAAAAGAGTATCAAAGAAACAACGAGCTTAAGCTCAGGGGGATCAGTGCTAGTCGACAAAGTACACGAACCATTGGACGCACTGATGAGAGCTTACGAAGCTAGGTTAAAGAACAACCAAACACAAGAACAGAGGTGGATGACATACCCAAACGCGGAATTGGAAAAGCAGAGACTTGAAATGTGCCAGAGAATGATCGAGACTGCACAAGCCTTATTAGAACCACCAAAAGAAACAATGAATTGTGGAACGGAAAACCCAATTCAGCAAGAGACTATTGTTTCACGGGTAGCTGAAAAGACTCCCAGTGCACAAAAGCCTGAAAATACACACAAGGATGACCGCATAGTGTTGAACACAACCGATCAGGAGATAGAGAGTTTTCATCCAGTCATACAGAGGTCTTACGGAAGAGATGATGATTACAATGAATTTTGGAAACAAGTGAGAGAGGCAAACTTTGCAAACGAGCTAAGTTGCCAAGCTAATCAGACAAATTGGGAAAAGGACATCAGGAATCCTCCCATAGTGGAATTTGAGGCAGGATCTCAAGTGGACTTGGATCTGCAATCTTACTGGGGAGATGGGGGCTCTGTTAGAACAATGGAGAGCAAACCTCATTCACTGAATACCTTACCTTCATACTTAGGAGAGTATGAAGCAAAATCCGAGACTAGAGCACTTCCCTCACGAAGAATCTCATCAGAAAAAGTCATGGACTCGCAAGGATTGATAGAGATCTTGTCAACACCAGTGACATGCACTATCTCTCTAGCTGAGCTTTTGAGGTTAAGACCACATATGTGGACCACTGTAGGAAAATGCTTGGAGAAATTTGGGGTAAAAGACCCAACATCGAGACTGCAAGAGGGTATACAAGAGCTGAGTAAACCACAAAAGAACGCTAAGCCTGTACCCTTAAACAAGGTCGGAGAGTATTGCGAAGGTGAAGAGGGGAATACAACCTTACCAGTTGAATTCCAAGGAGTAAACACGATGGCAATACTAGACAGCGGAGCTGGGGTAGCCATTGCTACAAAAGAAATCTGGAAAAAATGGGGGAAACCAGCAATAAGGAAGACTAGGTTGAAACTCCAATTAGCAGATGGACACATGGAGAAACCTATGGGGTTATTAGAGAAAGTTGTAGTGACTTCTTGCGGCATTGAATACGAACATACTTTTGCTATTGTCGATTTTGGCAAGGAGAATAACTATGATATCATACTGGGAAGACCATTCATGAGACAGTTGAAAATGGTCCAGGATTGGGGCTACGATCACATATACCTGAGAAATATGGAAACCACTACACGTGTGAACCTGAAAGACCATAGCTACAAAGATGTGAACCGAACACCGGTGGAGGAGTTTGATTCAGCTACTTTGGCGGATCCGAATTTCCAGCTTGGTTAGGTAAACCCAAGGAGTTATGGATGTGTGGAGCTTCGCAATGTGGAAGTCTGAAACGAGAAGAATGTGTTTTAGAAAGGGCTATCGAAGACGAAGCTTATATAGGAGAACCCTTTCCAGAGGACACGCTTGAACCATTAGAATGGACACACATTCTAGCAACCCTAGATGTTTGTGCAATTCCGGATGGTCCCACAACGAAATTTTGCGACAAGGACGGGTACGACGTGGTTCCGTACTTCATGTTGAGAACTGTACTCGAAAAAGAAACTGAAAAGAACGATACACTGGAAAAGGAAGATGAAGAGGAGGTGTTTCACGACATTCCCGATCATCCTGAGTGGGGAAATGAAGCAAACAACGAGTCAACGGACAATTCAAGCGGAAACGAAGAAACTATAACGGATGTCCGATTTTATGATTTTATGAGCAAAGAGAAAAACAAAGGGGGTTAGAACCAATCCGATGCCTAGAATAAGAGGAAAAAATCAATTCCTAATGCTAGTAAAGGCGGAAGATTGTGTTAAGGACAAGGTTTCTGGAAGAATGAGAGGCAATGATCAAAAGAGCTTACGAAAAAATAAAAAAGGCTCAAGAAATTAAGTTCAAAGGAATGGAACGAAAACTAAAACTGAAAAATCAGAAAAGAACAAGGGCAACAGAGAACACACGGAGTCCAAGCTAGAACGTAGAAACAAGTACAGAGAGCTCAAGAAAACTCTGAAAGAAGTTTGGACGACAGAAATTGAGAGTGGAGAGGACGAAAACGCCAAAATCAAGGAAAACATGGATGTTCCCTCTCACTATAGGAAATTCACAATAGAGGATAGGAAGGTGGTATTAACCCAACCTATTCGAGAGAGAAAGGAGAACGAATCTTATGACGGACCGGAGGATGCAAAAAAAGTTGATTTAGCAGCTCCAGGTGAGCCACCTAGACCGGTGTACATAGCCACAGATTTGTCTCCAGGCGAGGAAGAGAGACTTTTGAGTCTTCTCAGAGAGTATAGGGATGTGTTTGCATGGTCTTATAAGGACTTAAAGGGAGTTGACTCATCGATATGCCAACACACAATCCCACTGAAACAAGACGCAAAGCCTAGCAGACAGAGACCATACACATATAATGATACTTTTGCTAAGCGAATCAAAGAAGAGATAGATAAGCTAATGGAAGCTGAATTCATATACGAGATTGAACACACCGATTGGGTATCTCCAATTGTGGTGGTACCCAAGAAGAACGGAAAACTTCGAGTGTGTGTCAACTTAAAGAAAGTGAATGCTGCAACAATCAGGGACAATTATCCCTTGCCGATAACTGATCATGTTCTAGAGCGTGTATCAGGGAAAACAACATACTCTTTTCTTGATGGTTTTTTAGGATATAACCAGCTAGCCATAGCACTGGAAGATCAACATAAAACAACTTTTGCAACGGAGTGGGGAATTTATGCTTATAGGGTTATGCCTTTTGGTCTAACCAATGCTCCCGCAACCTTCCAGAGGCTGATGACGCATGCTTTCAAAGAATACTTAAGGTTGTTTCTAGAAATATACATGGATGACTTATGTGTACATTCTCTTCTGAGAGACGAGCATCTAGAACACCTAAGAAAAGTATTTGAGAAATGTAGGACATATCGCATTTGTCTCAATCCTGAGAAATGTGTGTTTATGGTCCGACAGGGCAGAATTCTGGGACATATTGTCTCACAAAACGGAATATCCACGGATTTAGAGAAGATAAAAGTTATAGTGGATATGCCTAGACCAACCAATGCGAAACAAGTACAGAGCTTTATGGGACATTGCGGATATTATAGACGATTCATTTACATGTACGCTATAATAGGCCAACCACTTTACAGGCTAATAGTGAACTTTGAATGGACAGAGGAGTGTGAGGAATCGTTCAAGAAATTGAAAGAGGCACTCATTACTGCTCCAGTCTTGAAATCACCAGATTGGGAGAAGATATTCCATGTGCATATAGATGCTTCGGCATATGCAATAGGATGCATTCTGGCTCAGCCAGAAGAAGGAAACATGGATTTTCCTATCTGTTACGCCAGTCGACAGCTCAACAATGCAGAGAAGAATTACACCACAACAGAGCGAGAAGGATTAGGAATGATATATGCTGTGAAGAAATTTCGGCATTATCTTCTAGCCAACAAGTTTGTGTTTTTTACGGATCACCAAGCCTTGCTCTACCTAGTGAATAAACCATGCAATACTGGGAGAATAGTGAGATGGTTCATTATCTTACTGGAATTCGACTTCACGGTAGTAGTAAAGAAAGGAAAAACACATCTTAGAGCTGATCATCTTTCGCGATTGACGAATGGAGAAGACCCTATAGGAGTAGATGACGACATGCCAGACGCGTACTTGTTCAACATAGAAATGATACCGAAGTGGTCTCAAAATGTCGTTAACCTATTAACCTATGGAGGAGAGTTCGATAGAAGAGAATACAACCTGAAACATATTGCTATTCAGCAATCCAAGAATCTTCAATTGGTTGCAGGAAGGTTGTATCAATTGGAAAATGATCATGTTTTACGACTATGCATCAATCTTGCGGAATATAATATATATCTGCGCGAAGCACATGTTCAGGAATGTGCATTTCATTGTTCAAGAAGGAACACATATAGGAATTTGTTACAATTGGGAGTCTATTGGCCAGGAATGAAAGAAAGCGTACATGAATATGTCACTGTATGTATTGTATGTTCATCAAAACCGTCAGCAGAGTATTCGACATTATATCAGATAATGATCGCTCCAGAATGGAGTCAGTATATTGTTGAATATCTCACAAATAGAACTTTCCCAGAAGGAACGTCAAAAGCTCGTCAGAAATCTGTAGAGACAGAAGCTAGAGATTACGCTTTAATAGGAGATCAACTCTATAAGAGAGGTAAAGACAACCAGCTTAGGATTTGCGCATCAGAGTCTGAGTATGTGATAATCCTGGAGCAAGCTCATGGAGGAGTAGGTGGAGGCCATTTCTCAGGTGATAAGACAACAAAACTTGTCTTAGCCGCAGGAATATGGTGGCCAACATTACATATGGACGCTGAGGAATACGTTAAACGGTGTGATGACTGTCAGCGGACCAAAGTACCACTTAAAAGAGATGATATGCCGCTTAGACCAATGATGGGGGCAAGAGCTTTTGCAAAATGGGGGATTGATTATGTCGGACCCATTTCACCTCCTGCATATAAGACTCATGCACAATACATCATTGTGGCTACAGACTATCTAACAAAGTGGGTCGAAGCAAAGGCAACTCAAAAAGCAGATGCCAGGACCACGGCACAATTTCTGTATGAATACGTCTTTGTACGATATGGATTGCCAATAGAAATTGTGAGTGATCGAGGCACACATTTTATAAATGAAGTGATAAAGATCCTTCTAGATGAATTCATGGTAATCCATAGGAAATCAGCCCCGTATCATCCACAAGCAAACGGACAAGCTGAAGCAACAAACAAAACCATATGCACGGTCCTTACGAAGATTGTATCTGAGTCGAGAACTGACTGGGACCAGAAGTTGCATTCAACATTATGGGCATATAGGGTAGCATATAAAACATCAATAGGAACGACCCCATATAACATGGTTTTTGGGCTAAATGCTATCTTACCAATAGAATTCTTGATTTCAACCTTAAGGGTGGCTAAGGATCTAGAGTGGACAGGGCACGAGCTTTCTGATAGAATAGATGACCTGGAAAAGCTAGATGAGCTTCGCCTAAAAGCAGTAGCTTCTATCTACGCTCAAAAAAGGCGACAAAAGGAATTTTTTGATAAGCATGTGCGGACTAAAGAGTTTAAGGTTGGGGACTATGTCCTAGTTTACACTCTGAAACAGCATGCTAAGAAGCTTAAAAAGCGAGGGATGGGACCTCTGGTGATTAAAGATCTATCACCAAGTGGAGCCGTCAAGCTTGCTACATTAGACGGAGAAGAAATGCCCAATTGGATTAGTGGATGCAGAGTGAAAAAGTATCTTTTGCCGCTAACCCAAGACATGCTTCTCAAAATACATCAAGAAAAGCTGCGTGTCCAGAAAAAGAAAAAGATTGTGGAGGAAGCGCAAGCCGAGGCGAAGGAAAGAATGGAGAAAAGAAGACTACTGCGTCAGAAACAGCGCAATGAAGGAGCAATACGAATAAACGCAGTCAGTATAACAGAAATGGATAATGACAAAGAAGAACCCATCATTGAATGCAAAGTAGGAACCAACCAAATCAAAGCCAGAGCACTATTGGATTCAGGAGCTCAAGCTAACCTACTTTCACTCAGTTTGTATAGACAATTGACAAATGACACTAAACTACAAACTGCCAAGCAAGAGTTAAAGAGTTACTCTGAGAATTCAATCAAAACTGTCGGATGCACAGTTTTACATATACAGATTAACCAATATGTGTATCCTCATATGTTTTACGTGGTTGAAGACCAAGCTACACAACATCCATTATTGCTAGGACAACCATGGCAGAAGCAATACAATGCAATGATTGACTGGAGTTCTAAATCAGTGCTTATCAAATACGAAGGTGAAAGTCAATCAGTTAAGTTCACCAAAGGAGCAGAGCCAACTCCAAAGGACGAATCCAAAGACAAAGGTAAACAACAACCAGAGAAAAAGAAGAAGCAATGGCAACCAAAAGTTTCTTTACAACCGGATTACTCTTCGACGAGGAATTCTCAACAGTGGATAAGGAAGACAAGCAATAATATAACAGCTCAACCTTGGGAAAAAACGGAGTCAAAGTTGGTATGGAGACCAAAAAAGGTTGTGCCAGAGAACACAAAGGTGGAAAACAGAGTCTTCAATACCAGACAACAGAGTGATTCCAGACAATCAAGGACAGTGAAAAAGATCTGGATTCCAAAGAAGTTCATGACGGCACAAAGCTATAGCAAGCAAATTTGGATCCCAAAGATTTGTAAACAGGAACTCCCTTCAGTACAATCAACGGAAACTCCTAGGTATTTCAAGGCGAGGAAATCAACACAAAGACAAAGCAGGTTTGGGTCGCAAAGAGTTTGTGGCAAGCACAAGCGAAGCGGAAGCAGATTTGGATTGTGCAAAAGAACAACAAGGTAAAGATGAATCCATCTACTGATTCTACTACCGAAGTATCACCAACCCAAAACCCGACCACCAATCCTTCAATCAAACAAAGAGCAGCTTTATTGGAAAGGCTGTTGTATCATCGCTCTGCAATTGCATTGGGAACTTATGACCAAAACAACTACAATGCTTCGCCCACAGACACTTCATAGTCGTCCGGGAGGACTCAGACTAGGAGGGGGGGAGGTATACAGGTATACAGGAGTTACAAAGCAGCTACAAGCGCCAAAAACAAAGAAAAACAAAAATTATATTACAAGGGCAGTGTCTTACATGATTTTGCAATTTTTATGTTTGATTGCGGATATTGATAATATTTATGCCCTTATATACCTTGTTTTGCAACAAGAAGAGATCAAATGATGAATTTGGGTCTCTAGACGTGTAAATATCACTAAATAAGAGTGTTTTTGGAGCAAAAAAGTAAAAAAAAGTGGTAATCCAAGTCCAGAAATCACAAATAAGTGTATATTCATATACATAGGGTTACCAGCTATTTATCGTGTATGTTTGGAATTTTTTGGCTTCAATTTGCTATTTTTCTTTATTTTTTATGATTTTCTTGATAAAAGTAAAAGAAAAATAAAAAAGCAGGTGAAATGAGATCGGAAAAAAGAAAAGAATAGACGGTGATGGTCCTAATGACAAGGGCAACCCATGGTAAAAATTGGGTACAATTCTGAAAAAGTTGCGGAAAGCCCGAAATGACAGAATTTTGGCAAAGTGGACAGATTTCTCAGAAACAGATCAAACGGAGTCCAAATTGAGAAATTTCAAATCCTAAAGTGCATTTCACGACGAGATAGGAGCACATGTCAAATTTGGTAACAAGTGATCCGGGAAGTCCGAAGTTAAGTATTTTTCACTTCACTTTCAAGCTCATTTCCACTATTACCTTCTTGGAGAGAGCAAAGAGCACACAGGAGCATCCGACCTTCTACCGCCTTCTACGACTGCTACGAGAGCTTAGAGGACACCAAACATGAGAGGTAGACTCGTTGCCATAAGCTTTTGATGCTTATCGTTAACTTTTGTCGCGAAAACTGACCAAAACCAAGAAACAAGAGCAGACGGGGAATGGGGAGGAATGCTAGGTAGGGGCACAACCGCCTAACCAAACCTTGCAAGAACTTAGAGGTGGGTTACCCTAACATAGAAGATGGGTTTCTAACACTCAAAGCTCGAGAATGAACGACTTGAAAAACCCTAGGTCAACAGAGCCTGCAAGAGGCAAACAGAAAAAAGTTGTCGAAACGACACAAAACTTCTCAGGAAGCTTAACAACATCGAGGGCAATGCAACCATGGAGTATCTCCGGGTTTGGATCACCAAAAGTAGGTCGGAACAACCGATTCGGCTGCGGACACACAAAGCGTCATTTTGGCATAACGGCTAAAATTGACGACGAAATGACATGAAACTTCACAAGCAGCTTCAAATATACATGGATGACTTATGTTTGCAAGCAAAACCCAAAAGAAAGCTGATTCACTTACCGATGGTGAAAAAGACGCTTTCGGGCAACCAAATGGAGAAAGATGGAGAACGGGGAGCCAAAGTCAAGTTCAACCAAATAGGTGGCTTCACAACATATCCAATGAGCTGGAAATGCAACTCTCGAGAAGAAAAGTTGAAGAAATTCAACTCCAAGGCAAAAAGACGACTTCGGAGACTGAAATGCCTATAAGGGGGCTTTTTAGCTAAACTAATGACTTTTTAAGTTGAAAACTAGTTAGCAGGGCTTAGGGCACTAGCACAAAGCATTCTTTGCACAAAAAGACCAACATTTCAAGAAAAGACATCATACGCGTATGATGTCTCACAGCATGATTTTCACATCCATTTCAACATTTGAGTGCATAGCCTCATTCCACATGTTAATCACATCCTATGAACCAAGTATCATGAGAATTGGAGTTAGAAAACCCAAGGAAAACCAAAAAGACGCAAAGTAGGCCATAAAATTGATTTTTGGTCCTAATTTTGTCAAAATAACTCCAAACTCATTGAAACTTTGTAGGATTGTTGATTAACACATCTATAAGCTATCTGGAACCAAAAAGCACCATTTTGACACAAAAGACATCATACGCGTATGATGTCTATTTGCACTTACAGAACCAAAACTGCTCATTTGACATCATACATCCATTATATATATCTAATACATGCTACATATGAAGTTTAGATCCATTTGGTCAAGTGGATCACCCCATTAGCCCAATTGAGGGAAAATCCTTCATCCAAAGCCTATTTTAGCCCAAATTCAACATACTCAAGTCCAAACCAAGATTTGAGTAGAGACAGTCCTTCACTAGTACATGGGGAGTCCACAGAATCAATCCCATGAAAAATTGATGAAAAAGACATCATACGCGTATGATGTCTCCAGAGCCATTTTTAGCCCAAAATCTATCCAAAATTCATAAATCCACTGAATAAGCCTATCTAAAGCCATATCCAAGCTTATAGAGAAATTTGGTCCAAAAATACACTAAAAGACATCATACGTGTATGATGTCTCACTATGTGATTTTGGCACCTCAGGGCTTCAACCACCAAACAGAAGTGATCTACATGCCATTTGAAGGTGAACCACCAAGTTTTATCCAATTTGGATCATAAAATCCAATTCCCTTTCAAAATTTTGCCAAGAGCCTGATCTGGACTAAACTGGCCAAAACTTGACCAAATGGGATCCAAACTCAAATCCAAGCATATGATACTCATGTATGCACTATCAGCTACAAGCACAACCAATATGAAGTCATTTTGACACAAAAGACATCATACGCGTATGATGTCTCCAGCATGATTTGAGCCCAGTTTGCATATTTTTTCACCTACCCTGCATCCTTAGGCCCTGAATAGCTCATGTTTCAATTTTCAAGTCATTTGAATAGTTAAAAGCTTCATTTCGGCTTTCAGTACTAAAAAGACGCTAACTTCTGAAATTGGAGTTACAGGATCCATGGATTCCGCCAAGTTATCGGCAACGAAGAGAAAAAGACCGACAATCAAAGATGCTCTTGCAGAAGCGGAACCCTTTGACATTCCAGCAGAAACCCTCAAGCCAACCAAAACTTGGGTGGAGGAAGCAGTACTGGAACAAGAGGGAATAAAGATCTACCAGGGGACTTTTAGAGATCCTCAAGGGCAAGCGGTGGATATACCGATGATCCCACAAGAATTGGTGGATTATAGCAGGTCAGAGAACATCAGCAGGTACCTGGAAAGGGCAGACTTGCACAGATTCTTCACCTCAAGACCATCAGGTGTAGATACAAGAAGAGTGTATGAGTTGGCAACCTCCATTCAGAAGGATGGGAAAGCCACATTGACAGCAATAGATGGAGAGAAAGTAGAGGTACAGATCACTCCACAGCTCATTGCAGATGCATTGAAGCTGAACAACAAAGGGAGCTCTATCAGTGAAAGAAGGGAGGCTATAGAGGTTTATGGGTCCAAGAAACAGAATGCAACTTATGGAGATATGGCAGACCAAAGAGCGGCAACCCTTTGCCAACTGTACAACCAATTTCTCCATATTTGCAGTAAAAGACCGCAAAAGTATACGACACCGCCCCATGCCATTGCAACTACCATCACATGGGCATTGAAGAGCAATATGCGAAAAGAGGTGAATTACGCTCAACACATCCACGAGCAAGTAATTGCCATGCACAACGAGAAGCCAAAGTATATAGGAGGAGCTGAAGTTCTGACAAGAATAGCTTATGAAGCTATTGGAGCCAGAGATCAATGGCCAAAGGTTCCCTCCCAGAATGAGTGGCTTAGAGAAGCCGATGAGGAGGAAGAACAGCCTGAAGTATCCAAGAGGGCGTCCACAAGAGCACGCAGGAAACTAGAAATATTTTCAGAACCTGAAGAGAATGTGGATGAGCCGATTATGAAGAAAGCAAAGAAGAAGGTTGCTCCCAAGCAAACCAAAAGTCAGAAAGTGGCAAGAATGGAAAGACTGGTGGAGCAGTTTAGAGCGGAAAGAGCTCTAAAGGGGGACTTTGAAGAAAAGTGGGTTCCAGATCCCACTAAAGTCGGAACTAGCTCAGCCAGGCCACATGTTGATCAATATGATCAATATATTAGAGCTTATGAGGAGTCAGAGGCTATACTGGAGCAGCAACCTGTCGAGCCATACACTGAAGAGGAAGTACAGCTTTTAAAAGCTGAGCTAAAAAAGGACGACAAGGGGAAGAAGAAAGTAGATGAGTCTACTGAACCTCAAGAGAAAGACGGGCAAGCAAACAAAGGGAAATCCAAGTTGACTGAGGACAATCAGCCCTCCTTTACTGATGTACCCAGCCCGAAGAAGACGGAAATCATTGTGGAAGAGACCATAGTAGAGATGGACACGGCTGGTATGGAAAAGCCGGAGGCCGGGACCAAGGAAAAGGAGATAGATCCAATTCAGCAAAAGAAAAACGATTATGAGGATCTGGTAGCGATAGGGTACACTGAAGAAGAGGCCCTTGAGGCGGTTTATGGGATCACCCTACAAAAACGAGATGATCGGAGAGGGACAGAGGAAAATACAAAGAGTACAAAAGAAAGTGATGAAAAACTGGACGAGCAGAACGTACTAGAAGAGCCGAAGCCAGTGGAGGTGGTGGCCAAAAAAGCTTTAGAGTTGACAGATGAAGATGAAAAAGACATGCACATGGTGCATGAACTGCTCAACAAGATCAAAGAAAGATCCAAGGCAAAGGAAGTGGAGATTGAGACAGCCAAACAAAGGGAAGCCGAGTTGCAGAGGAAATTAGAGGATGCTATGACTGAATCTGAAAGTCATAAAGCATCACTCTACGATGCGGAAAACGAGAGAGATGGCTTGATACTCAAGCTAGCCGAGGCTTCAAGAGAAGTAACAAGTGCACAGGAAGCAAGGGAGCGGATGGAAGACGACTTGGAGGCGGCTAAAGATGAGCTCATTGAGCTAAGGGAAAGAGTCGAGCTCCAAGAAAGAACAATCACTAGACTCAGGACTACCCCTAGAGCTAGCAAAGCAGGAACCGAACAAGAGGGAGCTCTTGTACCAGCTCTGGAAGACCAGGTCCGAAGCTTACAAAGAGAGCTAAGATTAGAGCAAGTGCAAAGGTTGCACATTGCGGAGGGATCATTGGCAGCAGAGGAGAGGCTCACTTTAGAAAATCAAACACTAAGAACAGAGAATGAGACCCTCCGCAAATAGCTCCAAGATTTACAAGAGCAACTAAGAAGAGAGACAGAGACACCACAAGAAGGATCAGGTGGAGCAGCCATAGAGCTACCAGAAACTGGAGAGGCAACCACAATTGAAGATCCAGCCCCAGTTCAAGAGGTGGCCTCAACTTCAGGAATCTCTGAAGAAGAAGAACAAAGGCTCCATGACCAAATAGAAAAGTCAACAGAGGAGAATGCCAAGGCGGAAATGGAATGGGAGAGGAGACTCCTAATCTCCATTAGACTTCAGGGATTAGACACAAAAGTGCTCCATGAAGAGTGGATGCAACCCAGCCTGCCTTTCCCTTTGATGAAGTTTGAAGTGATAAAAACGAAAAAGAGAATAGAGGAGGAGCAGTATGTCGCTCTTTACAAAGGCGACATCACAAAAGAGGAACAATCAAAGAAGATTGTAGATTTGCAGCCTAGATGGAGGAAAGGCTGGCTGAACAAATACCCAGCCTACCTCATCTACTTGGTAGAGGCACCAAAGGAGATTCGGGAGGATGCAACCTTCTGCCCGGTGCCAAGAGTCAGAAGCTGGAAAGAGCATGGCAGGATTGCAGAAAAGAAGCCAAATTGGCTTAATTACCCAAGGATGCCAGGACCAAAGGCAGGAGAGAGAATAGGTAAAGCCTACATGGTGAAAACCCTAACGGGCACCATCAAGCTCTTTACTGGCTCTCCTGACCTTTCGTGTCAGATGCTCAAGAAAATTTGCAGGACTCTCTTAGCTTGCATTGAAGTGTTCGCGCCAGATAAAGCCACGACCTCGAGTCTACTATCGACGGCCGACACAGTGACTGATATGATGTATGACCTTTCATTGCAGCCTTCTCCAAAAGTGTTGCACCTCTTATACTAGAGGATTATGTTTTTGCCTAGCTTCCACATGCAAACATTTGAAGAAGCTTTCTACACCGGCTTTTTCACCCACGAAAGCAAAATATTCGGCCCAACCTTGACCATCGGCAACCTGCGATACGAATCACATTTGCAGATGCTCAAGACGACAAGACTTTATTGACCAAGCATAAAGGTCATGTCAGGGACGACATGAACGCGGAGGGGGGGAGTGTTGAGCGAGCCAGCAGAGGATCACACCCACATTTTTGCTCACACTCATCATTTTTGTAACCATTGATTGTAATAAATGTCTTTCCGACATTGATTTTGAATTGAGCCATTCATTAAGTAACGGGACTCAATTGAGTTTCCAGCTTGTAATCCCGAAGTAATTTCACTTACTGACGTAATTAGTTAGAGATGTTCTCACCTCCAAGGCTGAGGTATATAAGCCAAAGTTTTTGTAACCTAAGGAGGATTCAGATTATTAATCAAAGTGAGTTTTTGAGCGCCGTGACTGTGTCTGAGAGAGAGTGAGAGAGAGAGAGTCTTATCTACTTGCTACGCGAGCTACGGAGCCGCCATTGGAGAAGCGACACCGCCATTGTGTTAGCAACGGCGAGAGCTACGCACTGATACCAAGAGTGCGCGCTATCGGCTTCTATGTGTGGTAAGTTCCTACGAGCTTCGGTGTGAGTTCTCTTCCAACTCATGTGTCGGAATAGAGCGTGCAGCATATCTATAGAACCACAACGAGTAGAGCTACGCATTAGTACCATCGGGGTCAAGTTTCGGTCACCTGTATTTTTCGGCCTGTCTTCATACGGGTTTACCGCACGGAGTGATTATAGGTTGATTTTGCAGTTCAAGTCTTTAGGGTGTTGTTCTTACCTAGTGCATAGACTTCCCCTTGAGTTTGAGATCGATTCAATGATTCTAGATCCTGTTTCGTATAGCATTCGTTCGTAGTATGGATTTCAGTCACTTGCGTATTTTAGAACTTAGATTTGATTTCCTTAGTAGTGATTGTCATTAGAAGGTCGAGTAGGTGATTTGACACCCACCTAGTTGTTTCCATGCGCCTACGGGTCAAGCTTCGTCCTCGTCTGACAAATTCTGTTGTTGGTTGAGTTCTCGCTATTTAGCTTCCGCTAGCGGCGTAACCGCCTTAACACAAACCACTATTGTACATGCTCTTCCACTATCAACAATTGAGGTTTTGGTGCTTCAAAGGCATGCTTGGCTTCTGGATTTTGGTCCTTCCACTCGTGTAAAGTTCTTTGGCAAATGCAAAGTGACTTGTGTCTTTTAAGTTCTATCATTTAAGCTTGTTTGAGAAAGAGTTTAGTGTGTTTTCATTGCCAAATTTGTGTCCATTGTAAGAGGGTATTGTGGTGAAAGATCTCCCACACCCTAAGATTGTGTGTGTGTGTGTGTGTTGGTAATGTTTAGCATTTGATATGCATTGGGTTAGGTTTTGTACAAGCTCTATGATAGCGGTGTAACTAACCATCTCCATTTGCAAGTTACAAACAAGGTATTGTGCAAGTTCCATTTCTTTCTGTCTCTCTCTCTCTCTCTCTTCCATTTTCTCTAACTCTCTCTTGCTCTGTTTGGTGTTGGTCTTGGTGTGAGATTGCTTGTGTGTGTTTTTGTTGCACCTCTTCTTTGTTGTGAAAAAATCTCTCTTGCGTTGTAGTTTGCATCCCATAACTAGGTGGTTCCCCTTCACTTGTTTGGCTATGGATTGGTTGTTTTTTTTCTTGCGTGTGGTTGCCCTAGCCCAATTGAGTAGCATAAGAGCCTTGAGGGGTGTTTAGAGGCCGCCTCTCTTGTTGCCGCCCCGAACCACTTGAGCATTGTGGCATGGGATAGCGATATTGTTTTCTCCCATAGCCATATCTTCTTTCTAACATGATTCTTACTTAATCCTTGCAGATCCTATCACCCATGAGTTACTCAGGTCCTTGGAATTGAGTTCAATGAGGTGTTTTAAGTGGAAAGTCTAATTGCAACCTCCGTTGAATTTTAGAGCTTTCTTCAATTTGTGTGGTTAAAAATCCGATTAGCCATTTGTATTGATCAAACGCTCTTCTAATGATTGAAGAATAGTTGATTAATATAATGTCCTTTTGGAGGGGGTTTGGCTCCAAAAATCCTGACTCTCAACTGGTTTCAAATTCTCTCTCTCTCTCTCTCTCTCTCTCTCTCTCTCTCTCTCACACACACACACACACACACACACACACACACACACACACACAATTTTGACACATGTATGTGGTGTGTGATTGAGTCTAAGTTAATACTTGCTTTGCAATTATTATGCTCAATGTTACACAATTGATTGATTACTTTAGTTAATCTATAATTTCCGCTGCATTTTAATTCCAATTCTCTAACATCTCTCATATGGTTCATGTTCAAATTTTTCTTGTAATAAGAGTTATGGTCAATATACAACTTGTTGTTTTATTACACGTAGCTAATATTTTGGATATTAGGCTCCTTGGAGGACAATCATGTGGAATTTGCGATAGAGAAGCCCACTTAGCCAAGTCATGAACTTGATTAGAAATGTTGAGAAATCTATTGAGATCACTGCTATCAAATCTTGGTCGTGAGTTATTAATTTCTCTGGCTAGTATTTCCCCCATCTTGCAAAAAGGTTTTAGCCACCGTCAAGATGATGCCACTGATGAATCTCATGGTTGTCCTAAGTGCATCAAACATCCTTAGGACCAAGTAGGTGAATTCCATCACAAAGAAGTGCCTTAAAATATTGTTTCCATTGTGAAAAGTTGCTAATTTTTCTTTGCATTCAACCCATAGAAGTTATAGATGGGGCTACAATGCCTACATGCTTAAGGGTTCTACTCTGTGGGGAATCCCTATCCTCGAGAAAGTATTTCCGAGCAAACAAGAAACCGAGCAAGATAGGGTAGCAAAGGGAACCCGTTGTATCTTACATTGTTTAAAACAATAGATCCATATTGTTAATTTG
Organism: Adiantum capillus-veneris; assembly: GCF_014529385.1. Lineage (NCBI taxonomy): Eukaryota > Viridiplantae > Streptophyta > Polypodiopsida > Polypodiales > Pteridaceae > Adiantum > Adiantum capillus-veneris. The sequence continues at coordinate 79,220,535 of NC_140960.1, read as the reverse complement.
TTTACAAACGTACATGGAAAATTTAAGAGAGGCACTTCAACTAACCGAGCAAACAAGAAATCAAGCAAAGACATTCCATAAAGAACATAACCCCATACTTCAATAAGGATTATGTAGCGAACCCATTGCATCTTACATTGTTTAAAACAAAATATTCATAATGTTAATTTGTTTACAAACACATATGGAAAATTTAAGAAACTATTATTAGAACATAGAACGCACTCTCAAAACTTGTGCTAATCTCTTGCAAACTAGGGCTTATCATAAGTAGACAAAACACCACTACACGTCAAACTATATAGAACACAAAATGTACTCTCAAAACTTGTGCTAATCTCTTGCAAACTAGGGCTTACCATAAGTAGACAAAATACCACTACGTGTCAAACTACATACCACACAAAACATTCACACCCAGAGGCACTTGAACTATTACTGCACGAATGGCTGCACTCCTCCCAAAGCTTGAAACAACTTCACCTTTGTTGGTGTATAAATTCATGGGCATGAGAGTCCAAACCCAGAACTTGGAGAAACACATAGTAGATATGTTTGCATGCACATATGTCAGCCTCTTGGACTCTCTCTTTTGGAAGTATGCACATGTACATCTTGGAAAATAAGACAATGTCGCAGAGTATGAAACTCCCTTTGCCCTTGACCCCTCTGTGCTCATGTAAAAAACATGCATTTCATTACACACAATAATAACCTCTTCAATTAAATCTGCTACCATGCATTTTCCAAGATCAAATCTGGTCTGAAATTATTTTGTTAGCTTTGAGAGCCATTTAACAATCTTGCCATCCTTGTATTTGGGATGATAGGCATTGGAAGGTCTATTTGTTGCTCAAATGCCCCCATTCACAGTTGCACATCCTACCCCATGTTGTTGCTGAAGTATAAATCCATTTACTTGGAGTTGTTCTGCCTCATGCGATAGTAGATGTGTGCCCTCTGCAACCCTCCAAACCCCTAGTGCAGTTTTGAGTGGTTCCACCACCATGTCATGAATCTTCCATGTGTGCATGCTACTAGCATTATAGAACCATATATAACCCTTAGCAATCCCCCCAGGCTATGATCCTGCACATGTGGCTTCATGTAAACTAATCTTCTCATTAAAATGCTAGCATGCCTGCATGCTAGCGTGTTTGCTCTCATACAAGTTGGTATTTGGGACAAAATGCCATACTCATCTTGCATAACAAGTCTTCCTCCCCAATGCAAAACTTTGACATCCCACCAAGCCAACCATGTCTGCAAACATAAACCTCACCATCAACAACATGCCCAGCTCTCCAAAAGCAATGGAGCTCTCCCTTGAAAATCTCCGCTTGATTCTCTGATGGTGCATTTTGCCATCTTTGGTATTTAGTTTTGTGTTCTTGTTGTGAGGAAGGTGTGATACACTTAACAGTATGTCGGATCATGGATTGATCCCAATGAAAAACACAAGACCTTTACTTAGATGGCACAACCTTGTTGGGACCCCGAAAGTAAATTGTTCTGACTTGTTGGAAATAGGGTTTCAAGAAAACACACACATCTTGGAGAAGACGAAGGAAGCTCAAGGCACACAACAGAGAGTGTATTACGTAGTGTGCAATGGAAAGATGGATAGCCCTAGAATGATGGGAGTATATATAATGCACGGGGGAAAAAAATTCTAGTGAGGGGAAAAATGCCCCGACGGTCCTAAGTGTGTTCATACACATCACTACCACATGCATATGGTAACAAATCCCCCCTTGGAAGTGATGCAGTGAACAAGAGCTGGAACATAGAGTAAAGGGAAGTGACATAGAAATGCCTATATGTAACTTTTCTGACACAAGGAAATACCACCATCACACTACTTAAACTGTATACCCAAGTAATGATGCAAAAACCCCAAACGTTTCATCTTGAAAGTAGCATTAAAATCAGCCTTAAATTCAGAAATATGTCTCTTATTTGGTCCAGTGACCATCAAATCATCCACATAAAGAACCACAATGAGAAGTACATCACCCTCACGCTTTACATACAATGTGCTTTTTGTTGGATTGTTACAAAAGCCTCGTTTGACCAAATGAGTGTCAAATTTCTCATACCAAGCACGGGGAGATTGATTCAACTCATACAAAGCTTTCTTACATCTGCACACTTTATCCTCTTGTCCTTTCTTGACACAACCGCGAGGCTGACATAAACTTCCTCAAATATGTCACCATTCAAGAAAGCAGTAACAATGTCTGACTGATGTACATCCCAACCAAAATGAGCTGCCAATGCATATAGAAAACACACATAAGTCGTAACAAAAGTGGGAGCAAAAGTCTCTTCATAATCTATGCCTTATTGCTATGCATAACCTTTTGCAACTAGTCGAGCCTTATAGAGATCAATCTCACCATCCGGCTTGCGTTTCAACTTGTACACCCACTTTGTACCAATGGCCTTTTTGTCAGAGTCAAATCACATAAAGTCCATGTGTCATTTTTTATAATTACATCATATTTTGATTGCATGACAACCATCCAATTTTTGAATTTTGTGCTTCATCAAAAGATAGAGGTTCCTCAACATCATGTGAGTTAGACACAACCAAAGCATAACAATCTGATGCATAAGATGCATGGTGAGAACTTGAGCAAGTATGACTAGACAAAGGTGCATCGAATTTACTATCACACAAAGTATACACCAACCATTTAGGCATACCTCTAGCCTGCTCATTCTCAATCCTTTCCTCATCAAGTACATTATGTACACCTGCATCAGTAATAGGTTGATTTGTAACATTTTAAAAACCTGCATAGGCTGTACATTTGCCTCATTGGAACTTTCACCACTGAAAAGAGGCAACAAAGTGTCATAAATGTTTTGTGAGCTTACATTATTGTCTCTAGTACATGACATGAAGGGATGAACAAAATCTTCCACAAAGACAACCTCTTGTGAGACCAAGATATGCGTTGTTTACGGATGATACAATTTGTATCCTTTGCTTTCAACACTATAGCAACCAAAAATACATTTGACATCTTTATCATCCAATTTCCTACCCTGCATTTGTGGCACCAAAGCATATGCCAAACAGCCAAAAACATGCAGTGCTCAATAGAAGGCTTTCTATCATGCCATGATTCATATGGAGTCATAGACTGCAAAGCTTTTGTAGGACACTTGTTTAGTACATAAGTGGCACACATGATGGCCTCAAGCCAAAACGAATGGGGTAAAGCTTGACTCTTGACCATACATCATGCCATTTCCATAAGTGGCCTATTTTTTCTGTCATAAAAATCAATATCTAATTCTCCTAAATGATTTTCTCATATTAAATTGATCATTTAATGTGGGGAAGGCCAGGGGAGAAAACGCTAGAATATTGGTTAAGCTAGCAGACCGGCCACAGTAGGGATTCAAAGGAGGGGAAATAGGGATCCAAAGGGGGGTCCATCTGCAAAAGAGCCATGTGCAACAATGGGCTAAAAAGACCCTAAGGTTCAGCCCATTAAGACTTCCAAAATGCTAAGGTTCCAAAATTCAAAGGTTGTGTCCAAAGGTCAACCCTAGGGAAAATTGGATGCTTTGTGTGTGCCCTAAAAGTCTTTGCACATCCCTACATGGGAGGGGGCGAGCCCTAAAGGTAGGGGATGAGAGAGAAATCCACACACACACACACACACACACACACACACACACACACACACACACACACACACACACACACACACAGGCTCCCTTTACACAAAAGGAATGAGGGACACATGTCAGCTCCCTAGGCCAGATGCCCACAAGGTGTGCCCAATTTCTATTGGATGACCCTTGAAGTGGACCAATGAGAATTAAGCTAGAGTAAATCTAGTTTAATTAATTTAAAAACATTTAATAAAAGAAACCAATGAGAATTAAGTCTCCTAGAAGACTATTGGGCAGTCTCCCAAGGGGTCCAATGAGCATTCAGGAGCCCCATGGCTTGCCTGATTCCTATTGGCCAGGAGGCAAAGGGGTCCAATGAGAGTTTAGTTTAATTATTTAATTACCTAAAGCTCTCACAAAAGGGGAAAGGGGGACACATGTCAGAAGGCTATCACTTATGCTGCTTAATTGTAATTGGCTTGACTTGGGGAGGGCCAATGAGGCTTCAGCAAGAGCAATTAGCAAGAGGGCTCGCCCAAGAGAGAGAGGGGGCTGATTTTTGCAAGGCATTATCACACACACACACACACACACACAAGCTCATGTGTGAAGAAAGAGAAGACTATCTCTTCCCAAGCTTTAATGGAGAACTCATCACCTACTCCAAGCTTGTGAGATAGAAGCCTACATCAACACTCTCTTGGCATGTGGATGCAAATCCAACCAAGAGCCAAGCTTCAATGCATGCTCATCTTCTCTACCAAGCTAATTACTAAGCTAAGCTATGCTACATATGAGTGATTATGTGAGGAGATGTACATCTTTCTTGTAAGATACTCCTTCTTCCTCTCAATCTACTCTCATACCCTGCTAGCTCTCACCATCTTCGAAGGTGTGTGAGGTCTTGGGTCTGAGAACGGGGATAATTCAAGTTGTGTTTGTTAAGTGTTTTGCTTAGTGCATGAAGTTTCCATCTTCATTGCACTAGCTAGTCTTGAAGGAACACAAAGAATTGTATTGTACAATGTCTCTCTTGATGGGAGAAACCATAATACAAAGCCTTTTGGAGGGGGGACCGGCTCCATGAAAATCCGGTCCTCAACTATTGTCAATAGCTTAATTTCTCTCTCTTTTGAAAGTATTGTCAATGCTATCTAACTAGGTGTTATGCTTTTTGTTGCTCTCTCTACCCAAGCACTCTTGTAATTCTCATTAGGAATCTATTCTAATGAAATGCCCACTATGTTCATGCTAATTTCCGCTACACATAAGTTATTAGGCCATTAAATGTTACATTGGTATCAGAGCTCAAGGTTTCTCTTTTCTTGCTCAAGAAGGGAGGTCCTCAAGCTAGCTACAAATGGTTGGTATTATTAATTGCCTGTGAGTAAGTAGAATAGGGATTTTTCAGCCTTGCAGTGCGCCATCTTCTCCATCTTCTTCATCCTCTTCCTCTTATGAAAGCTATGGTGAAGACGACAAAGATATGGACAAAAAAAAGGCGAGAAAGAGGTCACCCTCTTCTCCACCTTCTTCAAATTCTTCACCTTCTGAAGAAAGTGATGGTGCAACCTTTGAACCATCAAAAAGAAGAGGCCATAGGAAATCCTATGCCGCATGGAAGAGGTCGTGCAAGTTGAAGAAATTCAAAGAGGGAGGGAAGAGCATCTCTTTCCTTACCTATGATGGTACCTTTGGTGCTACGGACAAAGTCTTGGTCTTTATCCAACAATTCGATGCGGCGTTTGGAGATGAGGGCTTCACAGAGTCCTCTAAGCTACGCCATGTAGCTATGCACTTTCAAAAGTCCGCCAGACAATGGTGGTCTAGCCTACGAGCCAACGGTGAAGCTCCACGAACATGGAAAGCTTTAAGAGCTTCCATTATGAAGCAGTTTTTGGCCACTGATGCCAAAGACAAAGTACTCACCGAATGGCGAAGCTTAAAGCTCTCTCCCAATGAATCTATCCACAAATATGTAGACAAGTTTTGGGACCTACAACTCAAAGCTACTGTCTTCAAAAAGTTGGATTTTGGAGAGCAAAAGCAAAAATTTTGTGCGGGCTTAACCGAAGAAATGGCGGAGTATGTCAACTCCCAAAGACCACGTACCATATCGGCGGTAATACACCACACTATGGTCGCCTCTCGAATCAATTTCCAAACGGGGGAAAAAAGAAATAATAAGCCCCCGGAAAACAAGGGTTCCAATGAGCCTAAGGGGAAGAACAATGTCCAAAAGTCTCCTAAGGGCAACTCCAACAAAGCTAAAGAGAAGGGAGTTTACAAAGGTAAGAATAAACTCTCTTCTGAAGAGCTTGAGCGTTATCGTAAGGATAACTGGTGTTTCAAGTGCGGCAAACAAGGGCATGCGTACCGCGCTTGTCCCCAAAAGAACAACCGCCAAGATCCTCCTAGAGCTTCCTTGGTTGAAATCCAAGAGGAGGAGACTCACCAAACTCACCACAAAGGATCTCCTCTATGCCATGCTTGGGGAAAGGTAAGAGAACATGATGCTTTTATTCTCTTTGACCCTAGTTCTACTCATAATTTTATATCTATAGAGTTGGCCACCAAGCTAGGAATACAATCCTACGAGATGGGAGATGTCCTACCCGCAGACAGTGCCTTCAAGGGGCAAGAAGCTTCAGTCACTCCCTTAATCGAGAAATTGAGGCTTCATGTCCAAGTCTATGTGGACAAAGAGGACTTCTTTATCTCTCCTCTCAAGCATGAGGATGTAATCCTAGGGGCACCATGGTTTGACCGCCTGGCTGCCGATGTTAAATTTCCTGAAAGGAGAATCTCCTTTAAGTTCAGGGAAAAAGACATGTATATAGATGCTAAGGAAATGGGTAACACCATCCCCATTGTACATACACAAGCTTTCAACAAGTCAATAAAGAGCTCTATTTCCGTGTACATGATTTTTGTTAAAAACTCTCAAAATGAACCTAATGCTTTAGCAAAAGAAAATAAAAGCAACCAAAAGGAATTAGAGTTATCCAATTTTCTCAAGGGGTTTCAAGATGTTTCTATTGACGACATCCCTTGTGAGCTACCTTCTAAACGAGGTAATGATGACCATGCAATTGAACTTCTTCCAGGAAGTTCACCGCCCAATAAACCTCCTTATAGAGTTTCTCAAGCTCAACAAGAGGAGATTATGCGGCAAGTGCATGAGTTAGTTGAGAAGGGTATGGTTAGGCCAAGCTCATCTCCATTTTGCTCACCTGTGCTATTAGTGCAAAAGAAAGACGGCACATATCGTATGTGTGTCGACTATATAGCACTAAATAGGATCACTATCAAGAATAGGTTTCCCGTTCCATGGGTAGAAGACCTATTTGATAATCTACAAGGATCGACCTACTTCAGTAGGGTTGACCTAAAAAGTGGCTATCATCAAATAAGGATAGTTGCTCAAGACATTGTAAAGACCGCATTTCATACTACATTTGGTCTTTACGAATACATTGTCATGCCTTTTGGCTTGACCAATGCACCAGCCACATTCAACCGCTTGATGGAGAAGCTGTTCAGGCCTCATCGAACCTTCACTAGAGTGTTCTTTGATGATATTATCAGCTACTCTAATTCATTGGAGGAACACAAGCAACACCTCTGGGTAATATTTCAAGTTTAAAGAGAGAATAAAATTTATGTTAATCGAAAGAAAAGTGAATTTTTCTTGCAAGAGATTCAGTATTTAGGTCACATTATCTCTCAAGATGGCATCCAAATGGATCCATCCAAGTTAGAGGTAATAAAAGGATGGCCTAAACCAAGGAATCTTCATGAACTAAGAAGCTTCATAGGTATGTGTGCATACTATAGACGCTTCATAGAAAAGTTCTAAAAAATTACAGGACCATTACATGACCTAACAAAGAAAAGCGTTAGGTATACATGGTCCGCTAAGGAGAACAATTCTTTCGAAAAGCTTAAAGAAAAGCTTATCTCTCAACCTGTGCTTACACTACCGGATCTCTCAAAACCATTTGAGGTCCAATGCAATGCTTGTGGTGATTGCCTTGGGAGCTGTTTTGCTCCAAGAAGGGCACGCCATAGGCTATGAGAGTCGAAGGCTCGACCCTGTTGAGCAAGCTCTAGGCATATACGAAAAGGAACTCCTTGCAGTTCTACATGCCTTAGACTCATGGAAGCACTATTTATTGGGGACTCCTTTCATTCTGCGAACGGATCACCAAAGTCTTAAGTACTTCATGACGCAGACCAAGCTCTCTGACAAACAAAGGAGGTGGGCAAATTTCCTTTCGCAATTTCATTTTCATATTGCTCACATTGCTGGCAAGCATAATCAAGTAGCTGATTCACTCTCAAGACGGCCGAGAGTGAATGCGGTTTCCATAGCAACTCACAATGGTCTATCTTCAATGATAGATGAGTATGCTATTGATCCCGATTTTAGAGATGTGATTTGAGCCCTTGCATTAGGGAAGAAAGAAGAACCATTTACTTTACAAGATGGTTATCTTCTCTATGGCAATAGACTATGCGTTACTAACTCACTACGTGAGAAAGTAATGTATGAATCTCATGCTCCACCTTATGCGGGGCATAGAGGGATTCAGTCTACCTTAAAGGGAATTGAAACATATTTCTATTGGCCTACCATGAAAGTGAACATACAAGAGTATGTTTCCAAATGTGTGGTATGCCAAACGACAAAATTCGATAGAGGGAAGCAACTTGGATTGCTTCAACCTTTGCCAATCCCTAATTCACCATGGGAGAGCATATCCATGGATTTTATCTTTGGATTGCCTAAGTCTATCCATGGGAATACGGGAATATGGACGATAATAGACAGGTTTAGTAAACAAGCTCATTTTATACCTGTCAAAAAGACTATCAAAGCCCATCAAATGGCAACCCTCTTTATTTCACAAATTTTCAAGTACCATGGCTTGCCCATGTTCATAGTGTCGGATAGAGATCCTAGAATGACCAGTAAGTTCTGGAAGGGTCTCTTTGAGAATTTAGGAACAAGGCTAAACTTCTCTTCGGCCTATCATCCACAAATTGATGGCCAAAGTGAAATAGCTAACCTAACCATTCTCGATCTACTAAAAGCCTATGTAACGGAAGTAGATCAAAGATCCCAATGGGAGAAGTACTTACCCTTAGTGGAGTATGCTTACAATAACACTGTACATACTTCCACGGGAAAAGCACCTTTCGAGGTAATTGAGGGAAGATCAAAAAGTCCCTTGCTACTCAAGGTACATGGGAAGATCTTCGCTGCAGATGAGTATAGCCGAGACCTACAAGAATCTTTCCAAAAGATTAAGGATGCTATCTCTATCTCACAGCAAAGGCAAAAGGCTGCTGCTGACAAGCACAGAAGAGCCCAAGCCTTTAAAGAAAACGATTGGGTCTTGTTAAAGTTTCCCAAGGCTCGATTAAGGCACACAACGGGCAAGAATCCTACGGGTCACCAAAAGTACTATGCTAAACTAGCAAAAAGGTACTATGGTCCCTTTCAGATTCTTATGCCAATCAATGAGATGGCCTATAACCTCAAGTTGCCCAATCATTGGCTCATACACAATGCTTTTCATGTGAGCCTATTAAAGCCTTACAAAGGAGAGCCACCTCAAGAACCAACTATTGAAGACCCACCGGAGATCGAGGACCAAGAAGAGGTGCTGCAGCCCGAGTCCATTCTCCAACATGAAGACAAGGTACTAAGAGGCGGTAAGACTATCCGACGATATTTTATTAAGTTTAAGAATTATCCTTTTGAAGATGCTAGATGGATGCAAGGCATACAATTAAAGGATAATCTAAACCTTGTCAATGCTTACAATGCTTCCCAAGAGTAAGCAAATGTACAAAATGTTAAAAATGAACAAAATTTTTGTCTTATAAGACTCTCTTTTTCTTTATTTGTGCACAAAAATGAAGTAGTATGCATGCTTAGATCAAGTTTGTGGAGACAACGTCTCCCAAACACCAAGTAGAGCTTGTCACTCTACTATGGAAGACTAATAGGACTAATGTGCAGACATGCTTGCGGCAGCCTCAGGCTCTCAAGCGCCAAATGGACTAGTCATCCATTGTGGAATGATGTCGTAGGGTAACATAGGGATCCTCTACCCGCTAAGAAAAGGACTCATGAACATGCTTTATCTTCTCTACACCATAGTCGAGGACGACTATGATTTCAAGAGAGAGGTAATGTCATAATAATCAATATCTAATTCTCCTAAATGATTTTCTCATATTAAATTGATCATTTAATGTGGGGAAGGCCAGGGGAGAAAACGCTAGAATATTGGTTAAGCTAGCAGACCGGCCACAATAGGGATCCAAAGGAGGGAAAATAGGGATCCAAAGGGGGGGCCATCTGCAAAAGAGCCATGTGCAACAATGGGCTAAAAAGACCCTAAGGTTCAGCCCATTAAGACTTCCAAAATGCTAAGGTTCCAAAATTCAAAGGTTGTGTCCAAAGGTCAACCCTAGGGAAAATTGGATGCTTTGTGTGTGCCCTAAAAGTCTTTGCACATCCCTACATGGGAGGGGGCGAGCCCTAAAGGTAGGGGATGAGAGATAAAGCCACACACACACACACACACACACACACACACACACACACACACAGGCTCCCTTTACACAAAGGGAATGAGGGACACATGTCAGCTCCCTAGGCCAGATGCCCACAAGGTGTGCCCAATTTCTATTGGATGACCCTTGAAGTGGACCAATGAGAATTAAGCTAGAGTAAATCTAGTTTAATTAATTTAAAAACATTAAATAAAAGAAACCAATGAGAATTAAGTCTCCTAGAAGACTATTGGGTAGTCTCCCAAGGGGTCCAATGAGCATTCACGAGCCCCATGGCTTGCCTGATTCCTATTGGCCAGGAGGCAAAGGGGTCCAATGAGAGTTTAGTTTAATTATTTAATTACCTAAAGCTCTCACAAAAGGGGAAAGGGGGACACATGTCAGAAGGCTATCACTTATGCTGCTTAATTGTAATTGGCTTGACTTGGGGAGGGCCAATGAGGCTTCAGCAAGAGCAATTAGCAAGAGGGCTCGCCCAAGAGAGAGAGAGGGGGCTACTCATCACCTACTCCAAGCTTGTGAGATAGAAGCCTACATCAACACTCTCTTGGCATGTGGATGCAAATCCAACCAAGAGCCAAGCTTCAATGCATGCTCATCTTCTCTACCAAGCTAATTACTAAGCTAAGCTATGCTACATATGAGTGATTATGTGAGGAGATGTACATCTTTCTCGTAAGATACTCCTTCTTTCTCTCAATCTACTCTCATACCCTGCTAGCTCTCACCATCTTCGAAGGTGTGTGAGGTCTTGGGTCTGAGAACGGGGATAATTCAAGTTGTGTTTGTTAAGTGTTTTGCTTAGTGCATGAAGTTTCCATCTTCATTGCACTAGCTAGTCTTGAAGGAACACAAAGAATTGTATTGTACAATGTCTCTCTTGATGGGAGAAACCATAATACAAAGCCTTTTGGAGGGGGGACCGGCTCCATGAAAATCCGGTCCTCAACTGTTGTCAATAGCTTAATTTCTCTCTCTTTTGAAAGTATTGTCGATGCTATCTAACTAGGTGTTATGCTTTTTGTTGCTCTCTCCACCCAAGCACTCTTGTAATTCTCATTAGGAATCTATTCTAATGAAATGCCCACTATGTTCATGCTAATTTCCGCTACACATAAGTTATTAGGCCATTAAATGTTACATTTTCTCTCAGCAACACCATTTTCCTGAGGCGTATAAGGCACTGTACATTGGTGTTTAATCCCACGACTAGCTAGAAATGCATTAAATTCATGAGACATATACTCCCCCCTCAATCAAAACGGATGGTGCCCATAGTAAATTTTGAGACATTTTCAACCATAACCAGAAATTGTTTGAAGCACATAAATACTTTGGACTTTGCCTTAAGCTGATAGACCCATGCATGCTTGGAGTAATCATCAATGAAAGTCACGAAGTAAAGGTAATTGCCCAAGGACGGAGTTTTCATGGGCCCACAAACATCACTATGCACAAGCTACAGCCTGCATGTGGCCCTAACTGAACCATCCTTTGGAAACTTTGAATGTTGCATCTTGCCCAAAATACAACCTTAACAAACATGTTTGAGATGTGCTTCAAGAAGTGGCAAAGAAGAAACCATATCAAATTTTTGCAAACGCAGCAAATTGGCAAAATTCAGATGTCCAAAACGTGCATGCCAAAGTTTTGCATCTGAAATAGCCTTTGAGTCCACAATTGCATTTGCAGCCACATTTTTCATACAAAGTGATCTTATACAGCCCACGACATAAAATGCCAGATGCAACAATTTCATCACCAAAACTGAAATCATGTACTGTACATCTGTCATCCACAAATTTGACTACAAGTCCAAGTCTAGCAAGTGCATAGACAAGCTTAAGATTCTTCTTGATCCCAGGTACATAAAGTGCATTAACAAGTGTGAAAGACCTCCCATTTGTAGCAGTAAGCACAATCATTCCAACTCCCTGAACCGGATAAGAGGCATTGTTGGCACAAGTAACTGAATTCCCATGAGGGGCAGACTCAAGAGAGGTGAACAAATCACGATGTGAGGTAATGTGATTTGTAGCACCATTGTCAAAATACCACACATGTGGATCTGCAGTAACTGACATGCATGCATCATGGACAACAAGATTATAGGTACACTCTGCACTAAAAGCCCATTTTGCATCAACATCATCATCACAGTCTCCTTTCACACAAGACTGAACAATAGATGCATTTGTAGTGGAACCAACCTCTTTCTTCTTAGCCTCTTTTGCCTTCAACTTAGGACACTGCTTGATCAAGTGATAATTAGCTTTAGAGTAATGGAAACACATCTTCTTTTTGTCCGTATCACCAGAATTTCGAGACGAATTACTGCCAATAGAAGCATTAGAAACATGTGATTTTCCACTCGGGCAGAAGAACCATGAGAAGTGGATGCATTATACCACCTTCTCTTTGAGCAACAATAAAAGCCTGTTCAACTACACATTTTCTAGTCTTGTTTTTTTCTAGAAAGTGACTCTTGCAACATCAATGTGCACACTGCATCAAACTTGACAACTTCAGGATTTCCTTGGGTCAAAAGTCTCCATGTACTAGCAAAAGTCTGGTAAGAATCTAGAAAGGCATCAAGAACAGTCTGCACAAGGGAACTGTCTAAAATGACTTCACCTATAAAAATAAGCTGCTCATTGATATCCTTGACACCAGCAAGGAAAGTGTCCATATAATCTTCCTTATGCATAATCTTTGACTCCAGCTCGTTACGCAGCAATGCAATTTTTGCCTCATTGAGACTTCCATAAAGACCAGACAGAATATCCCAAGCTTGTTTTGCACATTTTGCTGAACGAATGTGGGGAGTAATAGTGTGCTTCACAGACAATACAATCAATGCATGAGCCTGTTGTTAGAGGGTATGCCCCGAGCGAACGCTAGCATAGAGAGAACAAAACCAACAACTCTATGTTAGCCGAGGGTGAAGCTTAACCCGTAGGCACATGGAAACAAGAAGATGGGAGTCAATCACCTTCTCGACCTTCTAATCGAGGAAATCAAATCTAAAAGTGCTTATGCACTAGTGAAAGCTATTTAACCTATGATGCTCATGCTATCCGAATCTATGCCAAATGCATTTGTAATGTCACGAAACTCACAAGATATACTCCCCTTATCACGGGATCAATACCCTATGGACTGTGACTTGATATCCGACCTCCAACTACCTCTTGTGACAATTGAGTATAAAGACAAGCAACAAAATACAGGTTACCATTTTTTGTTACATATAGTCCTAACATGTAGCTCTACTCTTTGTGAATCCATAGGTGCAAAGAGCTCACCAAACGGACACCCGATTTGCAAGAAAACTCACCCGGAAGCTCGTAGGAGCCACTTCGTACTGTAGTCAAAATCACACACTCTTGACATTGAATGGAAGCCCTTGCCATTGCTAACACGATGGTGGTGTTGCTTTAGCAATGGACCTTCAGTAAGAGGCATAGGGAAGAGAAGATGTCACACTCTCTCTCACTCTCTCTCTCTCAGACACAATGCACAGTGAGACTGGATTTGATTAATTTAAAAGTTGGGTTTAGGGTTACAAAAATTATCTTATATACATTCCTCCTTAGAGGCTTGTTAACACAAAATCTAATGGCTGTTCAAATATTACAAAAAGTATCATTCCACTTCAAAAAATAATGATATGATGTATTGGGGAAACTTCTTATGTGTTCTGCCGTCAACACTCCCTCCTTCCGCATCCATGTCGTCTTTGACACGAATGGTCTTGCTCTCTTGCAATTGTTCTGCTGTCAATGGAAGCCTGGTGGTTTTAGCAACTTTAGGTACAATTTGTACCTTATATTCCCCAAAGTGACTGTTGGGCCGAATATTTTGCTATCTATGTAAAAAAACCCGTGTAGAAAGCTTCCTCAAAAGCTTGCATGTGATAGCTGGGCAGAAACATGATTCTTTGATACAATAAATGTAAATTTTTTGGAGATGGCTATTTCAACAAATCATATGTTATTGCAGTGAAAATGTCTCTCGTTGATAAGAGTGTAGAATCCATGGCTTTGGAAGGCGCAAACACTTCAATGCAAGCCAACAAAGTTTTGCAGATTTTTTTGATCATGACACACGTCAAGTTCGGAGAGCCAATGAAAATCTTAATGGTGCCCTTCAGAGTTTTCACCATATAAGAGACACATATTCTCTCTCCTTCCTTGGGTGGTGGCATAGAAGGGTAGTTAAAACTATTTGCCCAAGTGTGGACACGAGGGACTGGGCAAAATAAGGGGTCATCTATGATGGTCTTTGGGGCCTCCACCAAGTATTTCAAAAATCCTGGGTACTTTAGGAGCCAAGCTTTTTCTCCATCTTGGTTGAGAGTCGACCACTTTAGCTGCAACCTTTGTATTCTTGACATCTCCTTCGTAGATTGGCTTTGTAGCTTTTGCTTCAACTCGTTTCTTTATTATTATCACCTCATACTTTAGGAGAGGATATGGGAGTTTGGGTTGCATCCATTCCTCCCTAAGCACATTTGCGGCCAGCCCTTGGACTCCTAGAGAATGGACAATTCTTGATTCCCATTCCCTTTTCTATCAAAAGCTGGAGGCGTGTCTCCTCCTCTACAGTCAGAATTGTGTTTCTTCTACCACTATCTTCACTTGTTCTTCCTGGTGCTGCATATCCTTAGCACCCTCAAGAATTTCCATGGGCTCATCTCTGGCATTTGTCTTTATTTCACTAGGCCCTGGTTTTGATTCCTGTGTCCTTGAGTCTGCTATCTCCTTTTGTAAGTCTGTGATCTGTGGTTACGCAAGTGTATCTTGTTGAGTAGCTTCCTCTGCCATGTCAACCATTGCCTCTTGCAGTGTTTCCAGATTCTTTTGGATTTCTTTATGTTCTTTCTGGAGAGCTTGGTGTTTGGCTTTCATTCTTTCTTCGGCGGCTAGAGACCCTTCTGCCATATGCATTCGCTGTCTTTGCTCTAGCCATAATTCTTTCTGTAGGGTGGTGATTTGTGCTTCCGGGAGCTCTAATTTTTCTTTCAGCTCCAGCAATTTGTCTTTTGCTACT
This sequence comes from Adiantum capillus-veneris, assembly GCF_014529385.1. Lineage (NCBI taxonomy): Eukaryota > Viridiplantae > Streptophyta > Polypodiopsida > Polypodiales > Pteridaceae > Adiantum > Adiantum capillus-veneris. Next base: position 79,205,259 of record NC_140960.1, on the reverse strand, counting down.
TCTAACTCATCTTCAACCTTATCTTTTTGCTCTTGGAGAGTCTTGACTACTCTCAAGACCTCTGCCATCTCCAGTGTGAGAGTGTCTTGTTTGCTCTCAGCCTCCCTTAGTGTAGCAGTGAGAGTTTTGAGCTCCATCTATGCTTCCTTGGACTTGAGGCGTGTATCTTGGACTAAGCTCAAAAGATTATCATGTTCCATTTGCATATTATCATCCCTGGTACACAACATTCTTTTCTCTTCAACAATGGTAAGAGAACGGGTTCTGACTCTGTCCAGTATCTGATAAGCGGCTCTTATGTCATCTTCATTTGCTGCTACCAGGTTTCTAGTTGTTGGCCTATTGATAGGGCTAGCAAAGGGAACCTGATATCCCGTACTGATCATTACTCTTGCTAGTGGTACTCACCATGGGCTCAAAATTTGTCATTTGGCGGCAATGTATGCAAGATGTTTTAATCAACAAAGGCTTGATCGCACCCTTGCATGCAAGAAGAGAGAATGCGTACACTAATGATGAGTGGGATGACTTGAATGAGCATGCTATGGCAACCATTTGCCTGCACCTTGGTGAATCCATTTACTTTACCATAATGGATAAGGCCAATGCCAAATATTTGTGGGATGCTCCAATACCAATTGATGTGCAGGGATGGAGAGTGCAAGAGAGGGAAGGAGAGGGGGTAAGGGATGCAGGAGACAATTGACCTGTTTGGTGGAGCTTGTGAGAGAAAGGCTCTCACAATCCTTATTGCTCATTATTATCAAAATGAATAAGTGGACGGGGCCATAACCGGACACGGGCCTAGAACCCAACAATCTCCCACTTGAAGGCCACAGTGGCCCAAGTGGCTAAAGAATATAGGGGCTACTATGTACAAATGTACAAAACCGTGAAGCTACAGTCATGCTTCACGGTTTTGTACATTTGTACATAGTAGCCCCTACATTCTTTAGCCACTTGGGCCATGTTGGCCTTCAAGTGGGAGATTGTTGGGTTTCAGGCCCGTGGCTGGTTATGGCCAGGCGGGCTACCGCCCACTTATTCATTTTGGTAATAATGAACAAGAAGGAGTGTGAGAGCCTTTCTCTCACAAGCTCCACCAAACTTATGGCAATTAACCAAAAGGTGTACAAACATCTATCACACAGAAATTTCATGCATAAACATGTTAACATACCATTTTCTATACAGGAACATGAATCAAGAAACTAACATGTCACTGCTTGCCAACTAAAAATAGTAAAAAAAATAAAATAGAGAATGAGCATGGCTCATTGTCTTGATCCTCATCACAACCTTCATTCCATGCTCAAAACGTTTCATCCATTTGGAAAAGCATTTTTTGGGCTGAAGAGATTTTGGCCCTTTTTTCATTATAATTAGTCATTAATGGCTGAAAATAAGTGATTACTGACTAAAAATAAGAAACTAGTTAATTTTGGCTTTAACACCTAGCACATCCTGGTGGCAAAAATCTTTTTCAAGCAAAAAACTTTTGACTCGACATCCACACATCCCTTGACTCCTAAAAATAAGATATTGGTATGTACTTCTTTAGGTGCAGTCACATGTGAAAATCACTCCCTCTACCCTTGACAAAACAAACCCCCCTTAGTGCTTAAAAAAACTTTTCTAATCAATCATGTCAATGGCTGACTTTGGTAGCTCCCCGAAGGCACCTCCAAAGTATTAGCACATTCTGACATTTCCACATTAGGTTCTTGCACTTTTCCTATCACTTCAGGCTGATTCTTCTCTAAAGCCTCCTTCGCTTTATCAGGCAAGTCTTCAAACTGCTCCTTTCTTGCATTTTCTTCCAGTACTTCATGAACCACTTTTGCAATTATATTTCTTGCCCTTGTTTTTTCTTCACTAATCTCCTCAACATGCCCTTTAAATTGTTGGATGCATATGACCTTGTGTTTTTGCAACCTCTACTAAAGTGAAAAACCTTGGTCTACTATAGATGCGTGTAGTCTCCTACAACCGTCTCTTGCCCCTAACCAAAGACCTGAGTATTTCCTACAACACTTCTTGCCTTCAATTCTACCATCTCAATCTCCAAGTCCTCAAACTTTCTTTTAAGGAGCAAACATTCAGCACTTGCTTCCTCTTTGGAAGATACTTGGTAAGGAATATTCACTAGAGAAAACAATCTTTTTGATAGTTCCATCCAAAGTCCTTCACCCTATTTCCCGAATTTATATTCAATCACTTCCACATCTCAAGCTAGCATATACCAACCATCTAGATCAAAATCATCCTCTGACATATCTCTCAACTTCCCTTCTAACTCCTTACAAGCCTACACTCTACTCAGTAAAATATTGTTCTTTGACTGAATCTTGGAATAATAAAACTTCAATAAGTCCAATTTCTCATTTAAAGCTGCAAATCATTTGTCTTTCCACTCTTGTAATCTCTCTAAAGTACTCTCTCTCTCTCTCCCCTATACATACCTTTTGTTTCAAATCCTCAACAGATTCCTCCAAGTCCTTAATCAACTTTGCATCTTTCTGACCTACTTGATACTTTTTGCAACTATAAAATTTGACCCTGCATTTGGAGCTTCTCCCTTTGTAAGACACTTCAATTGAGTTGTCCCTTACCAACAAAGTTCTCCCCCGAGTCCAAAGATTTATAAGCATCTGCGATGCTAATTTTACTTTCAAACTTGCTGATTAATTTCTCCCCTCTCTCAAATGCAGATGTATTGTCTCTCCTCTCTTTAGTGTCCTGACCATCCAGCCTTTTCCTCTTCAGCTTCAGAGAAGGTTTGGTGGAAAAAAAGGTGCTTGATGTTTGCTTTGGAGTTTTTTTTGTGGTTGCCAAAAGAGTATCCATATCAGCATCAAACTCCATCCCCATAGTCTTCCAAATTTCTTCTTGATATTGCCAGCTCATTGAAGATGTTCCCTGAGTCTGTGCGCCCTCTTGCAAGACTTTCTTCCTAATTTCCTCGCCATCCTTTCTACTTCTGCATCCCTAGTCCCCAAGCTTGACTGTCATACATTGAGGAGCCTCTCCTTGCCAATTTCTACATTTCCATCTTGCTTGGAGTACTACCCACACGAGATGTCATGCTCGTAGCATGAATTTGCAAGGATATCAAGAAGAATGTGGTTCTATCTTTTCTTTTCTTCTTTTGGTAGATCTCTGTGCTCAGCAACTGAAATAATAAATTAGCCCATTCAACTTTCCTCCCACATTTTGCAGCATGAAGTATGTCATAATTTTCTTTGGAGATATACTCAAACTTCACTAGCACACAAACTCTTTCCACATAGAATTTAATCTACTTGTGCCTGAAAGGATTCTACATCCTTGAGATTGGGTAATAGTTTCTATTACCTTGGGCTTGGCCAAACCCTGACTCCATCAAATCATCGGAAGCTTTGCCTACCTGATTGTCCTCCACACGTAAGTTGAACATCGTGCCTACCTCAGGGCTCAACCAGAAACTGCCAAAAATGTTGCCCTTTGTGTCCTGAATGTGAGTAAGTGTGTTTACCACTGTAAGGTTATTTTTCCAGTGATTCCATGGTAGCATTGCATATTCTAGCAAGCCAAACTTCTCCAACCATCCTTATGCACCCACACATGGAAGTCAATTTTTTGTCGCATATCAACAAAGTTGTAATCCATTGGGCCAATCTCCATTGCTAATGTGGATTCTTCAATAGGTGTTGGATGTTCCCCCTCAATCACCGCATTTGGTGAAGTTGGTAGGGTTTGAGAAGCAACCTATGCCTTCCGTGCACACCTTCTTGTCACCATGGTCTCTAGTTCTTCCACCCTTGAGGAGGTTATTTGCATAGTGTCCTAATTCAATTGCTAACGACTTCTTAGACATGGTGAGAGAGAAATAGGATACACAAATCTTGAAATAACACCAACGCATGTGCAAGAACAATGAGAGGTTTAGAACAAGGGGTACATTTAAACACGCTTTCAGTTTCAAATTTGAAACCTGTGCATGTGACTTTCCGCACGTATGGCATAAACGTCTCCTAAAGATTTCCTAGAAAATTAAGCTTCTTGTCTCACCTTCCTCAAAATGACAACCACCACTAACATAAGGCTTCAAGAAAAATTGATTAATAGTCTTAGGGAAAATCCTCCCCCAAAGGCCATCTTACAAATAAGTTGAAGGTCCAATTTCTTCAACAACCTGAAAAGGACCCAACTATCTAAGCTTAAAATTTCTTGGCCTCTTTCTTAACCTGGTATTATACATCAATACCCAATCTCCCTATGAAAAAAAATGACTTTCAAATTTCTATCCACCCATACTTTCCTCCTTCTTTGGATTGGTTCAGTAATGTAGGTAGCCTGAATTCTGCTTTCTTCCAACTTCAAGAGTTGTTCCTTCTTGAAAATTGAAGAGTCGTCCTGTGACAATTTATACTTTATTACAATCCTTAAAATTGGCACAACAAACTCCATTGGCACAATGGCCTCTAGAATGGGTTTCATGTTTGTGATGACCTTGAATTCTGTCTTGGATGCCCACAAAGAAGAATCCAATTTGGGATCTCACTCCTTCCTATTTTTTGAAACCATTCTTCTCAAAATTTTGATCAAGGTTTTGTTTATAGATTTTGCATGACCATTTGCTTGAGGGTAATACATTGTGGGTTGTTTTGTGAAAAATCAAGTGATATTCACTCAACTTCCTGATCACTTGTTAGTGAAATGACCTAGACCTGATCAGAGATCAACTCTTCTAGACATCCAAACCTTGTCATTATGTTCTTGCACAAAAACTTTGTCACACTTTCTGCTTTATTATCCTTCATTGCTTGTGCTTCCAACCATTTGTTGCAATAATCAAGACCCTACTTTTGAAATGGTTCAAGTGAAAGAATTGGTTGCAATGGCATTATGTTTGCATCCAATAGTCTATTATCTCTCTTTTTTTGACAAGCCAAAAAAGTTTTCACATACTCATGAGCATCCCTAAAAATTGAAGGGCACCACAAACCAACCTAAAAAATCTTCTTTGTAGTAATGTCCCCTGAAAAGTGACCTCCTGCATCACCTGCATATGCTTCAACCAATATCACTTTTTGTTCAAACTTTTGAACACACCTTCTCAAAATAAGATATTTCCGCTTCTTATAGAGAACACCCATAATAACTGTAAATATTCTGCTCCTCCATGCCAAGTGTTTTCTTCTTACCACTCGCATTTCCTTTGAAGAACTTTCTGGAATGCAAAATTTCTTCATACCAAGCATCATCATCATCAGCTAACTCGATTTGAAATAGACTTGCATCATGCAACTCATCTATCTCTTTAGCTGGGGCTTCTCCACTAGCCAACCTGCTAAAATAATCTGTTATGACCTACTCTTGACCTGACATGTGGATCACTGTGTAATCAAATTCCTACATTAATTACATCAACCTAGCCAATCTTCCTGAAAGATGAGGCTTGTAAACTAGGTATACCAAAGCTTGATAGTCCACATGAATTACTACTTTGTTTGCCAATAAGTAGTGCCTAAATTTGTGTAGTCCAAAAATCATCCCTAAACATTCCCTTTTACTTACTGTATAGTTTCTCTCTACAGGTGTAAGCACTCTACTGACATAATAAATTGGTTTGAACCATCCCTTTTCTACTTCCTGCATAAAACATGCTCCCACTACTGGGATGCATCTACAAATAGGTGGAATGGTAATTCCCAATTTGGTGAAATCAGTATTGGTGCAGTTACCAACATTCTCTTGAGCAGGTTAAAAGCAGTTTCCTATTCTTCTTTCCACACAAAATCCACATCATTTTTAGTCAAATATGTGAGTGGTAGACATACATGAGCTAGGTACGTCAAGAACATACTATGCCACTTCACTTGACCAATGAACCTCATCAATTGCTTCATTGTTTTTGGTGGTGAAGCCTTCAAGATTGCCTCCACTTTTCTTGGATCAATTGCTATTCCCTCTTTTTTTATGAAATGTCCCAAGAAAATGTCCTTCTTGACAGCAAAGACACATTTTGCAGGGTTCAAATCTGGATTCTTTGCATTCTCAAAACTAAATCTCAAATGCTTCAAGCAATCCTCCTTGTTCCCTACTTCAAGGAATCTCAAATGCTTCAAGTCATCCAAAAATACCTTCATGAAGGTAGTCAAGTAAGGACCAAACACCTCCATGACCCACTTCAAAAAAGTAGGTAGTGCGTTCTTCAACACAAAATTCATCACTATGGAAGCATACACTCCCCATTCAATTATGAAGGTTTTTTTATCCCTGTCCTTTAGGGCCATCGTGATATGATTATATACACTAAAACCATCCATAAAATTATACATCTCCTCACCAGCTACTGCATCCAACATTGTGTCACAGTATGGTAAAGGCAATGGATCAATAATTGTGGCACCATTCAATTTTTTGTAATCTACACACACCCTGATTTTCCCATACTTCTTTTGGACAACCAAAATTGGTGACATCCAAGATACCTTGTCCATTGGGTAAATGAAACCAACTTCCAATAATTTATCAATATCTTCTTTCACCTGTTTGGCATACTTGGGGTTCATCATGTACCTTTGCTATTTCACTGGCACTCCATCTGTTTTCAAATTTATGGTGTGTTGGCATACAGCTGGATATGCTCCTCTCATATCGACATATGATCAAGAAAACACATCCTTGAATTCTAATAATAAAGCTTTCAAAGCCCTTGTAAACTCAACATCCAATTTAGTAGATACTTTCACCATTTTGGGGTCATCTTCATCTCCCAAATTCATATCTTCCTAGTCATCTTCTCTCACTCCGGAACTCTTGGACATTTGTTCTTCAAACATATTTTTTGCATGCCTAATGGCCTCAGATGCTTCCTGCTCCTCCTCCAATCTTTGTTCTTTAGTTTTTTTTAAATCCTTTTCTTCTTGCTTTCTTTCAAGTTCAGTTCAGGTGATTGTTTTTTTGTTGCATTTATATGAAGGAACTCCTCCTCCTCATCTCACTCAATAGCTTCTCCTATATTAATCCCTTCTGCAAACAAAGGTCTGAATCTAGATGGGATAGTCTTCTTTGGAACCATCTGCATCCTAACCTTCTTCTTCCTTTGCCACGTCAGCCGTGCAAGTCCCAAAGCTAAAGAGGGTCAAGAGGGTGAAAGTAGTAGCAAGTCCCCCCCCCCCCCCCCCCCCCCCCCCCCCCCCTCCTAGGCCCCCGCCCCCCTCTCTCCACTAAATGGAGGGACAGTTGGTATCCCTCTCCAAAATCCCTTTTAAAGTGTTGTAGGAAAAGAAGTCCATTGATCCTAAAGAGCCATCGGGTTCTCCTGGGACCAATGCAGTGAAGACAAAGCAAGCATCCGGATGTCAAGGAATTTTTTCCCCTTTCCCCATGAATTCCACACTTCAAATGTTGTCCTAGAATATGAAGGGCATAAGAACAAAAGAAAAGAAAGGAAAGCGTTGGTAGCACATGAAGAGAAGAAAAGATATTAACTGCTGGTGTCTGTAGGAACATCACCTTGATGCATCAGTTTTGAGAAAGCAATCACTTGGTGGATTTTGCAACATGAATCTACTCCTTAAATATTTAGTTAATTCTTCAAATTTAAATATACTCTAAGTTTTGGAGGCCCCTTTGGAAATTATAATCTGAAATTTTTTTGTAAATTTTAACAATTATAGCTCTCATGATATAATTATATTTTGTAAAATGATCCCCCTGAGGGGTAGAGGAAGACTCACCTAGGCTCCACTTCAATTCGATAGAATCTTGCCAAGATTCTAGTTTCCTCAATGCTCGACTTGGGCTTGCACACCATAGAAAGCGCACCCAAGCATCAAGCCGTGCCACTGTTCCCACGCACCTCTATCGCCCATCCCATGGTTGACGTCTGCACCAAGCAGCCTGTGTGCCATGGTCTACAGCAAGGTGTAGGTGCATTCCTTGAAGTGCACTGGCTGTTGGGATCCAATCACATAGCTGATGGTTGCAGGACCTCCCTTGGTTTCCCCCTCAAAGGCATGGGAGCCCCTTCTCTTGCGGCTTTTGCATGGCCACAACAACGAACGATTGCAAATACAACTCATTCTGCTCTCCATTGAGTCCAGATAGATAGATGGATAGATAGAGAGAGAGAGAGAGACGCTCATCCATCGCCCATTCTTGTTGGCCTCAGGACTCATGACAGGACATGACAATGCGCACACACACACACACACACACACACACACATACATAGAGAGAGAGAGACCCTTTAGGCCTCAACGCATGCACGACGCACACACTCCCTACATTGAGCTTCTCCTCGCCTTGGGGTAGAGCTCTTTCTGCTCGCGTTGGGACACAGTCCTTTCCACAACCCCTCTCCTTCATGGGCAGTTCATTTGAGCCCTAAGCAACACACACATACCGTCTGCAGCAAAGAGAGACACAAAATTGAAAAAAAAACTCTTTTTCTCTTCTTCTTTGCGCACCATTGCACGTCAATGGAGATATTTTTCAAAATTCTGTGCGCATTTCTTGGCTCTGGTGACAGCTAAAATGTATCTCCCTTCCATGCCACCATTTAGCTTTCCAATTGAAGGGCATCTCTGTTAGATTCGCCCAAACCGAACATGCATGCCAACCTACTAGGCTCTTATAAAGCTCCTTTTTTCCTCCTCATATACAATATCTCTCTCTCTCTTACACTTAATAATTATCAGCTCCTCACATCTTCATTAAATGCAATGTGAAGGAGTGAGGCTCTATGCACTTAGTTACAATTCTCTTGCAAGATTCCCCTACATTCTACACAAGCTTAAGGCTTGTGTAGTAGATAGACCTTGAGAGAAGGGGAGGGTTTGTGAATTATGTGATTAAGGGCCTAATTCATATATGGGTTTGCTAACACATGTTTGGTACCAAAACGGATACTTAAGTGTTTTCTTTCTCCTAGCATTATAAAAGCCTTTGGCAAGCTTACAATTAGGAATAACAGTATGTCCCTAACCCCAATCAAGTTATGTTCGGGTTTTATGACGGCAGAAGAAGGAGATGGAAAAATTGGCATTTTCTCATTCTCAAAATAGAAATTCTTTCAAAACATATTAAGTGCATAAGTGTATCTTGTAATTTTTTGAAGCCATTAGCAATAGTAGAATGTCCTATCAAAATTAATTATAATCTTTCACTTTTGAGCACAAACTTAAGGAACCTTCATAAACCAAAAGTTAAGTTTTCTCTAAAAAATATCCCGTAGCGTGAGAAAAAGATCCCGTGGGTTTTTTTATTTTTTTTATAACAAAACTCACAATTGTGAGTGAATTATATTGATCATCCCAAAAACTAACAAGATCTTGTCGAGCTATGATATCATCGAGAGACTATAATTACATCGGGTTATCAAAGGAGCCACCCCTAGTCCGCCTCTTTATCTTTGATATAAGACATAGGTAATCGTAGATCAATCATCCAAGTTTTTCTTGCGTCCTAACATTCATATTAGCACTTTGTTTTTTTTGTATAATTTGTGCAAAGTTTGTCACCTCAAGATCTCCTTCAAACACAAGACGATTCCTTGTCTGCCATATGTTATGTAAGAAGAAGTAGATGACAATTTGAGTGCCGATGAGGACAAGACTTCCTAAATTCTTACCTCCAAGATCACACGGGCATTTTAAAACGATTCAATGAAATGGACTCGTTTTCAATAAGTCAATACTTCACTTCAATGTGTCACTAAGGTCTATTTTAGAAAGCCAAAATGAATGGGGTATGTGTAATAATCTAGGTTAGCTACTTATTTATCTGCACGTTTTTGAAGTTTCATGTAAAAAATTGTATATATTTGGACTACAAAATGTGAAGTTGTGTGGATCTAGTATGTCCCCTCAATCTTTTTTTTCATTTGTTTTAAGCGGTATCTTTAGGGATGCTGCTGTGGTTAGTGGGGGAAAAGCCAAGGAGCCGATAGTTGTTGGTATGCGGTGCGTATGGCAGGTGTAAAGAGAGAGAGAGAGAGAGAGAGAGAGAGAGCCTGGGAGGATGTTTGTGGAGAGAGAAGATTTTTTGTGGTCGAGAAGGAGTTGGCGTCGCTGATGACTATAGGTGGGAGGGCGGATAGGAGACGGATGTCGAGGAGAGACACAGGTCGACAAGGGGAGAGAGGATGTAGCCGGTGTAGGGATGCAGGTCATAGCAGGAGAGGGTGTTTGTCGCAAGCAGGTCAGTGCGCACCACCCAGACTCGGAGGGCGATGAAGATGGAACTTCGCCTGCAGGTTTGTGGAGTTGAGACAGAGCTCTGTCTCTCTCTGTGTGTCCTCTACTGCATGATGTGATCGATGGCGATCACAGTCCTCTGGGTCTGCAGATACACCTCTCGCGAGCAAATCCGACCTGAGCTGAGGTTGCAACAACGCGAGGCTCAAGCCGGCGCAAACTTGCAATAGGGTAGAGGCAGGCTAGGTTGGTGGCGAAGCAAGCATGCATCCAAGGGTGGACCTGGGGCAGACGCAGGCTGTGTTGGTGGTGAAGTAACCATGCGTCCAAGGGTGCAACTGGGCGTTTTCCTTTTTCATTTGCAAGATTCGTGCGGAATCTGGATGGTTAATTAATTAATGTGTGTTGGGAAAGACCCAGTATGTGAGCATGTGCTATAAGATCTATTATGTGAAGTTCTGTGGATCTATTATGGAACTATTCAAGACACGATTGATGGAAAACTAAATCAAGTCTTTCATGTTTATGCTTCACCAAGTTAATACTTAAAAGTAATAAGATTTGATGTTCATGCAAGCGACCTTGTAACTTTTGGGCTGTTCAATATAATTCACTCACAAATGTGAGTTTTGTTATTTTTAAAAAAAGGATTTGATGTTCATGCAAGCGACCTTTTGTTGATCGTGCACATGTTGAATTTATCTGTTTTAGAATTAAAACCATTTTCGGAAATTTCCATGATAAGAAGTGTCTTATAACTCCAAATACACCAAATTTTTTAACTTAATGATACCAGTATGTATATCAATACTCTGTGTATAAAATTGAGGAATATATAATTTTATAGGAATTTTGGTTTTGATAAAAATTCAAAAGGTTTTTTTCTAATGAGTTTAATTTACAAGTTGCATTTGAGTTTGAAATCTTGAAAGACTTTCTAGTTTTTTGTTTTTGACCAATAGATCAATTTTTCAATATAACCTTGTGATTTTGGTAAGAGAAGCTTCAAAATGCCAAAATTTTCCTCTTTCTCAAAATTTTGAAATTTTTAAAGCGCTCAGTTGAGCTTGAATTATATTAATCACAAAAAGTTACAATTAGCCTTTGTATATCCTTTGCACAAGGAACCCCATAAAGAAATATACTGCAGGGAATGCGCCTCCACAACTTCTCTTATTTTTTATGCTTGCAATTTTTCATTCCTTCTATAAATGATATACCACATGCATAATTCTAGAACAGAATTTGTGTTTAGAGGCTCACACTTTTTTCAAAAGAGTAACTCATTTTTGGATTTCCATACGATCCTCGATAGTGTAGCTCTTATTATGCAAATGTTAGTCAATTGATCCTCATTGTCAATGCATCTAGAGCCCATAGCAAGGTTGAATCTGAAGAAAGGAGTTTTCAAATGTATGAATACCCACCTGCAGACAGTGTTCGTGAAGTTTTTGATTTTGGAATATCCCCAAAATAGGTGTGTGAGGGTTTCATTTGGGTGCTTGTGTCTGACACGAGAACCTTTGGCTAGTCCTCTAGCTTCCTTTAGATTCATACGGGTTTCCATTACAATATCCCTTGCATACAAGATCAATTCTCTTCAAAACTAGCAAGGGTGTATAAAAATTTATCACATAAAGCTAGATCATGAGTGACAAGGTCAAGGATTCCCAATCCACCTTGAGCTTTTGACTTAGCAATAGCCTCCCATTTTTCCCATTGCCATGGCTTGCTTGCAGTCAGTTTATTTCTCCACAACAATTCCTTTATTGGCTTCAAAAAGAAGTCCCAATTTTTTTGGGATAATTGCAAGAATGGTGACGTGAAGGTTATATACGGGATGAAGAAGGTATTAATTATTGAAGCTTTGTAGTGGAAAGGAGTCAGGATGAACTTCCAATGCTTCATTTTCTTCTTGATTTTTTTTGAACCCAAGCAAAAGCTATCTTGTGTGTAATTCCTTCCCCAACGGGAACCCTAAGTGCTAGAAGATGTTACATCTCTTAACAAAGTCCCAGTCCATCCCGAGGGATCAAAATTATCTTCCTCTAACAAGGAGATAAGTCTTCACTTTTCTATGTTGCATTGACACCTTGACGCTATGGCGAACACTTGGACAATCTCCAAGGCTTTTCTAACATTGTCACCTTCTTCTTGGTGGAGGAAGAGTAAAGAGTCATTAACAAACATCTTAATAAGCAGTTGCTTATCATTTTCAATTTGAATCCTTTTAATCTCCCCTCTTGTTGCCAAAAGTTCCAACCTAGCAATTAGAGGGTGGGTGCACGCGGCATTGGTGGGGAGAGAAGACTCTAGCTAGCACTCTCAACCTCCAACTACTCTCTCTCTCTCTCTCTCTCTCTCTCTCTCTCTCTCTCTCTCTCTACCTTTCCATCTCTCACACAATATCTCATGTTTTCGTTTTCCTCTCTCTCCCTCTCTCTCTCTCTCTCTCTCTCTCTCTCTCTCTCTCTCTCCTTCCTTTCTCTTTTTCTCCTTTCTCACCCCCGTTGTCAATCTTCCCCTCCCAAACACTCTCTCTCTCTCTCTCTCTCTCTCTCTCTCTCTCTCTCTCTCTCTCTCTCCAAACACTTTGTGTGTGTGTGTGTGTGTGTGTGTGTGTGTGTGTGTGTGTTGAGCACCATCTTCATATCTCTCCATAATTTCTTATGTAATCTCTCTCTCTCTCTCTCTCTCTCTCTCTCTCTCTCTCTCTCTCGTACTCTTTCTCTCTCATTATTATGCATTGAAGGGGGTGTATATGGAATGAGCATGAGCATTTGACGCATTCCATCCCTTTTTGTAGCCTTTTATATTCTATCATGTAATGCAAAAGCTGATGACTCTAGTAGTGGGTGGCACTTATATTCTCAAACTTGTAGTGAGGGCATAATGTGCATAGCTAATGTGACTCTTTTCCATTGTCCCAATATCTTGTCTTGCATCTTTAGAGCACACTAGCTGACCTGTTCTTTACATCTTGGAACACCCATTGAGCCCGTAACACATTAAAATATTACAATGGCTTGAATTAATTCGGGAATTTACAATACATTACCATTTTGTAATAATGTGAAAAATGTGTAACTCCAATCTTTACTGCTTCTTCATGTTGATCTTCGATGTGCATCCATATGTCTTCGGTCTTTATCAGCTCTTATTAACTGACATTGAATCAGTTAACATTCCCCCCTTCGGATTTTAGTGCCCGTCCTCGGGCACTGATCGTCTTCAATTGTTGTTGAATTTGTTGATGAGGTTTAATTTGCTGCAGCATCTTCATTGGTCCAAATATGTATGATGTGAGAGATGATGTTGCATTTGTTCGTTATGATAGCATAATGATGAGGCTTCTGTTTGTTTATGAAAAGTATGTACAAAGGAAGTAAAATGATGAGATTCTAAATTAGGGTCTAATACCTGGATGACCAAAGGAAAAACACCAAGTGAAAAAAAAGTACCTTTGGGATACGCGCATTATTGGAGTACTTATTAGCATGGGAAATATTAATAAAGTACTCAAGCCTATTATTTGCTGATAGATATGGAATTAAAAAGGCAGCAAATATGAGAGGGTAGCATGATAAAACATTGGTTTGCATGTTTTAGTCCACTCAAGGTGCATAGGTGGAAGCAAAAAAGAGTGTCTAATGCATATGTCCAATGGTGGGACATTCTATTTATGCATACACAGAAATGCATGGGAAACAATATGTTCTGCAAGAAGGATTTTGAGGGGCTCTTCAGAAAGATGGTGTAGCTATAAAATCATATGTCATTGCAAGTTGGCACCCCTTTAAGAATGGTTTTCGTTGATGAGGATATGTGCTTTCATCTTACTATGCAATGTGCATGAGTGTTGGACTCTACGACACTCCACCAATTGTAAGTAAATAGACTTCAACTCCTATGCTCATCTCATCCAACATGAGCAACATGACTTAGATATGGGTCTTGATCTTGCTGATATTCACCACCATGTGCATCTCGATATGCACATGTCAGCTTGGTCACATGTAATTGTTTGAACACTATGGGATATGTCGGCTTTTGACTCTGATTTTTGTGGAGATCAGCTGAAACTTTTGTCTCTTATGATCCGCATAGAGGCATTTATCTGTAGACTATGATGGAATTTGGGTCAATTGGAAACTTCCAACAATCATATGATCTTTCAATGGTTTCTGCCCTGAAGGAGTCTGTTGGCTAGAAGTTCTAAGGCTTCTAACTGACATTGCGATTCCTGGTACAAGAGCTGATTTTGATGGATTTGCAGCTCCCCCCTTCCTAGGGTGATCACTATTGCTTGCTTCATTATAAGAGTTCAAAATTGTTTGTCTCTGGTTTAGTCTCACCTTTTGGGACTGTGAAGGTACACTTTGGGTAACACTGATGACATTTGGCATATGTTAACCTTCTGCATAGTTTCCTATGTATCGCCTTAAAACATGACAATTTATTCCCCAAGTCAAGCTATAGATAGCATTATCTTAGCCCTGATATTGTCTATCCCATGGGTCTCCTACGATATGAGATTTTGTGGTTTCAGGACCCAAGGCATCATAAATGCTAGACTCTAAACTATATCTACGACTGTTTTGATCAAAGTATATGCTCGTTTGGTTACAACGTCGAAGCTTGATTTTTTATGGAGGAGAGTTTGGCTCTAAATAGATTTCTGGGTTGACTCGGTTAATATCCTTCAACTCTAGAGAGGATGGGCTATAATAGATTCTTTCCTCTGAAATGAACCATCGTTTCTGTCTATCACTGGACACACTTATATGAGTTGGTATGTGGGCCGTGCAAACATTGGTTGATCCTTCTTGTACAGTTTTCCATTTTGATCTATAAAGAGTGCATATGAATTATGGGTGCCATATAATGCTAACATCATTCGCTTTGATGCGTCCCTTAGACTCGTGAATGATTGCACACTTGTGACAGTGGCTGCAAAATCATTTGCAAACCTAAAAGTCTTTTCAACATTCGGTGATATCTGGACACCTTGATCAAATTCATGCAGGAATTTGTTGTTCAAACAATCAATTTTAAGCTTTTCACGTGTCTGTGCATCTTTATGCTGATTTTGAACTTGCAGTGCTTTTACTGGTGCTTCTAATGGTAATGCAGAACCACCCAATTGCATTAAAAGTGACGAGTTAAATGCACTTACCTCGAGATTTGCATTTCCAATTTGATATGTGCCTTGCTTGTTGGCAGTTGATGTGTCCTTGTTGTGTGGATTTCTTAGACAATCTTAAAAAAACAATTCATCTTTTCATCCACAATCTGAGCAATATGCCATGACTAGTGGTATTTCATTTGGTTATGTCATGCCAAGCTCTTGAGCAGGAGCATCTGTTTCTATGCTTGCCAAATTTTTGGAATCTTCTTTTAAAACACTGAGCATCAAGCTGTAGATTGCTCCATCTTGACCTTTATACTGTCTTTGGCTTGGTTCTCCAATTAGACTAGCTTTTATTGGCTGATCTGTTGCATCTTGCAATTCTGGTTCTTAATTGTAGATGTGCCAACCATTGTATTCCATGTACAGCAACCCTAATTGCATATGCGCCAACTGTATGTTTTACTGGCTTGTGTAGATTTCTAGATCAACACTTGGGTCAATTTTCTGAACTTCTATCTGTACTTCATTTTTGAGCTTGCAATACCTGGCTCCACTGATTTCTGTGAATATCAGGGAGTTTTCTGAATGTGGCTTTACTCTGATCAATAGGATCTTGGCTCCTATGGTGCTTTTGCTGCTCATCAAGTATCAATGGCCTTTTGAATGTGCATATAAGACTTTATCTCCATTGTAGCCATATAGTTGTAAAATTTGCTCTATTGTAGTTGTGCATGTGTTGCCAGTGCTATTGGCTTGCTCTGTTGTACTTAAATTCTCGGCTCGACTTGAGTCCATGTTGGCTTGTTTTGTAAAAACTTTCTTTTAGCAGATTTTGGTATCGATTAGCAGAATTTCTCTTGCTTGATTAAATTGCTTTAGCCAAAGCACTTTTGCAGTTGACTGCTCTTTAGACTCACAAAAGTTGATTAACTCTAGCTCTACAGTGTCAAAATTGATTTGGGCCTTTGAAATGATGAGAATCTGGGCTCTCAATAGCCTAATCTGCAATCCACCGTGATTTGTGCCCCTATTCCTCCAATTGGAAGCTAATTTTCAATGCAATCACTTGTACTTGTTCATGCCTAGCATGCAAACTTTTGTTATTAGCATGCCGCTCAAACAGCTTTGAGTTGGCCGTTTTCTTTCTTTTTCCGACTGTTCTTCTACTGTTCTGGCTTTTTTGTGGTTTGCTCGGTTTGTGGTGATTGATTCTCCCGACGATAAGTTTTTTGCTTTTCTCCCTCTTTTAACGACTTCTTTTTAATTTTTATTAATGTTCTATGAAATTTTGAATTTTCTAATTTTGTTTTGGGATTTTTATAATTTTTTTGAGAAAGTTTTGATTTTTAAAGAATTTTTCTAGTATTTTTTTAATTTTATGGAATTATTTGAAGATTTTATAAATTTATTGATTCTTTGGTGATTCTTTCGATCAATTTATGATTTTTTAGGATTTTCTCTAAGCTTTTATGAATCTTTTAAAAAAACATTTGTGATTTATTTGTGTTTTTTTAAATGAATTTTCTATGAGGTTTTTATTTTTACAAGTTTTTTGGTGAGTTTTTTTATTTTTTGTAATTTTTTAAACCTTTTTTAAATTTATAAAGGGTTTTTTTATATATTTAATTTTTTATAAAGGTTATTACCTTTGCAACCTAGCAGCTGGCGAGGAATCTGCAGGCGCTGACTTGCGAGTGGCAGAGGTGATGGCAGGGTCTTGGCGTGCAGTAGAGAGAGAAGGGAGATGATTGTAGCCTGGCGTGCACAGAGGGTAGAGAGAGAGAGAGAGAGAGAGAGAGAGAGAGAGAGAGAGAGAGTAGGCTTGTCAGCCTGGCAACGCATGTGTGAGTGGGCACATGGGCTGCAGGCAGCAGGGGAGAGAGAGAGAGAGAGTGACGGCGTGACAGCCGACACCAGGCAGAGGGGGATACACGACAAAGAGGGAGAGTGAGACAAGGCGGCAAGGGGAGGGGGAGGGTGGGTGTGTGTGAGTAGGACAAGGAGGGAGGGAGAGAGAGAGAGAGAGAGAGAGAGAGAGAGAGAGAGAGAGAGAGGGATAATGAGCGCGATTCGAGAGAGAGAGTGAGGGGGATGACACGCATAACCAAAAAAACACAAATCTCACAAAATTATGGTTGTGGTCATTTCACAACTCTCTAGTTGGACATGACCACAACACAAATCAATCATCAGAATTGAAAAATCATTAAGCACACATTGATTTTTAGGTGCACAAACAAGGGCAAAATAGTATACACACCTATAATTAGGCATGCACATACTCAATTAGAATGCACACACACTTGCAATTGACCATTCAAGCATGGAATTAGATCAATTAGGCACACAATTAGCAATGCACATTCACCAATTAGCAATTGTACTTGTCAATTTCATATGCCACCAAATCTGATTTTAGCATTATGACGGCATGAAAATGAACAATTCAAAAACTTTCATAGCATATCATAGCATCAACATTGCATTGCAATTAACATAGCATCAACATTGCATTGTCATCGACATAGCATTGACATTGCATTGCATCATCATGGAATCTCTACACAATTCTACACATGTTTAGATTCTAGGGAGGTTTAGAATACCACCTTGATTACCTTTCCAATGAAGATCGATTGAACGGTTGAAAGTTCCAATCCTTGGTAGAAAATTAGTGTGTAAGTTAGAAAAAATTAGTGAAATTAGCAAGGGATTAGTGTGAAATTAGAGTGTGTAAACACACAATTGGTCAGATACGGTGACAAATTAGGGAATAACGAACACATTGCTTCATGCACACACATCCAAAATCCACAAAAACATAAACACACAAGTGAAATTAGTGAGGAAACACATCCGATTATGCCACAATTACACTAGCATAGGCCATCGTCCCCGAAAATGGTGCCAAATATTGGGGATATCCATTGTTGCATAGCTCCAATGACCAACAAAATTATCAATCCGGAGGGATGAGCTACCCGGCTAGGGTACGGAAACACTGACACGATTAGTGAGCTAATCATGGCAACACCAATGGTGACTCTATGAGAGGTGAGCTTCTCGGCTTATAGAGAAGCTAAACCACAATAATGGGCAATCTCCATATCCACTTCTCTTCACCTCTAATCGACCCAATCACACACACTAACGATCTCAAGACGCACACAACACTAATCCTATCCTGCAACACACTAATCGCAAGGACACGCACATATATCTATCGAGCACCACACTCCAATCAAACCTACGTGCACACACAAGCAAGATAAGGAAATTACACAAGATTAGAGAGGGATTAACCACTAATTAGTTATGATCTAGCTAATCAAAGTATCATTAGCAATCATAAGAAGCATGAGAGAGTCATAGTGAAAGAGTATTAAACATTGAATAATGTTAATCAAGTCACATGAGCAAGGAGAAGCTCAAGGACTCCATAGCCACACACCTCAAGAGCTCTCACCAAAGAGTTCTCTCAACAAATGAGCTTGAGAACCCTACTTTCTTTTACACACTGCCTTATATACCTAGGATAAAAATATGCAATGTCCGGGCACCCAAGGCCTTTAGGGCTTCACAACTTATTGAATCTGCTACCTAGGTAGACTAGCTGGCCTATTCTTTACAGCTTGGAACTCCCATTGATCCCATAACACATTAAAATATTACAATGGCTTGAAATAAATCGAGAATTTATAATACGTGACCATTTTGGAAAAATGTGAAAAATGTGTAACTCCAATCTTTACTGCTTCTTCATGTTGATCTTCGATGTGCATCTGTATGCACATCAGTCTTTAGCAGCTCCTGTTAACTGACGTTGACTCAATTAACACTAACATACATAATAGCATAGTAATGAAGATGGAGAAGATGGAAAGCTTAAGCATTGAATCATAGCTCTTTGTTGAATTTGCATTCTACAGCCAAGAGTGTTGGTATAGGCTCTCAACTTCTCAACAAGCTTGGAGAAGGACATGTAGTTCTTGCACTTTCACTAAGTGAGAATGTGTGAAAAATGAGTGTGTCAGAGGGTGTATACCACCAAGCACACGTCAACCCCTCCTTGTATCTCAAGCTTGAAGCTCATTGGACCCCTCTAAGCCTAGCCAATCACATGCATAATGCATTTCAAGCAACATGGGTAGCATTAGAACAAGTGTCCTCCTTACCTCTTTGAGAGAGAAAGCTTGAAAATATCTAGTATTTTTTGAATTGAACTAGAAGCTCATTGGACCCCTCTGTAGCCAAGCGAATAGGATTCAAGCACATCATGTGGCTAAGCATAGGGAGAGCTTGACATGTGTCCATGTGCCCCTTGAGAAAGAGGGTGCGCGTTGGGTGAGTGGGAGGTTAAGTCACAGATTCCCCTAACTTTGGGGCTTTTCTCCTTCTTTGTAGGGTCTCTTTTTTACTCAAGCACCTTACCCCCCATGCATGGGAAGCTTCTCAAGCACCTTCCTCATTAAGCATGACAAGTACCTCAAGCACCTTACCTTGCAATCGCAACAGCACCTCAAGCACCTTAGTCACCAAGCATGACAAGCACCTCAAGCTTGGGTCGGGTTCCCACCTCAAGCTCATAGCTTGCCTAAGGTCCTAGGTCTAAGGAATTTTAACTCTAACCTTTGGAGGTATCTAATGAAGCTAACCCTAAGGTCTTTTCAGCTCAATTAGATGCACGTTTCTCTTTGATAGAGTACCTCCTTTTGGAACCCTATTGAGATGTAACCATCTCTCCTCTTGGTCCCCTACTGAGATAAGTTTAGAAGCACTTATTGCACATTGATCTTTGGTAGACCGTCTCCTTTTGGACCCCTATTGAGATGCAACCATTTCTCCTTTTAGTCTCATGTTGAGATAGGTAGACTGTCTAGAATCACTTATTGCACATTGCTCTTTGGTAGACCGTCTCCTTTTGGACCCCTATTAAGATGCAACCATTCCTCCTTTTGGTCCCATGTTGAGATAGGTTTAGAAGAACATATCTATATCCAAACTCTTGTTCACCTTTTATCTCCCCATATTTAATGATCAGTTTAATATGAGAAAATCATTTGGTAAAGTAAGATATTATATTTTATGACATTACCTCTCTCTTGAAATTATAGTCGTCCTCGACTATGAGGTAGAGAAGATAAAGCCTAGTCATTAGTCCATGTTTCTTAGCGGGTAGAGGATCCCTTTTTACCCTATGACATCATTCTAAAATGGATGACTAATCCATTTTGGTGCTCGAGAGACTTAGCTTCCGCAAGCATGTCTGCTCTTTAGTCCATATCATACTTCCAAAGTAGAATGACAAGTTCTACTTGGTGTTTGGGAGACGTCGTCACCAAACATGATGCTAAGCATGCATACTTCTTAAATTTTATGCACAATAAAAGAAAGATAATGAGTCTTAAAAGACAAAAACATTGTTCATCTAAAGTGCTTACTCTAAGGCATCATTGTAAGAATCTACAAAGTTCATACCCTTAAGCTAGGTTCCTTGCATCCATCTAGCGTATTTAAAAGGATAATTCTTAAACTTAATAAGATATCATTGGATAATCTTATAGTTTCTTAATACATTGTCTTCATGTCATAGGATGGACTCAGATTGAAGTACTTCTTCTTGATCTTTGATTTTTGGAGGGTTTGCAACTATTGCTTCTTTTGGTGGCGCTCCTTTATAAGGCTTAAGTACACTCCCATGAAAAACATTATGCATGAGACAATGGTTGGGCAACTTTAATTGATAAGCCATCTCATTTATTCGCTTCAGAATTTAAAAAGGACCATAGTATCTTTTTGCTAGCTTAGCATAATACTCTTGGTGGCCCGTAGGATTCTTGCCCGTACTATGCCTTAGACAAGCCTTGAGAAACTTTAGCAAGACCTAATCATTTTCCTTAAAGGCTAAGGCTCTTCTGTCCTTATTAGCAGCAACCCTTTTTTCCTTTGCTATGAGATGGAGATAACCTCTTCACTCTTTGGAAAAGATTTTTATGAGTCTCGGCTATATTCATCAGCAGTGAAGATCTCCCCATGTACTTTAAGTAGTAAGAGACTTTTGGATCTTCCCTCTTTAACATCGAAAGGTGCTTTCCCCATAGAAGTATGTACAATGTCATTGTACGCATACTCTATAAGAGGTAGGTACTTCTATCGCTGAGAACTTTGATCTACTTCCTATTAAGTATGGAGCTTGATTTACCCTTGTAATTTTCTGTGGTAAAAGCGCACATTTGTAAGGCCCCCATTATGAGGAGAAGCCATCGTGCGTGAAGGAAAATCACTCGCCGGAAACTAAAATTTTAATGGCCAAAAATCAGGGGCAACTTTTTCTCCCCCGAGACTTTTTTCCCTCGCCGGAATATTCCTTTTCGTCGGAATATTATGGCCGGACGGCGGCCGGAAAGTGGTCGGAAAACAACCGTCGGTTGGCCAGTGGCCGGTAGTCAATGGCCGGTGGCCGGTGGCCGAATTCAAAAGCGGACTTGTCTTCTCAAGGACGGCCACACATGGGCGGATTGGAGGGTCCGACTTGGACTTATCTACACAAGGGCGGCTACACATGGCTGCCTCTCATGAGAGAGGGCAGCCCTTTTGGCCTATAAAAGGAGGCCATTTCTACACACATTTCATAGTGTGAAGTTGATGCAACAAGGTGAGTGTGAGGTGGTGAGAGTGAAGCAAGGCGGGAGCTCCATTAAGGGTATAATCCCTTTGTAAACTACTTCTTGTTTTGAAGTACTAAAGCCATTGAGTGGCTGCTTTCCCGTGGACGTAGCCCACATTGGGTGAACCACGTATATCATGTGTACTCTCTCTCTCTCTCTCTACTCTATAATCTCGTGTATATAAATTTGTCTCTCTCCATTAAGTAATCTACTCAATTATCTATTTAGTTACGTCTTATTTCCTAACACTTCCATGACATAGGCTTTTAGTAGATTCAAGAATCATTAGATGAGTTATTTCACTTTGGTCATGCGTTTGTGGATGATAGGCCAAAACAGAAATTTAATCTGCTTCCTAGATTCTCAAAGAGACCCTTCCAAAAATTATTGGTTATTCTAGGATCTATGTTCGACACTATGGATGTTGGCAAGCCATGATACTTGAAAATTTGAGATCTGAAGAGTGTGTTTTCTTGTTAAGCCTGTCGAGCGATTGAAACAATCCAAGTTGCTTCCCTCAATCAAATTTTGACTTTTGGCATACCACACATTTTAAAACATACTCTTCCTTGTATGTTTACTTTTCATGGTATGCCAACGTAAATACATTTCTACTCCTTGAAGAGTAGATTATTAAATCCCTCTTTGACCCGCATAAGGGGAAGCATGGGATTCATACATGACTTTCTTACTGTATGGGTGAGTAACACATAGCCTATTGCCGTTTGGAAGATAGCCATCCTTCAAGGTGAATGGTTCTTTTTTCTTCCCTAATGCAAAGGCTATAATTACGTATTTAAAGTCTTGGTCAGTAGCATACTCATCTATCATAAAAGATAGATCGTTGTGAGTTTCTATAGACACCATATTTACCCTATGCCGTCGTGAAAGTGCATCGACCACTTGATTTTCCAGCAATGTGAACAATATGAAATTTAAATTGCATTTAAGTCATGTAATGAGCCTTCTGTTAGCGAGAATTTTTCTATGAAGCATCTATAGTATGCACATATATCTATAAAGCTTCGTAGCTCCTATAGACTCCTTGGATTAGGCCATCCTTTTATTACCTCTAACTTTGTTGGATCCATATGGGTGCCATCTTTAGAGATAATGTAACCGAAATATTGAATCTCTCACTATAAGAGGAGTTGTCTATAACCGTTAACATTGCCACGGAAAAACAAAGGGAAAAGGAGAGAGAAAAATTTGCAAGAGCGGCAATAACCGTGGCTAAGCACACGATAGTGGTTTTTTAGCAATAAGCGTGGTAATAGTCGCAGTAATATATCCGCTGCTATAATCGCGCAAGTTGCAGCAGATATTACCACGCTTATTGCCGCTACATGCCAATTCAAAAATAAAAGGTGCTCATTTGGGCCACCCAATTTTGGGTGGCCAAATGAGCACCTTTATTTTTTACCTGCATAAAACAATGAAACATCAATTGTTTTTTGGAAGAGTATAAAAAATGCCAAAGAATTGAATTGGATTTACTTTACCTTGAGAGTTTAAAATGCAGAAGATCTACTATTAAAAAGGTTACAATAAAAAGTAAATAGTTGTATAAACATTGTGCCACATTGGAACTTTATGAAAGTTTGGACAAAATATTTTTTTATCTAATCCTCCTCTATCTCGTTGTTGTTCAAAGGCACGTATGTTTAATCACTTTGACTCTACATAAATCTAAAAAATTATCAATAGCTCAAAACAATTGATACAAAATTACTTATTTGAACTTACCGCTTGCAGTGATCCAACCGCCGCATCGAATTGCTCGCAAGAGATGTGGTTATTTTTGAACAACCATCGCCAAATATCAAATTCTGTATGTCCCTCCTGATACTTGACCATCTCTCTGGTTGGTGGAGAGAGAGTAATTATTTCCTAAGTTAGCAATAACAATACCAATTCATCAACTACAATCTTTATAATCACCAATCGATGTTATAATTTAATCAATCTTACAATTTTACATATTTATCCTTCCAAGCTCCCTTGCCTCGTGAGCCATAGTGCGTGGGAGTTTGTCTTGCGCGAGCATTACGTTGTTCTCTATATGATGAGCCCGTCGTAGCTTGATCGCTCTTTTCTTGAATTTCCCACTCCCACTTTGCGTCTGTGATAACTCCTGTCTAGATCTCTAACCTGGTTGGCTACTTTGTGCCGCACACTGGACTGCTTGTTTTTCAAAAATGTCTTTATGTAGCCCTCCAACCACTATTGTGAAAAACGTTGATCGAGGGTATTTGGAAATCTAGCTAACAGAGCGTCCTCAATGTATCGTGCATGATTGGGCAGTTGGTCTCTCTAAACTTTATAAAACAGTTCTTATACATTGAATGCATAAGAATTTGGAGATGGCATCAAAATGCCCTGCCCTGTGCTGTGCCGAAGTCCACCTCCCCGCCATATTTAACCCTGTAGTAGCACCCATGCGTGTTTGGCACGGGTGCGTTAGTATCCTCATTCTCTGCGTCAGGGGTGGCACGCTCTAAAAGAGGGGACTCCGTTCCCCCACCACTACCAAAACAGGCAAACCCACAAGATCCACCGCCGCTTCGTCTCTCACGGTGCTCATTGCCCTGAGACGAGCGTCGACGCGTGCAGATTGAGGAAGTTCATCGACGGTGTTCTGGTGAAGCAGGAATGAAATGGAGTGGTGTAGGACTCGTGATGCAATGGGAGTGGGACCCTGCGATGGAAGAGGAGTAGGACCCTGCAATGGAAGGGGAGTAGGACGATAAGAAGGGTCCGTAGACTGAGGTGCCGTCGGTGCGAGGCTCTGTAGGTAAGGAGTCCCTCCCTGACTCCCCCATGGTGTAGTCTGCGGAGAAATACCGTAGGTTGCAAGCTGCTGCAGATTGTAGTGACCAAACAAATTCTTTGTCCCTCGGAGGTACTGGTCTTGTAAAGAGAGAGCCCGTTGTAGGTGTGGATCTACAACCGGTGGAGAAACCTGAGAAGGGTAGGTGTAGGATGGCCATGCCTGCAAATAACAAAAATAAACCTATGACACTTATGGTTTAGGGTTAACTAGCCAGAAACATTCTTTATTTCTTTGCTTGTTCTCACTGACTCAAGACTCGGGTCCATTGGAGGTGATGTCCACCCCGTGGATGTGAACCAACCAAAAGAAGAGTTAGATGGCTGCTCTCCACTAGTCGGTCTCTTGTCAAACATCTACATTACAAAGAGCAATATAAGATTAAGCTTTCCACCCTACACACTCATCTATATATGTATATTAGCACACAAACACGTAGATGCATATACATACTAGTAGACCTAAGTAGAGGCTAGTAGTGCCAAAGGTCTAATGCACCTCTTTAGATATCATCACAGTCTCAACCATGGTAAAACCAAAGGTACATTGCGGTAATCCATGCATGAGTGGATCAATGACTGCAACGCCATGATTAAAAAAGGACTATACCCAAGAGGAAGCGTCTAACCTTCGAGTGCTATGCTCTCGTACTTAGTGCCTACATACATGCATAAACAAATATATATACATATACATAATGCAGCCATCGTTTTGAGTAGAGATAAAGAGTTATGGATGTAAATGTAGCCAACGTTTTGTGTTGTGCGCAGTGCAAAAGTGCTCTTGCTTCTGTAGAGTGCTATGAAGAGGAGCTTCTTTATTGTGCTTCTTGCGCAGCATCTCTTCATAGCAGCTCCTTGTTCGAGGGATTACTTTGCCTCCATTGTGAGGTACGATATCGTTGGACAATACGCATAGCTCCTCCCATTCTCCTGCTTGATCAGCTTGCTACAAACCATGCTCATCGTTGTCCTACTTGTGGGTCGCAACTTGCACACCTTTTTTCCCTCCGTTCTAAAATGAAGAAAATGAAGGCATCTCCCATGATTCCAATCTTTGTCGAATTTTTTGAAATCATGGCTACACCTATTCAACATCTAAGTGATCAACTGACATAACATTACAATTCCAATGTAATGCAATAAGTAACTTCATTTCTCTCACTAAGTCTCTTTCTCTCTCTCCCCCCTCCCCCCTCTCTCTCCCCCCCTCTTGGTTATGCAGTTGAATTACGAAGCGGAAGCTCCATCCCAGAGTCATGCCTGCGCCTCCATGTAAAGCAAGCACTCTCAGAGATGAGAAGCAAAACATCCAGGACATCTTCTTCCGAAGCATGGAGGTCTCGGCTAAGGTCATGGTGTCTTTGAACTTGGGCCCCACTTTTTTGGGCTTTGCATACGCCCACAAGAGCACCCCCCAGGGACATCCACCATGTCCTCGATTGGCCCTCACAAAGTGAGACAGCAACTTCATCCCGTTATTGAAAAACACAGACCAGCCTGTTTTACAGGTGGCTCTCTCCTTGTCTCTCTCTCTTTCCCTATCTCTCTCTATTCCTCTCTTTCCCTCTCTCTATTTACTCTCTCTCTCTCTCTCTCTCTCTCTCTCTCTCTCTCTCTCTCTCTCTCTCTCTCTCTCTCTCTATTCCCCTCTCTCCCTCTCTCTCTCTCTCTCTCTCTCTCTCTATTTCTCTCCCTTTCTATCTTATCTTTCTCTTTCCCTACCTCTCTCTCTCTTCCTATCTATCTCTATCCTCTCTCTTTCCCTATTTCTTTCTCTCTCTATCTACTCTCTCTCTTTCCCTCTTTCCCTATCTCTCTCTATTCCTCTTTTTCTCTCTCTATTTACTCTCTCTCTCTCTCTCTCTCTCTCTCTCTCTCTCTCTCTCTCTCGCCTCCCTCTTTCCTCTCTCTCTCTCTCTCTCTCTCTATCCCTATCTCTCTTGCTCTCTCTCTTTCTCTCTCTCTCTCTCTCTCTCTCTCTCTCTCCTCCCTCTTTCCCTATCTCTCTATCTACTCTCTCTCTCTCTCTCTCTCTCTCTCTCTCTCTCTCTCTCTCTCTCCCCCTATCCCTCTCTCTCTTTCTTCATTTCCCTCTCTATCTATTTCCCAATATCTATCTCTCTTTTTCTCTCAGCCGTTTTTTGACCTAGTAGACAACATTTCACTCTTTTGACCATAACTCGCTCATTTGAACTCTGATTTAGGTTATCTATAGCCTCAATCCAAGAGCACAAAGCCCTCTACACATTGATGTAAAGATAGAAGTTTCTTGTGTAATGGAAGGCTTCGCTGTAACAACATCTCAAAACTGAAAAAACTATCAAAACTTTTCGTTTTTGTTGCTGACTTGAAGGAAATGTCAGACAAAACTCGCAAGGGTGGAAAATCCACACTCGCAATGGAGAATGATGCAAAATCTCTAAGGAATTTCGATGCTAATCCAACCACATCGTCTACAACAACGGAAGCAATGATCATGGCTTACTTGATCTCATTACGAGAAACCGTCAACAAGCAAGGTGAAAAGTTGCGCGCACTTGCAATGGAGAATGGCACTTTAAGAGTTCTCGTTGTGGAGAATGAGCACCTCAAGAAGGTTCTTGAAATGCAAACAACACGCTTGATGCATCTTGAGAATGGAGTTCAAGAATGTAAACGCTCTCTTGTTAACATGAAGGTTTTGAAAGAGTGCTTGAGCAAAGTTGAGAGTGATCATGTATTGAAAGGTTTCCTTTTAGATTTTGCCAAAACTTGCCACATGCATGTGCTTTCTCTTGCGCTAAAAGAAGTTGTTTTGTGACTTCCCACCTTCTCCTCTTTTTTTGAACAAGTGCTTCGTATGTGTGTGAATGTTCCAAGTAACCTTTCTTGTCTTTGCTTGCATCCAACCTTAGCAAGTGTTTCCGGGTTTAACTACATTCCATGTCGAGCCATTTCTTCTTGGTGCTACCCTTCTTAGATCTTTTGCAAGACATGTGTTTCACCTAAAAGCATTCCCTCACACAAGAGAAAATTACTTCTTTGAAAACTTTCCACTTGCATTCTAATGTTGGGCTCTCTTGATGCTCTGTTATGCTTAACATTTGGTCCACCATATCAGCATATATAAGTGCTCGTTTGAAGACTAGACGTAGGTACGAATGATTCACATCATGATTGGAGGCTACATGCTCGGGTCTTTTACCACACTTGAGGTCAATACATAACATCCTATGATCCGATTCCCGATTCCATTCACCAAGTGTAAAGCTTTGTATGCATTCTAGAATGGCTTCCAAAAACAACATATAGTCGATCACACTATCACCATTATTCTTTCTACATGTAAAGTCATTGGTGCCTTGCCATAAAGATACACCATTTGCAATGAGCATTCCGGTACTATTGCACATATGTAAAAGTGACTTTCCATAGTGATCCAATTCTTTTGTATTTTAGAACTTTGATTATACATGTATGAGTCATCCATTCTTCTTGAGACATGCGGCATGTCAACTTGTTGTGTGTTGTGTTTTAACGTATTTGTGCGAGCATTCATGTCTCCAAAGACAATGACTTCACCTTGGTCCTTGTAATGAGCAATGTCTTCCTCCAGTTCAACAAAGGGGTGATCTCTATCCATATCCAAGAGAGCATAAAAGTTGGAGTCATAGTGAGGAATGTAGCAACCAACCACAAACATGACTTGACCATTGGGTGGGCTGATTTTCAGCCAGTACCGTTTATACTTATCTTCTTTGACAATGGAAACATCTTTCAAACCCTTTTTGATCATACATGCTACGCCTCCTTGGCCTCTATGTTGCTTTGCATTTTTGGTCCATAGCAAAGAATACACATCATATTTTTCAAATCCAAGAATTTGTTGTGCATCATGTTCCCATGTTTTGACAAGAAGTATCACATCAGAGTCATTGGTAAGCTCATCAATGTCAATTCCCGCATTCCATGGAGAGAGAGAGAGAGATAGAGAGAGAGAGAGAGAGAGAGAGAGAGAGAGAGAGAGTATCAAGCCACTCCTGCTCCACGCTCTATCCTAACTTATCCTAAATAACCTATCCTAACTTCTCACATTTATGGAGCAAGCCCTTACCTCTGGAGGAAATTCGTTGGAGGTGGTCTTTTTCTACCCCAGAGAGAGAACAATGTGCAAAATGCCAAGCGTGTTGCCCGAGGGGGGATGGACCTTCAAAGAGGCATATTGCAGATGGATCAGAGAAGCACATTGCAAATGGACTAGGTACCATCCACACAATATACTCCACACACACACACACACACAACTTTGGCCACTCTCTCTCTCTCTCTCTCTCTCTCTCTCTCTCTCTCTCTCTCTCTCTCTCTCTCTCTCTCTCTCTCTCTCTCTCTCTCTCATTCATGTATGTAGCGGATATGAATTTGCTCACAATTCTTGGTTGTCTTTTTGTGATAGATGATGATCTCTATATAAGCTCTCTTTTCTAGGTGTTGTCATTATGTCTTGAAAATCTCTCTCTCTCTCTCTCTCTCTCTCTCTCTCTCATCATGCTAATTTGGTGCACAAACTTCTCCCCCCTCTATAATCTCGCCTCTTTAAGGTGTATAGATATAAATACATCTCTCTCTCTCTCTCTCTCTCTCTCTCTCTCTCTCTCTCTCTCTCTCTCATAGTTCCATATATGAAACGTGAGAGACGGACTTAATTGGAAAATCCACTCTCTCCTTAATTCTTCACATTTAAGATTACTTATAAGAGTTCTTTTTGGGAAAGATGGCTATTGGTCCGAAGGTGTTGTCTCCTGGATATACAAGACGTAATAGGATTTGTCAAGCCTCTTGAGCTACGCAACGTGAGGCAGCAAGAGAAAGAGTTCGGTGCTCTCTAGGGGGGATTAATGTAGTTCGCTTGGAAGATTTCCAACATTTGATAAATGTGGATCAATGCAATGATTTCTCTCAGGGAAGGGTTGGAACGGATGTAGATATTGATCCAATGCTTCCACAAAATTGAGAGGAGATTGAAGTGAGAAGCAATTTGGAAGCCAATAATGGAGATGTTCATGGTGGGGTAGCCCATAGCTGTCTTTACACAGGGAGATTAATCCATAGTCCAGACGCATTGCCTATCCATCACCTACATATATCCTGAAAACACACCCTTGATGCATATCTCTATGTTGTCACTTTTTCACAAAAAGTCTATACTTCACAACATAGGTAGCTTGGAGTTTTCATGTTCCCTTTGTAGTGATTTTTCTTGGAAGATAGAATCAAAGACCATTCACACATTTGTGGGAAAAAGTTGTTGCAACTCAGGGAGTGTTTCTTTGCCACCATTATTTGAACCTCCTTTAGCATTAAGAGAATTAATGCACAGAGGTAATACTAGAAGCAAGAAATTCCTAAAACATATTAGAGCATACAATAGTGTGTTGGAAGTTGCTTCTTTAGGAGCTCATATATATGAATCTCTCTATCAAAGAAAAGGAATCTATACCTTCAAAGTGCATGGATCTATCTATCATAAAATTGGTCCACTAATGCCTGAAGAATAATCAGGTCAAATCCCTCGCTTTGCTCAGCTGTAATTTTTTTGACACTGAGAATGAGTTGCAAAATAGGATGCAACATGTTTCTAAACTCAAACCAGATGTTTTGAAAAGCTTGCAATCAATGATGCATCGCGTAAATCCGTACGTTCAAGCTTTCAGACAGTTTGCAGCAATGGTTCAAACTTCCAATATTCCTGACATAAGGATGGTCATCACTGAGAAACATACAAATGGCTGGTAGTACCTTGCTCCAACAGGTGCGGAAGTTGCTGCAATCATGCCTAGTCAAGGCAATGAGAGCAACATTGGCCATTGTGATATTGTGTTGAATATATTTGGTGGTGGTCTAAAAAGAATCTCAAATTGCCACAGGTTGTACATGCCTCTCTTATATGTGTTTCTATTTCCAAGTGGTGAAGAACGTTGGAATCCCTACATACAGGCATCAGACAAGCCATGAGAAAACAACAAGCAAGGGAGAGGGAATACAAGGTATGTTTCTACAAGTATAGATTGCAAATTAGAGATGACACAACACAATTTCTTCTACGTGGTGGTAGGCTATTGCAACAATCTATTGTTGATGTATATAGTTGTATGGAGAGTTGAGGCTTTTATGGGTTCGCAAAGCATCAGAGTGATCTACACAGTGAGGTGTATCAAGATTTGGCTGACATGATCGGAGCAAGAGATGGAACAAGGGGTGACAGAGAACCATTATTGGGTGTTAATGTTGGCAGGAGGGTTGTATTGCCTTCATCATATGTTGGTAGTTCACGCTATATGCACCAACTTTGTCAAGATGCCATGGCAATTGTACGCAAAAGAGGCAAGCCTGATCTCTTCATAACATTCACATGCAATCCTAGATGGAAGGAGATAGAGGATGCGTGATTGCCTGGACAAATGTCCAATGATCATCCTGACCTTACTGCACATGTTTTCTACCATAAGTTCAAGGATTTGATGGGCTTGCTGATTAAGAAAGAGATTTTTGGTAAGGTCATTGGACACATTTCTGTGATTGAGTACCAAAAGAGAGGCCTTCCTCATGCCCACATTCTATTGATACTTTCTCCCGAGCACAAACCAACACAGACATCCCATTATGATAAGATAGTGTGCGTGCAGCTTCCTAATAAGGTGATGTTTCCGCAGTTGTATGACATTATCAGTCGGTGTAATGTACATTGTCCATGTGGAACTTGACAAAAATGCTACATGTATGGTAGAGGTAAAGTGCAGGTTTAAATACCCTTGAGGCTTCAATGGATCGATTGTTGTGGATAGGGAAGAATACCCAACATACATGAGGAGGGATGATGGAAATGACACTGTATATAAGAATGTGCATATGAATAATAAATGGATTGTTCCATACAATCCATTTTTGTCAGTAAGGTACAATGCATAAGTCAATGTGGAGGTTTGTTTCACTATATCCATTGTGAAATATCTCTACAAGTATGTGTCTAAGGGACATGACAGGGTGACTATTGCTCTAGAAGACATTGAAGGGATTTTAGATGTAGTTACAAACTGTCTTAATGCACGATATGTATCAGCATCTGAGGCTATCTGGAGGACATTTGGGTTTGACTTGCATCAAGAGAAACGTGACATACAATTCCTCCATGTTCATTTACCTCATCAAAATCAAGTCTTCTTTAATGACAATGCGAATATACAGAGTGTGGTGGAGAGAGAGGCCAACAAAAAGACTACGCTCACTAAGTGGTTTTTTGCAGATCAAAGATATCCATAGGCCAATGATTTGTTGTACATAAACTTCCCAACAAAGTGGGTTTGGAAGTCAGCAAGTAGAACATGGATTACAAAAAGGAGACGTGATTGGAAGAATGTACAACATAGTTCCCACTGCTGGAGAGTTATACTATTTGCTCGTGTTACTCAACAAGAGCAAAGGATGTAAATTCTTTGAGGATATTCGGACCTTCAATTGATGAGTATATGAAACATTCAAAGAAGCATGGAATGCACGGAGATTATCAAGTTGATGATGAATGGTTTCTTTGTTTAGAAGAAGGTTCATTTCAACAAACAGGAAAACAATTACGGCTACTATTTGTAGTCATTTTGGTTTTTTGTGAGCCGATATGTCCTGGCGCATTATGGAATCACTTTTGTAAGGAGATTTCTGAGGACCACGTATATCACACGAGGACTTGCACAACCAATGTGCGTATCTGTGAACGCATGACACAAAACCAAGCATTGTCAAACTTAGAGACAATGCTTCAATAGTATGGAAAGAGGCTCTCAAATTACTCTGGAATGCCCCAAGTGAATTGCACATTGCAAGTAATGAGTGATCATGGAGTGCTTGTTGAAGAGTTAATGTATAATATAGAGGAACAAAGAGGCATGTCTGCTCGAATCGAATCATCTTTGAATGTTGGACAAAGGGAAGCTTACTCTCAATCGGGTTTTACAAGCCATTGGCATGAATAGTGGGACTGTGTTCTTCTTGGATGTGCCAGGTGGAACATGAAAGACCTATCTTTATAATGCCTTTCTCTCTCGCATACACGGAGAGAGAAAAGTTTCTTTGGCATGCGCATCATCTGGTATTGCGACAGAACTCGACAATGGAAGGACCGCACACTCTAGATTCAAGATCCCTATTGATATAACTTCTGATTAGACATGCAATATTACAGTAAATAGTCAGCTTGGTGAGCTGTTGCGAATGGCTTCATTGATCATATGGGATGAAGCTCCCATGACTCATAGACATGCTTTTGAGGCTCTTGATAAGACACTAAGAGATGGCATGCATAATAACATGTTGTTTGGCAGAAAGGTTTTCCTCCTTGGTGGTGATTTTAGACAGATCTTGCATGTTGTACGTAGAGGAGGAAGGGCAGACATTGTTGATGCATCTTTGTGCTGCTCGTACATTTGAAAAATCTGCGTCTAATAGAGAACATACAAGTGGTCAATTGTTGCAATAATGTTAGAGAAAGAGAATTTGTGCAGTGGACACTTGATATTGGCAATGGCAATGTTTGTGATGGGGGGCTACATGATAATGTAGCTTTGCCAGCCTGCATGATGCTACCACAAAATAGTTTGCAAGGACTTATTGATTGCATATATGGAGACCTTGAAACACTCTCTTGCCATGCAACCTTTTTCAAGGATAGGGCAATTTTGGCACCTCGCAACAAGGATGTGGATGCTATAAACAATTTGGTATTGCAAAAAATTCCTGGTACTTATAAGGAATATTTCAGTGCAAACTTAGTGTGTGAATTAGATTGTGATAGCATTTTATTCACAACTGAGCTCTTAAATAGTTTAGATCTTGGAGGAGGTTTTCCACCACATGTTTTTCATTTGAAACAAAATGCTCCAGCTATGTTGCTTTGCAATTTGGATCCAAGAAGTGGTCTTTGTAATTGGACACGCTTGATTTGTAAGCAATTCCACAACAAAGTGATTGAAGCAAAAATCATTACAGGTTCACATGCAAGAAATGCAGTGTTCATCCAAGGATTGATTTTCTCATGGGAGCTAGAGAAGGCCTCCCTTTTTAGTTGAAACATCGACAATTTCCCCTAAGATGTACTTTTGGGATGACGGTCAACAAGGCGCAAGGCCAAACATTGGGAGTGCTTGGATTGTATCTCCCAACATCTGTTTTCACCCATGGTCAATTGTATGTGGCAATGTCTCGCGTGAGATCGCCTTCTAGTTGGTGATGGTCACCCCACAAGTGTTAGGAAAGGGCGAGACCAAAGGACATACACTTCTAACATTTTCTACAAGAAAGTGTTGCAATTGACCTCATTATGAAATGAAATGCAGTGTGTAACGACCCATTCACCCTTGCAAGATTTGAATTATGCAAGCTTTGTAGATATAGTATATAAGTTCACCCATCTCATTTATAAGCTTTGTAAACCTACATTTTTGGTCTACCAGCTTGCTCATGAATTTCATAGAGGTGTCTTGTTTGGATATTACATTTTGAGGCCTTATATAGTGATATGATAGGGGATATCCATAATTGTGCTGTCTCTCTCTCTCTCTCTCTCTCTCTCTCTCTCTCTCTCTCTCTCTCTCTCTAGATAGGCCATTTCCATGCGCATGTGGTGTTTACTTTCACATTTTGGGCGCCCTAAGGGTGCCCTAAGGCCACCCTAGGGTCCTTTCCCACAGCGGGTTAGGATATGTAGACCATGCATAGCCCACCTTGCTTGCATGCGGCAAGGGTCGCCTTGTTGCGAGCTGAGGCAACAATTGACATTCATGGTTATGAGTAACCATTCCAATTCAAACAAGACCTCAAGCATGGTTATAGGAAGGCCATGCAAGGGTGTTAAAGACCATCAAGGCCACATGAACTGATCATGCAAGGCATGCACATAGCGGGTATAGACTTCACAATTAGGATATACATCATAAACCATGCAAGGCATGCGAGTAGAAGGCAACAACATTTGACACAAAATTGCTCAGCTTTCTTCTCCATTCGATAAGTACGACGGCAAGGTCAGTTGGCAGGAGCACTTAATGAGGTATGAAGTTGTATTAAGCATGTGCTTGTTTGCTATAGTATGCAATATGTGTGGGTACTGCCATAGCAGTGTCTTACATGATTGTGCAATTTAAGTACTATCAAAGAATAAATATTGATGTGATGACAACAATTGGGCAAGGCTTAATTTTGCACCGGTTTCTCCCCATGCAACTCGGTACGATCTTCAGGTACAAGCAAAGCCTGTGACATGTAAGGGAAATGTACGAAGTAAAGCTTCCTTTTTCATGCTTATGATATAATACCTACCTACAATCTGGAATATTCTATGAGAATATCGGCTTAAGGGAGCATGATCATTCACTGGCTACTACTATTATATCTAAGACAAGTTTTAGGCAAAGGTGCTCAGCATGGCCAACCACTTGTTACAGCTTGAGAAGCCGACATGGGTTTCTCTATGCCGTATTGTGGATTTTTCAATTTTGCTAGGGCATGGATTCTAGGAAAACTATTTTTACACATCCGCCAATCGGGACAAATCTATATGTTCAAGGACAACAGTCATCAAGCTAAGCAGGTATGAGGTACATACCTTGCAAGTATTTTTTTGTTTTTCAATACATTGTACAATTTGACAAGGTCAATTATCTGTGAATGCTTGACAAGGTCGACTTTCTTTTGCTATGACAATGTAAATTGGAAAGATTGTTTGTTTGCTATGAGCACCAAAACTGCATGAGTACTTATGTGAAGCAAGGCTTCCATTTTGGCATTTCGCATCGTGGTTTCCAAGTTTTGGAATATGCTATTAGCATACAAATTTGGGGAAACTTGCCAAGATGTCTACAAGTTTTTACATCAGAAGAGGCCGTATATGGTGCATAGGACAACGTTCTCTCACATAGCAAATATGGATATGAGCCAAATTCAAGAGCGTTTTTATTTTGGAGACTTGAGACAACTTGCCACAGCATAGCAACCGGGTTAGACAATTTCAAGCTTTCTTGTTTTTCCAGCATTTAAACTTTAAGTTGGCAAGGACTGCCTATCGTGCAAAGCAAAGTGCTTTGATGGTTTGACGTGAAGCAAGACTTCTAACTCGTGCTAAGATATTTCCCATTGACCAGGCATCAAGGACATTGGCACACAGGTTTGGGAATTTCGCAAAGGAAGGATATAAGCTCACAATTCACGTATGACAATGGTGAATTGTGGATGTATCCATGTTTGCTTGTGCAAGGCACTTTTGATATCATCTCAATCTATAGGGGCCATCATTGTTGCCAAGGGAAACACCCCTCCATGCATGGCATGCTAGTGAGATAGACAAAATTTCACCTCAGTACTACGTACACTTCTGTTATTATGCCAACTACTCTGTCAAGGATGCAATAAGTTATTGATGTCTACAAGCATTTTTTATTTATGTTCACAGGCAAAGTACCATACTTAAGTCACTCTAGTAAAGTCACGACCCCATACAAGGTAGGTGGGTCAAGATGTGACTTATGGTACCTCTCTCTACGAGAGCATTGTATAAGCACACTGTTGTATGCTTATAGGATAAGCTATGCCACAACAATTGTCTACACTGAGGCAGACACAGGGACATACAACACAGTTGAATAAGGGATTCTTCTCAGCCCAACATTCTCTCTCTCTCTCTCTCTCTCTCTCTCTCTCTCTCTCTCTCTTTCCTCATTCTATTCGAGAAAAAGTGAAATTAGGCATGGTTTTACTAGAATCTTTCTCTATTGATATGGTAACAAGAAGGGATAAGAGACATCTATTTTTTGAAGGGCTAAGAGCCACATATTTTAGAATCTCTAAGAGCAATCTATTTGTAATCCATCAATGATTGCTTTTAAGATCAAACAATTCTATCAAGTTGAGTACCCATCGATTCTAATGGACAAGCAAGAGTCTTGCTTGTCCATTAGACTTAGTAATGGCAAGAGTCTTGCCATTACTGATTTTTTGGGTGTTATTTTAGCACTGCATACTGTAAGTGTGAAGATCAATTTGCATTTTTAAACGTCTTATAACTCATAAGGGCTTATCGCTTGGCAAGGTGTATCGATGAAGCCAGCATTTCAGACTGCACAACTATCCACAAAAGCCCAAGTTTATGGATTTTGCGGTCCAGAAAAGATCCCGTTGTGAATACGATTCCAACCTCAGTGGATCTCCTATTTTATCTATAGCACTGAGAGTGTCTAACGAGTATAGTTTTTGGGTAAGACCTAGCTCATGATTACTAAATCACTTATTAAGTGTTGATGGTCAATTCTTGGAACCTTCGCACTTGCTTTTTCAAGGAAAGAAGTCCGTAAGCTGCCAAGGTGTAGTGGAAACTTTCAACTTCCAAAGTTGACTTCAATCACTATTGACTGCTAGTTGAACAGCATCTTTGCAAAGTCTAACCAAGGGGTTTGACAATGTATGTTTTAACCAAGGGGTTTTGATTGCAAAGGCAACACCCAGGGTTACATGTGCAATACTACTTGAATTTCACCAATTTTCATTTAGTGTTCCTAGGCCTTTGTAGATGGGAAATTTGGGCAGGTGCCTTTGACTACAGGTGAGTGAACACTATGTTCAACCTGCAGGTATACATATGATTTGGTTTATTTTCATTTTTTAATATGCTTTGCTTGATTTTTTCAAGGCGGATGAATAAGCTTGAATGCTTTCATCCATTTTTGCTCTTCAACTAGATGACAAGGGCATGCAAGAGCCAAGAATTTTGGTCCATAGTGTCCAAAATATATTTTTGCATTATGCACTTGTGGAGTTTGATTTGAAAAATATTGTCACATGGGATACAGCATGGTCTAGGAACTCAAGGAGTTTGGTTTATCCAATGTAAAGCAAGGTTAATGAGGGTCCCTCTCACGCACGTCGCAACGTGTTTGCAATTACCTCCACACACGAGTACATTTCTTACTTGAAGGATGTTCTTTTTCTAGACATTCTTATTTGAGACATATTCCACATGTGGAGAATATGAGTCTCTGGGATTGACATTGGCACACGCTATTTTAATTATGTGTTGCAACAAAGTTCCTAAGTGCTGGTCAAATCCGTTTATAAGACCATTTTGAGCACATCATATCAAGAACAATTTCACTGGCCAAAAATTGTTGAATATCTAGTCAAACTTGTTAAGGTACAAGTGTTGTTAAACAACTTTAATAGATGGTTGTTTATACATATAGCAAGGCTCCATTCTGTTGATGAACATGTTTCATTGATACCTGGGTGTGATTGATTTTCACATTCCATTATGGTCCAATGTTCCACACCTTCCCAGCTAGACATCGATATACGAGTTTGGATCTGTTTTTGCTAAATGCATGCACATTAGGTGTTATGGGCCCTAGTGTTTAGCAAAGGATGATTTGGAGTGGCATGCATATTCATGACATAGATCTAACAATCACCAATAGAGGTCATGGCTCTGTTTGAGTGCTTGTGGATCTTTCCAATTAACCAAGATGGTTATTCATGAAATTGCTGATTTCTTAGCAATCTTGTAAGGAATTATGATCCTTGTTTACCAGTCATTTGGGAAGGCTGTCAATAAACGGTGGGGAAAACACACCTCAATACTGTCATTTATCCAAAGAGGATAGGAAAATTACAAGTGTAATCTTGTGCTAAAGGATATGTGAAGAGCGTACGTTAGCATCAAGCAATCCAAGTAGAAATCATGTATCACTCTAGTTGGAGTTTGCTAAATATAAGGTAAAGCATGTTTGAAACTAGGTTTAGTCTCTTCATGTTTAAGTCAGGTTCTCAACCTTGAACACTAGTTATTGTTGGGGTTGTTTATTGATACGATAAATAACAAGTCAAGGACTTATACTTTGCTGATGAGTTACGTCGGCCAGTTACTTTCATGGAAAGTGAAAAGAGGTACTCTTTGGAGTACATCTTTGTTGTGATAACTTGTTTAGCATGCTCATGTGGGTTTTAAATGCAGTTTACACACTATGTTGTTCAATGGGCCAATTACAAAAGAGGGTTGCAAAGGGAAAACAATGTGAAAAATCAAGATGTTAAATGAACATCTGGATCCATGAAGGATTCCACTATGGAAAAATTTAGTGTTCTTATGAAGATACAATTACTTTTGTTTTCGAAGACAAAAATGCTTCTCCAAGGAGGAAGTAATGCCAGGCCTAGGGAAATACCGGGCAGGCCAAGGCCAGGACGGAGCCATGTGGTCAAGGGGGCCCTATTATTAGCAAGGCAAGGACTATATAGGGCATGGCTGGGTGGTGAGTTGCACGCTCCAGTCCCTCAGTCTCACACCAAAGCCATCATTTTATAGATCCAAGAAACACTTTGAAGAAGGAATGCAAGTATTCTTGCATGGGAGCAGTGGTCCCATGCAAGAAGGAGTGTGTGTATTCTTGCATGGGATAA
This sequence comes from Adiantum capillus-veneris, assembly GCF_014529385.1. NCBI lineage: Eukaryota > Viridiplantae > Streptophyta > Polypodiopsida > Polypodiales > Pteridaceae > Adiantum > Adiantum capillus-veneris. Next base: position 79,165,972 of record NC_140960.1, on the reverse strand, counting down.
CTGGCCCCATGTTGGAATGGGAAAGGCTATTGTTCAGAGTTTTGTCAAAAAGAAATCCGAAACAGATGCCTCACAAGAGTAAGATTGTATCATATGGTACTAGGGAGACCTTACTTGTAATACTAGAGATATACACACATGTTGATATTCATGGAGAGGTCAATGCAAAACTTGTAGCCACAGGATTTAAGAGCTTATCATCATCTAAATTCAATAGGATATGGAACAATGAGCTTAAGCATGTCTCATTGTCAAACTCAAACAAATTTTATAAGTGTATCTTGTGTAGTGGAATTAAATCAAGACTAGGTGCTATAAAGTCCCTGGAAGAGTGTGACAAGATCATGGAGGAGCAAATAAAATATATGAAACAACAAAAATTTTGCACAAACATGTACTATGGATGGTAGAAGTACTCATGGATGTCTCCTAATCTGTATGTATGCATCATGCATGACAAAATGGATAATGAAAAAAACAACAATTTCTTGATTGTAGACTAAGCTAAAGGATGTGGACAACGCATGGTAGCTACAAGTGTCCTTGACTTTCATGAGAACTCATGGGCATGGTCATGGAAGATATGGACACTTTGCATTGATGGGTTTGTAGCCCTCTAATCCAAATGCAACTATCGGATCCCTTTGCATTTGCTTGCACAACCTAGAAAAGAGAGATAAAAATGACTTGGAGTATTTGGGAGAACTATACTCTGGACAAGCTCGTGATAATAGCATAAACTATTCTTTGCTTCACAAGAATGATCTTAATGCTTCAAGAGATTTAGTCATTGAGGGATTTCATACGCTGTACTATGCAGAGATGTCAAACGACCCAGTGAGCTTTCAAAACACTACTTGAGAACTTGCTATTGCAGCTAAAGAATTGTAAATCTAAAAGTAAGAACATATATATGTTTGTTTATCTCTCTTTACTTGTATCTTATGGTGTCTTCAAGACTATGCTATTGGGTTTATTAATGGTGGGACATACACATGAAGTCACAGATGTCGTTGTCAGGAGTTTTTTGGAGCAATGGATTGCGCATATGTACATACACATGCATGGTGCATCGAATAAATGATTGCCCAATTTCCATAGCCAGGTCGTTACGTGGGGCCCACGTGTGTACAGGTAGGACAGGGTGTACATAGTGCAACGATTTTCACTATTACCAGTACCAATGTGTTTTTTCTACAATAAGGAGGAGTTGGTAGCGCGTAAAACTTCTCGAGGAAGCTATCCGTGGGCCGATGACATGAGGTAAGCAGATGCGTCAGATGGCATCTAGTGGCGTCAGGAGGCCGAACGGGGTCAATATTTGCACGTGGATGAATACGGGCACAACGTGGGTGTTTTCTTGTGAGAGTTATGTAGAAAGGTCATCATTAGGACCACTTTTTGGGGCCACTTCACGTGGTTGCGAGACGCATTATTGAAAAGAAATGAGTGCCAGGTGTGCGGATGATGCAAAAAGGTGACAACTATGCACTGCGAGGTCAGTTTTTGGCCTATTCGGGGTCCGTTTGAGGTCATCTAAAAGGCCAAGGGTGCCCAAATAATAAAGCTAAGTGTGGGAACTGAAAAAACTGAGAGAAGACCATAAAAAATATGGAGAAGAGAGGAGGAACAGCCGCAGGTGTGTTTTTGGGGTTTTTGGAGCCTGTTTTGGTCGTAAACTGCTCATCCGATGTCGGATTTGAGCACTTTGACATTGTAGACTGTGGTTTTGGGCCGTTCCGGACGCGATGGTGCTGTCCATTTTGCCAAATTCCTCACTCTTTTTCTTCTATTTTGGCTGTGTAAGTTTCTCCTGTGATGAGCGAAGCTTCTGCTCCAATTTGTGATTGTATCTGGTATCTTTTACCCATATTGTGTGAGCTATTTGCCCCATTGGTGTTGGCCCAAGCTCAATTGTATCTAAACATCAGAAATTATCCTCTTTTGAGCTGAGTTTTTTGGGTGCCTCTGTGTGTGTGTGTGTGTGTGTGTGTGTGTGTGTGTGTGTGTGTGTGGAGTGGGCAAGTGGATAGTCTCTCTCCTCTCACTCCAGAGGTGTGTTCCCTGTCTCGGCCAGGTGTGTTGTGTAAGCCGAGTGGTGCCCCATAGTGTGTGTGTGTGTGTGTATCATTCCAAGAGTGTGTGTCGGGTCTTTATAGAGGCGTTGTGTGTGTTTTCATCCCGCTCACCATTCTTTTGGCGCCCCCACGAAGGATCTTCTTCAAGTACCTTCTGCTTCGAGCTTCAAGCTTCGAGATTCGGGATTACAGGTTGCAGGTTGCAGGTTGCAGGTTATAGGTTACAGGTTACAGGGACAGGGACAGGGACAGGTAGCTGGAGTACAGTGATATACTAGCATTGGTGTCACTTGCAGTTGTTGTGGGTATGCATCACTTGGCGCCTGTTTGAGCGCATTGTGTGTTGGATTGTACGTTACTTGTGGAAAGTGCCATGGTACGCCTTTGTGGAGCCATATATGATTTTATTTGGCAGTCCCAGCCATTTCTGAGACTTGGTCTGGAAGATAGTCCTTTCTGAGACTTGACTATACGCAATTTGCATTAGCCTTCGTGTGAGGGTCGATAGCGTGAGGTTTTATTGAGCTGGGGGATTCTCAAATGCGGAGATCCTTTCGGTGATACAGGTAGCTGGAGCACCCTTTTCGTGACCTCGCCATAGGCTATGTACTAGTGAGTCCTATTAGATGCACGGGTTCTATTTTTGACAGTTTATGCATACATATACAGTCTATATTTTGGGTTCCTACTGCTCTACTTCTGGGGAAACTCTGCCAAAATTTTTCCGAGTTGTGATGGCTAGTTTTGTGGTCTTTTGAGCCATTTATGCTGTGATGCTGCTGAAATTTTGGCAAAATCAGAGGATAAGTCGGGTGTGCCTTCTTGGAAGCTGCATGGTTGGCTTTAATGGATGATCAAAATGGCCCTCAATTCACTCCATTTCATTTAACTCAAAGAATCCAGATAAATATTCATGTGTCCAGGAAGATTTTTTTCTAGCAGCGCATAGTCTTTATGTTCGGGCCAAGAAGATTACGAGAGATCTTGGAATGTCCTTTTCCTGTTGTAATTCCGATGATCAACTATGAAAACTCATTTGATGTGCATGTGTTTGTCCTTATCTAAAGTTGAGCTCCATTGAAGTTTCTGGGAATTGAGTCAGTAAAAGTTTTGGGTTCTTGCACGTGTGTTCAAAGAGGTTCTCAAAGCATTGTAACTTGGGTAGCCATGGCTTTCTCTTATCCGGAGTTTCATGGAAGAAGTGATGAAGATGTGGAAGATTTTTTGGAAAAGATGGAGGTTGCCTGCATTAGCAACCAGATTCATGACCCTGCGTAGATGTTACGTCTTCTCCAAATTTGTTTGAAGAGTGATGCACTAGTCTGGTCCAAAACATTTGAAGAGGAGTTGCGTGCAGCGGATCCACCTGGAAGATTGAGTTGGGACAATCTAAGGCATGGGTTGGAAGTGGAGTTTGTGAAGATAGAAGATCCTGACAAAGTGTGGCAAGAAGTACAAGGTTTGGTGCAAAAGGAAGGTGAGCCAGTAGATGCGTACATACGTAAGTTCTCATTGACATGGGAGCGGATGTGCAAGGCCTTAGCACCACAGGTACCCCCGCCTGACATGATGAAGAAGGACAGGTTCTTGGATGGTCTTTGGGAGAATATACGTTGGAGAGTGGAGCTAAAGAAGCCTAGGACATATGAAGATGCACTAGAGGTAGCAAGGAACAAAGAGTGGAAGTTGAGGAAAATGAGCCAGTTAGGGCTAATGTCTTTGCCCATGAGGTCTGAATTTCAGCCTATAGAGTCTTTACAAGGTCGCATGTCAGGGGTTCATCATAAACCAGTGGTTCTTGTTACTACTCAGGTTATGCCAGCAGTCGTCACTACATCGGTGCAAGATGATGGGCTAAGGCAAGACATGAGGCAAGTGGTAGTTTTGATGAAGAATCTCAGCCTAAACATGCTAGGTCAAGTGGGAAATAATCGAGGTCGAGGGAGGTTTGCAAATCAGCCAGGAGGTGAAGAAAGGCCTAGGAATGGTGTTGGACAAAGCAATGGTAGGTTTTGGAGGCAGACAGACGCCCACATGTTACAATTGTGGAGAGTTGGGTCACATCAGCCCGCAATGTGATAAGCCACCAAGGATGGGGGGAGACATGTATCCATTGCCAAGACAGGTGTTAACTAGGTCACATGATTATGGCATCGAAATTAAGGGAGATGAAGGAACCAGTGGATTAACCCAAGAGGAAAAGGGAAAGACAAAAGTGCTAAGTGTAGTCACCTTGGAGAAGGCATCAAAGCTAGAGGATACATTAGTGATGCCTATTGGGAAGAGGACCACAGAGGATAAGGAAGGAAGAAGTGCCCCAGGTCCTAGTAAGAAGAAAGGAAAGAGCCATGAAGGCAAGGATGTCAAGGCCAAGAGGAAAAGGAGATCTCGTTGAAAGTTTCATGTTTCAAATTTTCCACTAGGAGATGGGCAATTAAGCTATGACTTGAAGGAGGATCTGACGAGCAGGAAGGCAGATGTTACTTTTGGGCAGCTTATAGAGATGGTGCCTAAGCTAAAGTGACAGCGGAAGAGGATGGTTAACCCAATGGAGAAAGAGCCAAAGAGAGGTTCAGTAAAGGTGTTGGCAATGGATGAGCTACCAGACATTTGTCCAATAGTAGATGTGTGGCATAAAAGGAAAAATTTGGGACAAGGTTATGTGGATGGCGGAGCCCAAATATGCGTCATAACACACTCATGCGTTGAGAAGATGGGTCTCACAGTGGCTGGGGTGTCAGGTTTTCGGATCAGATTGGCAAACCATCAAAAATTAAAATGCTTGGGTGTTGTAAAGAGCTTAGAAGTGGAGGCATATGATGCAAAGGCAGTGGCTGATTTTCATGTGATGCCAATAGGGTTGGGAGCATATCCTATTATACTGAGCAGACCATGGTTATGTGCAGTGGGAGCTGTTCAAGATTGGCGACATGGTATGATTAGCCTCTATGGAAAGACAGGTACCAAGAAGCTTTATAATATGGACACAAGGAAACGATTAGAGGAGCTTTATGAAGATGAGGATGAGTCTAGTGATGAAGACTATTCCACGGTGACAGATGAGGACAGTGATAACACTACCAGCAGTGATGAGGATGCTGATGTTGCATTTCTTTTGATGGATAAAGAAATCCAGGAGTCTGGTTTAGTTGCATTTGCGAATGAAGTTGAAGATGAGAGTGAAGGGCCTTATGAAGTGATTGAAGGGCTGATGCAAACGAAGGTTGAATTGTCAAAGAAGAAGGAATTGATGACACAAATGATCAGTGGAGACCTCTCAGCTATGGAGAAGGAGATATATTTGCACATGCTGGCTAGTTTTCCTGATTTGTTCATTACTTCATATGAAGAGATCAGAGGGTTCAAGGGTGAAGAGATGCATATAGAGCTGAAAGAAGGTGCTAAGCCAGTGCGGCAAAGGCTAAGAAGGATGGGTCAAGAGCAAATGGAAGCCTTGCGAGAAGAGGTGGACAAGTTATTGAAGGCAGGGTTTATAGTTCCAGTGGAGACCACAGAATGGGTGAGTCCAGTAGTGGTCAGTCCAAAGAAGGATGGAAAGTGGAGTATTTGTGTAGATTTTAAACCCTTAAATGCAGCCACTAAGAAGAACTCATATCCTCTTCCATTCATTGATCAGATCTTGGATTCAGTGGCAGGTTATGAGAGGTACAATGTGTGTGATGGTTTTTCAGGCTATTTTCAATTGAAGATCGCTCTTAAAGACCGCACAAAGGCAACTTTTATTACGCCATGGGGCTGCTATTGCTACACAGTATTGCCGTTTGGGTTGTCAAATGGACCATCTTTCTATCAAGAGAGAGCAAATTGGGTATTGGAACCATTCATTGGTAGTTGTGTTAAAGCTTTCATGGATGACTTCTGTGTCTACAGCAGTAGGGTTGAACACCATGAGAAGTTGCAGATGGTATTGGCTCAATATGATGAATGTGGAGGACAACTTAATCCAAAGAAATGTCATCTAGCACAGCCAAGGGTGAAACTATTGGGCCATATGGTGTCAGAAAATGGCATTGAGGCTGATCCTGATAAGGTTAAGTCTATTATTCTTCTTCCATCACCTACGAATACAAAGCAATTGGCAACCTTTATACACAAAGTGAAGTACATGGCACGGTTTATTCCATTGTCTTCACAACTTCTTTATCCATTACAACAAGTGGCAAAGCATGATCCATTGCAATGGGATGACAAGTGTGAAGAAGTGTTTCAAGAGGTGAAAGAGGTGTTAGGGGGGTTGTCAGCCATGCAGGCTCCTGATTGGGAGAAAGTGTTTTATGTAAATCCATCAGTAGGGGATGATGCCATTGGAGCCATGCTATTGCAAAAGGGGAAGGGCAGCCATTATATGAGGCCAGTGTATTGTGCAAGCCGAGTGAAGTTGGTAGTGGAGAGAAAGTTCTCGGAAGTAGAGCTAGTGATGGCCATTGTAATATTTGCTTGTCGACGATTTCGTCATTACTTGCTACCACGACCTTTTGTTTTCTTGACGAGTTATGCCTTTTTGCCACAGTTAATTAATGGTACTAACATGTCAAATGTGGTGAAGAAATGGGTAATTGAGCTGCAAGAGTTTGAGTTCTCTTTTCTAGTGGAAGATAGTACAAGGGCTACCCTAGCTGATTTGTTGACCTACAAGGAGAATCCCCTTATTGTTAAGGAAGAGGTGGTGAGAAAGGTAGTTGAAGAAGTGCCACAGATCAGCAATACACATGTGTTGTTCTTTGATGGTTCATACAGAAAGAGCCATGATGCAGCTTCAGGGGGTATAGCACTTTATGATCTAGAGGGGAAGCTAGTATGCAAGAGAGGGTTCAAATTGGATGCTCATAGTAACAATGAGGCTGAATATGCTACTCTGGAAGCCGGATTACACATTTGTTTGAAGCATGGGGTTAGAAGGTTGAGCATAAAAGGTGATGCCTTGTTAGTTGTGAAGCAAGTGCTGGGTGTGTGGAAGAGCAAGAACACCTCATTGAAGGAAAAGTGCTTCAGAATTAAAGGCCTGTTAAAAAAATTTGAAGCATGGAGCATCAGACACATTGAACGTGCTCTAAATGGAGAGGCACATGAAGCAGATCAAGGCATGATTGGGGAGCTATTTGTGTTGAGGACCACTTTACCTCTTTATCATGGCCGGGAAAGTTTGGCTCAAGAAGAGGAGTTTTTGCTAACAAGAATCATTCCAAAGGAGATTCAGAAGTCTAAGAAGTATGGCTTTGTGCGTAGAGCATACAGGTACAAATTGATTGGTGATGTCTTATACATGAAAGGGGTTGATCTCGTGTTGAGCGTGTATCTTGGCGGGAGGAGCTTTACAGAGTGTTGGAAGAGAATCATGAAGGCGCATGTGGTGGCCATTTTGCTCTAAAGATCACCTTGCATAAGATTTTTCAAGAGGGGTATGTATGGCCTAGTTTGCACAAGGATGCTCACCATTGGTGTAGGTCTTGCAATAGGTGTCAAGCATTTGGGAAGAGAGTGTTGAAGCCAGAGCTATGAAAAACCATTATGGCGTTTGATGTGTTTGAAAAGTGGGGGATTGATGCAATAGGCCCGTTACCTATCACAAGCAGGGGCAAAAGCTATATCTTGACGGCAGTGGACTATCTCTCTAGATGGGCAAAGGCTATAGTAGTAAAACAGATCACTGCAAAGGATGTGGCAAAATTTGTGTATGATGAAATATGCTGCAAGTTTGGGGTGCCATTAGAGCTACTTTCAGATAAGGGGCCAGGATTTAGAGCTAAACTGCTAGACTTCTTATGCGCAAAGATGAAGATTAGGCACCAGCATACCACTCCTTGTTACCCGCAGTGTAATGGCTTAAATGAAAGATTCAATGGTGAGTTGGTACAAATTCTTTCTAAAGTGACAGAGCACCAAGGAAACAATTGGGATTTGGAATTGCCTAGTGCATTATGGGCTTACCGTACTTCGGTGAAGACAGGTACAGGGTTTACTCCATTTCATTTGGTGTATGGAAAGGAAGCACTATTGCCTATGGAGGTAGAGTTTCCTGCGGTCAAGATGTTAGAGAAGTTGCTTGGGCCGCCTAGTGATGCATTCAAAGAGAGGCTCTTGCAGTTACAAGAGGTTCAGTTGGATAGGATGAGCGCATTGGAGCATTATGAGTAGATGCAGGATAAGGCTTTGGCAAAGATAAATGAAAAGGTCAAAAGTAAGGGTATCAAGAAGCATGACTTGGTTTTGCGCTACAACAGTAATCTAGACAACACCTTCCAAAAGAAGTTTCAAATTAAGTGGGAAGGCCCTTTCAAGGTAGTGGAGTGTTTCCCGAATGGTACATATCAGTTGGCTAACCTGGATGGGTTTCTACATAAGTCAAGGGTAAATGGATTGCGTCTTAAATTGTATCATGCCAGGTTGATCATGGTCGAGCAAGATGAGCTGTCTGTGGATCAAGGAGTGTTGGTGAAGGATGAGGAAACTTGTGACGTTGCAAGTCTCATATTGCTTTTTGCTGCTGCTGATCATGAACGATCTAGCAGGCTAGGGGATGGGCAAATTATGTCAGGAGTTTTTTGGAGCAAGGGATTGCGCATATATACATACACATGCATGGTGCATCGAATAAATGATTGCCCAATTTCCATAGCCAGGTGGTTACGTGGGGCCCACGTGTGTACAGGTAGGACAGGGTGTACATAGTACAGCGATTTTCACTATTACCAGTACCAATGTGTTTTTTCTACAATAAGGAGGAGTTGGTAGCGCGTAAAACTTCTCGAGGAAGCTATCCGTGGGCCGATGATATGAGGTAAGCAGATGCGTCAGATGGCATCTAGTGGCGTCAGGAGGCCAAACGGGGTCAATATTTGCACGTGGATGAATACGGGCACAACGTGGGTGTTTTCTTGTGAGAGTTATGCAGAAAGGTCATCATTAGGACCACTTTTTGGGGCCACTTCACGTGGTTGCGAGACGCATTATTGAAAAGAAATGAGTACCAGGTGTGCGGATGATGCAAAAAGGTGACAACTATGCACTGCGAGGTCAGTTTTTGGCCTATTCGGGGTCCGTTTGAGGTCATCTAAAAGGCCAAGGGTGCCCAACTAATAAAGCTAAGTGTGGGAACTGAAAAAACTGAGAGAAGACCAGAAAAAACGTTGAGGAGAGAGGAGGAACAGCCGCGTGTTTTTGGGGTTTTTGGAGCCTGTTTTGGTCGTAAACTGCTCATCCGATGTTGGATTTGAGCACTTTGACATTGTAGACTGGGGTTTTGGACCATTCCGGACGCGATGGCGCTGTCCATTTTGCCAAATTCCTCACTCTTTTTTTGCTATTTTGGTTGTGTAAGTTTCTCCTGTGATGAGCGAAGCTTCTGCTCCAATTTGTGATTGTATCTGGTATCTTTTACCCATATTGTGTGAGCTATTTGCCCCATTGGTGTTGGCCCAAGCTCAATTGTATCTAAACATCAGAAATTCTCCTCTTTTGAGCTGAGTTTTTTGGGTGTGTGTGTGTGTGTGTGTGTGTGTGTGTGTGTGTGTGTGTGGAGTGGGCAAGTGGATAGTCTCTCTCCTCTCACTCCAGAGGTGTGTTCCCTGTCTCGGCCAGGTGTGTTGTGTAAGCCGAGTCGTGCCCCATAGTGTGTGTGTGTATCATTCCAAGTGGGTCGTTATAGAGGCGCTGTGTGTGTTTTCATCCCGCTCACCATTATTTTGGCGCCCCCACGGAGGATCTTCTTCGAGTACCTTCTGCTTCGAGCTTCAAGCTTCGAGATTCGGGATTACAGGTTGCAGGTACAGGTTACAGGTGATTCACACAGGTACAGGTGGAAGAGGATTTTAAGTTTGAGGTCTTTGAGGAGTACAATGACAAGTATTATGGTCCACAAAAGGAATCATTTTCACCATTGATTTATGTCAAGAAATGGGACTTTATATTGCCATGGCCTTCGAATGTAGCATACCCAATATGGCTAGGTGTTGCCCAATCAAACACTGAGGCCGATCCTAACTCTGCTACCTTTAGGAAGGTCCTCACTCAATAATGAGCACCAATGTGAAAGAAGAGGGGTGTGAGTGATGGTGAGGTTTACTAATTTTTTGGGATAAGAAATGGGGACCTAATGCAAGAGATCCACAAGTACGTGAGGATGTTGATGCAAATGTCTTTTCAATGGGGACCTAATGCAAGAGATCCACAAGTACATGAGGATGTTGATGCAAATGTCTTTTCAAGGGAGAAAAGGGGGAAACCAAAGAATCCGAATAGGGTGAAAATCCCAAAGCATGTTTCTAAAATGGATCAACAATGGCATGAACATCCTCAAAGAAAGCATAAGATGTTAAGCATGGTTGACGAGTACGAACCATTTAAATGTTCCTTCAAATTTTATGCTAGTTTATGTAATGCTCTAATTTTGGATATGACCCTTTTCAAATTCTTTTTTAAAGTTTGTGTCCATACTATGACATTCAAAATCTTTTATAGATGTTTATGGTATTTAGGTGTTTATCAACACCACATATACTATGAGATGTGGGCTTTTTTCTATACAAAAAGCATTCTACAAATGATTGAACCACATATTGAACATGATAACCTTGTACTTGAACAAACTTCAAGTTGTATAATAGTCCCCAAATTTTGGCATAACTAGTTTTTTTCCAAAACAAGTGGGAATTTTCCCATTTTAGGTGGGATGGGTCAAAGTTTAAGATTTCCACTTTGATGATAATTTCCCATTTTATCTAATATGGTGCTATCCACTTTTTCATTTCAAATGATAAAGTTCACGATACCTTGTTTATACAGCATTGCTTTATATTCAGGAGCGGGTTGCGGTGGTTGGTTATCCGCATGCAATCGAGGTTGTGGATTTGATGCAATGCATTCCACATGACCCATAGCCTCCCCAACCATCAAATAGATAGGATCAAACAACCATGCGACACATTTTTGATGATCCACCACTGTTAAATCATGCCATCTGCACACCTTTGTCAAATCCCCCACCACTTTCTCCTCTACAAAGAAAAGGAAGAGCGGAACAAGAAACGAAGGCCAATTTGAAGAAGAATATCAGGGCCCTTTACTTCATGAGTAAATATTGTTAGTCATCTCACAGCTTGCAGCTCAAGCAATCACAAAGACTATGTTGCAAAGGTTTGGTCCTTGCATCAAACAAAGGGTTTGAAAGGTAATAGAAAATACCAAACAATCCTAAATTTGAAGCACAAGAGGCCAAGAAAATCGAGAGAGGTGAGGAGAAATGAAAGAAATAATAGGTAGAGAGAAAAAAACTCAAGAATCAACAGGTAGAAAGAAGGCAAAGGGAGTAGGAGGGGTGGGAAATGGAAAATTTGGAGAGAGCACGCCTTGAAAATTTACAAGCAAGGGTAGAGGTCGAGAAGAAGGTAATAGAAGACAAGGCTCGAACCACATAGCAAGGTGTAGCTAGGAGCTTGAAGCCTTCAATGTTTCCACAACATGCCAAAAAAGGTGCAAAGAAGAAGAGAAGGCCCAAGAGGAGTGAAGAACAAAGTATAGAAATGATCTACCTCAATAGGCCCGGCAACCAACTCCACCACCATCGCCAACAACTCAAAAAAAACAAAGACAGAGGCAAGGAATGATGCCTCTGAGGGAGATCAAAAAACATCAAAAGAGCAACGAGCCAATCATTCCAAAAGTGCCCTTCTCTCGAGTGGTGAGGGAGATTATCAAAGAATACAGTGATTTGGTAACAAGGATATAGTGTGTGACCCTATTGACCCTACAGGGATGCTTCGAAGAATATTTTGGTGCAATTATTCCAAGATGGCATTGTGCATGTGCAAAGAGGGTCACTTTAAAAAACACCTATTTCATGCTTTTCATCAACTTACAAAATAAGGGTTGTCTACATTAGAATTAGAATATCCCCATTTAACCTCTCTTTTGAGAATTGTAATATTTTCATATAATATCAATGACTCCATTTCCACCATTTGATGTAATTGTATAATTGTTTCTTTAAAATTATGAATCATTTGTAATTGTACATCTCAAGTCATTCAATTTAAGTGACAACCACGATCACGTAGTCCAAGGGGCCATGGGTGATCGTCGGGAAAAATTTTGTAAAAATGGGGCTACGAGGGGACCGGACGGAAGGTGCGTATGGCCACAGAACATTGCACCACCCAATAGGGCCAGGATGGGGGGGGGACCCTTGTGCACCACGGCGCATCGGGGGTAGGGTTAGAATGGCCTCCTATGTTGTGGCATATAGAGTATTTTTTGGTTGACCCTTGCCACTACATGCCATGGCATATTGGGGTTTTGTTTGCCTCCTTGGCCCCGCAGGTAACATGGCGCACCAAGGTCCACCCGCTCCCTCTATAGAGTCCCCTTGTCGTCCTGTTTCACTGAAATTTTTATTGATAGTCACCCACAAACTACATGATCGTGGTCGTGGGTTTTCGTGGACAACGCTTTAACCATAGTTATATGAACAAAATGAAAAAACAAAAAAATATACAACACAAAATGTAATAAAAAGACAATACAAAAGAACAACTTTATCTCTATTGTCTTTAAATTACATTACGGATTGTTTGTCATTTGCAAATTACATTCGTTGGTATGGGACGAATGGCGAGCCTCATGCCAAGGGTCTTCTCATTATCTTCAGGGTTTGTCACCCCTTGACTTAGGCTTAAGGCATAGTGGGATAGGGTGCTTTCCTGCAAAGTCATAAAAGATAGCCTCGAGATCCACCAATATATTTATTTATTTTCATTAAGAGTGAAGGAATCTTTGATAAGGATGTTACTCAATGCCCTTTGGGTGTTAATATACTCCGCCATATCCTCAGTTAAACCCGCACAAAATTGTTTTTTTTGCTCTCCAAAATGCACTTGAGTAGCTTTACACAACCATTCTTCGAGAGCTCTGTGTGAAAGAAATTGAAGAATGAATGGTCCTAGGTAGCTTAGGTAGTGTGTCGAGGAGCAAGAACTTCCAATGTGCATTGCAAACTATTCAATGTGGTATGTAACCTAAACAACACTTTAAAGGATGTTACCAATAATTGTAAGAAAAGTGTCGATAGTCATTTAGGTCTAATAATGTTTACCTCCTCATCCATTTCTTCAAGAGACTTTCTTGTAAGGTGGACGTTGGAATGATTGTCTCCACCCATTGGAATCATTGGTTTTCACGGATGGAAAGTGATTTCGAGCACAATCTCAAAGAAAGCACGTGATTTTATCTCCACTAGGGTGTTTGCCACTGTTTGCACCAAATTTTGCCCATTTTCATTGGGGGATGTAGGAGAGTCTTGCCGAGAGGCGTTGGTCTTCAAAGTCAATTTCAAATTTGGTTGGTTCTTCCTTTCTATTTGGATCCTTCATGCTTGCATAGATAGCAAGCACTGACAACAACTCAATTTCTCTAAGTCCAAGTGTCTTAGCAATGACGCCAATGAACAACAAATTGATAACCCTCCACTACCATTGCATGCAAAGTGAGTAATTGGAGGTGAGGACTTACTCTAACACTTCATCTCCCACTACCAATGTATACAAAGTGATTGATTGAAGGTTGGGGACTTCCTCCAATACTTCATCTCCCTCTATCATCCGATCTTACTCCTTGTTTGAGTTGGGCTCTTGTAAAAGGATGAGTGCCATGGATGCTTTCATCTATTCATTAACTATAGATCCGATCCAGTGAGTCCAAGAGAGAGAAGGAGAGAAGGGGAAGGGGATGGAGAGGTAGACACAATATGTGGTGGATGATTAGAGAGTAGTTCCTCTCTCCTCCTTATTCTTCATTATAACCAAACAATAATGGGCGGACGTACGGCCACAGGACCTGAAACCCAACAATCTCCCACTTGAAGGCCAACGTGGCCCAAGTTGCTAAAGAATGTAGGGGCTGTTATGTACAATTGTATAAACGTGAAGCAAGAATGTAGCTTTGCCCTATGCCCATCATCTCTATGCAATGTGCAAACCGCTCTGAGGCTAAGCTCTTCATTAGAACATCCGATGGGTTTTCATCCATGTGAACTTTGACTAACTCAATGTGTTTGCTAGCCAAAATATCCCGTACCACATGATACTTGACCTCTATGTGTTTCGACTTGGAATGAAAGACATGGTTCTTTGCTAACGTAGTCGCACTCCGACTCTCACAATGTAGCACTGGAGTCTAGTGTATACCAAGGTCTCCCAATAGACGAGATAACTACACAGCTTCCTTTACTGGAATTAACCTGCAACATACTCTACCTCAGTGGTGGAAGACGAAGTGCAATTTTGGATACATGATCTCTAAGAAACTGTTGCTCCAACAACCAAGAAAACATAGCCAGATGTGGATCGCCTAGTGTCCACACAACCCACATAATCCGAATGAGTGTATCCAACTATGTACGCATCATTGTTCCCAAAGTGTAAGCACTTCCCAGCTGAGCCCTTGACATATCTCAAGATATGCTTCACTGCTTCCCAATGCTTTCTGCCTGCATTTTCCATAAACCTGCTGACCACTCCCACTGCATATGTAATGTTGGTCGTGTGCTAACCATGGTGAACATGAGACTGCAACCTATCAAAGAATACGACACCTTTGTCATCTCAGCCTTTTCAACATCCGATTTGGGACAATCATGCTTGCTAAGTTTTTCCTATGCATCCATTGGGGTACTCAATGCTTTCCCCCCTTGCATATTAAAACGTTGCAAGACCTTGTGAATATACTCTTCCTGCGAAAGTTCAAGTATACCACGTTTGTGATCTCTCTTGATACGCATACCAAGAAAATGATGTGCATCACCCAAGTCTTTCATAGCAAACTGCTTGCTTAAGGAATCCTTGAGAAGTGCAATCTCATCTTTTGACTTCATGGCTATGAGCATATCATCTAAATACAAAACCAGAATGATGAGGGAACCATCATTCAACCTCTTTGTGTACAAGCAGTGATCCTCTTGGCTTTGTACGTAACCTTGGGACTGAATGTACTTATCAAACTTGATGTACCATTGAGCCTTGTTATAATCTATACAAAGATCTTTTGAGTCTACACAAGAATTCTGTCCGTGTTGGCTTCTCAGGCTTTATCGCAAAACCCTCTGGCTGTTACATGTAGACATCCTCCTCAAGATCCCCATGAAGAAACATTTCCTTCACATCCATTTGGACCAATTCCATGTCCTTGATGGCTACTAGACCAAGCGTAAGATGCAATATAGTCATCTTGACCACTGGAGAAAATATTTCATTGAAATCCATGCCTTTTGTTTGCTTGAATCCTTTTACGACCAATCTTACCTTATACTTAGGCTTGGGATCATCTGTGATAATATTTTCTTGTACACCCATTTGCATGGCAATGCATGTTTACGCGCAGTTAATTCTATCAATTCTCAAGTTCCATTTTCTAAGATCGAGTTATACTCAGATTGCATAGCCTCTTACCACTTCACACTACCATCCATTTGAATAGCCTCTTTGTAGTAAGTGGGTTCACCGCAATCAATGACTAGCAAGTAGTCTAATCTTGGCTCAAAACGCTCAGGTGCATGCGATGTACAAGTAGATCTCTGGATTCTGCTCTCTCTGGAGCAACATGTGTGTGTGTGTGTGTGTGTGTGTGTACTAGTGGAAGGTGCATCACTAGCATGTCCAACATTCTGTGTAACTGGTGGTGAGGAAACATCCTCAAACCGTACTCTACGATACTCAATGCCTTTCACTAGCTTTTTATGCATATTAGACTTGTTGAATATCACTTTGTGAGCTGCATATAACCATCTTTGATTGTGGTGCCAAAGACGATATCCCATCTCTCCGTCTACACCATATCCAATGAAGATGCACTTGTATGATTTGGGATCAAATTTTTTTCTAAGCGCTTTTGGCACATGAGAATGCCTCACACCCAAACACATGTAACATGTCATAATTGGGCCTTGCACATCCACATCTCTTGCAAAACCTTGTACTTTAGTGGTGTACTAGGTGGCCGATTGATCAAGTAAGCAATCATCGTAACAGCTTCTCTATAAAATTTGAGATAAGTTGGCCATAGACAACATAGAAGTGACTCGTTCCTTAATGATTCTATTCATCCTCTCAGCCACACCATTTTGGCTGGGTGTGTAAGGCGTGGTAAATTACCTTCTAATGCCTCTTTTACTACAAAAGTCCTTGAACTCAGAGGAGATGTACTCACCTCCATTGTCACTGCATAAAGCTTTAAACTTTCTACCCGATTGGCTCTCTACCAATGCTAAAAACTTCTGAAAGACAATAAAGATGCCACTCTTTTGCTTCAAGAGATAAACCCGCACCTTTCTAGTAGAGTCATCTATGAATGTCATAAAGTATAACGATCCCCCTAGATACTTGACTAGCATAGGTCCGCACAAGTTGCTATGAACGAGATCTAGAGGACTCCCTAACTCCTTGTCCAAAGGTGCTGATGTCAACCTTGTCTGCTTGCCATAGATGTAACTCTTACATAAAGAGAAGTTAGAGTAATCTAACACAGGGATATAACCAAAACGCTACAAGACTTTCGTTCCCTTTTGACTCATACGGCCTAGCCGGCTATGTCACAACTTTGTAGATGGCAGCTTGGCTACACAAATATAATTCTCTTTCATAAAAGAGACATAAAGTGAGTACATTGAGCCAGACTTCTGGCCTTTGAGCATGACCAGATTTCCCTTCTTGATAGTCCAAAAACCATGAGCAAATATGGTCGTGTAACCCAAATCATCCAGTTGTCCAACTGACATCAAACTTTTTGTCAATTTGGGTTCATGTCTGACATTATATAGCATAAACTCAGTGCCATTATGCATAGAAAACTTGATGTTGCCCACACCGCATATATCAAGCTCATAAGAATTGCTAGCTTCATCATGCCATGAGTGGCAATGTATGTAGAAAACCACTCCTTGTGAGGAGTCACATGAAATCTAGCACCTAAGTCTAGAATCCAGTTCTGTGAATAGCACTCTTCAAGAGCTAACAATGCATCAAGACTAACTTTTATGTGAAAATCAACACATCATTTGGCATGTCAGAAACTGTTTCAATGGCTTGAGACTCAACCACATTAATTTCTTCAATTTTCACGCCGATTTTAGGTTTGTCAGACTTTGCTTTCTCTTTGCCCTTATCACGCTACATTGTGTGGCAATCTTTCTTCAAGTGTCCCTTTTTTTGACAATCGCCACAACTCTTGCTACGACCTTGCCTGAGATCCTATGAACAACCGCGGATACAACCACGCTGCCTGTTCTTGTCACAGTTTCTAGTAGTCACATATGCATCACCATGTCCACTTGCATCAAGAGATTGATGTCGAATCTCCTCAGTGAGCAATGCACCAGTAGCTCGCTGAAAACTAGATTTCCATTGGGTGCAAAATTAGAAGGTATTCCATGACGATGATAGCAAACATAGCAAGAAAATGGTCTTCATTTCATCATTGAAATTGAGACCTTTTGAAGTAAGCTGTGAATACACGTTGTTGAGCTCGTTCAAGTGAGAACTAACATTACTGCCTTCTTTCATGTTCCTGCGCATCAATTTCTTCATCAAGAAAACCTTGTTCGAGGCGTTGTTGCCATTCCATGCCTGACATAGAGCATCCCACAAACCTTTGCATTGGTCTTATCCATTATGGTAAAGTAAATGGATTCACCAAGGTGTAGGCGAATGGTCGCCATAGCACGCTCATTCAAGTCATCCCACTCAATATTAGTGTGTGTATTCTCTCTTCTTGCATGCAAGGGTGCTATCATGCCTTTATTGACCAAACATCTTGCTTAGACTGCCGCCAAATGACAAAGTTTGAGCCATCAAACTTTTTGATGTAGTATTTTGCTCTTTTGGAAGCACTACTTGTAGTCATGATTACGAGAATGTAGCCAAAAACTTTATGGAAAATTACCTGGGATAATTTTGGCAAAGTTTCCCCTAGAATCGGAGCAAAAACTCAAACCAAATTTAGTAAAATCACTATGTAAGAACAGCTAGAAGTGTCAAGAACGCATAAAACGGACTCATGGAAAAATCCGGTAGAGTCTCCTTTGTATGAGGAGTCAAAACTCAACTCAAAAAATGCATAAACTGCTCAAAAGAACCACTGGGCATAAACTGCTCAAAACCACTATTGTGTGATCGCTAACTCGGCGTCAAAAGCACAAAAAAAAATCGCCCAAATACATATCCTATGGCAAGGGTACCATAAGAGGGGAACTCCAGCTACCTATATCACTGAAGGTATCTCAACATCTGAAAATACCCCAGCTCAAAGAAAACCTCACGCTATCAACCCTCCAAAGGCTAATGCGAACACAAATGGAGTAGCCACAATCTCAGAAAGGGATCTTCCGATCCAAGTCTCAAAAATGACCGGGAAAACTGCCAAAATAGCCAAAGATGGCTCCTCACGTAGTACAATGGATAGTGTGTGCAACTCAACGTACATGAGTGACTGCGCTCAAATAGGCACCAAGAACTGCTACATGTAGTAGAAAATATCCATGTGGGGATATCTGCTCTCAAAAGAGCTCAACAACACTAGGTGTGCTCAAAAGAACAGGCATCTGTCAATGCATGGTCATCCGCGGAGGAAATTGCTATCAAAATGACTGCTAGGTCGCCTGTGAAAGCGGTGTGCTTGTAAGTGTCTGGAAACCTGGAGAAACTGCATGTAAATGATCCCAAAAGCCCCATGTAACCTGCGTGTTGCTGTCAAAATGTGCCCATTTCCATCGTCGAATGAAAATGTGCTAGTCAAATAGCCGCCAAAGGTGGTCAAAGCTAAAAATGTGCCGTAGAGTCCGATCGGTGTGCTCGGTACCGATGTCGGGTGTCACTCCTCTATGGAGTTCTCTCATGCTCGGGTATGTGTGAGCAGGATTGGAGAGTCAAGGGCTACAATGGAGCGGGCGGGCCAAGTTGTGGGTTTGTCGAGGCATTGTGGAATCAAACCCTTGCACACAAAAAATTGTGACCATTAGGAAATTTCGAAGGTCATTTGGAGGGCCTTGTAAGAAAATGTATTTTTTGCACTCTCTCTCTAGAAAAAAAGGCAAATAATAGAGCTAGGTCTTTCATGGTAAAAGTTCAAAAAGTGTACTTTAAGTAGATTCCTTACTCTTTTGAACATTCGTTCGTAGTGATTGAGGGATAATCTTCTTTTCAGTTGCATTGAATGAACCTCGTCAATATGGAGGGAATGAGGCTAACATGGAGGGACGAAGGCGCAGCCGCTATTCACTTTCCATTAAACCTGCACATTTGGCTAATGGCGCACTCCTCAAATGGCACAAATGTTATGAGAAACGAGCCAAATATCACTTTCACATTGATTTGGACAATGAGTACCAACCATTGATTAAGCGTAGTAAAACAAACACACATATACCTCTCGCTTCCATAGACACGCTCAGAGCTCAGGGAGCTAAACACATAGATATCTGGGCGAGAGTCTCTCTCTACCCTAAGAATCCAATGACTAATGCGTCTCCACCGTTTGTCAATCCTACAAGCTTATTGACCTTTGCTGGTGATGGAGAAAAGGGCCTTCTAGGTTATTGTAAATCTCTTACAAGAGAAGTTGAAACTTATAAGGGCATTCTCCAAGCTCAACAATGTGAGATTGTTCGCCTTTCATATTTACATTCTACAGATCAGGTTACCATTTTGCAACACAAAACAGAGGTACAAGAATTGAAAGGAAAGGTACAAAGTTGTCAAATGAAGGACACCATCTTGGGTGGTCGTATCTGAAAGAAGAAATTGCGCAATCTTGAAACATTGCAGGTTGCATCCGGAGGTCTCAAGAAAAGAATCCGAGCATTAAGGTGATGCTTCTTGGTTGGCTACATTGTCTTAGTTAAGTAATATTTTTGTTCTTTCTTGTTATGCATTGTTTTCATGTGCCTAAATAGTGTTAGTGAAGCAAATTTTCTGTTATTTACTTATGCATTGTCTTCATGTAGAGATTCAATCTATCCTGACAAGGAAAACATTGACCCCAAAGCCAATATAGGAAAGAGATTGAAGCCACTTATAAGTAGAAGCCTGGCAGCAGATATAGTACATGACAAGAAGTTTAAGGTCCTACAACGAAATGTAGTGGACCGCTTTATTTCAAAGAACTCAGTGCCTGCAAAAGAGATACAAGGCACACTTGATTCACTTGGTGTAAGCAAAAGAGGATATTCGGCTATACAAAAATCTGTCTCATCCATCTTTGTTAAGAAGGGTATAAAATCCAAACTTTTACCATCAGCCTCAAGTGTTTGGAAAGAGAGGCTTCAACTTAACGAGGCACAGGGAGACTATCTTGGACAGCCCTTTCATATTAAAGCAACTTACATTGGCCATGGAGCAAACATGGCATATGATGAGTTCAATAATATTTTTATGAACCTGCAGATGTTACAGAAGAGAATGGTGGAGTTTTACAACATCACATTTGAAGAGTCATGAGGGGTATTACATTTTGTGTTAAAACTGGATGAGTGTGAGCTTGTTAAAGAGAAAAAGCTAGAGCGTGTTACTATTACTTTAATGAATAGAGCCCTCTCAAAGTGTCCCAGTGATGATCCTTTGTATTTTAGTGTTCAATCAGAATCTAACATATGGTGGCTTGGTGCGTTTGAGGTAAGCGAGATTCTCAGGTAAGCTCAAATGTTCACATCTACTTAAGTTTCATTTATTTTGTGTTGCAGGTAAAGAAAGAAGATCATGAGATTCTATATTGGGTGTTCCATCGAAATAATATTCCGGAGGTGATTGATCGACAGACTAACCAGGGAGAGGTACTACATCTAGATGGAAGGGGAGACTTTCAAGTTCAGTGGCATCTTGCAGGTGACCTCAAAACATTAAAGTGCATGTATAATTGTGGAATGGGTGCAATGGCAAAGTCGCCGTGTTTGTTCTGCATGGAGCCTGCAAAGGTCATGGACCCAAAGTGGTGGAGAAAAGCTCCAATACGTCACATTGAGGATCCTGCTTTTCGACCGGTTTTGAAAATACCACTTGTGAATGTCCACATCTGTACAATGTATGCCCTTTGTAGAATTTTGGAGAAATTGGTCTACTTATATATCGGGTTTGCTTGGAAGATTAAGAACTCAGCAGAGCGACAAGTAGCCCTGCAGTGCTTAGAATTGGTACTGTCGGATATGGGGCTTCATGGTGGCAATGTGAAAATCCAGCGGGATGAAAAGAGATCAACTGCTGAGAAGGATGTCCCATGCAAACCATCCATCGGTGGGGTGAAAGCACGGAGGTTTTTATCTAAACCCCAAGGTACAAGAGATACGAAGCTAACAAAACATGGAAAAATATATAACACATCTTATGTTAGCAAGGTAGAGTATCAGAGCTGGAAAAAGCTACATATTGCAGTCAAAGACCAAGAACCAACTACTCGTAACGCCAAGGCTGAGGTTTGGCGATCAATAGACATCTTATTTTTGATGTGCGACAAAGACGACTGGTCACAAGGTGATATGAACAAGTTCAAGGAGAATCTCAACCTTCTCAAAAAATCATTCAAGACAGCATGGACAGACACCCAGATTACTCACTACATGGTATTATCGTGTATTTGATTCTCTTTTATGTGCAACTATGTGAGTGTAAAACATTCTAACTAATCTGTTTTCATATCCAGCACATCATCTTCGATCATTTACCATATTTTATACAAAAGTATGGGAACCCGGCAATATGGAATACCCAAGGGATGGAAAAGTCTCATTACATGGCGAGAAATGCTTATTTCAGGCACACACGACATGGTGGCTCTCGAATCAAGGCTAACAGTTTGAGAGAACTATTTGAATGGTTCTATCGTAGAATCATTCATCAAATGCAGGCAAAAGAAGTCTTGGCCTCTTCAGCAACAGCACAAGCCATCAGACATTTACAACAACAAAAAGTTAAAAGATCAATGGCATACAACAACTCCGGTGCTCATGAAAGTCAACGAAGGTGGAGAGAGACAATGGTGTATGTGAACCACAAGTGGAGAAAGATACTCTGAGTGGATGACATTGTACAAAATTTATGTAATACATGATCTTATGCAATTGCTACTTGAAGTGTATCAAGATTTTGAAGGTTCAATTTTTTGTTTTGGCACATCACCCTTGTAACGAATCATGAGATGTTTGCCATACTCTAAAAGTTCATCTGGGTTTTGTCTACCAAGAGCTAGTGCCATTGCTGTGTAAGTGTAGCCCGGGCAGTAACCAAAACAATCTCTAGCAAACACTTTGTCCACAAGAATGACTTTATCTGCACTTTTGGGCAACACAGGTCCACCCAAGAAGCGTGATAGTGTCTTGAATGTGTAAGTTGCTATTGAAGCCTCTTGTGACATGGAATTGTGAAAAACTACTATCGGCGACTCGCAAAGCTTTGAAAGGTACTGCGCTAGGGCCGCATCCCTTCCACGATACTCTCGAGTCCGCCACCGAAGGAAGTCATCCTTGTCAGCAATCCAAGACTGCACATATCATGTCAGAGTAAGTGACACACACACACACACACACAGAGAGAGAGAGAGAGAGAGAGATAGAGTTACCATGAAGCTCTCATCCTACAGAAAGAGGTTTTCCTGCCACAGGTCTACAGATGTAGTTGGCCCCTGACCTGAATGGTTAAACCAATACTCCACTTCTTTGTTACTTGTTGATGGTCTTAGGCTTTGTCTTATTGCTTGGAAGGTGGCTTCATCAGGTTGTGTCTCCTTGTATTTTTCAGCTTTCTCAAAGCATCTTCGGAGGCATTCCATTAGATTGTTGGATGTTTCCATTGCCTCATCGTCACTACTATCCTCTGAAACAAATCCACTCCTCTCCTCTTGGACTCCGGAAATGATAGCCAGGGAGAAGTCCTCCCTTAAATAAAAGATACTTTGCACATAATGTAAAAAGATATAGGTCATGTCTCCAATCCTGAAGTCAGGCACAGCAGGCAACATCATCTGAGCATGCTTCTCAGTGAAGTTACTGACATCCAAAGGTAGTTTGATTTCTGTGGTTTTCACAGAGAGCATCTTACTTCTTTGTACTTCAATTGCCTCAACCTCAAGGTCGACTGTATCTTCAACCTCCTCGACTTCTTGTATATGTGTTGTCTCCTCGCATTCTTCATCTGGTGTTGCATCCTGCTCCTCTAACACCTCATCAGGATTCTGCATGAGGAATCCAAACAGGCTGTTCAGGTAAATCATAAAGCCAAAGGATTCCTGAATAAGTTTGCACTCTTTTTGGTGCAAAGGGCAGGCTGAATGTCGGCAAGCAGGTGGTAATTCCCTATACTTATTCAGTCCCTATCCCTTTCCACCACAGTCATTTAAATGCACAACAGTCATAGTGGGAAAAACAACCCTCCCTACCTGCACCATCACTTCAAATTTATCTATGTAGGACTGCAACAATTCACTGTGCTGAGCTAACAGGTCTTCAATGTCAAACTTTGGGTTAAACATAGAATGAACTAGATCAAATTTGTCCCCAGCACCACAAGATGCTGCAAAATCGAACAGCCTCTCATCAGTTGCAACTGGGTCTTCTAGAGAAGACACATCCTCTTTGGCTTTACCTTTAGTTGCACAGGGATTGCTTTCTGGCACATCTGCATCATCTGAGAAATCTATATTCCTCTTTCTTGTTTTTTTATTGACAAGTACTGTAGAGGGTGAGGGACCCTTGTAGGGTGAGGGATCCTCTTGGCCTGGTGACATCTCTGATTGATCTTCACCAATTGACTCTTCTTCAGATATGTCCTGACAAAAGTCAACATTTCTTTTGGCAGAAACATTAAGCAACTGAGCCTGCAAAGGCTGAAATCCTGGCACAAGCTCTGGGTCTGGTTTCAGCCTCTTCTGCCTACTGGACCTTAATCTTATTCATTAGGAAACATGAAAAGTCTCTCTCTCTCTCTCTCTCTCTCTCTCTCTCTCTCTCTCTCTCTCTCTCTCTCTCTCTCTCTCTCTCGACAAGTTCTCGTTGTGGAGAATGAGCACCCCAAGAAGGTTCTTGAAATGCAAACAACACGCTTGATGCATCTTGAGAATGAAGTTCAAGAATGTAAACGTTCTCTTGTTGACATGAATGTATTGAAAGAGCGCTTGAGTAAAGTTAAGAGTGATCATGTATTGAAAGAGGAAACAATAGATACAATACGACATGATGTATGTGAGATGAGAAATGCATCCAGATCATGGGCTGATATATGTAAGGATAATGTGGTTTCTACATCTCCTATCACGCAAGCCGTTGTCCAAGCAAAGAATGTAGAGAATGTGGACACTCAAGAATTGCATGAACGACAAAAACGCTCAAAGAACATCGTCATTCGTGGAATCAAGGAGGAAAGAATGGAAACACCCCAATCTCTTGCAGTTGCTATTGAAGAGTTTTTTGCTACACACTTTGGCATGTCAGGAATCATGGCTTATGGTGCACATCGAGTTGGAAAACAAGGAGTCCCTCGCTCGGGAGAAAGACCTATTGTATGTACCATGGCTGATGAGGTAAAGAGAAAGATCATCCTTGACAATGGTTGGATCTACCTCAAAGGAACAGGTTGTAATGTATATGAGGATCGCACTATTATGCAACAAAATGTACGTCGCAAAGCATATGAGGAAAGAATCAAGAAGTTTAAGGTATCACCTCAAGAAGAAAAGCCACTTAAGGAGGATGCAAGTCCACCCAACAAATAGGGACACATGATCTATGAGACCAACTCACGCTTGCGAATAAGCTTTTGGAATTGTAACGGGTATCCATGGAATGCGAGAATTGGCATTGATGAGCTTACCAATGACTCCGATGTGATACTTCTTGTCGAAACATGGGAGCATGATGCGCAACGAATTCTTGGATTTGACAAATACGATGTGCATTCTTTGATGTGGGCCAAAAATGCAAAGCAACAAAGAGGCCAAGGAGGCGTAGCATGTATGACCAAAAAGGGTTTGAAAGATGTTTCCATTGTCAAAGAAGATAAGTATAAACGCTACTTATGGCTGAAAATCAGCCCACCAAATGGTCAAGTCATGTTTGTGGCCGGTTGCTACATTCCTCACTATGACTCCAACTTTTATGCTTGCTTGAATATGGATAGAGATCAGCCCTTTGTTAAACTAGAGGAATACATTGCTCATTACAAGGAGCAAGGTGAAGTCATTGTTTTTGGAGACATGAATGCTCGCACAAATATGCTACAACACGACACACAACAAGTAGACATGCCACATGTCTCAAGAAGAATGGATGACTCATACATGTATAATCGAAGTTCTAATGATGCAAAAGAAGTGGATCACTATGGAAAGTCACTTCTACATATGTGCAATAGCACCGGAATGCTCATTGCAAATGGTGTATCTCTATGGCAAGGCACCAATGACTTTATATGTAGAAAGCACAACGGTGCTAGCGTGATTGACTATATGTTGTTCTCGGAAGCCACTCTAGAATGCATACAAAGCTTTACACTTGGTGAATGGAATCCGGAATCGGATCATAGGATGTTATGTATTGACCTCAAGTGTGGTAAACGGCCCGAGCATGTAGCCTCCAATCATGATGTGAATCATTTGTACCTACGTCTAGACTTCAAACGAGCACTTATATATGCTGATATGGTGGACCAAATGTTAAGCATGATAGAGCATCAAGAGAGCCCAACATTACAATGCAAGTGGAAAGTTTTCAAAGAAGTAATTTTCTCTTGTGCGAAGGAATGCTTTTCTGTGAAACACATGTATTGCAAAAGGTCTAAGAAGGGTAGCACCAAGAAGAAATGGTTTGACATGGAATGTAGTCAAGCCCGAAAACACTTGCTAAGATTGGATGCAATCAAAGACAAGGAAATTTACTTGGAATGTTCACACACATACAAAGCACTTGTTCAAAAGAAGAGGAAAAGGTGGGAAGTCGAAAAACAACTTCTTTTAGCACAAGAGAAAGCACATGCATGTGGCAAGTTTTGGCAAAGTCTAAAAGGAAAGCGCGTTG